>NC_139009.1:65317189-66517189 GCF_964374135.1 Grampus griseus | reverse complement strand
TTAACCATTTTAATGAATGACTGCTTGTGTAATTCCCACTAGATACACAGTGACCACAAAATAAATAAATAATTGGCATGACTATGATTCTCTGTATAAGAGAAAATAATAATAGTAATTAGATAGAGGTAGTACTGTGAGACCCCAAAGACAGCATTAGTGCTCTATCCTTCAAAAAAATTTAGGTCACACTTAAATACTCATGGACCTTTTTTTTTATAATTCATAGAATAAATACTACAATAACAGTAGTATAAGATAACTCAATCATGAATGTTCAATTATTTTCTTGAAATATGTAGGTTGAGTAGCCACTATGTGCCAAAAATTGTGATTTTCAATATAAGGTCTATCAAGTATAAAACTGTCATATCTCACAGGGAAGATATAATTATGATTACCAAAATTTTAAAAGTTTAATATTTTTTGAAAAGACATAAAATTAGCAAGGTGGGCATTTGTAAAAGAAGAAAAAATTTTAACCTATGGAGAAGAGATAAAGATCCCAATAACATAACATCTCTTGTATGTGTAGAAGTATTCAATGAAGAAGAAATAAAATTTGGTTTTAAAGAAGGGATGAGATAAAAGAAATCTCGCTGTTATAAAATGAATCCAGTGACTTTTGCATTTAGATGTCAGGAACCACTGCAGTTCTTATAATTAGTGAATAAAGTTTGTTATATGGCTTGATAATTGCATTCTGCCTCCTAGGTCTCATATGTCCCACATTAAAACACTTTGTAATTAAAGTGTTTACAGTATCTTTATGTTGTATAATTAACTATAAATTTTAATCCCAGTGGAAACAGTACTATGACTTTCTCAGAAATGAATTGTGTATCTGATATGCTAAGAAACAATTCAGTTCCTGAGGTTAAGGCTCAAGTTGTTTTCATACAACTAGTTAACTGGGTTAATTGTCAATATTGAGTGACATTCTCATTTCAAGAGATTTTTAATAGCACTTTCTGGGTCAATAGATCTCAAGTGATTCAAATCTATCATAAAGTATAGTGTGTAATTTTAAAATATAAATAAAATTTTAGTTATACATTTATAATTTATAATAAAGTTATAAAAATAGGTTATTTTAAAAAAGTGGTTCATGAATACACTTGAGTTCATAAACATCATCTATTTTAAATTTTATTTGTTAATTTAATTTGAGGTATCATCAAGAAATTTCAGTCAAATTTAGCCAAGAATTTTTTCGTCAGGAAAATCCTAATAAATTTGTTTGCTGTATCTTATGCTACCAGTGGAAGGTCACAAACAGCATTACACAAAACAACGAATTTTTGGAACATAAAGAAAATAGTAAACAGATTACAAAATTAAATCTGAGTTTTCAAATATATTTTATACTTGCTGCTGTCTATTTTGCTGTTTGGCCACAGACAATACTAGGACCTTTTCATTTTCATCTGATTTTAGAAATTCCTCACTGAAAACACTTGAAGAGTTTTAGGCCAATAGTGTCACCAACAATTAAATAATTATTATACTAAATATTATAAATAATTAAGTTATTGTTATAAAAAAATCACCAGTGGGTATATTAGAAAATATTTTGGCACGCATTTGTGTAGCCATACTAAAATAAATGATCAAGTACTAATATAACTTTTTGCACATTAAAATTACTTGGTTCAGTTATTGCAGAGCCTTATATTCTTAGCAATCTCTCAAAACAAATGAAGATAATTCAGATAATAAGGACTCAAAAATTGTGTTGAGTAACTAAAAATGCATTTTCAATTCACCAGTATATAGGAAGTATAGTGTTTCAATAGGGTGTGCAACCTTTACTGTTAATTAATTGATATTATTGCCCAAATTTCTGGGTATAGCTTTCTGCTAGATTGGGAAGGGGACAAACCCAGGATCTCAGTGGACATTGTGAAAAATTCCAGAAAAAGTGGCCAGGGATCTAAAATTCTACAGTGATAGTGAATCTCTCACTTTTAACTTGCAGAAAATATAAAAGCCCCAGACCATCAGTTAGATGTTGCTTGTCCCATTCCAGGAATATGAGCCAGAATCCAAATACAAATTACATTGCAAAACAGAAATGAGGACATAACCAGAGTAACATAACCTTAAATGCTTTTATTCAACTGGAGACTCACTGAGGGGAGGAATTATATTTTAGACATTTTTGTATCCTCAGAAAATTGTTCTGTAAATTTTGTGGGTTATATATTTATATATTTGGTAAATGAATATTATTAATTACCACAGAGAAAGAAAAATCTAATGTTGAGCCCTGTCTTACTAGGAGTACAGGATTTAAATGGGACAGATAAGGAAGCCCCTATTTTTAGCTCAGCTAATCCAACAAAATTAAAGGCGTATTTTTCAAAAGAGTAAAAAAAAACAAAAAAACGGCATGGTAAGGAATTGGTCAAAAGTGAGAAATTCTTCAGTTTTGGATGCAATGGGTATTATTACTGTTATTCTTTACAAGAATCAGGATTCCACTTCTGTAGTTTTCCTTAATGCACACTTCTTGTATTTGTAGATACTTTATTTTTAATACAGTTACTGTTTATTTTTTCTTTCCTCTTTTACAGGGTCCATTATCACAAACACAAACAGAAAATAAAAAAAATACAACCAGTAAGATAAAGGTATGTTATTTTTTTTTAGTATCATCCAGATTTTTCATATTAACATGAGATAATGTGTGCATACATATGCACACAAGAACATACACACACATATATGCACAATGGGAGAACACAATCCTGATTTGCTATCTTTCTAAAATACTTCAGTATATTTAGAGAACATGATTAATCTATCACATTTTAATGGTCTCAAAATTTTCCATTGTGTGGTAGTAATACAATTTTACTTTTTGTTTATTTTAAAAATTTTTATTATTTTTTTAAAATTTATTGTAGTATAGTTGATTTACAATGTGTTAATTTCTGCTGTATGCAAATTGACTCAGTTATACATATATATATATTATTTTCCATTATGGTTTGTCACAGGATATTGAATATAGTTCCCTGTGCTATATAGTAAGACCTTGTTATTTATCCATCCCATGTATAAAAGTGTGCCTCTGCTAACCCCAAATGCTTAGCATCTAATATAATTTCAATTTTTGCTTCTATTAACATAACTTTATGAAACCTTGTAACTGTATGTCACACTTTTATAATTTATGTTTAATAAGTTCAATGAAAAGGAATAATTTAGTCAAACAAAATATATTATTAAACTATTTCTAAAAGGTGCCTGATAGACATCTGAAAAAATTACCATTTAATATTTATATATACAACAGTATTCATATCAGTTCATTTTAGTCAGTGATAAATATTGCTACCCATTTTTAGCTTTGATTAGTTAACAGGAAAATGAGACACCTAACCATTTTTAAAACTCCATTTACTTGATAACTTACTGAGGTTAAACACTTCTTTAAATGTTTATTAGTCATTTAAATCATTGCTTTTATAAATTACACTAAGTACATTTTTCTATTTTTCTACTAGTTAATATTTTATTAATTTATAAGATCTGCTAATGAAATAGTAACACTCACCTCATAGCTGTCATATATAATGCAAATGTTTCTAAAATTCTTCTTTGCTTTTCAAATAATTGTTATACATTTAAATATGTTCCTTAATTGTCACCATATTTGTATCATTAGTTCTTCTCCAGTCAAAAATTCTGTGTATATTTGCATATAGCAGTCAAAAATTCTGTGCATATTCACATATAGCAGTCTAATGTTTGCTAATTCTTCTTTTAACTAATTTACACATTTACTCTAAAATGAATGTGTTTTCAGTAAATATGGATAGGAATCTAACTTTAGAAAGTATATCAAAGCCATTTATTAAATTATCTATTTTATTTATATCTCCTATATTTGGGCATTTTTTTAATATTTTGAATTATTCAATCAAAATATATGTTGGTATTTTGGTAGATATACTGATCAATTAGTAGATTAGATAGATTTTAATAAAATATCACCTATGAAATACTACTTTGTTTTTAATTTTTGCTTCTCAGAAAAAGTTATATGCGTTATTTTTTATTACACATCACATTAATCCTATTTATTTAAATTTGATTCTTTGGGTTATCTTCAAAAGAATAATCATATCACCAATAAATAGAAATATTTATTTCTCTTCTTTCAAGGATAATGACACATTTTTTCTTGTCTAGCTGCTAGAATTTCTAGAAAAAATGTTAAACTATTGTCATGCTTGCAAGAACTGTGATCTTATTTTAATTATTAGTAAGAATGCTTCATCATTAAGTAAACTCAATGTTTGTGTGGTTCATGAATATATCTATGTAAATGTTTATATAAATTTATTGAATTTTATTAAATCACTATGAAAATAATTAAAATTTCCTCTGTACTATTTATATGATGCATTTAATTAGATTTTCTATATGTTGAAATGTTCATTGAATACATTAATATTGAGAGTTAACTAAATTCTTAGTATAGAATGAATTCAATTACTAATTGCTTATATATGGATCCCAAATATTTCTAAGTAATATTTTGTCATGGACTTTTTCTCAATGATGTTGTTATTTTCTATGTTTTGTCACATTACAGAATAAAAGGTATTTAAAATGGAATAAGAAGTTGTATATTATTTGGGAAGTGTTTAAAATGTAAAAAATTATCTAATATTAGAATATTTGAATGAAAGAATTCCTGACGTGTCTGAATCTCAATATTTTGGGGAAAGAGATTTTCTTTTAATATATTTTATTTTTTTCTTCTGGAGTTACACTCTTGTTCAAGGTTTTTCACTTATTAAGTTAGCATTTTGTATTTAACTAAAGAACTGTTCAGTTTAGTGTTCTCTAATGTAAATTGAAAAAAAATAGACTCCAATTTTAAAATAATTAATCAGGAATGCATCTTTTTTTTTATTTTTATGCTATGTGTGTTCCATTTTCTTTTTGATTAGACATTTAAGGAGTTGTAGCTTATCAGTATTTTTAAAGAAGCACCTTTAAAAAGTCTTTAAAGTATAATATAAATATTATAAAATTCTCCCATTATAAGAATTCAGCTCAATTTTTTTGGTAAATTTATAGAATTGTGCAATGATAACTACATTCCAGTTTTAGAAAATTTCCACTGCCCTGAAAAATTTCCCCATTCATCTTTGCAGTCAGTATCCTCTCCTACTCCCAGCATCAAGCAGTGACTTCTCTGTGTTTTATTTATACATTTGCCTTTTCTAGAATTTAATATAAATTGTATATCTAGTGTGTAATCTTTTCTGTTTGACTTCAGGTGCTGTAAAATCTTCAACTTTGTTCATCTTTTCAGAAAAAAAAAATTGACTATGTTATTTTTCATTCCTTTCAGTTTCTATTTAAATGCTGGTAATTTTGATTAGGATTGCATGAAATCTGTAGATAATATTTGGAAGAATTGACATTTTAATATTGTACCTGTCCATCCAGGAACACAATATCTCTTCATTTTTTTTAGGTTTTCTATATATTTGTTCTCAGCAAAAATATGTTATTTTCAGTGCACAGGTCTAGCTCATATTTTGATAAATCTATTTTTATATATTTCATTTTTAGTACTAATATAAATGACAGTGTTTTACAATTTCAATTGTTTTATTTTTTTCATTGTGGTTAAAAAACCATAACATGAAACCTATCTTTTTATAAATTATTAAGTGTACAGTATAGTATTGTTAACTATATGCACATTGATGTACAGCAGAACTCTGGGACTTCTTTTTATTATGCATGAGTAAATCTCTATATTCATTTAAACAGCAACTCCTCATTTTCCCCTTCCTGCAGTTCCTGGTAACCACCATTCTATTTTCTGCTTCTATAAGTTTGACTATTTTAGATTCCTCATGTAAGTGAAATCACACAAGTTTTGTCCTTCTGTGATTGGTGATCTAAAAAGAAGGAATGCTTCAGAAATTCTTTGCATATTTTATGGTTCCATATAAATTTTAGGATTATTTCTATTTCTGTGAAAAATGTTGTGGGTAATTTCATAGGGATATCATTAAATCTGTAGGTTGCTTTGGGTAGTAGGGCCATTTTAACAATATTAATTCTTCCAATCCAAGGGTATGGGATTGTATATCCCATATACAATGGGATATACATTTTTTTGTATCATCTTCAATTTCCTTTATTACTGTTTTATTGTTCTTGGCATATAGGTCTTTCTCCTCCTTAGTCAGGTTTATGCCTAAGTGTTTTAATTTTGATGTGATTTTATTTAATTTTTAATTTTTTTTTTTAAATTTATTTTGGTACGTGGGCTTCTCACTGTTGTGGCCTCTCCCGTTGCGGAGCACAGGCTCCAGACACGCAGTCTTAGTGGCCATGGCTCACAGGCCCAGCCGCTTTGTGGCATGTGGGATCTTCCCGGACCGGGGCCCAAACCTGCGTCCCCTGCATCTGCAGGCGGACTCTCAACCATTGTGCCAACAGGGAAGCCCCTGATGTGATTTTAAAAGGGATTGTTTTTCTTTTTTATATTCTCTTTCTAATATTTTCATTTTAGTGTAAAGAAATGCCATCAATTTCTGTATGTTAATCTTGTATCTTGCTACTTTGCTGAATTCATTTATCAGTTCTAGAAGTTTTTGTGTGGAGTCTTTAGGGTTTTCTATATATGATATCATGTCATCTGCATATAATGATAATTTTACCTCTTCCCTTCCAATTTGGATACTTTAATTTCTTTTTCTTGTCTGGTTGCTGTGCCTAGGACTTCCAATACTATGGTGAATAGAAGTGGTGAGAGTGGGCATCCTTGTCTAATTCCAGATTGTAGCAGGAAGGCTTTCAGCTTTTCACCATTGTGTATTATGTTGGCTGTGTGTTCGTTATAAATAGTTTTTGTTATGTTGAAATATATTCCCTCTATACCCACTTTGGTAAGAGTTTTTATCATGAATGTATGTTGAATTTTATGAAATGCTTTTTTTTACATCTATTGAGATGATCATGTGTTTTTTTGTCTTTTCTTTTGTTATTTGTGTATGTTGAACCATCCTTGTCACCCTAGGATGAATACAACTTAGTCATGTTGTATGATCTTTTTTATAAATTGGATTTGGTTTGCTAATATTTTGTTGAGAATTTTTATATCTATATTCATCAAAGATATTGGCCTATAATTTTCTTTTTTGGTAGTGTCTTTGTCTGGCTTTAGTATCAGCATGATGGTGGCTTTATAGAATGTCTTTGGGAGTGTTTCCTCCTCTTCAATCTTTTGGAACAGTTTGAAAAGAATTGGTATAAGTTCTTTGTATGTTTGGTAGAATTTGCCTGTGAAGCCATCTGGTCTTGGACTTTTGTTTGTAGGGAGTTTTTAAAATTACAGATTCTATTTCACTTCTAGTGATTGTTCTGTTAAAATTATCCATTTCTTGATTCAATTTTAGTGTGCTGTATGTTTCTAGGAACTTGTTCATTTTTGAAGAAATTTCATGTTTTATGTAGTGATTTATGTAGTGATTGCATCAGTTTGCATTCCGAATAACAGTGTATAAGGATTCTAATTTCTCTAACTCCTCATCAACACTTGTTATTTTAGGGTTTTTTTCCTTTTTTTTTTTTTTTAAATAATGGCTATCCTAACAGGTGTGAGGTAACATCTCTTTGTGGGTTTGATTGTCATTTCCCTGATTATTAGGGATGCTGGACGTCTTTTTATATATCACGTACTTTTTATGTACCTATTCTGGCTAGGACTTCCAGTACTATTGAGTTGAAGTAGCAAGAGTGGGCATTCTTGTTGTGTGCCTGATCATAGAGAAAAAACTTTCAGTTTTTCACCATTGACTGTGAAGTTAGCTGTGGGCTTGTCATATATGGTCCTTATTATGTTGAGGTAATTTTTTTACATTCCTAGTTTGTTGAATGTTTCTTTATCATGAAAGAGCATTGGACTTTGTTAAATGCTTTTTCTATATCTGTTGAAATGATCATGTGATTTTTATCCTTCATTCTGTTAATGTGGTGTATCATATTGGTTGATTTTTTTTATGTTGAACCAACCAAGCATCCCAAAGATGAATACCTCTTGGTCATGGTGTATACTTCTTTTAATGTGCTGTTGAATTTAGTTTGCTAGTATTTTGTTCAGGATTTTTGCATCTACATTCATCAAGAATACTAGTTTATAGTTTTCTTTTCATGCAGTGTCTTCATCTGGCTTTTGAATCAGGGTAATATTAGCCTCAAAATAATTGTTGGGATGTGTTCTCTCCTCTCCCAATATTTGGAAGAGTTTGAGAAGGATTGGTATTAATTTTTCTTTAAATATTTGGTAGAATTCACCGGTGAATCCATCTGGTCCTGGGTTTTCATTTTGAGGGTTAATTTCACTACTAATTCAATACCTTACTAGTTATAGATCTGCTCAGATATTCATGATTCAGTCTTGGTAGATTGTATGTTACTATGAATTTACTAATTTATTCTAGGTAATCCAATTTATTGGTGTATAATTATTCATAGCAGTCTCATAATCATTTTTATTTTGGTTTCATTGGTTGTAATGTCTTCTGTTACATTCCTTTTAAAAAATAAATTTGTTTGTTTATTTATTTATTTTTGGCTGCATTGGGTGTTTGTTGCTGTGTGTGGGCTTTCTCTAGTTGCAATGAGCTGGGACTACTCTTCATTGTGATGTGTGGACTTCTCATTGTGGTGGCTTCTCTTGTTGAGGAGCACAGACTCTAGGCACGTGGGTTTCAGTAGTTGTGGCACACGGGCTTAGTTGCTCTGTGGCATGTGGGATCTTCCTGGACCAGGGCCTGAACCCATGTCCCCTGCATTGGCAGGTGGATTCCCAACCACTGTGCCACTAGAGAAGTCTCTACATTTCTGATTTCATTTATTTGAATCTTATATACTTTATTAGTTTAGCCGAAGCTTTGCCAATTTTGATTAAAACAACTTAAAATAAATTTATTTATTTATTTTGGCTGTGGTGGGTTTTTGTTGCTGTATGCAGGCTTTTTCTAGCTCTGGTGAGTGAGAACTACTCTTCGTTGTGGTACATGGGCTTCTTATTGTGGTGGCTTCTTTCGTTGTGGAGTATGGGCTCTAGGCATGCGGTCTTCAGTACTTGTGGCATGTGGACTCTAGAGCTCAGGCTCAGTAGTTGTGGCTCACAGGCTCAGTTTGCTACATGGCATGTGGGGTCTTACCAGATCAGGGCTTGAACCTGTGTGCCCTGCATTGTCAGGCAGATTCTTAACCACTGCACCACCGTGGAAGTCCCTAAAAAAAAAAAACTTTTAATATTATTAATTTTTTACTGTTTTCTCTATTTTTAAATTTCTGCTCTAATCTTTATTATTTTTTTCTTTCTTTTAAATTTGAGCTTAGTTTTTTTTTTCTTTTTTCCTAGTTCCTTAGTGTAAAATTAGATTATTTATTAGAGATCTTTCTTCTTTTTTTAATGTTGGCATTTACTGCTGTAAACCTCCCTCTTATTATTGGTTTTACTACCTTCCTTCTGTTTCAGTATTTTGTAATTTCATTTTTGTTTATCTCAATATATTTTCTAGATTTCAAGATATTTCTGATTTTTTTCTTTGACCCATTGGGTGTTCAAAAGTGTATTATTTAATTTCCATGAATTTGTGAATATTTCTGTTTTCCTTCTGCTATCAATTTCTGGATTTATTCTATTGTGGTGGAAAAAATTCTTAGTATAATTTTAAACTTTTAAAATCTGTTAAGACATATTTGGTAACTTAACATATGATCTATCCTGGAGAATGTTTTGTACTTGATTGAGAAGAATGTGTAGTCTTCTCCTGCTGTGGGGGATGTTCTGTATATATCTATTAAGTTTATAGAGCTGTTCAAGTCCTCTATTTCATTATTGATATCTGTCTAGATATTTTACACATTATCAAAAGTGAGGTATTGAAATTTTTACTGTTATTTTGATGCTTTCTATTTTCCCTTCAGTTCTGTCACTATTTGTTTCATATATATGATACCTAGATGTCAGGTGTATATATATTTATAATTTTTATATCTTCCTTGTTAATTTACCCTTTGGTCATTATATAATGTCCTTTTTTTCTGTTGTATCAAATTTTGTCTTAAAGTCTATTTTTCCTGTTATAAGTATTGTTACCTTTATTCTCTTTGTTTACTACTCACATGGCATATATAATACCATTATTTCACTTTGTATGTCCTTAAATCTAAAGTGAATGCCTTGCAGACAGCATACAATTGTATCCTCACTTGTTTAGTCCTTTCAAACATTCTGTCTTTTTATTGGGGAGTTTAATTCATTTTATATTTAAATTAATTTCTGATGGAGTAGAACTAACCATTGTCATTTTGTTAATGCTCTCTCTGTCTTATAGCTTTTTTAATCCCCTTTTTTCTATCATGCTATGTTCCTTTATGTTTCAGTAATGTATTTCTTGTAATGTTTTAATTCCTTTCTCATATTATTTTGTGTATCTTCTATATGTGTTTATTTTGTGATTATAATCGGATCTACAAAAGACTTCTTATAGTTATTTTATTTTAAGCTGGTAACAATTTGAATCACATACACAGACTTACTCCTACTTCTCCATCCACACATTTTATGTTATTGATGTTACATACTACATCTTTGTATATTATGTATCATTAACATACTTTGTAGTTTTAGGTTTTTTTAAAAAAATATTTTTGTCTTTTAACTTTTATACTAGAATTAAAATTGATTTCTCTTTCACCATTACACTATTAGAGTATTCCATATTTGTCCTTACATTTATCTTTTTAGTGATATTTATACTTTCACATATTTTTGTGTTTTTGTCTAGCATCCTTTTGCTTCAACTTGAAGGATTCCTGTTAGCATTTCTCTCAAAGTAAGTTTAGTAGCAATGAATACCTTCAGCATTTATTTTTCCTTCAACATTTTGAATATATCATCTCATTAAGCAAGGATGCTGCTAAGATATCCACTGATAGTCTTATGGGGGCTGCCTTGTATGTGATGAGTTTCTTTTCTCTTCCTGATTTCAAAATTATTTCTTTTTATTATTTGACAATGTGATTATAATAAGTCTTTATGTGGACTTCTTTAGTTTCATCTTAGTTGGATTTTTTTGGGCTTATTGAAT
Organism: Grampus griseus; assembly: GCF_964374135.1. Lineage (NCBI taxonomy): Eukaryota > Metazoa > Chordata > Mammalia > Artiodactyla > Delphinidae > Grampus > Grampus griseus. The sequence continues at coordinate 66,506,039 of NC_139009.1, read as the reverse complement.
TGGAACATACATTTCTTTCACCATATTTATGAAATTTTCTATCATTATTTCTTCAAATAAGTTTTCTTTCCCTTTTTCTCTCTTCTGAGATTCCCAAAATGTGTATATTCATCCAACTGATTTATCACATAAGGCTTAGGCATTCTTCATTTTTCCCATTCTTTTTTTCTTCTCTTACTGGATAATTTCAAATGACCTGTATTCAATTTTCTGTTCCTTTCTTGTGTTTCATCAAGTCTGTTCTTGACCTCTTCTACTGAACTTTTCAATTTAATTATTGTATTCTTCATCTTCAAATTTTCTGCTTGAAATTTTTTGTATTGTCTCTCTTTAATATTCACACATCATTTTCCTGTGCCTGTCTAGCATCTTTATGATGGTTATTTTGAATTCTTTGTCAGGTAATTCATATACCTCCATTACTTAGAATCATTTCTGGAGATTATTTTATTCCTTTGATTGGGAAATGTATTCATATTTCTTTTTGTATCTTGTAACTTTGTGTTGGAATGTGTGCATTTGAAAAAAGACTCTTCCAGTCTTCATGGATTGGCTTCATACAGTGAAAGACTTTCACAAATGAGATTTTGAAGGTCTCTCAAATCTTTTCTGTGGATACATATTTTCTGCCCTTCTGTGTCTAAATTCTCAGAGATTTGCCAGTTCATTTTATCAAGTGTTTGTAATCTCTTCCTCCTTCTGGTATCAATCTGTGGTACTGCAGTTTCTTTGCAGGTGCTTTAAGCCACCGACTTCTCTTTTGTTATTAGCAGCTACCAGACATTTAGAGTATGAATGGTCTTGCCAGCATTCCTGAGGAGAAGAAAGTGAGACCACTCATCAGGCAGCTCCCTGAAAAGCCAGAATATTTGATACATACTCCAACTCTTTTTCTCCCCACAGTGAAGATGAAAGGTGGGGTTTTCTCCTGCTTGTTCAGTACTGAGGTGAAGGGGAAGGCTATGGTGAGTGAGTGTCACAAATTATCATACTCAGTTTGATGTAGCTGGTTTCATGCTTGCATGGGGTACCAGAGCCTCTTAAGTGATTTCTGGATTTCTCACACAGGGATTGGTCTGTGTATTGTTGTTGAATTGATGTCACCTTTGGGGCAAGGAGGTTCTGGAGCTTCCTCTTCTTCCAGCTTGCTGACATCACCCTCTCCATAATTTCCATTCTTAAATTTTACTTGTTAACATGTATAAATGTAAAGGATGTTTTTAAAAGGATCTTATAATCTTCAAACTCTCTAAACTGATTAGTTCTAGTAGCTTTTTTGGTACACTTCTGAGATGTTTCTATACATATGATGATGCCATTTGTGAATAAATATATTTTTTACTTCTTCCTTTCTAATTCTGTATTTTTTTTATTTTTTTTTTTTTTATTTTTTTTTTTTTTGTGGTACGCGGGCCTCTCACTGCTGTGGCCTTTCCCGTTGCGGAGCACAGGCTCCGGACGTGCAGGCTCAGCGGCCATGGCTCACGGGCCCAGCTGCTCCGCCGCATGTGGGATCTTCCCGGACCGGGGCACGAACCCGCGTCCCCTGCATCAGCAGGCAGACTCTCAACCACTGCGCCACAAGGGAAGCCCTAATTCTGTATTTTTAATATTGACTTTTTATCCTTTTGTACTATTCAGAATGTTATGTACTATATTGAGTAGAAGTATTGAAAAATTACATCTAGATATCTTTACCTTTTTCCCAATCCTAAGCATAAGTATGCAGTCTTTCTTCATTTTACTCTTTCAAGATCAGGACCATCATTCTTATAGAGCTCATGGTTGTGGGGATGGAAAACACAAAATCCCCTATCAGTTATTGGGAGTGATGGCATGTGGGGCCATATACTTACTGGAGACAGAACATCTTTTAATAGTCTCTGATTTAATACATACACTGATTTCTGTGTTTGGTACCATATACTTTCAGAGTGTTTCCTCTAAACTGATGATTTAGTTTCACTTTTTTAAGGCACTTGGAATCTTCACATAAGTAAGATTTCAATGATCCAAAATCATTCTCCAAAAAGTGCTAATCTTTTGCAGAGTCAAAACAGCAAAATTAAATGAAGATATGATAGGAATCTTCACACTTTCATATTTTAAGGCGTTTTATTAAATGCTGCAATTCCCTATGGACTGCTTTGAATTAACTATGTGGAGGATCATTTCTTACTGCTCAAGTTGGCACTGCCTACCATAAATAACTCTTACTATAGAAGACAATATACCATTCTGAGTATTCTCCCAGGCAGTCAGGTGGTCAACATTTAACAAATTTGAAATACCGCAAGTTCCTACATGTAATGCAAAAAAAAAAGAAAGAAATCCAAAGATTTAAGGAGGGAGGAATGTTAGATTTCATTTAACCAAGGGTCCATTGAATCAATCCAACTATGCCTCATAAGAGAACATGCAGCACAATGTATTTACAAAGTTTTCAGAAAATATTTAAATGTGGAAATGTAGTAGCTTTTGTTTGCATAATGGCTGAATATTTAGTTCTGGAGTAAATGGCTACAGGTTGGTCATGGACTCACTGAGATCATTATGAGATGAACCCAAGCTAAAATTCCATTTATTATTTACAATGCATAAATTTCTACTTTAACTGATAGATTAAAGAAATGTTCTGAGTCTCCCAATAATAGTGTTAACAGACAGCAAAAGTTCAATAATTCTCAAAAGCTCTGGAAATTTTATTTTCCCCTAGAGCCCAGTTACCTTGTAAACAACTTCTGGTCACCTTGAAGCATGCTAGGAAGAAGATTTACAGTAAATGTGTGTGAAATACTGCAGAGCCTTTCCTTATTACTATCAATGTCTTTCTTTATTTGAGAGTACCTAGGCCTGTGAACTGAATCATGCTGGGAACTTAATGAAAAATCATGAATGCATCTCTTCCCCAATCAGGTTAGGACCTTATTGCCAGGCCTAGTTTGCTCTTGTTATTATTGTAGAAGATGTTGTTGTTGTTTCTAATTATAGTGTTGAAATTAGACCTTAAGATTTTTCATATATTTAATATCATAGGAGCAAAAAGATTCATTAACAACCACCTGTGATTGCTTGGATCAAATCAGTCTGACCCAAAGGACCTGCTGCCTTGTATGAGAACTGCTAATGTCCTGGTCCTTAACCTCTAAAACTTTAAGTTCATATCTTCCATGGAGAAATGGGGAAGCCTATTTCAGTGTAATAATCTCCAATTTCATACCCAGCTGACAAAGCTTTATAAATAACTTTTCCTTTATACCCTTTTGTGGGGCTTAGTAGAGATTGGGTTTGTGGGTCCAAAGGTTAAACCAAGCCAACTTCCTTATCCCCTTAAGGTTTTGGGTTTCTTCCTCAACACTAGACTTTGATTCCTGGCATCTCAACTTCTTTTACAGTTGGCCACTGTTAAATCTAGGCTGTACTTTCCCAACTGAGCAAGCAAATAGAATCATCCCTAAATGGTCAAGCTGGCATACAAAAAAATGCAATATATGTGATAAATGTATCATGTTCACAAACTTGTCCTGATGAAAAATTTTGATTCCTCAGCTCTACTCTAACATGTTTAAAACATATTTGAAATTATATTCCTTTGAATATTCCTGATAAAATTCATCAAAATAATACAATCCTTTAGTCTGTAAGAATTATTTTCTTTTGTTAAATATTGTATCTAATTAATGAATCATTTTGTTTGTTTTTAATATGTCTGATGATAGTAAAAGTGACATAAGGGGAAATAGGTATCCCCTTTCTGAGATTGTATAATTATCTCTAAAAAGGAATGGTAAACATCATCATATAGTGGAAGAGGGACTACTATCCAGACAAAAAGACTCTTAGAATTTTGGATTCAAGTACGTAAAATTATATAAATGCTACTAAGCATCATTATTTCAGTTCTTAGGTTCTCAGTCATTCCCAAGTAACACCTTAACTTTTACACTGGATATTTGAAATTGATATAAATTCATCATAATAACTGAAAAATCTACAGGTTTTAACTTTGTATTTGGACCCTTAGTTTTAAGATAAATGACAAAAGACGTTGTTTTAAGGATGATATGAAAGTACATTTGTTCTCTAATCATACATAGATCTAAGCTATGTTATTGTAATTTTACTTAGTTAAGCTTCACTACATAGATCGGTATAACTAATTCACCCTTCCATCTATGTATTCATTTTTTTTTTTTTTTTTTTTTTTTGCAGTATGCGGGCCTCTCACTGTTGTGGCCTCTCCTGTTGTGGAGCACAGGCTCCGGACGCACAGGCTCTGGACGCGCAGGCTCAGCGGCCATGGCTCACGGGCCCAGCAGCTCTGCGGCATGTGGGATCTTCCCAGACCGGGACATGAACCTGTGTCCCCTGCATTGGCAGGCGCATTCTCAACCACTGTACCAGCAGGGAAGCCCCCATTCATGTATTCGTCATTCTCATTGCTTTACTGTCAATAAGCACCTTATTCTAGGTCATTAAAGGAATAGTTTTAAGGGATTCTTTTCTCTATATGGGCCACGACAAACATGATCAAGTGAATAATCATATAAGTTAAATCCACTTCAACATTTCTGTATTCATAAATCTTTATATTTATTCTTCCTAATTTTTATAGTAACATTATTTTCTTATTGGAAAAAATCCTCACTGCCTACAAACCCTATCAGATGAGACACCTAATCATGGATTTTTATTATTGAGGTTTTGTTGTCTGCAATCATTTCTTGTATCCAAAGTCAGGATTAGGTTGGAGAAAGCAGAAATAAGGCTAGTATTTTAAAGCAGGACATGATATAAAGCAGAACATCAGTTTTTACACAGTCTTTAGAATAGTTGAATATATACTCTGTAAATTGAAACTCTAGGAATAACTTTCAAAGTGACATTGCCAATTTGTCTTAACAAAGATGATGTTCCCTCTGTACAATTACAAAGATGAGAAATAAGGAAGCTCTATCTATGATCCAGACATCAGAAATCTACTACTATCATAAGTGGCTGAACCACTATTTATACCCAGGGAGGATTTTTGTGCCTTAATTTTGGCACCCAGGAAAATCTAGTGCTTCCTCAACTATGCTGGAGAAGAGAAACATTGGAAGCAAAGAGGCAAAGCCTCCTCTTTAACTCATATCCAAAATCCTAGTTGTAAGATTGTCTGGAAAACTGCATTTTAGCTGACTTACCTCTTCAGTACAGGTGGTCACTATAGGAGGGTGGAACAGTTGCTGAACCACTCAACCATATTTCATTTTGGATATTTCTAGGTGGGCATATGATATCAATTTTTACCTCAACTTAGTGAATGCTTTAGATCTGATCATATAGATTGTTTAGCAGTTCAAGAAAATGTCTCTTACTACCGTTGTTGCTGCTTCTGTTACTGCTTTCCTACCCTTGTCTTTTCACTCACTCATTAAATCTCTTAATTCTGTTTCAAAATGACTATAAGAGTCAATTTATTTACTTCTTCTAACGCCTAATAAATGACTACTGAAACCAAAATAAATCCATACCATCACTGAAACACTTGGAAGGATGCTATTGAAGAATAAGGACATTTAAGAAATTTCCTGATATAAAAGAAATGCCATTAAATTAACAGCTGATAAAACTACAATTCCATACATCATTCACATCACAGTGAGTTCTCCCAACATAAGAGCTCAGTTCAATTTCTCTGTTTCAGAAGAAGCAGAAAGTAAGGAAGGAACTGGGGTAGCCAGGAGGATAATTAATTATGTAATTTTGGAAAATTGCTTCCTACTCCCACAGCTTGTGAATTTTTACCCTAGATAAAATCCAATTTTCTCTTTTTATAATGAGGATAAACTATTGAAACCTCCATTCCTAGCCCTATAAATGAGAGGAAAAACATGTCAATACCTGCAGGAGATTTCTAGCTTCATGAATGGATATAAAGCTTTCTCTGGAGACATATACAGTAATGTTTATATCGGCATAATTCATTGGTGCCCCAAACTGAAAATAACACAAATGCCCATGAACCATAGAATTAATGTACAAATACATTGTGCAATATTCATAAAATGGATAGTTATGCAGCAATTAAAATAAACTAAATGATGGAATAATATGGATGAATCTCAGAAATATAATATTGAGTCAAAGTATGCAGATATACGATAATGCACACTGCATGATATCATTTATATTAATTTCAAAGAACAAACCTAAATGATGGTGTTTACATGTTTAGTGAATTTTTTTTTTAATTTGGCATGAGAAACATCTGCATGCCTGGATGTGAAGGCCCCTCCTCCCATACTCATTCATAAGGAGTTGGGCTCGCAGTTCTAAAACACATTGACTCTTCAACCCTTCACCCCAGCAATCAGAGTCAGGGTGCATTGCCCTGTCCCAGAGGTTACACCAGGTGTGGGAATGTGCTCTGGCACAAATGCTCTTCTCTGGAGGAACAACTGGAAGCCAGAAGTGGGGAGTGCACAGAGCATGTGCCAGTAGCCAATCTATGGCTTTCCAGGAACCTGAAGGGACCAGAAGAATAACACCAGCTACTGGTCCATGATTCCTGGGCCCCAACTGGATATCTGCCAAGTTCCAAGGCCTCAGAAATCCAAAACATGCCAGTTCCATTCTTCGACTCTCCATCCTGGACACTGCTATTCTTGCAGCCATTGTTAATATACATAATGACTTTATCATATTAACTTGTTAGTATACTGAATATTCATATATTTGCATGTGAATTAATTATATAATATTAATAATGTATTCATATAAATGCATTATATAATTACTTATATATTCATAACATAATTCACGTATTTGAATTAGTGTAATATCCAGACAGTAATTACCTTGGCTTGGGTAGAGTGGAGTGAGTTTTAGAGAAGGGTATGAAAGGGCACTTCTGGGGTGCTGACAGTATTCTCTTTCTTAACATGCATAGTAGATACATAGATATTCATGTTGTGGTAACTCTTCAGTCTGTATGATTTGGTTTGTGTATTTTTTAAATATGGGTAACATATATGATATAAACACAAAGATTATTTTTAAATTGCTATGAAATTTCTTTTTAAAAGAAGGTTTTTAAGCAGCTTGAATTCACACCCTTACTCACTATTATAGCCAGGGCTTCCATAATTAGCATCAGAAATCCATGACTTTCATTTTATTTATAAAATGTCTCTACCCAGTTACAGTTGTGTGTGTGTGTACGTATCCATGAAATAAGAATTACAGAGCATTTTTTTTTCTTGTTTTTTTTTTTTTTGTTTTTTTTTTTTGCGGTACGCAGGCCTCTCACTGTTGTGGCCTCTCCTGTAACGAAGCAAGCCTCCGGACGTGCAAGCTCAGCGGCCATGGCTCACGGGCCCAGTCACTCCGTGGCATGTGGGATCTTCCCAGACCGCGGCCCAAACCCATGTCCCCTGTATCAGCAGGCGGACTCTTAACCACTGTGCCACCAGGGAGGCCCAGAATTACAGAGCTTTTAATGATCACCAACAGTATTGGGACTGCTAATTAAGGAGGAAATAGGTATCATCAAGCCAAAAAGCAAGAAAGAGAAAATAATCAGATTATCCTTCAGAAAAACAAGAGATTCTGTTTATTTGAAACAAAAGAAATGGCAGTGAGAGAGAGATAGAGATAGAGCCAGAGTTACAGGGAGAGAGAGAGAGAGAGAGAGAGAGAGAGAGAGAGAGAGAGAGAGAAGGGAGACCTGTCTTTGAAACATTAAGTTCATTAAGTAATTATTACTAGTATTTAGGCTAGTAGTTGAAAAATATAGCAGCAAAAAATAGTTATCATATTAGTCATATGAAAAAGCTGATGAGCTCTCCCATAAAATACTCCTACACAATAAAAGTTAAAAATTATGAAAGAGGGCTTCCCTGGTGGCGCAGTGGTTGAGAGTCCGCCTGCCGATGCAGGGGACGCGGGTTCGAGCCCCGATCCGGGCAGATCCCACATGCCGCGAAGTGGCTGGGCCCGTGAGCCATGGCCACTGAGCCTGCGCGTCCAGACCCTGTGCTCCGCAACGGGAGAGGCCACAACAGTGAGAGGCCCGCATACCAAAAAAAAAAAAAAAAAAAAAAAAAAAATTATGAAAGAAAATTTGAGGTCAACAATTGATCCAGTGTTTCTAATATCCATATCCATTTATTAGTTATTAATATATCCAAAGCAAGATACAAGAGACAACACACATGCACAAATACAAAATCATTATTGAAGAAAATATACCAAAACCTATGAAAAAAAATCATGGAAAGAGACCAAAGTGTCTTTCAAATTTAGTATCATTAATGTGAGAAAGCACATTAATATGTACAAAAGAAATATTGAACTCTACAGATAAATAGGAAATATTAAGTGTCCTACAACTTGGGGAGAAGGGGAGTATATTTACAAAATAATTATGTTATGGCTCTTTTCAGAACACTTTTCTGAAATACAGGATACTGAAAACAATGGAACATTACCTTCAAATTTAAGAATAAATATCTAAACTTAGTATCCTCTCATTGGCCAAACTTTTGATCAAGAATTGAGGAAAATCTTGACAAGTGAGGATTCATAAAGTACATACATTATATATTCTTCCTGAAAAAAAGAAAAACAATTAAATCTAAAAAAAACAGAGAAGACATGGATATAAGAAACGCAAGAAGCCAAGTAAATACAAAAACATATAATTAGGTCTAAATAATTGCAGATGATTTAGTTGTGAAACTTAAAGCAACTGTTAAAGAGGAATTCCAAAAATAGAAGAATTGGAATGTTTGAATGAATAAACTTTTTTCCCTAAAATGTACAAACATAAGAAAGAAAAATGGCCAAGGGGATTTTAATAAAAGCAATGAAGGGGATATTTTAGGCAAATTTAACATCAACAAAAGTAAGATCTACAATATTAATATATAAAATAAAATTGCACATTTTTCATTAAACAATATAAAATTAACAACAAAAACCTCTATATACCCTAAGTTGATAACATTGAACCATAATGATGAAACAATTTGGTATAAAAGGAACATATAGAATCTCAATGGCCATATTTAACAAACCTCTTTCAGAAGCAGATCAAATCAACCAAATTAAGTCAGAATACATACAGAAATTAAGAAAGGTGTAAGCATATATGGACATATTTAGATGTACATCATATAGAATTTTATGATTGAAACTGCCAATTAAATTAAATAAAATATTTAGCTTATATTACAGTACCTTACTCGAGACTGATTCTTGCTTCATAATGTTTCAATGATTGCTCTGACTGTTGCTGAGATAGTATCAAACTGATTTAAATACTATAGCTTTAGAGTGGTTTGATATTGGTCAATGCAAATTCACCATCATTATTCTTTTCAATCAAAATTCTTACAGTTAGCCTTGCCTCGTTCTCATATAGTCAAATTCCAAAGGTGATGAATTTGGGGATAACAAATGAAATATCTTTACCTTTATAAACTAAACATAAGGAAATGTTTATGATGATAATATTGAGTTTTCTCATCCATCTATATAACTTGGTTTCTGCCTCCCATTAAACTTCATAATTTGTTTCTTGGTTTTCTCCTATATATGGAGCAATTTCCACCTGAACTGCAGCCTGAAGCTTCCTCAATTTTGTGCCATTTGTTAACATTCTTACATCAGCATGTTCTTTCCTAGAAATGCACTGAATGCTCTTTTCCTTATTGCTCACCTCCACTGCTTCTTGCTTCTATGAGTTGCTTCCCTTTGTATTCCTTTACAGAAAATTAAATGTGGTCATCAAAAAGAGTTGAGGAATGAGTTTAGTTCTCCATCTTGAATTAAAAGTCACTGAGAATGTTTAATATGTATTTTGCATTAAGAATCCAGCTGTGGGAATCTTCTTGTTAGGAAAGTAAGGCCAGCGAACTTACTAAAGTAATTTATTTTTCTTTGGGTATATGTGTTTGGAGTAGCAAGTAGGATCATGACTAGTTACTGAATAAAAAATATAAAGTGTTTTGCATTTTATTTCATCTACTGGTTTTGATTCAAATCATGTGATTTTCAGACACATGCAAAAGCTAGCATCTGACTTGAAATTATTCTTTCTACCAAATATTACCAAGAATGATGATAAAAACAAAATGTATTTTTTTTTCCAAGAAAGGCAAAAATTTACCTGGAAGAGCTTATAGTAATTGACCAAATGATCAAAAATATTTTTAGTTTTAATTCTATAATTGTACATCACTTTAACTTTATTTATTAAAGATAGTTTCCTAAGAATTTTTATTATTCACTAAAGGGAAAAGAGAATAGTTTCAGTTAAGCAAATGTCTCAACTCCTTCCCCTTAAACATTTAATTTAAACATTGATGGAAAGGAGAGTCTGAAGAAGAGAAAGCATAAAAATAATTAACTGGTCAATGCTTGTAAAGGATGTAAAAATGGATCACTCTCACTAAAAGCCTTCAGACAATTCATCATTATTCCATTGTACAAGCCCATGAGAAGAAAACTTGAGAGTTTACTAGAAGACAAACAATGCAGTTGTCAAAGTTGGGATTCCAGTGCAGAGTTGCTCTGGATATTCCTAAGTTGGGTATGGCAAATTGTTTAATTAGTTAATTCTAATTAACTAAGTTAAAATTAGCCTAAGTTTAATGATATCTTAATGAAATTTATTTATTTATGGACATATAATACTCAATTATGCCTTTTAATGTAATAATATCATACATATTTGAAAGAATTATCTCAATAAACCCTGTTGTGTTTGTCTGTGATAGAAAGAGCAAAAGCAGCCATGATTCATTACTAAACAAAATACATTGTTTCAGCTGTCTCAGTTGACTTGTGGCTATTTCTAATTAATAATGACAAATATGATGCAAGGTGGAATATCTTTTGAGTGGCTATTACATAACTCCATCACCACACAGACTGCACTTCCTTTTTCTGTCCGATTTATGTCATGTGCACCTGTGTTTGCTCCTGGTCTAAAAATATTTCATCTTCTGCAGAATATTTACAAACCTTGACAAACTACATATTTCCCATATTTGTTTGTTTTATTTATTCCTCATGACTTATGTACAGTTTTACAACTCCCCAGTTCCACCCAAATTTCTTTATTTGTGAGTCCTCTCTTGTTCACTGCAGGTCTTTCTTTCAGTTCTCAGAAGTTTAGCTGTATTTATCTTCTACAACCTCTATTAGAAGAAATTCATGCTACTCTATATTTTGTATTTTCATTGAATCATGACTTCCCAGGCAAATTTTTAAAAAGAATACTGAGATTTATACCTCACTCTATCATGACTCCTAGTACAGTTCTATGTACATACAAAGTCATAAAATACTCATTAAACAAAATATCAAAAAGTACATTAGTAGCATTTAAAACTAGATTTTCTCCTTAACCATGTCACCCTTGAGTTTGGCTTACTTTGTAGCTTCTGATACATTTACAGTTGTAGACAAGAAATCACATTTACAAATGTCACTATTTATATATCTGCAAAAATATGATAGAAATACTATATTTCTATTAAATATATACAATCTTATATGTAATATATTGTACTTTATATATAATATATAGTATTTTATATATAATATAATAGAAAATAAATTTGATAAATTCTTCCATTTATCCATTCATCTATTTTTTCATTGGTCTATTTAGCTAATGTCTATTGATTTTTTACTGTGTGTCAAGGCTTTTACTAACTTGTGGGAATAAAATATGATGTATATGGTACTTATATTCACAAATCATACAGTCTTATGAAGAGACAAACATACAGTTATAGTAAAGCATGATGAGTGCTACGATAGGAGATACATCAGATGTTTTAATAGCATAGTTTCATCATATATCTAAGGCTTATGACCTCTTCAAGTAAGCCATTAAGCTAAGATATAAAGGAAGAAAGAAGCAGCTGTGTAAAAATCATGATAAACCAAGACTCTGGAATCTTCATGAAAATAAAAATATTTCTGTAGGTCTGCAGTGCAGTATAAGGAGCATGCTGAGATATTTTACAGGAGAAACATCCTTGTAAGTCATGGTAAGGTGTTTGCATGCTATCCAAAAAGAGTATCACTGAACAGTCCAAATCAGAGCTAATTTTATGATTAAACTCAAAGCATGGCAGTATAATTCTGCCTGGATTCCAATCTCAGTTCTGACACTAGAATTCATTAATTTATGGCAGGTAACCTTTGTATGCCTTAATTAGGGTAGTTATGATACCTAACTTATAGAATCATTTGAGGATAAAATGAGTTAATATTTGAAGCTTAGAAAAGTGTCTAGCACATAGTCAGTGTGAAGAGAGTCTAGGAAGATGGGACAGTTGGAAAGTTATTGTGGTAATCTAGTCTAGAATTGCTGTTGATTTACACTTGAATTGTTATGGTGATCTGTAGAGAAGAAAGCATCACACTTGGAAAGGTACTTGCAGATCAAGCTGGAAAGTCCCCCTTTATGAATTTACAGGAATGGTGAGGAGACGAGCCTGGAAATGATGAATCCAGGCATAAGCTTAGCAAGATGGATTACACACTTTGAGCACGTTTTACAGTGTATTTTTTAAAGTAGCATGCTGGAAAAAAAAAAAAGTAACATGTTGGCATGATTGTTACCAGCTGTGAATTTAAAAATATGTAAGAGAAAGCATTCTGAAAATAATTCACTGACAAAACAGAGAAAAGGTAGTCAAAATATGCTGAGATTATTTTTCCCCTAAAACTAATGACAAAGATCTTGTCTACAAACTCTCCATGTTGATAGATTCCTTTGAACCAAGGTTTCCTTAAGAATCACTTTAAATATGGAGGCATGTGCAAATAGAAATAAAATATCATATATCAATTGTTCCTCTGAGATTCTCCATGGGTAATTTTTTGTCTTTAAATTAATTACTTTACTTTGAGATGAGTTATTATTGTTAAGTAAGATGCTAATTTTGCAATTAAGAAATTAGCTAATTAACAATATTTTTCAATGTCAGTGAGAATGCAGGTTTCTCTTTTCAACCTGATAGGCATAAACTAATTATAAGGAGAAATTATTAGAGCAGGTACTGGCCCAGAGAAAGTCACGTTATCTACTCTTCCTATGAATTTAAGAAATTAGTAATATTTATTCCTCCCCTTCTTGACAGACTTTTCTTGATTCAGTGTATGGGAAAATTATTTCTGTTTATGGAGAAGATGAAGTGTGGCTTTTACAGAGTACCTTCATTTGCATATTAAGTTGTTTAACATGGTTTCAGCTCTTAGTGATTTTATTAGCTATGTGTTAAAAGAAACTAAATGTAAGTAAATTCAGGGTGTAAAATAGAGACTTCTTTTCACAAAAAAAAGAGAAATAACATTCACATAAAATACATGTATCCTTGTTTAAGTCTTGGGTATTAGGTTTATCAAATTCATCGGCAGCATTATTATTATCATTACAAAAATATCAGAGACAAAATTACAAATATTTTCTTAAAAGATTACATTGGTATGTTCTTCATATTCGTCTACTTAAATGTTAGATACTTCATCCCATCAAAATGTTTAAGCTTTAACATATTTAACTATGCATCCATTAAAATTGTATATAAACGTAAAATGCTTATAATACAGATTTTTGCTTTTGTTTTTCAAATAATTTTTTTTCCCCAGGCTGGTAATTGTCTGTTTTAGTTTACAGTCTCCTTGGGCTACATTGTGAAAGCTCATTTCTGTACTTTGTATATTAAAGTTCACAGAGAAGATTTTCATGCTCTCTTCAAATGGTTCACAGTTCATAAAGTGTTCATATTTAATGATAATTTTAAATATATTAGCAATAAAATAATTTATCTTATTAAATTATTAATTTTGAAAAGTGTAAAACTAAAATCATGTGAATAGTGATTCAAGGGAAAATATATTATACATTAATGATATAGGCCCTTAGGCAAAGTTTTATCAGTTGTTACAAAAGAGTATTACAGGGGACTTCCCTGGTGGCATAGTGGTTAAGAATCCACCTGCCAATTCAGGGGACATGGGTTCGAGCCCTGGGCCAGGAAGATCCCACATGCCACGGAGCAACTAAGCCCGTGAGTCACAACTACTGAGCCTACGCTCTAGATCCCGTGAGCCACAACTACTGAAGCCCACATGCCTAGAACTTGTGCTCCACAGCAAGAGAAGCCACAAGAGTGAGAAGCCTGTGCACTGCAGTGAAGAGTAGACCTCTCTCGCTGCAACTAGAGAAACCCTGCACACAGCAACGAAGACTCAACACAGCCAAAAATAAATAAATAAATTAAAAAAAATAGTATTACATACCTCATCTACTAATTTTCCTCCCAGTTTTCATATTTCTTCCTACCTCCTTGCCAATCCATTTCAAGTTGGGCACTATTGGCATTGACATAGACCTAAATATAAAATTGCTAAAATGTCTTATGCTTTAAATGTATGTTCACTTATTTATTGACATATTTTCAAAACTAATATTACTATGTCCTGATACAATCATCTTCCCATCTTGCCTTGGAGCAGAACAAATTTATTGTGGTGATTGGATATCACATCTACAAGATTTCAAGTCAATGGGGGCCAACAGGCTATATGTTGACTTTTGCTCTAAATCATGCTATTTAATGGTGAAATGAGATGATAGCTTTTATAATAACAGACATTGGTAAGGCTGGGCTGAGGTGATCTTTACAAATCTCACAACAGACTTTTCATTAGATATTTCAGTAGTTAATTTTGGATCATGTTAGACTTGGCCCAGCTAATCATGGCTTTGCTATTTCAAGACTGCTTCAGTTATGTTTTCTTTCTTTAGCCATCTGAGTGTTTGAGACAAGAAAATGACATTTTTGAGAAACAATTTATTAATTCAGATATTCAAGAACACTTCCAAATGTCAGTATTCAGTATTTAAGAACACCATGCAAAGTTGGATTATGGAAGATGAAGGAGTGAGGGAAGCAAGGAAGCAGGAAAATCACTAAGTCTAAGTAAAAAGGAATTTGGGGGATACCTGTGTGTTGGTTCGGCCACTTTGAGAGATGTCAGAAAAATATTATGCCTGTTACACCAAATGTGTTAATCTCCTT
Source organism: Grampus griseus (assembly GCF_964374135.1). Taxonomy (NCBI): domain Eukaryota; kingdom Metazoa; phylum Chordata; class Mammalia; order Artiodactyla; family Delphinidae; genus Grampus; species Grampus griseus. The sequence goes on along the minus strand of NC_139009.1, from coordinate 66,490,947 downwards.
AGGAACAATAGCTCAGTCATAAAGAGCCGCACTCTGGAGCCAACTGGCCTGACCCTGTCATATAATAATTATATTATCTTGATTAATTTACATGAATCTTTCATACCTTATAACCATTATCTATACAATAGAGGAAAATATGTACCAAATTATGAACTTTCGTAAAGAAGAAGTGAGTTAGGACCTATGAAGTTCTTATAAGTATGTCTAGCATTGACTACGATTATTATTATTACTATTATTATTATTATATGAATTTCTATGAGTCTGGATTAACAGCAAGAGCTCCATGATCTATCATACAATTAGATTGTTCTCATCCAGGTCATCTAAAAATCCAGGCACAACACACTACACCAGACTTTGGTCACATTGGAAGTGAGTCAGTTTTGGGGTATGGAGTGTAAGGGAAGGCAACATGGGGTTGGAAATGCAATACTAGATAGATCAGTCAATATTACTTCTGATGGCTTTTATGTATCTAGTCCAAATATAATAAACCCTCCTGCTATTTTACAGTACTGTTGAAACCCTTCTGTCTCATACTTGACTTGTATTTACCTAGATTGCTCTAATACCCTTCTGAATGAAACTAGCTCCTTCTATTCTTTCCCACCCAACCCATTAATATGCTAGTGCAACTAATAACTTATATTGGTACAGAGCTTAATAGTATATAAAATGCTTACACATTATCTCATTTCTGTGTGTTTTTGTGTGTGTTAACTTTGGTATAGAGTCAGTATGTTTCATATGTTTCAGTTAGTACTTAAATTTTAGAAAATAAATTTTTTTTTGTGGTTAATTTTAGTTTTTCTTACATAAATATTTACTTCTTTCCAAAATCAAATTCATTTGACAAGGTGTATTCTTCTCTAAAATCTATCTGAAGTTTACACTAGCACATTTCATCTATCTATCTATCATCTATTTTTCTAATACCATACATGTACAAGGCTATTCATTGCAGCATTGTTTGTAAAACATTGTTGAAGAGCCCTAAGAAGTGTCCATTATGGAGCACATCTGGGGGAAGGGAATAGCAGCTGTGCAGGAGGGCCAAGAAACCACCTGATCCTTCTGTCCTTTATCTCCTATGGAATAATATGTTTCATCTATGATAGGAAAGGCAACAATCACTTATTTTCTTTGATATCTCCCCCCCCCTTTTTAAGGATACTAAACTTTTGCTATACATAAAAATTTAAAATAGGAGGAAGGGGCAAAGTGCAAATGTGCTTAACTGATTCATGTCCATCAGGACAGGTAGGGAAGGGATGCAACAAAGAAGCTGCTGAAAGGTATATTGGTAAACACTTACTGAAGCTGGAAGAAGAGAACAAGGAGGGAAGAACAGGGCAGGACTAAGTGTTAAATCCAGAACTATAGATGGAGGCAGTGCAGGAGAACCAAAAAGTTCACACTCACTGACACCCAGGGAGAATACCTTGCCTAAGGCTTATCCTTAATCAGAGAGCAAAACACAGACTCTACCATCAAGCTAAGAAACCCCAAATAACAAGTAATAGAATGCAGCTGGAAGACAGACAGGAGAAGTGAGCAAGCTTGTAGTTCGTTGTTGCACTGTTTGTCCTCAAGGTACAACAGTCTTCAAATTCCTGTAGAGGGAATTTGTATGTAGGATACGGATGGTTTAACAAACTGTTACAAGTTCTATTCTGAATGTTAGGTCTGTCATTTGTGCCATGCCTCAGAGAGGTCTCTGCATAAACTTCTTATAGGCATAGGACTTTTTCCATAATAATTATTTATGTAAGTACTTTGACATACAGATCACTCAATATTTGTAGTTTATTAACTATGTCACTGTGCTGTCTTAATATTATAATGACTTGCAAGTTTATTTTCACCTATTTTCTTCAAGACTATTATCAGAGTTTGTATTCGGAAATGCCAGTTGAGTAGAAAGTCTTAGGGTTCTTTAAAAACTCATAATATAATAAAAGTAGAGTGCAAAATTATCATATATTAATTTGGAAGACTGATTGCATATATCTATTTTTCTAGTTCTCTTACTAAAAAGGATGAGGATGAATGCCCACTAACTCACACAACCAAAAGGCAGCACTGCCAATTATGTGACTGCATAAATATTGCTTGTCCTACTCCCTTACATTGTCACTTACTTTTAAAAAATAAAAATGTGTGCTCAGTCATATGACTATTTAAGGTTAAAGATTTGGGCCAGTGTCCTTTGTATTAATAAGAGAATGAAGTCAGCTCTGTTAAATGTTGCCAGACGGATGGCTGGTTAGTTACTGATTGGAGGATTTTTATTAAAATTTCTGTGTTTTAACCTGGGAAAAAAATCTACTAGCACAAAATCTACACAGAGCCACTGTTTTTTTTCACACATTCCATTTGGTGACAATTCCTGGATGCATTAAGGATACATCATTGTAACTTTAGGTCCAGAGTTTATCATATGTATTAGTTGCAGCAGAAGGATGTATTCAATTTTTCACCCGGTTTGAATATTGAACAACAGACTCAAAGAAGAACCACACTTCCGGAACTGCTGACAGTGCTTTGAGTCCAGTTAATTGCTATAAACAGAATGGTGTCTAATGTTCCTTTTCAGTTCTGTGTTTGCGGCTGCCAGCAGCTTTCAATGGGGTCTTTAAAATTTCCTTTTTATCTCTGACTCCTGTTGATCGACATGTGAACCATGACCTGACAGTGTTTGAAGAACGCACTGGATTTCTATAAAGCTAAGACTATTTCCTAAACCTTACAAGCCAGATCTAAATACTATATTTTCAGCTGTGATTCTTTAATTCCTGAAAATCACTAAGCTGAAAAGTTAGTCAAATATTTTAGTGAGTTCATTCCTCATTTAATTCATTGAAAATGCATTCAGTGAGTACAAATTTGATGGTAAGGGATGTTAATTGCAACATTTATTAACACATCTTCTAACTACTTGTTTACATTTTTGTTTATCAAAATATGAAACTATTTTTCTATTTTGATTTGCATTCTATTTTTAACTAGTAATATTAAAATACATATCTACACAGTATATTTTAAGTTTGCTTCTTAATTGATTACATTATTAAAGTTATAAGTAAATCAATTACTATTAACTTTGAGGAGTTACTATAATTGTGATTTTCCATTGAGAAAACATGTAACAACATCTGTGTTTGAAATTTTAAAAGATTCTAAATTACAATGTATATTCTCTTCCTCCCGCTCTCTCTCTCTCTTGCTCTGTTGTTTACTTCTGTGTTAGCTTACTTTAATGAAAAAGGAAATAAATTTTATCTGTGGATAATTCTGTAAAATATTGGAATGTTATTTATAGAAATAAAACAGGTTATATTATGTATTTTGACCCCAAATTATCTGTTTTAACAGAGTAGAAATCTCTCATCTGAGAGATAGTAATTAAAATCTTTTTTCTCTATTATACAAATTCTTCAAAAAATCTTTCAAAAGAACACAGTGATAGGGTGTAATCCTATATGGATTGCAAAGAAAATAAAATAAACTGAGTGTGTGATACCAAAGTCTTTCTTTTTTGTCACAGATTGCAATATTCTGTAGCTAATCTTCTTTTTGAAAAGCAACTTCAAATACTTCTCAAATGCAGTGGCACTTTTTGTTTTCCATTCTTTGCAGAAGTGTAATTTTTATTTTTCTTTGTCATATTTAATATTTTCGTAAATTGATTTAACAGAAGTGGTTTTAGGTGTTGGCAGTGGATGTGGACAACAAAATTGATGAGTAGTTCTGTCTAATCAAGAATCAATATTTTTTATCCTGAAAATAATATAGCTTCCTTAGAGACCCGACTTCTTGTTATGGGAATAGCTGGTTTCATTTTAAACAGCATTGTATATTTTCTACATATGATTTGGGGATTTAGGGTTCATTCTTGTGTTTTGCTTCTGTCATTGGGCTGAAGAGAAGATATTAAATCTCAGAACTCAAACTACCTACCCATATGAAATTAATTTGAAAGTGTAAGACAGAACGCATAATATGAAACACAAACTTCCTTAAGGATATAAATATCTGACATTAGGTCAGTTGTGCCTATATTACTCCATGATTTAGGACTTACCTGGTTAATACCTCAAGGTCTCAAATAATCATACCTAAAATAAAGGGTTTTGAAGCAATGATCTTAAAGGACTTTGTAGTCTAAAACTATAGGATTTTGTTATGCAGTAAAGACATGATATGTTGTCTTTGTAAAAGATATAATTATTCCATGTACACATAGCAATATTGGACAATAATATATGCTTGTTTATCTTACTGTTCTAATGAAATGACAAGTGTGTTTTACAGTGTTATTTTATAAACTATTAATTTAAAAAGAATCAACAAAGCAATGAGCATCTAATTAACTATATGACAATGACAGAAAGTTATTCATACTGGAAAATAAAGGCTCTAGTCATGCCTTGGCAAAATTTGTTTTTATTTGGAAATCAAACTAAATAACTTGATCAGTAGCTCTTGATGAAGTTATCTAACCAAATAGAATGTTGAACTATGGTGGCTACATCCTGCTGTTTTTAGTAAAAGAGGTAAAATATCAGAGAAGAATTAGCCAATTGCAGAAAAATGGAAAGATACAGTACTGCAAAGGGAAACTCTCTTTTCATGTGGGTTATATGTCATATTATTATGGTGTAAAACTTAAACTTATGCAATGCTATATGTCAATTATATCTCAATAACACTGAGAATAAATAAATAAAATTACTGAAGATTTATTGTACCTAAAAAAAAGAGAGTTCAATTATTTGGCACTTCACAGACTTGAAAAAGATAATAGATAATACAAAAACAAAGAAACAAACAAACGAAAACTAAAGACAAAGAGATAAGATTCTCTTAGAGCCCTTTGCAAGAACATTCAAGGATCTATCCTCAGACATATAACAGGTACAAGTAAAGAGGCTAAGACCAAATTATGCTTTTGTCCATTTTATGGCTTTTCTCAAGTTTCTTTTGTCTTCTCAAGTTTTTAATCTCAGATGGGCTTGAGAAGAAGAAAGAGAGGGAAATTTCAAAAACAGAGCCCTTAAAATAATGCTAATTCAGGGTTAAACATCACAATCAGATGTTTTTGACCGTGCTTATTTTCCCATGGAAGTAACTGAAAGCAAATCATCTAGATGCCTTCTAAGTTTTAGCAGAAAATGTACTGCCATAGAATCTACAATTCTGGCCTAAGAATATCTGTTGTCATTTAACTTATACTCTGAACCACTAGGACCTAAACCAGCCAGAAGCAGGCTATAAAACTAATGCAAGGCTTTTGGGTGGAAGCTTTTATTTTAGTGTCCTGTTTCCCATTCACATCATAAAATAAGCCAAGAAATACATGAAATAGAAATGCCATGTATATATGGGATTTAAACATATTACAGATTATTATTGAACAATACTTAAAATGATATTGAAATGATCAAGTTGGGAAATAATTAAAGTTTTTATCTATTTTTTCTCATATATATAAAAAAAATTCAGATGAATGAAAGATTTTGACAGAAGAGTACATGCACACATACACACACAAAAAAACATATATATATATATAATAAATCTATAGAAAAATACACTTATAGGTAAAGATATAAATAACAGTATAGTTATATATATATAGCTAGATATTTGAATATTTTTTGGCTGTGACAAGCCAGAAGACAAGTCATTAAGAAACCATAAAGTAAAACATTGATTGAATTGACCATATGAAAATTAAGTCAATTGTAGGTGGCAAAGGCAATATGAATATTCTGAAAAATACGATGTTCTGAAAAGTAAGAAAGAAGACTGGAAACATTTATTTGCAATAAATAATAGGTTAGAAAATAGTTATATAAATAGTTATTTCAAAGAAATAAGAAAAGAGTCAGCCCCACAGGAAAATAAACAAAAACAATCAGGGAGCAAAGTTATTAAGTGTCATTAACTATAGACATGAATCAGTCAACATAAGAAGTAATACAAATTACCCATAAACTAAATGAGCACATTAAATGAATTGAATATCTCAAATAATATCTAAAATTCAAATTAAAATACTTGTGAAATACCATTAAGATAAGCCAAATTTTTAAAAAAATTATAATTGATAACTGGCAAGATTTTGGGGAAGTACTCGTTTCATACACAATTGTTGGAAGTTTAAACTAGAATATCTCTTTGAGATGATTTTTACTAACAAATATAAAATGCATACTATTTGACCTGCCAACTACATGTCTTCTATTTATTAGAAATACTGACACCAGAATACAAGGTTACATGCTTAAGGAGATCCATTGCAACATTTTATATAATAGAGAAAAGTTGGAACAGAATAATGATCATTATTAGAGAAAATTTTAGAGAATATTCTACTATACCTAAAAGGAAAATAATAGGTGTATTTTTCAAACAAGAAAACATTTCCAAAGCATAATATCTTTTATGTGAAATTGAAATGAGGAGAAAAAATACAAGTATGTGGTACATAGAGAAATATCTAGGAAGGATACTTGCAAACCTGAATAGTGTTCTCTGCGGTATGCCATGGTATTGGCTGGGAAGTGTTGGGTCATTTTAACTTTGTCATCCTTAAATTTTGGTACTATGAACATTTTAACAGTAATAATTATAGTATTAATTTTTCAAAAATATTCTTCCTTTTGTGGAGTTTGCTATTACTAGATAATGACATTGTTTATTTTGAGCTTTAATATGCACTGGCAGGGATTATGAAGGATATTTAATATTTTTCTATAAATAACTCTAAAACAATATATTCACATATAATCTGTTTAGCTGTCCAAGACAAAGCCTTTATCTCTTCATGTTCATCAGAGTAGCATAACTTGGCATATGTGTATTTTGAGGAGCTAGAATTTTGTAAGAACAACAGATTTCTTAAACCATGGTACAAATTATATGATTATTTTCCATGAGTAACAAAACATCTGCAGAATTACATGACTAATGTCTGCAGAATAATGTAAATAAAATATCTATGGAACAGGCAACAGAATATTATATTCTACTCGGATCTCCAAAAGAATTAGCTATAGAAATAAATATTTAACCTCTCCAGGTCTCTATTTGGTAACTATCAAGTACATGGATAGACTAGGCAATACCTAGATTCTATTCTAGCACTTATTTCATATTTGTTATATTCTGTTTTCTAAAAGCCCAGTTAGAAAACTAATTGCTTCCTAAAAATTTCAGTCACATTTTTTCATGTGTAGTGAAAAATAGTTAAAAGGTCTAAAAGGATTTTTCACAGAGGTAGAGCAAAAAATTTCACAATTTGTATGGAAACACAAAAGACCATGAATAGTGAAAGCAATCTTGAGAAAGAAAAACTAAGCTAGAGGAATCAGGCTCCTGGACTTCAGACTCCATACTGGCACAAAATAGAAATATAGATCAATGAAACAGGATAGAAAGTCCAGAGATAAACCCACGCACATATGGTCACATTATTTTTGCTAAAGGAGACAAGAATATACAATGGAGAAATTACAGCTTCTTCAATAAGTGGTGCTGGGAAAACTGGAGAGCTACATGTTAAAAGAATGAAAATGGAACACTCCCTAACACCATACACAAAGATAAACTCAGAAGGAATTAAAGACCTAAGTGTAAGGCCAGACACTATAAAACTCTTAGAGGAAAATATAGGCAGAACACTCTGACATAAATCACAGCAAGATCCCTTTTGACCCAACCCCTAGAGAAATGGAAATAAAAACAAAAGTAAACAAATGGTACCTAATGAAACTTAAAGGCTTTTGCACAGCAAAGGAAACCATAAACAAGACGAAAAGACAACCCTCAGAATGGAAGAAAATATTTGCAAATGAAGCAACTGACAAAGGATTAATCTGAAAAATTTATAAGCAGCTCATGCAGTTCAATATCCAAAAAACAAACAACCCAATCCAAAAATGAGCAGATGCTCAATGTCACTAAACATTAGAGAAATGTAAATCAAAACTAAAATGAGGTACCACCTCACATCAGTCAGAATGGCCATCATCAAAAAAATCTATAAACAATACATGCTGGAGAGGGTGTGGAGAAAAGGGAACCCTCTTGCACTGTTGATGGGAATGTAAATTGGTACAGCCACTATGCAGAACACTATGGAGGTTCCTTAAAAACTTAAAAATAGAACTACCATATGACCCAGCAATCCCATTACTGGGCATATACCCTGAGAAAACCATAATTCAAAAATAGTCATGTACCACAATGTTCATTGCAGCTCTATTTACAATAGCCAGGATATGGAAGCAACCTGAGTGTCCATTGACAGATGAATGGATAAAGAAGATGTGGCACATATATACAATGGAATATTACTCAGCCATAAAAAGAAACGAAATTGAGTTATTTGTAGTGAGGTGGATGGACCTAGAGTCTGTCATACACAGTGAAGGAAGTCAGAAAGAGAAAATCAAATACCGTATGCTAACACATATATAGGGAATCTTAAAAAATAAATAAATAAATAAAGGTTCTGAAGAACCTAGAGGCAGGGCAGGAATAAAGACAAGCTGGATCAAAGTGAGAGAGTGGCATGACTTATGTATACTACCAAATGTAAAATAGAAGCTAGTGGGAAGCAGCCGCATAACACACAGAGATTGGCTCAGTGCTTTGTGACCACCTAGAGGAGTGGTATAAGGAGGGTGGGGGGGAGGCTCAAGAGGTAAGGGACATGGGGATATATGTTTATGTATAGCTGATTCACTTTGTTATAAAGCAGAAACTAACACACCATTGTATAGCACTTATACTCCAGTAAAGATGTTTTAAAAAAAAGTCTAACAGGGATTACTGAGATAAATTCCTAAAAGTGCAAAGACTGAATCAAGAGATAGGCAAATCAAGAGATAGATAAATTTTAGTGCAAAATCATTCTCAAAAAGTATATATCAAACTGAAGTAGGTACATTATATGAGGATAACTTCACCATATTATCTTTTATATCACTAACAATATAACATTTTAAAAAGTTATGACAATCTGAATATATTACCTGTGTTTTGCTGTTGTATTTTTGAAGCCAAACTAAATTATTTTAAATTCTGACTTTACCACTTTATTGCTGTAATATTAAACAATTAGAATATTGGACAAAAACCTCTATTGGCTAGGTTAATAAATATGTAAAGAGGAGGAAATAATAGTACCTGGTTCTAGGTACATTGTAAGAACTGATTAGATAATTCAAATAAAGAATGTAGCATATGGCTGTTTGTAACTGCTTGGTATTTGTGGTACTTAGTATTATAATTTCTGGCTTCTTTACTTAATATGGCCTTACATGCACTTCAGATTATAAATATAGTCACAAAGAAAAATAATTTATCTAGTACTGTAAAATACTTCCTTAAGCCACTTAGAATCTATTCTTTAATGTAGTATGAGGTAAGGATTCATTTTTTCCCCCAAATGGATGACTTAATAATACATGCAATGTGTTAAATATATATTTTCCTGACTTATGTCAATTATCACTTTTAATATTCCTTACTAAATTCCTATAGCTAAATGGATCTGTTTTTAATTTTTACAAATGAAAGAAAATATATCTTTGTCTTGGGGAAAAAATAAGTATCTAATTGTAATTTGAGTCTGCTTATACCTTTAGTCTCAGGTGTTGATGGGTAGACCATATGGTGGAGCTTAAATTATTCTATTTAACAACACTGAAATATTAACTGTTAGCTTTATTCACTGAAAAGTTTACTACCATACTTTTCATTGGAATAAAGTTATTATAAGCATAGCTACCTCAGTTACATCATGAGGGTTTTCAAGGGTAGCAAAATTTTAAATAATGATCCTAAAAATACACCAAGAGTTGTAATGAGGTGCTGGGCTTCATACTTTGCTCCCACTTATCACTGAGTTCAATATTAGGGAAAAAACTCAATAACTTATTTAAGCTTGTCTACAGAATTTTTCCGAACAAATTCAGCCAGCCATCTCTTAAAATAATCTTTTGTATCTCATAGAATACATTTTTCTATGGAATATAGCTTAAAAATGAGAAATACAGATCAACATTATCTGATTAAAAAAAAAAGTACCAGCCTATCTTGAAATACATAAAGAATAAAGTGTCAATAGATTCCATTTTTTTGGAAACCAAAGCACAGAAATCTCCTATAATCTTCATGGAAAATAATCACTTCAACTATATCACCTACTCTATAACCTAATGGGAACAAGTATGCATTCCCTCTTACCTGCAAGTGTGAAAGAAGTTAGTCTTCCTGATTGAATGGTTTCCCACATTACTTCACTTAAATATATTTTGAGACTTGGTTTTCACACTATTCTGTTAGTTTAGATGTAATAACCTAAAACCATAATACTACCATAGGGAAGATTCAAGTAAGAACTATATGAAAATTAGTAGATAGAGAGTGTTAATAACTCAAGAACTCTAATGCTTGAATTTGAATCTGGGATCTACCATTTTCGGTCTATGTGACATTAGGAAAATTGGTTAAATTCCATGGGCCTCAGTTACCTGATCTAAATAATTAGGAAATAATGCAAGTACATTTATAAAATTTTGTGTGTGGAATGAATGATTTAATACACATAAATTTCTTTGAAGAGTTTCTGGCACAAAATAAACAAATATACTCAACAAATAAAGTTACTTATTATTGTCATTCTGTACTAGCAGATTCTATTTTCTTTTCTTAAAAAAATATAATTTTTAAATTTCATTCTAGCTATATATATGATCTAGTAAATGAATTTAAGTCCTTATTCTACCTAATTAATGTGGAATTTTTGGTTGTATTAAATCAACTTTATTTTTTAAGGCAGTTTTAAGTTCACAGCAAAATTTAGTAGATGATACAGAGATGTCCTATATACTTCCTGCCCCCACCTTGTGTACAGCCTCCACCATTATCAATATCCCTAATCAGAGTGGTACATTTGCTACAATTGATGAACTTATACTGACACATCATAATCACCCAAAGTTCATAGTTTTTATTAAAGATCACTCTTGGTATTGTAATTCTATGGCTTTGAACAAATGTAGAATAACATGTATCCACCATTGTAGTATCATACATAGTAGTTTCACTTTCCTAAAAGCCCTCTGTGCTCCACCTATTCATCTCTCCCTCACACTTAACATCTGGCAACAAATGACTTTTTACTTTCCCATAGTTTTGCTTTTTCCAGAATACTATATAGTTGGAATCATACAGTATTTAGCTTTCTCAGATTGGTTTCTTTCAATTAGGAATGTGCATTTGTTTCCTCCATGTCTTTTCATGGCTTGATAGCACATTTCTTTCTAGTGCTGAATAATAGTCTATTGTCTGGATATACAATAATTTATTTATCCATTCACCTCCTGAAGAACATCTTGGTTGTTTCTAGGTTTTAGCAATCTTGAATAAAGTTGCTATAAGTATCTGTGTACAGGTTTTGAACTCCTTTGGGTAAATACCAAGGATTGCAATTGCTGGATTGTATGGTAAGAGTGTGTTTAGTTATGTAAGAAACTACCACACAGTTTTCTGAAGTGGCTGTACCATTTTGCATTCTCACCAGCAATGAATGAGAATTCATATTGTTCCACATTGCCACCAGTATTCAATGGTGTGAGTGTTCTAGATTGTGGTCATTCTAATCAGTGTTATTTCCTTTTTGACTTCAGGGGATTTTCTTTTTTCCCCAGAAGATAGATTCAGCTTAACTATTTGACTATGCACTTTATAAGTCTTACTGCAAATAATGTAGACATGGAAAAGAAAACATAATCTTGGCCACTTACCCTATTGCAATCTTAGAATTATAAAATTGGGCCCTTTATCCTTTTCTCTCAAATCCATTATAATTAAGAAAAAGAAAAAAAATGGCTTCTTCTTGCTCATTCCAAACGATTACTCCAACTCCTTCTGGAAAAAGATGTATACGTATATAATTTATTACTTATAATTCACCTAATATAAATTTACATATATTTAAATATGCACATATATAAGTTCAGTAAAGTAATATATATATTTACAGATATGTAAATATATATGTACATATATATATATGTGGGTATTTGTGTGTGTGTGTGTATATATTTGCTGCAACAACTATCTGACTATACTACATTGACTCTTAGCTTATTGTCCTTCAAAAGTGCCTCTTGCTCACTGCTTCATTTCATATTTTACCCTATCTAAAGATATTCCTGAATGTGTTTTTCTTTCTGATTCTATGTAATATCATACAATTTGGCCACTTATTTTTTATGTCATTTCTAAGAAATATTTGTTCTCCAATTCAGCCACCCATTCTAAAATGACTATATAGTTTTTCATCACTAAAAATTATTTTAGTCTTATCATTAGTCTTCAATTTTTATCCATCCAACTTGAATAATTTACTGCCATACTTTTTTTTACTTATTCATATAGTAAAAATTATCAAACTTGCCACAACCTTTAAATCATACTTCATTAAAATTGTAGCTGAAATCAGGAGCCACATATTTTAATGGCACTTAAAAAATGGATTAAAAAAAGCTGTTAATTTGGGTCTTTTTGAGCTCCACCTGTTTCTGTATGTTTTTTCTGCCACTAGATTATGAACTCCTAAACAGTAGGAACCTCATCATATTTACTGTTATACTTTGTGCACAGGAGGTACTCTATAAATCTTGATTGTATTGAAGCTGTATGCCTAGGCTACTTAACAAAAGAATGCAATGGGATTACTATATATAATATATTATAATATATCATAGATATTAGATGTACTATATGTCATGTATTATAAATATAGTATAAAAATTACATTTATTCATATATTAAAATATAACATTAAATATGTAATATATAATATACAAATATTAATATGTATATTATATATGAAGTATATGATATATGAAATAAATCTTATAATATAATATCAATATATTGTGTATTTATTAATACAACATAATGAAATATATATCAATATATTATATTATAGTAATATAATATAATATATATTATGTGATTATATATAATATATTGATATGATATGTATTATATATTATATATATCATATAATAATATAATATAATTTATTCATTATATTAATATAATAATATATTATCATATAATATGCTATTATATATTAATATAACATATATGACATATTCTATACAATGTATGTAATATAATAAAATATTATATAATATATCATAATTTATAATATTAAATTATCATTTTATATTAATATATTATATTATCATAAAATATATGTTCTTATATATTAATATAATATGATATGACATATTCTATATAATGTATGTAATATAAAATATAATACTATATAATATACCATATATTATAATATGAAATTATAATTTTTATGTTAATATAGTAATATATTATATTATATAGCATTATAAAAATATATTGATAATATATATTATTATAAAATATATATTATTAATATAATTTGATATGACATGATATATAATATATATTATACATAATGTAAAATATCATTTAATATATAAAATAATATATGATATAAGATTAATATACAAATTATGTATTATACTAATATAATATATTAAATAATTATGTATAGTATATAATTTTACATTAAATTATATTTTATGTGTAATATATGCATTATATTATATAATAGTACATATTGTATATTATATATTATATATATTGTGTCATGTCATTTTATATTAATGTATATTAATGTATAATAGATATTATTAACATAAAATATGTAAATAATATAATATATATCTTACAATATATAATAATATATAATAATATAATAATTTGTATTATGTTAATATATTATATTATATATACATACTCTCATATATTATATATATAATATAATAAATGTATATATATCATATCATACAATACAGAGGGACAAGAGCATGGAAAGTGACCTTCTCTGAGTCTCAGGGCCACAGAGGGAGCTGAAATCTGAGAGGTCAGCCAGAGGAAGACCCATCAACATCTCAGTTCCCACCCACTGAACAAGGTATCATTAGACAAATTGGACAATTTTGGTACCAATTAGGTTAACTATAGCAAAAAATAATTCAAACCCAAGTCCTGATTAGAGTAGCTCAACTGCTACTCTACTCAAAGATATGACAGAAAAGGCATACTCATTTCCAGAAATAAATACTATTTTCTTCAGTATCTGTTGCTCCATACATGATGACCACATTCATTCAAAAATTATGAGATACACAAAATAGCAAGAAATAAGACACTATAGATAGTAAACAAAACAACCAAAATACATAAACTGAAATGTTTTACATGTTGGAATAATCACACAAGGACTTTAAAATTATTATGATTATTATAGTCAGAAATATAGTGGTAAATGTGCACAACATATGTAAAAAATTGGTAATTTCAGCAAATGATGGAAAATATAAAAAAAGAATTAGAAAGAAATACTTTTTAAATGATATCAGGCAAAGAATTCCTCAATGGACAAATCAGTAGACTCAACAAAGCTAAAGATTCAGTGGTTCAACTTACATGCATTTGGAGACCCAAGTAAGAACAGAGGACAAACAAAGTAATTGTCAATAATTTCCCTCAAATAATAATGACAGAAAAACACATATTCAAGAATCTCAGATCACTTCAAGCAGGATAAATATCAAATAAAGCATAATTAGACACATCATATTTAAGCTACAGTAAATGAATAATAAAGGAAATTCTTGAAAGAAGCCAGAGAAAAGGACAACTTATCTGTAGAGGACAAAAATTAAGATCATTGTACACTTCTTGTCAGGGCTCTGAAAGTAAGAAGACAATGGTGTGATATCTTTGAAGTACTGAAAGGAAAATAAAAACCTGTCAACACAGACTTCTATGCACATATAAGAATACCTTTTGAAAATAAAGTGGATAAACATTTTTTTTTAACATCATTATTGGAGTATAACTGCTTTACAATGTTGTGATAGTTTCTGCTGTATATCAAAGTGAATCAGCTATATGTAAACATATATCCCCATATCCCCTCCCTCTTGCTTCTCCCTCTCACCCTCCCTATCCCACCCTTCTAGGTGGTCACAAAGCAATGAGCTGATCTCCCTGTGCTATGCGACTGTTTCCCACTAGCTATCTACTTTATATTTGGTAGTGTACATATGTCAATGCCACTCTCTCACTTCGTCCCAGCTTACCCTTACGCTTCTCAATGTCCTCAAGTCCATTCTCTACATCTGCGTCTTTATTCCTGTCCTGCCCCTAGTTTCTGCAGAACCATTTTTTTTTTTTTTAGATTCCATATATATGTGTTAGCAAATGGTATTTGTTTTTCTCTTTCTGACTTACTTCACTCTGTATGACAGACTCTAGGTTCATCCAACTCATTACAAATAACTCAATTTTGTTCCCTTTTATGGTGAGTAATATTCCATTGTATATATGTGCCACATCTTCTTTATTCATTCATCTGTCGATGGACACTTAGGTTGCTTCCATGTCCTGGCTATTGTAAATAGTGCTGCAATGAACATTGTGATAAATGTCTCTTTTTGAATTATGTTTTTCTCAGGGTGTATGTCCCAGAGTGGGATTGCTGGGTCATATGGTAGTTCTATTTTCAGTTTTTTAAGGAACTTCCATACTGTTTTCCATACACTTATGGAAATTTACATTCCCACCAACAGTGTAAGAGGGTTCTGTTTTCTCCACACCCTCTCCAGCATTTATTGTTTGCAGATTTTGTGATGATGGCCATTCTGACCGGTGTGAGGTGATATCTCATTGTAGTTTTGATTTGCATTTCTCCAATGATTAGTGATGTTGAGCAACCTTTCATGTCTTTGTTGGCAATCTGTGTATCTTCTTTGGAGAAATGTCTATTTAGATCTTCCACCCATTTTTGGATTGAGTTGTTTGTTTCTTTGATGTTGAGCTGCATGAGCTGCTTGTATATATATTGGAGATTAATCCTTTGTCACTTGCTTAATTTACAGATATTTCCTTCCATTCTGAGGGTTGCCTTTTCATATTGTTTATGTTTCCCTTTGTTGTGCAAAAGTTTTAAGTTTCATTACGTCCCATTTGTTTATTTTTTGTTTGTATTTCCATTTCTACAGGAGGTGGGTCAAAAAGTATCTTGCTGTGTTATGTCATAGAGTGTTCTGCCTGTTTTGCTCTAAGAGTTTTATAGTGTCTGACCTTACATTTAGGTCTTTAATACATTTTGATTTTATTTTTGTGTATGGTGTTAGGGAGTGTTCTAATTTCATTCTTTTACATGTAGCTGTCTAGTTTTTCTAGCACCATTTATTGAAAAGGCTGTCTTTTCTCCATGGTATATTCTTGCCTCCTTTATCAAAGATAAGGTGACCAAATATGCATGGGTATATCTCTGGACTTTGTATCTTGTTCCATTGATCTATATTTCTGTTTTTGGACCAGAACCACACTTTCTTGATAACTGTAGTTTTGTAGTATAATCTGAAGCCAGAGAGGCTGATTCTGCCATCTCCGTTTTTCTTTCTCAAGATTGTCCTGGGTATTTTTCCATACAAATTGTGATTTTTTTTCTTCTAGTTCTGTGAAAAATGACATTGGTTGTTTGATAGGGATTGCACTGAATCTGTAGATTGCTTTGGGTAGTATATTCATTTTCACAATGTTGATTCTTCCAATCCAAGAACATAGTATATCTCTCCATCTGTTTGTATCATCTTTAATTTCTTTCATCAATATCTTATAGTTTTGGCATAACAGGTCTTTTGTCTCCTTAGGTAGGTTTATTCCTAGGCATTTTTTATTTTTGTTGCAGTGGTAAATGGGAGTGTTTCCTTAATTTCTCTTTCAGATTTTTCATCATTACTGTATAGAAATGCAAGAGATTTCTGTGTATTAATTTTGTATCCTGCTACTTTATCAAATTCATTGATTAGCTCTAGTAGTTTTCTGGTAGTATCTTTAGGATCCTCTATATATAGTATCATATCATCTGCAAACAGTGACTGTTTTACTTCTTTTATGATTTGGATTCCTTTTCTTTCTTTCTTTTTTTTTTTTTTTCTCTGATTACTGTGGCTAAAAGTTCCAAAACTGTGTTGAATAAGAGTGGTGAGAGCGGGCAACCTTGTATTTTCCTGACCTTAGTGGAAATGGTTTCAGTTTTTCACCATTGAGAACGATGTTGGCTGGAGGTTTATCATATATGCCTGTTTTCATGTTGAGGTAATTTCTTTCTATGCCTACTTTCTAGAGAGTTTTTGTCATAAATGGGTGTTGAGTATTGTCAAAAGCTTTTACTGCATCTATTGAGATGTCATATGGTTTTTATCCTTTAGTTTTTTAATATGGTGTATCAAATTGATTGATTTGCATATATTGAAGAATCCTTATATTCCTAGAATAAACCCCACTTCATCATGGTGTATGATCCTTTTACTATGCTGTTGGATTCTGTTTGCTAGTATTTTGTTGAGGATTTTTGCATCTATGTTCATCAGTGATATTGGCCTGTAGTTTTCTTTTTGTGTGACATCATTGTCTGGTGTTGGTATCAGGGTGACGGTGGCCTCGTAGAATGAGTTTGGGAGTATTCCTCCCTCTGATAATATTTTGGAAGATTTTGAGAAGGATAGGTGTTATCTCTTCTCTAAATGTTTGATAGAATTCGCCTGTGAAACATCTGGTCCTGGGCTTTTGTTTATTGGAAGATTATTGATCACAGTTTCCATTTCAGTGCTTGTGACTGGTCTGTTTACATTTTCTGTTTCTTCCTGGTTCAGTCTCAGAAGGCTGTGCTTTTGTAAGAATTTGTCCATTTCTTCCACGTTGTCTATTTTATTTATTGGCATATAATTACTTGTAGTAATCTTTCATGATCCTTTGTATTTCTGCCGTGTCAGTTGTTACTTACCCTTTTTCATTTCTAATTCTGTTGATTTGATTCTTTTCCTTTTTTTCCTTGATGAGTCTGGCTAATGGTTTTCAATTTTGTTTATCTTCTCAAAGAACCAGCTTTAAGTTTTATTGATCTTTGCTATTGTTCCCTTCAGTTCTTTTTCATTTATTTCTGATCTGATCTTTATTATTTCTTTCCTTCTGCTAACTTTGCAGTTTTTTTGTTCTTCTTTCTCTAACTGCTTTAGGTGTAAGGTTTGGTTGTTTTTTTGAAAGGTTTCTTGTTTCTTGAAATAGGATTGTATTGCTATAAAGTTCCCACTTAGAACTGCTTTTGCTGCATTCCATAGGTTTTTGGTCATTGTGTTTTCGTTGTCATTTGTTTCTAGGTATTTTTTTGATATACTCTTTGATTTCTAGAGTGATCTCTTGGTTATTTAGTAACATTTTGATTAGGCACCATGGGTTTGTATATTTTACAGTTTTTGTTTTTGTTTTTGTTTTTGTTTTACTGTAATTGATATCTTGTCTCATAGCATTGTGGTCAGAAGGATACTTGATATGATTTCAATTTTATTAAATTTACCAAGGTTTGATTTGTGACCCAATATATGATCTATACTGGAGAATGTTCCATGAGCACTTGAGAAGAATGTGTATTCCGTTGGTTTTGGATGGAATGTCCTATAAATATCAATTAAGTCCATCTTGTTTAATGTGTCATTTAAAGCTTGTCTTTCTTTATCTATTTTCATTTTGGATGATCTGTCCATGGGTGAAAGTGGGGTGTTAAAGAAGTCCCCTATTATAATTGCATTACTGTTGATTTTCTCTTTTATGGCTGTTAGCATTTGCCTTATGTATTGAGGTGCTTCTGTGTTGGGTGCATAAATGTTTACAATTGTTATACATCTTCTTGGATTGATCCCTTGATCGTTATGTAGTGTCCTTCTTTGTCTCTTGTCATAGTCTTTACTTTAACATCTATTTTGTCTTATATGAGAATTGCTACTCCAGCTTTCTTTTCGCTTCCATTTGCTGGAAAATCTTTTTCCATCCCCTCACTTTCAGTCTGTATGTGTCCCTAGGTCTGAAGTGGGTCTCTTGTAGACAGCATGTATATGGGTTTTGGTTTTGTATCCATTCAGCCAGTCTATGTCTTTTGGTTGCAGCATTTAATTCACTTACATTTAAGGTAATTACCAATATTTATTTTCCTATTACCATTTTCTTAATTTTGTGGGGTTTGTTTTTGTAGGTCTTTTCCTTCTCTGTGTTCCTGCCTAGAGATGTTCCTTTAGCATTTGTTGTAAAGCTGGTTTGGTTGTGCTGAATTCTCTTAGCTTTTGCTTATATGTAAAGGTTTTAATTTCTCTGTCAATCTGAATGAGATCCTTGCTGCATAGAGTAATCTTGGTTGTAAGTTTTTCCCTTTTATCACTTTAAATATGTCCTGCTACTCCCTTCAGGCTTGCGGAATTTCTGCTGAAAGATCATCTGTTAACCTTATGGGGATTCCCTTTTATGTTATTTGTTGTTTTTCCCTTGCTGCTTTTAATATTTTTTCTTTGTATTTAATTTTTGATAGCTTGAATAATATGTGTCTTGCCATGTTTCTCCTTGGATTTATCCTGTATGGGAGTCTCTGAACTTTCTGGATTTGATTGACTAATTATTTTCCCATATTAGGGAAATTTTCAACTATAATGACTTCAAATATTTTCTCAGTCCCTTTCTTTTTCTCTTCTTCTTCCGGGACCCCTATAATTTGAATGTTGGTGCATTTAATGTTGTTCAGAGGCCTCTGAGACTGTCCTCAATTCTTTTCATTTGGTTTTCTTTATTCTGCTCTGCGGTAGTTATTTCCACTATTCTATCTTCCAGGTCACTTTTCCCTTCTTCTGCCTCAGTTATTCTGCTGTTGATTCCTTCTAGAGTATTTTTAATTTCATTTATTTTGTTGTTCATCATTGTTTGTTTGCTCTTTAGTTCTTCTAGGTCTTTTTACATCCTTTCTTGTATTTTCTCCATTGTATTTCCAAGATATTGGTCATCTTTACTATCATTATTCTGAATTCTTTTTCAGGTAGACTGCCTATTTCCTCTTCATTTGTTTGCTCTGGTGGGTTTTTACTTAGCTCCTTCATCTGCTGCATATTTCTCTGTCTTCTCATTTTGCTTAACTTACTGTGTTTGGCATCTCCTTTTCACAGGCTGTTATTTTTGGTGTCTGCCCTCAGTGGCTAAGGTTGGTTCAGTGTGTTGTTTATACTTCCTGGTGGAGCAGACTGGTGCCTGTGTTCTGGTGGATGGGTCTGGATCTTTTCTTTCTGGTGGGCAGGACCATGTCTGGTGGTGTGTTTTGGGGTGTCTGTGAGCTTATTATCATCTTAGGCAGCCTCTCTGCTAATGGGTGTGTTTGTGTTCCTGTCTTGCTAGTTGTTTGGCATGGGGTGTGCAGCACTGGATCGTGCTGTTCATTGAGTGGAACTGGGTGTTAGCATTGGATCAGAGATCTCTGTGAGAACTCTTGCCAATGATATTATGTGTGGCTTGGATGTCTCTGGTAGTCCAATGTCCTGAACTCAGCTCTCTCAAAGGCTCAGGCTTGACACTTTACTTTCACCTACATTGGAGTTGCCAATGTAGATGAAAGTAAAGGAGTCTGAGTATCTGAAATCATATAGGATGCAGTCATGGCAGAGCCAGGTGTTGATAAGGACATTTTTTATGACACAAAGTTTTAGAGAATTCAGTTCCAGCAGACCTGTGCTACAATAAGTGATAAAATGATGTTCTTAAGGCCAGCAATATGATACCAGAGAAAACTTGGATCTATATAAATAACTGAAGACCTGTGGAAATGGTAAAAATGGTGGTGAATAAATGAAATGATTTTCTATTCATCTTAATATCCTAAAAAGGTAACATTGTTTAAATCAAATAATAGTAACAGTTTTTTTGTGGGTTTATAACATATATAAAATTTTGAGTCTTTTCCACCATAGGTGCAAATATTACCTATAGGCATATTTTGATAAAGACATAAATTATCAACTCTAGGGTAACCACTTAAAATTATAAAATAAATTATAACAAGCAAGACAAAAGAGGTGACAAAATGGAATAAGGATGAAACAGAATCATATAGCAAGCAATAATATAACATAGAGCATATAGAAAAAAAACAAATATTGTCAATACAAATATGATCATATAAATTGTTGAATTAAAGCAAATGGTCTGAACATCCCCAATTAAAATGCAGAGATTATAAAAGTATAAAATAGCAAGACTAACTATATGTGTAGAAAAACGTGTCTAATAAGTCAACATAGATAGGTTAGAAATGAAAGATTGGAAAAGTATATGTTTCATATCTTCACTAATTAAAGGAAAGGTGAATGTCTATATTACTATATATTATTATTAGGTAAAGTAATTTTAAGTAAATAATATGATCAGAGATATAAATAAATACTATATAAAGTTATGATTTCACCAGAATTTCAAAATACCTAAAGCACAAATCGATAGAAATAGATAAATCTAAATTATATTTGAAGACTTCAACATTCTTCTCTCAATAATAAATAAGACAAATACAGATGAAATCATTGAAAGATATAAAATACCTAAAGAAAACTGTCAATTAACAT
Organism: Grampus griseus; assembly: GCF_964374135.1. NCBI lineage: Eukaryota > Metazoa > Chordata > Mammalia > Artiodactyla > Delphinidae > Grampus > Grampus griseus. Next base: position 66,469,363 of record NC_139009.1, on the reverse strand, counting down.
GACCCTACTTCTACTTATATAACACTCTATACAGTAACATAAACTACCTATAATTTTCAAGTATACATAGAATGTTCACCTACATAAACCCCACTATGGACAATAGAAAAACCATGAACAAACTTAAAACAATTAAAAAATAATAATAAAATCATGTTCTCTATGAGAAGGAATTAAACTAAAAATTAACAAGAGACAATGTCCAGACATTTGGAGGTAAAACAATATAAATTTAAACTCTCATGATTCAAATAGGAAATCACAGTGAAATTTGAAAATATTTTGATTTTTATTAAAATTGAAATACAATGTATTAAAAAAAATGTATGTGCTGTGGATGAAGCCTTCTTTAGGGATAAATTAATAGCACCAGATGTTTTATATGAACAAATAAGAAAATCCCAAACCAATACTCTTAACTTCCAGGTAGGGAAACCTGTTTTCTCTCACCTCTCTTTTTTATTACTCTCCAATCTTATGCTAATGTCTCTTTCTGGCCAAATCCAACTAAAAGTCAGAAGGTAAGAGGACATGACTCACAGTCTATAAAAGATCATAAAGCCATTCAGAGAATGTTGGAGATGGAATTGGTGGGAACAAATGAAAATTAAGCAACATCAAACTTCTTATACTAACCACTATAAATTACTTCAATGATGAAATATTAAAAATAAGAGATTACTTGGAGTTAGGAAAGGTATTTGTAATGTTTCTTTCCTTGCTTAGAGTTGATCAAATGAAAATGAATGTTGATTACATCAAAAATGATGTATAAGCAATCCTGAATTTATTGAACACTTCAATTTCACCTCTTTTTTCTTTTTTCTTTATTTTTTTTGGTGATATGCAGACTTCTCATTGTTGTGGCCTCTCCCACTGTGGAGCACAGGCTCCAGACGCACAGGCCCAGCAGCCATGGCTCACAGGTCTAGCCACTCCACGGCATGTGGGATCTTCCCGGACCGGGGCACAAACCCATGTCCCCTGCATCAGCAGGCGGACTCTCAACCACTGCGCCACCAGGGAATCCCTCACCTACCTCTTTTGCTTTAATTTCTTTATTTTTCATTTGATATAAATGGTCATTATTTTAATGGATTCTTTTCAAAATTATTTATTTCCTTCCTTTACTCCTTTTTTTTTTCCTATCAAGAAAAATCTTTTAATAAACACTACAATCTATGTTTTCTGTGTGGGCCTAAAAGTAGCAAATTTTTGTGTGAAGGACATGAAAGAAAAATGAGATATGTTAAGAGGCTATTGTGGTCTTCCAGGCAAGAAATGAAGGCAGCTGGACTAGAGAAGTCAAAGCAGAAGTCACAATATGTGGTCAGACTCTGAATATAGTTGGAAAATCCAGTCTATTTGATGAAGGACTCAATGTAGATAAAAGGAAAGCAGAAAAATAAATAACAACTCCCTGTTTTTTTTTCATTGGCAACTCAATGAAGAAGACTGGTACCAATTATAGAAATGGGGATGCCTGGGGAAGAAATTTGTGGATAAAGGGGAGAATGCAGAAATCAATTAAGCCTGTTTAGAACTTGTTAAGTTTTCAAAGCCTATTATACATTCAAATCAGATTAATTAGGGAGTCAGTGTGTAAGTGAAACTGAACACCTGGAAAAGTCTTTCACACACTATAAACCTAAAAATACCTCACTCAAGGTTAGTAATACAAGCACGGTAAGTTTAATTTCCTAAAGTACTAGACTATCTTTTGTTTGTTTGTTTTGATGTTTTGTTTTTGCCTTAGATGAATTTTTGTCCATTTTGTTGTGCAGTAGAGCTTAACATACCAAGAAAAATACAGCCTGGGGCACGATGTTCAATGCAGCTTCTCTAGTATTCATGTCAATAAATTGAGCTACATGAAAAAACTTTAATATACCCTTTGTCATGCCCATTCTTTTTCCATTCCCTCAGATAATTCCAGAATCTTTACAGTATGTTTTTTCTTAATTTATTTGAATACATTTAGGATATAATATTTCACTTGGCTATTCTTTGTCTTTTACCACTAGTGCACGTTGAGTTCAAAATCACTTTTTATTTAAGAAACATATAAGGAGAGCACATAAAGAAAGTGCTATTTTTCTACTTCATTTCTTTTTAAAGGAAAGCTTCATCAGGCAAAGGAGATTCAGAGAGGGGATGCTTTTCTATAAAATTTGGTGGTTTAAGCTTATCCGGAATTTCTGAATTCTCAGATATATCACTGTTCCTATCGTTAAGATACTGATCTTTCTCTGTTAATATCCTAGGTTTCAGAAAAAGACATCTGTGAAGATTGTATATTCAGATGTTGTTGTATATCCTCAATTGAGTGAAATCAGTTGCCAAGTTCAATATTAAGTAATGTTCTCTATACAGGTTTAAGCACTAAACCTTGGCGCTAAAAATCCTTGCGCTTTATCCCATACCTTGAGGCAAGAATTTCAAGTTTGTGCTTGTCACTTTCTCACTTTTAATGTTGCTATGAGCAACCACCATTGGTGTAGTAGGAAGGATAATGATCAAGTTTCCTAACAAAAGCCAAAATAGCAGTGGCTGAACAAGGTAGAATTTTAAAATTCTCTCACAGTATAGTCCAAATATAAGTAGCTAAGAGCTCTATAAATGTTTCTCAGTGAAGCTCTGACATCCTAAATTCATGGATTCGATAAAGTGCACTAAATTTTCTGTTTCTGCCCCCCCTTAAACAAGACTATTTTCTAGCCAGTGGAAAAGTTGGAACAAGGAGTGAAGATCATGCCTCTTCACTTCCATAGTATGATCCAGAAATTTCACAAATATTTTGCTTTCATCTCACTGGCTGGAACTCAGGCATGTGGCCATACCTAACTGCAGGTAAGCAGGCATATGCAGTCTTTGACTGGTGGCCATATACCAGAAAAATCTTGTCATTTTCATTCTAAAGAAATAAGAGCAACATGGATAAAAGTGAGCAAAATGTTGTTTTTATTGAAATTGGCATTATTCATCGTCTTTAAATTGACATTTCTCCATATGACACACTAACCTCAGGTTTCATTCTCAGTAAGTATGTTGAAGATTACTTGAATGACTAGTTTCCCAATGTATACTGTATAATGATATCCCGTTCAGAATTTATATATATTCTGTAATGCTTTATTTTACCCCACTTCTTTCTAGAAATTAATTGTGAATTCTCCCATATTTCACCTGGAGTCACCTGCTTGCATCCTTCTTTTTTTTATCATTTTCTTTATCAAATAGGATTTCTTATAAGCAACAGAAACAAAATCGAGTTAAGTGAAGAAAAATAAAGGATGCTATTGAAAGTATACTGATGTCTCACTGTTATCAAAGGACAAGTTAAAATAGCAGGGTGTGCTCTGACCCTTCTGGAGATTTCACCAGCATGAATTCATGAAATTTTATCAGTGGCTGCCAACAATGACTCAATTCCAACAGCCTTTAGTCCCTGAAACTTCCCTCAAGACTCAAATGCCCAGATAAGAGAGTCTAGTTCACTAACTTTGACCACAGTTTCATTCCTCTTTTCCTGGGGTGTGTGTCAAGGAATAAAAGGAAGGGCAAGAGTGGAGTGGAGTAAATATAGTTTCCTGAAGGGAGGGGTGACAAGCAGCAAACATAAGAAAAGTCTTCTCTCTTCCTTTGAAGATGCCAGCCATTCTTACTTTTCTATTTATTTGAGTATTTTATTGACTTCTATGAGGAGGCAAGTCACAAATTGTTCAAAACACCATTTTATCCTCTGTTCTCTTGGTAATTTTTATTTGCTTTGAGTATCAATTTTATTATCTTTTGAGTTGGAATATTATTTCTTGTAAGTTCCTTTGTATGTTTACATCAGATAATTCCTAATATGTCAGTTATATTTTTGGACTTAGAAATATTAGTTTTCATACTTATTAAATTAGTGAGCATTACAGAATGATTTATTTAATTTCTAATACTTGCAGTTTTATTTCTTTTTTCCTTTTTTGGCTTATGTTTAAACTTGTAAACTTATTAAGAGATCACTTATTAAGATTTTATCTTCTAAAAGCATAATTCAGAGCTAATCATTTATTTACCATTCTATAAGTGCTTCTTCATTAATTGATAGCTTCATTTAAGTTTTTCAACTGCTATAGTTTTACTAACTCCTCAGATTGAAAGGATAAGAAAGAAGAAAGTAACTTTATTAACTAAACATCCACAAATCTATAACCCTCCATATGTCAATTTAAGTTGATTAGTCAAAGCTATGTGGAGTTGGACAGGGAGGTTTTTGAGTCTTGATTGAGTGAAATTCAGTGGAAAAAGTTGTCTTCAATAATCAGTGATCCCCACCATAGGTACAGGTGAGAGTGTGGCAATATGCATGATTGCTTAAAAAAGACTAGCTTCATGTCATGTGTGACATGAAGTACCTAGAAAACCTGATGAAATGCAGGTTCTGTTTCCTATGATCTGGGGTGGGACACAAGATTTTGCATTTTTAACAATCTGTCAAGTGATGTGGGTGCTACTCTTCCACAGGCTGCACTTTGAGTATGAAGAGCATGTTTATTAATCAACTAGACGATTTCTCACTGAGTTTTTGGCTTGTATAATTGAAGATTTATGCATTCATGCAACAAATATTTTTTGACACTTCACTATATACCAGGCAACTTCCTAAGTGCAGAAATACAGCCATGAACAAAATGTCTCTGTTGTCACATGTCTTCCTGTCTGTATGTGAACGTGTGCATGTGTGAATGTGTGTGTGTTTGTATGAGTTTAAGGGAGGGAGAAGAATAGGTCGGGAGAGGAGCAGAATGGCAGAAATTAAACAAATACAAATATAACTTAGTACCTACAAATACAAATATAACTTAGTACCTAAACACAGAGTATCTTGCTCTGGGAATATTTACCCCAACTCCCCTTTTCACTTTAGCAGCAAGCATAGCCAGTTTTTCTGAATAAAATAAACAAGCTTAAGCCATTCTTTAACAAATATAACAGGTTGGATTTAGTGAAAACAATTGTTGGCATCCGTAGGATCTTTCTATCCCACTTAGGTCCTGTTGGGCTTGCCATGAGTCATAATATGACAAAATTGATTCCAGTGTCAGATGCCAAAACTTTACACTCAATGGCAAAATGGGTTAGCTGCACTAAAACAATCACTAGTCCAGGGAACAGCCTAGGAGCCCCCACTGCAGAGAAAAGTTGCCATTTGCAGGCAATAACCAGTCGCAGCCCACTATTCCTTTTCACTATTACAATGAAAACACAATAAGGTCCTCACTCACATACCTATTATTCAAAGTAGCAGAATTTCTGGAGAGGAGGGTGGGCAGAAAGAGGGGAGAACTCAACTCTGAAAAACATGTATACCAGAGTCATCAAAAGGGACTATTTAATTCATTATGAAGAGGTTGACTCTGAATAGGATTAGTATTTAAGCTGAAACGACATTAAAGTAGAAGTAAATAAGATATTGTTCACTGGCAAATCTAAGTGTGTTTGTTACCCAACAGGGTGGGAACTCAAAAGAATGATAGAGAAGTGACAAAAATTTACATTTTTTAAAAAACACTTGGTTGTTGTGTGGATAAATTAATGATCACATTACATATGCTACAGAACTAGTTCTTAAGACCCTTCCTTTCTGGACTCCTTTTTCGTTAACCTCTGCTACAGAGGACCTTGGTGTTGTTACTCAACTGGGCACTGATGCTGTGGACTAATGACAAACAAACAAACAAACAAACAAACACCACAGCCCAACTAAGATCTTATGATCTTTCTGAAGTCATTGTACAAAAAGAAATTCAATACAGAAGCTAGATGGACACAATCATTGAAAATAGTTTCTCTAAGAGATGACAACCCTAGTCTGAGTTTATAAACCCTTCCTGAGCTGTTTTAGAATCTCACATTTTACCTATGGAGTAACATAGCACAAAATTAGCAATGTTTTTTATTCATTTGGCAGACTTATGAGGAAAATATATATTCTCAGAAAGCATAGTACTACACCTAATTACACATTTTCTTATTAGGAATAAAGGTAGCGTTTTAGTCTGAAGTACCTGGTCACCTCACTATTCACAGGTGGAACAAAGACAATGATGGGTACATCTGGTCACGTGTCCTCATGACTTAAAAAGTCCAACATACCACTTTCTGTCCCAGAACAAAATGGGAATATTTCCCCAAAATGAGCTCCAATCTTCAAATTAGAGACTAGAAACTCTTTTAATACTAAAGTAGTCAGTTTTACAGCTGAAAGTACAGTTAAAATTTTAGTACTTACTGGATACTCCTTCAATTCAGTGCCTAATTTCCCCTTCCCTCCTTCCTTTCTTCCTACCTTCCTAACTTCCTTCTGTCTGCCTTTTCCTCCCTCTCCCCCACCTCCTTGATTTCCTTCCTTCTTCCTTCCTTCCTTCCTTTCTTTCTTTCTTTCTTTCTTTCTTTCTTTCTTTCTTTCTTTCTTTCTTTCTTTCTTTCTTTCTTTCTTTTTCTTTCACTGTTTACAGCTTACTTTGAAAAATAACAAGTGTTTTAAGGACTTTCAATATAAATAACTTAATGAATATAATACTATGATATTTTAAAGGATTATATATATTAACCAAAAAGGAAAAATTAAAAAACAAAACTCCCTCTCTTTCTCTTTTGCCCTTTTCTTCTATACCTCTGAAAGATGGTATTCTATTCATTATTTATTTTTCTGGGAGGAATAGCATGTAAGAGTCCCTGTGGTCCAGACTGTTTAGAAAAGGTGGCCAAGGCTAAACACTGTTCTACATAAACTATTATTCTTGAAAGGTTAAAAAATGGTAAGAAAATATACATCTTATTATTGATGTGAAATAGACTTTTTTATTTGAAGAAAAAAAAAGGAATTGGCCCTTAGGTTTTAAAGGAAGTGTTAAACTCACAAAAGTCAAATGAATGTTTCTTCTAAAGTTTAAATATTATAAGTATCTATCATAAAAACACGCATAAACTGTCCTACATTTTTTTTCCTGTTATTCTTTGTAAATGTTTCCCCATATATTTTGACATAATTTTGTCCTCATAAATATCCTTGTGAAGGAGGGTGGGGAGTTATTAATTTTCTCTCTTATTCTCAGAGGCAGCCTGGAATCCTCACTGAGTAGATTAAATATGCATAACTTCATTTTTCATTCCCTGATTGATTCCAGAGTCAATATCTTAATATTGCTAGGAGAAGTTGCCTTCCTTAAACTAAGGCCCTGTGATACAGACAGAATATTTATAAAGTAATAAGTAAAGCATTTTTATGAAGAAGGGTGCCAGTATTATGAAGAAAACATATTTCACATTTATTATAAAATTTTAATTATTAGAGAGAAAATGTTTCAACCAGGTACCCAGGAATTTTATCCATAAGAGTGATATATAATTTTATTAAAATACATTTTCTTTGAAAATGAATTTTTCTATATCCTAGGATTTAACTTTTGCTCATGACTTAAGATTCTCAGTCTCTCACAAATTCAGGAAGAGTTTGCCTCATAATTTAGGAACGTGTAAAGGAGAACAGCAAAGCTAGCACTAGAAGTTAAGATTTTGTTTTGTGCAGCAAGGCCTGGAATGGAAGTCAGGGCATCCAGGGAATGTAAGAAACTTCACAAACAAATTCAAGCTCAGAATGCACAGAATGCTGTTAGTTCCCTTGAAGTCCAGGTCAAAGGATGTTAAAATATACCATTAGAACATGAAGATGGCAGTTTTACAAGGAGCAAAGACTATGGCTCTTCTGTCAAAAAAGAAGGTTATCAAAGAAAGAGAAGAATAAACCAGGTAGAGATCTCAGCACTCCTCTAAAAGACTTATTGTCTAAGATTACCATAAAAAAAATTCTATCACTCAGAGATAGTCATTGTTTGAGAGGTATGTTTTTGCAGAGTGTTTTGTTCCATGTAAATGTACATAAATACATATTGCATGTATTTTTGTGTATATCCATACTTAATTCTATATCTATGTACTCTGTCATCTACATAAGTAAAAGGTACATATGCAATTAAAATTTTCTAGTGATCACATTCAAAACTAAAAGGAACAGATGAAATTAATTTAATAACACATTTATTTAATGTAATATGTCTAAAATATTATAATTCCAATATATGTAATCAGCTTGTAATATGTGATTATATACATTAATTATATGTAATCAGTATAAAAATTACCTTACATTCTTGGGAATGAAGGATGAGTAAGAATGGGGCAGTTTGTGGCACTATGTATTTCTATAATAAATTTATTAAGACAACCTTAATAAAAATTCCTATTTCTTTGAACCTGGGAATGAAGACATGTTACTTCCATCAGCATGTATCCATATTAGAAAAAATGTGAAAAGCAGTTCCCTTGAACCTTATTCATCTAGCACCTGAAACACAAATCAAAAAATAAGGATCATTTTTAATAGCCACACAATACTCTTTTGTAATATTTAAAAAATTGCATTAAATTGGTTATTTGTTAAAAGTTCTTGCTCCTTTTTTGCATTACAGACAATGCTTAATAATCATCTTTGTACATATGCCTTTGCCTGAATGTATCTAAAAATCTTTGGAAATATGTCATGTGAAAAAGAGGGATGTATATAGAAATAATAGGAAAGCTTGCACAAGATATCTCGAAACTTTCTAATGTTCTCATCTCATTCAGATATCTGAGGAAAAGACATACACAGGAGACAATGGAACACAATGGACCATGTGATTAGGCAACTCTGAACTTCAAGCTCAGTGAAGTGCTCTATTGAGACAGACTTGACTATGTGGACATATAGTTTTACTTATGCTAAAGAAAGAAGTAAAAATAAATCAGACAGTATCTTCCTAAAGATTAGAGAGCCCTTATTAGGGCCAAGACACAACCCCACTTTTAGTAACCTGTGATAAATAAACGTTTGCATGTGCATGCGTTAGTGTAACAAGGGTGGGAAACGTCCTCCTCACACAATATCCAGGGCTCTGCCAAAGCCTCTTTCATGACCTTTTGAGAAAGCAAGACTTGGGTTCAGCATAAGTATTAAAGATAGAGCTATCTGGATTATAACATACAGTAAATCTACTTAAAATATTCATTTTCCCAAATATAAAATTTTAGAATTTCATAACAGTTAATAGAAACAAGTTGTTGACAAAGCAATGATTTGGTCATTTTGCCATTCTCCAGAATGAAGTGACTGATTACAAAGTGCTTTGCTTCCGTAATAGAAAGTGTCTTGTGACTATAGCAAGGCTATCATGCATACAGACAGAAACAAGTTAAAGTTTAAGTCACACACTTCTTTTAGCATATTTGACTCATTTTACCATCTTCAAATATGAGAAAACAGAGACATTAAAATGTGGTATATTAAAGTACTAGAGAAGTCTGGGTTGGGAGAGAATCAGCATCAAGAAGACTTAGAAAAAATAGTTTAAAATGATCCATTTCAGTTTCTAGAAGAAAACTCTTGAATGATCGATAGACTATCTAGGTGCGCAGTGAGATCAACTCCATGAAAGTCGTTCAGAAAGCCAGCAGGAGAAAAGGGTGAAATGGAAAAGAAGAAAGATAAACTATGAAAACTAAGGATTGTACAAAATGGACGATTATGAAGCATGGGAAATCTTCTATACACCAAAATGTTCACAGTGCTTATTTGCTGTTTGTGCAGTTACAGTAATTAAGTTTATTTTTTGCTTTTATATATTTTCCAAAATTTCTACAGTGTATGTGCAATAACTTTATCAAATAGAGTATAAATGAATGGTATGAAAAACATAGAACATTTTAAATAAGATTGGAAGGAACTGAAAACAATTACAAAAACATTAGCAAATAATGAAACTTCAGTTAGATGGTTACACTTATTATTTCATTCAAATTTTGGAAGACAGATTACTCAAAATTTACATAGTAGAACCTAAGGTATATTTTGAACCGAAATTTTGCTTATAACAAAAGGTAACTCTAGTAAAAGGTAGTGAAAAACAATACTTTTTATAAATCAGTATGCAAAAAAATAGTAAGTACTGTACTAGTAAAGACAATTAAACAGCATTTCAGAATATCAATTGCATAAGACTGAGCAGAATCTAATACATGGAGTAAAAGATTGTCTTAATATAAGAAACTGTATGTTTACTACAGATCCAAAAATAGAAGCATCATACAAAAGATAAATTAGTAACATTTTGTGTTATTAAAATTTCTAAGTAGTTATATATATATATATATATATATATATATATATATATATATATATATCCTTTCATCTTAATATCCTTTTAGTCTCTGGCCTATCAATTTTAACACTAATGGTTTTGTTTTGTTTTGCTTTGTTTTTTTCTCTTATTGGTTAGACTAGACCCTCTGGAATAAAATTAGGAGTAATATAGGCATTATTATTATTTTTTTGTTTTTGCGGTACGCGGGCCTCTCACTGTTGTGGCCTCTCCCACTGCAGAGCACAGGCTCCGGACGCGCAGGCTCAGCGGCCATGGCTCACGGGCCCAGCCGCTCCGCGGCACGCGGGATTCTCCCGGACCGGGGCACAAACCGGTGTCCCCTGCATCGGCAGGCGGACTCTCAACCACTGCGCCACCAGGGAAGCCCTAGGCATTATTTTTAATAGATGCAAAATTCATAGTGTTTTATTCTTAGGGTATTAGTGGCTATTTTTGAAATAGGTGTCATTATGATAAAGTGCATTGTTCTTCAATGTACTGTCTTATTCTTTCAGCAGTATAGTTGGACTTTATACAGTGTCTTTGTTATACTATCTTTAATACCAGGTGGACTTTCCTTTAGTTGGGTAATTTATCTTTATACCTTATCCTATGCTCATGGAGTGCTCTCTTTTGGGCATCTCTGCAGTCATGACTGCCCATCCATCCTGCTAATTTGCATCCAGAAAACTGTAGGCTTTTCTTTCCTTGGAATTCATAGTGCTAGTCTGCTTTAGGGTATAAAATATATGGAGTCAATCCAAGGATGTGTTTATCACTTTAACAATTTTTAATAAAAAACATTATTTTCTATTAAAATAAACTATGACAGAATTTTTGTATATAGGTAAATCTTTCTTTACAGTGCTCTTGACAGTTCTATGTATGTTCATGAATATTTTTAACAAAAACTCATCAAGACCATAACTACATAACAATGTTCATATCTTTTTATGTATGTTTATAGGCCAACTTTAATGTTTTCTGAATTTTTACCTTATTTTTAAATATACTATTTTTATAGTGAAGATGCCTTCCAAATAACATATAATTACTACTTTAATTATAAAAATCACATAAATTAGCTAACTACAAAACAAATCATTATAAAATGCATGCCTTAGAGAAAGGGAATACATTATTAATGCTAGAGGAAAATGATGGCACTGTGATAAAAAGAAAAGGTGGAGAATAATTTTAAACTGTCTCCCTATTTTATTTTACCCATCATCCTCCTTATAAGGAATATGCTCACACTCACACACTCTGTTTTTCTGAGCATAAACAGTTTATCTGCTGCTGAAATGTGTGGGAAAACTCACAATGATTAAACACAATTCAAGTTTATGATCATGAACCATGAGTTTCACTTAATGCCCCCAGGCAGCTGAATTTTAAGTCCTTAAACCACTCACACTTTTATGAACTCTTCCTCTTTAGCAGACTTCTATTTCTCACCCTTTTTCTCTATCCTTCAGCCCAGTATTTTCTCTTCCAACTTCATTCCATGTTGATGGCCCTTACCTTCTATTTCACTTGAAACATAATTGAAGCCAGGGTAAGAGGAATCAAAACCCTTAATATTGACCCATCTGTCACATGGTCCCAGCTATCCTCTTTCTCATGGATACCTGCAAAGGCCTTCCTACCTCCTAGCTCTTCTACCTTTCCTTCTAGAGTTGACAAATAGATTACAGATGAGACATGGGTTACTTTTAAGTGTGCCAGCTGGTATGTTAGGGGAAGGGGTCTAACCCAGTTACTATCTCCAAACAGCTCACTTGGAGTTTCAGGTCTGTGAATAAAGCATGGTAAGAACTACTGGGATTGTGGCTTACAGAGGGTTCAAGAAAGATGTCAGTACAAACAGGAAGAGAATAACACGTGCCCCTAGGTTGAGAGGTAAGAAACAAGCATATGCACAAACTGTCACTTTAACACATTTGTCCTTGGGAGTCTCATTGGGATCCTTATCATTTCAGTGAGGTTTTGATCATTGGCCCTAGAACTGTAAAAGTTCCAAATGTGTCCATGCTCCTAAATATTTTGACATCTGAGCATGTGCCAGATCTATATGTGTCTTCCCAAGGTATCCAGAATCATAATTTATAAAGGTGTGTAGCAGATAGAGAAAATGTACTTCCTGTTTTAATATATTCAAATTGCCAAGCTGGTTTTCTCCTGAGATAAAGAAATAGGTATGTTACTGACCAGGGTTCTTGGCCTCCTTAATCAATAGAAATTGATCGAAGGCCAAACAAAAAATTCAAGCAAGGCTTTATTGGGGCCCCTGCTGCAGGAGGGTACAAAAACAAACAACAGGTTCCCTTGCTTGCTCGCTCCCTGGAGGGTGTGGAAAGCTTGTTCCTTATATGGAGTGTGGGTAGGGGTGTGTCCAGGGGTCAGCCTGAGGGGTGGCTTAGGTGGTTTGCCCACCCCTTAGGTGGTGTGGGCAGGGGGCATACACAGTACCCTGCTTTTGCTTCCGACCCCCTGCTTTTGCTCTGGGCTCTTCAAAAGTGGTTTTTGGTCTCTTTGTATCTTTTGTCCAGAATTTACCCCAACTGTGCATGCATGCAGCACTTCAGCAAAAGATCGCAGGCCCCAGCCTGTCTCAGGTGCATTGAGGAAGAAAATATACTTTATTATAACTGGCTTTAATTAAGAAAATTAATACCATGATTTCTTAAGCTAATTTTGTTTTTATATATCTGTCAAAAAAAGCATAAAAGCATTTTAAACCTACCAATATCAATCGCTTTCTCTAACTACTAGACAGACTGCCAAGTATTTCAAATATGATTAATACTGCCTTCATAAAATTGTATCAGTGTAATTCACCACATGGTATATTTAAACTCTCATGATCCAAATTGCTTTTCTTATATGACATTATCAAGATGAGGCAGGTTTAAAAAACATAATAACTTAATTCTTTCTAGCCAATTCTTTCTAGTGTATGACAGACAAGAAACGAAATAGAAGCATTGATTATGTTTTAATTGGTTGTCACATTTCCTTTGATCATCATTTCTCAAGGTGACAAAAATGCCCTTTAATTTTTGCTGATCTGTCAATATTCGTTTTGAATGTTGCAAATTGCTCAAAGGAATTTGACATCTAAGAAGATGATGAAAAATTATCTTTCATCTGGTAGTAATGTTCTTACAATTGTGAAGAACCAAACATTTAAAAATTATATTTAAATGCCTAAGCCTAGAATCTGCTTCATAACCACTTCTGACAGAAATAGTCCATTCTGAGTAAGAGGGCCATGGGAATTTTACTGTCTACTTTTTTCCTCCTTGTTTTGGTTGTTTCTATATCTCTTCCTGCCTTGCACGTGTCCTCTGTCTCTCTCACTCTTTCTCTCTTGCTTGCTCTCTCTCTCTTTTTCTCCATTCTTTCCTCTCTCTATCCCTCTCTACTTCCTATCTCTGCCTTTTATCTTTTTTTTCTTCACTTATTACAACTAAAGACTTAAATCCCTTTGGTACCTTACAAGAAAATTCCCCACATACACTTTACCTCCACATACGTTCTGCCTGCAGAGTTCCAATAGCTCAGGGAACTTCTCTTGACCCTTCATTTCATAATGTCTTTACCCTGTTAGTAGGGTTGCTCCTCAACCTTGAGATTTGCCTCTTCATACTTACGTTTTATTGCATGCTCTGTCAGAATTTGGTTTGCCTTTCAACCCTAGATTTTTTTTTTCCCATGGGCTAAATTTGGCTCCACAGTCTGAAGGCTGTCCTTCCCTAGCACTGGTCTCATATTTCCTCACCTATGCCTTTAAAGAAGGGAGTGTGGGGAAAAACAAAGTGGAAAGGAAATCAAATGAAACAAGGTAATACAAGGTATTAGCTTCTTTCCTGGTGTATTGGTATAGGAAGGAAGGTAGAGGCCTGATTGTAGACCTTGATTGCCAAAATATATGTTACCAAAGGAGTTTATGGAAGCTTTTTTGATTAGGTCAGTAAAATGCTGAAAGTGATATTTTCTAAAGTTTAATTTGACAGAGATGTACCAGAAGGATTAAAGAAAGATAATGCTGAAAGGACAGAGCCCAGGTAGGAGGCAGTGAGATATGGAAGTGTGCTCCATAGCCAAGTGGTATCAGAAAGATGGAATTTCCCTTCTCTTTTGTGAGAAGACATGCTGAATACACCAACCACAGTGTATTAAAAAAAAACAAAAACAAAAACAAAACCTCTGATCTTGATTTAAAAGTAATATAGAATACCCCTCTAATCCATTTGTTCCTACTTACAGCTCTGCATTTGTAAGACAGTGCTGATTTCTTAACAAGTGTTTCCAAGGATTCAGTTTGCACCTGTGTCTCCATAGCTCCTTGAATTTTCCAGCTTTTCAGTCCTGTGAGCATGAATATATGTTTTGATAAACCTATACAAATGAATATTTTTCTGACCTATCTTTGAAATTACTTTATGAAGCTCAAATAATTAGAAAATAATTTTTGTGGAAGACTGTGTGCCTTTTTTGGTATGAATTATATATCTGCCCTACCTTTAGAAATTTAGAAATTACTACAGGTCAAAGAAAGCGACAACTTCAGTGGCAGGGTCTGCATATGAAATATGATCAATTATGTGTTCTGCATCTTTGCTCAAAGTGATAAAATAGGAAAAAATTGAACCTGAGGAGAAAAGCCAATATTTTAGTTTTCTGTGTATCCACTAAATTCATTGTATTTCAGAAATGATAAATGACTTACTAAGGAAAAATGTATTTCGTTTGCTTACATATTATCAGAGGATAGAGACTAACACAGCAAGGATTAAATAGCCATTTTTCTTAGTGAATATATTTTAGAATTATATTAGCTTAATATGGAAGTGTTTCACAGTCTAAACACGTGTTAGCTATGGCTGTGAACTTGTGGCATGTTAATGTGTAGAACTATTTTGCAATGGAATGGAAAATTTCCAAATAGGGAAGGAATGAGAAAGAAGTTTATCAGGAATACCAACACCTTATTTGTAAGAGAGAAAAATAAGAAAGAAAGAAAGAAGTTAAATGGTTTATCCAATGTCTCTTGGGCTTCTTATAACTAGGCTAGAACTGTGGTCTCCCAACTCACTCTCCTTCAAATTTTACTCAAGCTAGTCTTCCTTTGTTTCTGAATGGCATCCCCTTTCTTTCCTGAAAAATAGGAAGTAAAAAATCAGATGTGTCTTTTATTGTTTAAACATATCACCAGCACAGAAGTTTGACAGTCCCTGTGAATAATATTATCTTGAATAAAAAAACACAAGTATTTTCTTCTCCCAGACCTCTGACTTGTTCTCTTTAGACACTTACTACCATGTGTGTGAATATGCAAAAAATATTTCCACACTTCAAGTAGTATTTTCTGTATGATTATAAAGCATATAAAAATTTGCCCTATATATTAAACTCCTAAAAATGTCATTATTTTTCATAACCAAAGTAAGGAAAATTAGCAAAAATAGATTCAATTTAAGTAACAAAACAAAATAATGTTTAGCACCATAATTATTTTTTAAAGTAAGTCAAAGGGGAATTTTTAACTTATTCATTTTTTTAATGAGAAGATATCACCATGCTTTTAGATTTCTTGTGAAAAATATTAGCTATTCCAAAATGCTAACATGTATTTTGTAACTTGGGAAAATGTCTTCTTCAAGAAACAGATTTTAAAGGGCTGGCAGGGCAGGATCTCTTCAGTCTATATAAGTGTGTGTAGGCACATGAAAAATGCAAGGAAGTTGTAAGTTACTTTAATAAAATAAAAACAATAATTTAATTTTTTTTAGCTATTAGTCATTTTTAGCTCACAGGCCATTGCTAACCCCTGGTTTAATACGTTTTCTTCAAATAGGAATATAATGTAAGCCACAGATTAATTTTAAATTTATAAAGACTCATTTTAATATTTTACTTAATTGAATATATATAAAATATTATCATTTCAAATTGTAATCAATATAAAAATTATTGAAATGTTTTACTTTCTTTTATTTTTATGCTATGTTTTCATAATACAATGTGTATTTTTCACCACTATCATCTTAATTTTGACTGTTCACATTTTGAGTACTAATAGCTACATGTGATTAGCGGTTACTGTATTAGACAACACAGGTCTAATCATTTGAAATGCATGGTGTCCAAAGCAGATTTTTTCCTATAAATTTGATTCTCTCAGTATTCACTGACTCTATTAAGTGTAATCCTCCCATTTGCTTAAGCTCCAACACTAAAATATATTCTTTATCTTCCCTTTCATATTAATCCATTATTAAGTCCTGCTGGTCCTTCTCCAAACAAATCTAGACTCATTCTACCTCTCTGTATTTCCCCAGGAACTATTCCAGGCCACTGTTACCACTCACCTAGACCATTACAATGGCCATATTTTTAGTTCTGTTAGTTCTAATCTTTCCCCACAGTCATACAATTATTTAAATCTACATCATACTGTTTCAGTTCTCTCCTTTAAGCTTGAAAATAGGTCCCGTTGCTCTTAAAATTCAACCTCCTTGTCATGGAATACAGGGTCATATAATTTCTCTCCCTGTCACTCATCATGCCATAAATTAATAAGAATTTCACAGAATTATTGTTAGGATAAATTGATTTAGTGAATATTGACAAACATTTTAAGTTTTTGTAGTATGTATTAATATAAGTTCTTATATATCTATAAATGAGGGGCCTGTCTAGCTTCTGAATTTTTGCCGAGGGCAAAGTGCTAGTGTATGATTTAGTGAAATTATCTGAGAGCAGATCCAAGAAATGGAAAACCAACAGGAACGTGGAATGATAATGACCAATCCATATTTTCTGAGGGTGGAAGCAATTGAAGAAGATTTTGTCAATACATTATTAATGGTATGAGCTAAATAAATTCCTCAATACCTAAAAATTGCTGATAGAGCATATCTGAATATTGAAAGAACTATTTTTTTTAATCTTCATGCTATTTCAGTCCCAGAGACAATATGAGTAGATGAGACACAAATATGTTTTTTCTCTAAAGTTTAGAATTGCATTTTTGACAGGGAAGGAAGAATTGTTTGAAATTACTTGAAATTATATGTTCCACTTTATTGGATGAAATTGTGCAGTTTTTATGAAATAATAGTTTAGAATATTTATCATAAAAGTTAATACATGTTAAAATTTAAATACTTTTAACATCAAATTACATAAATGTAAAAATTTTGTGTAAAGAAGTCTATGTGTCACTCAAAAGAACTATAAAGGAGTATTCTGTTAAACTTTTTAAAAAATCTCTCAGATTTAGGTCAAAGACAGAGTTTATTACTGTTACTTATTGAATTTATGTACCCTTGTTAAATCAAAGATTTCTGAGTTTCAATCATAAAGCTTGAAAAGCCAATTAATAACAAATCTGTTCAAGGTCCTTGTTCCACAACATAATACATGCACTGCAAAGAACGCATGGCCTTGGGTTAAACTTTTTCTAAATTTGTGGAAGTTGTGTAAAACCATTTTTACTGTAATTTAATTTTATCAAGGTATCAAAATATACTTTAAATGTTAATATAATTTATAATTAAAATACATAAGTATAAAATATATAGTAGAACTTTGAAAAAGAAACAAGTTCTTAAGAAATTATATGGAATAAATTATGGTATATTATGGATTACTATATACTGGGAGTTTGTTATAATTATATTAAATTATGAGAGAAGAAAATTATTTTCACTCAAATGTTTTAACTATAATATTATAAAAGGTCACATGAGGATGATGATGAGAGTGTAAATAGAAAAATAATAGTGAAGTTTATTTTACTGAAGATAATCTGTTCGAAATTCAGGCATGTCACAAGGTACTATGTTAGTTGCATGCTTCTCCCACTCAGACGGAAAACAAAAGGAGCTTGTGTGAAATTTGGGCATGTGGACAATGATTGGCATGGTTACCAAATATTTCAAAGATGAAGCAACCCTGTGGCGAGATTTAGAAAAGAGCAATGAAGTTAGTAATTGTACAGGAAGAATATTTGCTGAAATATATTCTAGTGATTAAACTTCAACTCTATCCTATATATTGACATCTTTCACATTTCTGTAGTGTTTTACAGTTTAAAATATGTCAACTTTCCAAAATAGGAATTCTAGCTTAGAAAAGCAAGTTGAACAGGATCACCCTGGTGTTAAGAGTGGAAACCTCTAATGTAATCTAGCCGTCGACTCTATAATTTTTACTACATGGTATAATTCTGGACAATAATTCCACTTAATAAATATTTGTGGTGATTTCTGACATTATTTAGTTTTGAGTTTTGCTGTCTGCAAGTAGTATTCTCTTTTCATGAATGCTAATGGTAATTTCCATGTAATGGTTTAGTTTACTAACTCAACTATAATTAATTTTGTCTCTTTCTAGTGTTCCTACCGAATATAGATACAAGCATAAATTTTCAAATTGCAAAGATGTGCTATGTTATTTTTTCTTAATCTATTAATTTTAAAACCGCTTTATCAAGATATAATTCCCTTATCACAAAAATGGGCTTTAGTGTATTCAATTATATTTGACATCATTCCCACAGTCACTTTTAGAACATTTCATCACTTCAAAAACAAATCCTGTGTCAGTTAGGTATGACCTCCCATCTCTCCACTCCTCCCCCAGCTCTAAGCACCCAATAATCTACTTTCTGTCACTATAGACATAAATCCCTATCCTTATAATGGGATTGCATATAAATGAAATATATATGGAATCATAAAGTGATATCATAGAGTAAGTGGTCTTCTGTGACTGTCTTCTGCCTGGTTTCTTTCACTTAGCATAATTTTTTCAAGATTCATTTGTCTTATGGTATGTGATAGTACTTCATTCTTTTTTATGGCTGAATAATAATCCACTGTATTTATACCACATTTTGATTATCCTTTCACCTTTTAGCACAATTAATAATACATGCTATAAACATTTGCATACAAGTTTTTGTGAGAATACATATTTTGATTTATTTTGGAAAAATATCTAAAAGTGAAATTGCTGGATCATATGGTAGCTCTATGTTTATTTATTTGAAAAACTTTATGTTTTTCAAAGCAGTTGCACTATTTTACAT
This sequence comes from Grampus griseus, assembly GCF_964374135.1. Taxonomy (NCBI): domain Eukaryota; kingdom Metazoa; phylum Chordata; class Mammalia; order Artiodactyla; family Delphinidae; genus Grampus; species Grampus griseus. The sequence continues at coordinate 66,450,031 of NC_139009.1, read as the reverse complement.
TCCCACTACCAGTGTGGGAGAATTCAATTTTCTCCACATCCTCGTCAACAACTATTATTCTTTGACCTTGAAATCTAGCCATCTTAGTGGGTATGATAGTGATATTTCACTGTGGTTTTGATTTGCATTTTCTAATGACTATTGATGTTGAGCATCTTTTTATATACTTATTGGTCATTTTCATACTGCCCTTGAAGAACTGTCTATTCAGATGTTTTGACTATTAAAAAAAATTGAGTTCTTGGTACAAGTCCCTTTGTCGGATATATGATTTCCAAATATTTTCTCACATTCTGTGGATTGTTTGTATTTTCTTGACAACGTCCTTTGAAGCACAAAAGTTTTAATTTTGATGAAATGCAATATATCTATTTTGTTATTGCTGTTGCCTGGGCTTTTGGTGTCATATCTAAGAATCCATTGCCAAATCCAAGGTCGTGAAGATTTGCTTCTATATTTTCTTCTAAGAGTTTTATCACTTTAGCTCTTATATTTAAGTAGTGGATCCATTTTGAGTTAACTTACATATATGATATGAAGTAAGGGTCAAACTTCATTCTTTTGTTTGTGACTATCCAGTTGTCCCAGAACCATTACTGAAAGACTGTTCTTTCCCATTGAATCATATTGGCACTCTTGTTGAAAGTTTGCTGACTATAGACAAATGGTTTTATTTCTAGAATCTGTTTTTGTTTTTTTTTTTTTTTTTTTTTTCTTTATGTGTGAGATCATGTTGTCTGAAAATAGAGATAGTTTTCCTTCTATCTTTTCACTCTGGATGCCTTTTATTTCTCTTTTCAGTCTAATTTTTCTGGGAACCTGTACTCCAATGTTGAACAGAAGTGGCATGAGCAGACCTCTATGTCTTGTTCCTGATTTAAGGGGAAAGTATCTAGTCATTCATCATTAAGTATGATGTTAGCTGTCAGTTTTTCATAGATGCTTTTATTCAGTTTAAGGAAGCTCCCTTCTATTTCTAGTCTGTTGATGTATTTTGTGTAATGCTTTTTTCTGTGTTGATTGAGATGATCATGAGTTTTTTTGGTTTTGTCTTGTTTTTGTCTTCTACTGACATGATATATTACACAATTGACTTCTGGATGATAAAGTAATTTTGCATTCCTGGGATAAATTCCATTTGGTCATGGTGTATAATTCTCTTTATACATTTCTGGATTTGGTTTTCTACTATTACATTGGGGAATTTTGCAACCATATTTGTGAGATATTGGTATAGTTTGCTTTTTTCATAATGTCTTTGTCTGGTTTTGGTGTCAAGGTAAAACTGGCCTCATAAAATGAGTTGGTAGTTGTTTCCTCCTCTTCTATTTTGTGAAAGAGTTTGTGAATAACTGCAATTAATTTTTAAGTATTTGAAAAAATCAGTGGTGAAGCCATTGAGCAGTGCTTTTCTTTATAGGTAGGTAAGTTTTGATGAGTAACTCAATCTCTTTATTTGTTACTGGTATATTCAGATTGTCTGTTTCTTGTTGGTTTTGGTCATTTGGGTATAACTAGGAAATTTTCCATTTCATTGAAGTTGTCTAATTAATTCACTTCAGATTCTAGCAATTTTGATCTTCTCCCTTCTTTTCTCATTGTCAATCTACCTAAAGGTTTTCCTATTTCATTGATCTTTCAAAGGACCCACTTTGGTTTCATTGATATTTTCTACTGGTTTACTCTTTTCTGTTTATTTGATTTCCTTTTTAATGTTTTTATTTATTTTGCCTATCTTAAATTTAGCTTGTTCTTTTTCCAGTGTCTTATAGTGGAAGGTTAGTTATTGATTTGAATAAGAGCTTAATTTTTTCTTAATACTATAAATATAAACAGCTATATACTGTTTTAACTTGATCCCATTACATTTGGTTTATGGTGTTTTCATTTCCATTCATCTCAAAGTATTTTCTAATATTTCTTTTTATGTGCAAGATCATGTTGTCTGAAAATAGAGATAGTTTACCTTCTATGTTTTCACTCTGGATGTCTTTTAGGCTTTTGCTGTTTACACTAAAACATCTTTTTTCCATTCTTTTAGTTTTAATTACTTGTATGTATAGATCTAAATTTGTAGAAAATATATAATCACATCTTTTTTTTTTAATTCAGACTGTCTCTGCCTTTTTATTGGGTTGTTTAATCATTCTCATTTAAAGTTTTTGTTGATATTGTTAGAATTATGTCTGCCATTTTACCTTTTGTTTTCTATGTCTCACACTTTTTTTTTTTTTTTGGTTCCTGTATTTCCTCCTTATTGTTTTCTCTTGCATTAACTTAATATTTTATAGTGCAGTGTTTTAATTTCTTTAATTTTTTTTCTTCATTTGTAGCTATTTCTTGAATGGTTGCTCTAGGATTTACCATGTACATCATAAGTTATCAGAATCAGCCTCAAGTTATACTAACTTAATTCCAGTCAGATATAGAAATGTCACTCCTACAGTTAACCCGTTTTTGTTCTATCATTGTTATACATATTATATTTATAAATGTTACAAACCCAAAATTACATTTTTATAACTAGCACACTATATAAGTTTAGATCTTTACTGTAGCTAAAAGAAGAAAAGAAAGTTTATGTTTATAGTTTTTATTATATTAACTTTATGGCTCTCTTCATTTGTTCTTATGATTCATGTAACAGTTTGTAATTATTTCCTTAGCACAGCTTTGCTCCCATCAACTTGATTTTTGCTCCTTAGTAGAAAACGTACTACATTTCTACATGTTAGAGGCACAGTATTTTTTACTGTTTTATATATAATATAATATTGTTTTATACAACTTCTCTTTAAATCAATTAAGAGAAGAAAGATGAAAAATATTTATGTATACTATCCTTTATAATCACATCATTACCATTACAGGATTTCTTTGTTTATTTATGTGGATTTGAATTATTGTCTGGCCACTTGTTTCAGCCTAAAGAACTTCCTTTAATATTTATCATTAGGCAGGTCTGCTAGTGACAAATTCAGTTTTTGTTTTTCTGGTATCATTAAGTTTTAACCATTTTTGAAAGAGCTCTGCTGGTTATTGGATTCTTTGTTATCAGGTTTTTTGTTTTTTTGTTTTTTGTTTTTCCCTTTGAGCACTTTGAATCTGTTATTCCACTGCTTTCTGGCTTCCATTTTTGTTTTTGCTAGGTCAGCTTTTAATCTTATTGTGATTCCCTTGTAAATAATGATTCCTTTTTTTTTCTTCTTCTTCTTTTAAGATTTTTCTTAACTTTTGTTTCAGCATTTTTACCATGATATCTCTACTTGTGAATCTTTTCCCATTTATCCTACTTGGAATTTATTGAGCTTCCTGGGTGTGTAGATTATTGTTTTTCAATAAATTTAGGAAGCTTTTAGTAATAATTTAATTGATTTTTTTTCTACTCCTTTTTCTTCTCCTCTCCAACTGGTATTCCCATTATGCATATGTTAATGGGCTTAATACTGTTCCATCTTTTTCTGATACTCTGTTGATCTTATTTTATTATTTTCTCTTTCTTTTTTTTTTTTTTTTTTTTTTTTTTTTTTGCGGTATGCAGGCCTCTCACTGTTGCAGCCTCTCCCGTTGTGGAGCACAGGCTCAGTGGCCATGGCTCACAGGCCCAGCCACTCACATCATGTGGAATCTTCCCAGACCAGGACATGAACCTGTGTCCCCTGCATCAGCAGGCGGACTCTCAACCACTGCACCGCCAGGGAAGCCCTCTCTTTCTGTTTTAAGGATTGCATCATTTCTATTGATATGTCTCCAAGTTCATCAATCCTTTCTTTTGTCATTTCAAGTCTACCACTGAGCTCCTCTATAAATTTCCATTTCCGTTATACTTTTCAACTTCATAATTTCCATTTAATTTTATAAGTTCTATCTCTTTATTTATATTTTCTATTTGATACAACATTGTCATCAAAACTTACTTTATTTCTTTATTCATGGTTTGTTAGTTCCTTAACTTAAAATGACTGCTTCAAAGAGTTTTTTCTATTATCCAACATCTGGTTACTCTCATAGGAAGTTTCCAGTGCTTGGGTCATACTTTCTTGTTTCTTTGCATGTTTGGTAATTTTACTTTTTGGAAAATGGATATTTTAATCTTATATTGCAGCAAATGTGCAATACATATCTCTCAGGTCTTGTTTTCCCTTTTTTTTTTTTTTTTGCTTGTTTGTGTACTGACTGACTGGATAATCTTAGTGGAGTCTATTTCCCCATCTTACACAATTGTTCTTCAGAGGGTGCAGTTTGAGGTATTTCCACAGTCAGTCTGGGATGACAGTGCTTTTGTCAGGATTCTGTCAGGATTCTCTTTGACTATCATTGCCTATGAATACAATCAATATTTAGCTTTACTGTTGTGAGCTGAATGATCTATTGGTTTTAACAAAGCCCTGGAGTATAAAGTGTTCCACAGACTTAACCAGTGAAATTTGGTCTCCTTTGAAGTGGTAGTTCTGAGATTAGTGTTGAGAGTTATTTTGACTACAAGCAGGTTTTTCTTAGTTCTCTCCTTCCCTTAGAGTCACTAAGGAAAAACTAGCCAGCCTACAATTTAGCATATGCATCCAAAGAATCCACCAATCTCTTCCCAATAATTTGTCTCAACAGCCTCTGCTGTTTTTGAAAGTGCCCTTAGGCTTGAATTTTTCCACACTCTCTTGGAAATGAAATCAGTTCTTTTGGGAAGAGATTGGGAGCTATCTGTTTAATAGCTTGCTTCTCTCACAAGATAAAATCTATGAACCACTGTTCTGAAGCTGGGCATGGAGCCAATGACATACTTATCTCTAAATGATACCTTTGCTTCAGGACCTAAGCTTTTGGTAGAGTGGGAAAGCAGGCTCAAGTCTTCTTTGTTGCCGCTCCTATACAAGAACTGCTGACTTATGAGCTGGGGCAAGGATATGTGGGGCTATATTATTCTGAGCAATGTTACACACAAGGTTGGACCTCTGTCCCATGAGTAGTGGCTTTGCACAAACAGGGATACCTTGGATTTTGGGCACATTAACCTGAAGCTTAACCTCAGCAACAAGTAGGTGGAGAGAAGATGGGAAATGCTGAAACACTGCCTCTCTAGGGACATATTTGCTTCTGCCCTTCAACTGGGTTCTGGGGGCAGAGAGAGTCCTGTGTTCTTGGCTAAACTAGTCTATGGTGGGATTTCCATCTCATTGAGCTAGAAATGGTGTGGAGGAAAAAGTTCAAATACCACATACTGTCATAGTTTTAATTGGATTTTAGTAGATTTTCTTGAATAAATTGTTTTCATTTATGTTATGTCATTGGAATCATCTACAGATTTTAAAATGTTTTAAAAATAATTTTTACCAGATTTGTTGGGATCAGGTCCCAACTACCATGTGATTCAGCAATCCCACTTCTTCTGAGTATATATACAAAAGAAATCAAATCAGTATCTCAAAAACATATCTATACTCCCATGTTCACTGCAGCTTTATATTCACAATAGCCAAGATATGGAAACAGCCTAAGTGTCTGTTAATGAATGAATGGATCAAGAAAATGTTATATAAACACACACACACACACACAAACACAAGAACATTATTCAGCCATAAAAACAGAAGGGAATCCTTTCATTTGTGAGAACATAGGTAAAGCAGGAGGACCTTATTCTAAGTGAAATAAGCCAAACACAGAAAGACAAATATTGTATTATCTCATTTATGTTGAATCTAAAAAAAAAAATGAACTCGCAGAAGCAGAGAATAGAAAGGTGATTGCCAGAGGCTGTGGGGTAGGGAAAATGGAGAGATGATGGTCAAAGCGTACAAATTTCAGTTACAAGATGAATAAGGTTGTAAATATAGTTAATAATATTGTATTATATACTTGAAATTTGCTAAGAGAGTAAATCTTAAGTGTTCTCACCACACACAAATTATAAAAAATATGAGATGAAAATATTTTAATTAGCTTGATTATGGTAATCATTTCACAATGGATACATATATAAAACCATCATATTTTGTACCTTAAATGTATGCCTTTTTGTTGTTTGTTTTTTGGTTTTTTTGGGGTTTTTTTGCGGTATGCAGGCCTCTGACTGCTGTGTCCTCTCCCGTTGTGGAGCACAGGCTCCGGATGCGCAGGCTCAGCGGCCATGGCTCACGGGCCCAGCCGCTCCGCAGCATGTGGGATCTTCCTGGACTGGGGCACGAACCCGTGTCTCCTGCATCGGCAGGTGGACTCTCAACCACTGTGCCACCAGGGAAGCCCTGTATGTCAGTTTTATTTGTCAAATATACCTCAATAAATCTGAGGGAAAAACCTGAGTAAAGTAACTAGAACATAGGCTTTAAAATTTGTTGTTTAATTTTTTTTTTAATTTTAATGTAACTCATTAATTTCTTATTCAGGAATCTAATTTGTATTTTCTGCTTCATCACTGTTAATTAAAAAATGCACACACACACACACACACAAACACGTGACACAGAGGGACTTTAAATGCAAACTGATGAAGGAGCCAATCTGAAAAGGCTGATTCCAAACTTTTGGAATAGTTGTATCATATAGTTGTATGATTCCAACTATATAACATTCTGAAAAAGGGAAAAATACAGGACAATAAAAACATCATTAGTTGCCTGCCAGGTATTTGAAGAGATGGAGGAAGGGAGGGATGTATTTGTGGAGGATAGGGGAATTTTAGGATAGTGTAAGTATTCTCTATTGTATTACTATGGTGATTGCATGACATTATACATTTTGTCAAAATCCATAGAATTTCACCAACTAAAGAGTGAACCCTAATGTAAACATGGATTTTAGTTAATAATAATACATCAATTATGGTTCATCAATTGCAAAACATGTGTCACACTAATTCAAGATGCTAATAATAAGGGAAACTCTGTGCTGGGGTGTGAGATTGCGGGCATTTTCAGAATTTTCTGCACAATTTTACTGTAAACCTAAAACTGCTCTCAAAATAAAGTTTCTTAAAGCTTAAAAAAATACATATTTTTAAAAATCCAAGAGATGAGAATATAATGAAGCAGGCTTCCCAAAGAGCAGTTAAGTTACTAAGGGAAAGTCTCCTTACTTGATCTTTTTGTTTACTTTTTAACTTCATCATTGTCTTGAAGGTATCTAGAAAATATGTATTTAAAATGTAATTATACTAATAAATAAAGAAAATAGTTCAGTACATTTTCCAAGATTATGAAAGCCTTATCTTTGGCTTTTCCACCATTCCCTATGACAGATGTCACTACTACTAAGAAGATGATTCTAACAAAAATATTATCTAACAAAAATATTCTAACAAAAAAATTTATATGACTATCATTTAGTGAATTGAGATGGGGGATATAATGAAGAAAAATGTAAGATTAACATTTTGCTGTATTTTCTAAGTAAAGACTAAATTTAAAAAATAGCATATAGACAATGGTGCACAAGAGAAAAATATTTACATTCACTTGGATTGTGTTTGTTGACAAAATAAAGTGCATAGTTCAACTTAATATGTAACTTTTCAGTAGCCTGCTATGTATGATACAAATAGCTTTAATGTATGCTTTCCTTTTATGGCCTGTAAATTTGCTAAACATAATGCCATATATTATTTTCCTAGTATCTAGTAATCTGTCAGTTAAGGATATGAACATTTCATTCAGATCAACAGTTTCCATGTAATTTTGAATTTTCTTTTCCTTGCAGAAGTATTCTTAAATAAATTACTGTGTTTGTAAAAGATATGTTATACTAGCATTTTGTAATATTGGACTTTAAAACCATCATATAGCAAACAATGACCCTTTCTAAGAAACATAATATAGATATTTTAGACACATTGAAGTAATGAAATAAAAATTCCACTAAGTTGCTATATATTCCTTAGAGAAAATACTTGACATAATTTTTCCCTCCTTCTTGAATACATCTGATGACCTTGAAAATGAATAGTTGAATCGAGTATCTTATCACTTTCAGAATGATGTGCTAACTAGCCTTCTCTGTCTTCATGTTTTTCTTCCAGCTTCCTACCATAAACATTATTTCTCCCACTGATATGGTTTTCATTTCCTAATAAACTTGGGACCCTGATTAACAAATATCCCTTTTTCTTAAACTATGTAGCTGCTTTTACAAAGTTCACATATGCTTTTCAGAAAATAGGATTTATCACTGTGAGAAACTTTAAGATTTTTTTTTCCTGATCCCAAACCAATAATTCAATTTCTCTATTCTGTTCATACGTTAAATGATCAAAATACAAGTGTCGTCAGCCATAACTGTAGGAAACGTTATCAGCAAAATGATGCTGGGAATAGTATGCTTCATGGGAGCATGTCTGAATGCATCTTATAGTCAGTGTAATTGAATTTTACCGCCTGCAGTATACTGCCGATCTTTAAATTATGTAGGTCCATTACCCCCCAAAGTATTTCCAAATTTAGCTGTAGCATATCCTTATTAAAACTCATAACTATGTGCTCATATTACATTCTTGAATGTTTATTACCGTAGTGAGTGGAATATCTGGGTCTGCATCATGTCACATCCTATTTGCTGTTGGCAGGACCACATATCACTCAACTTAAAGTGCTTATTTCGCATTGCATATTTCCTACAATGATAACTTTTAAATCTTGCATGTGTCTTTAATTACTATTGATTTTGGATTCCTTATTAAACAAGTTTTCTGGGCAAACTCTTGGTTTTGGAATGGGAAAATTCTGACTAAATAGATTAATTCTGATATTTCTGAAAAATTACTCAAATAATAAAATATGAAATACCTTGAGAAGGTAAAACAAACTTTTAAATAAAGGAACCTCTGTGTGGAAAGAAATGCGGAGCAGTTATGCTAGAAGTTAAAGTTGATTTTCTTAAAAATAATGCCCTGTGTTATTAAGAAAACTTTCCTATGTGTTTTCTAAAATCTTTAGTACTTTTGGTTTCATTTAATGCCGTAGACTGTATATGAATTTTTAAGTAATTACCCAAACAGGCTTTTAAAAATCTCTACAAATACATTGCTAACTTGAAAATCTGAGTCAATTTAATATATGGAGGTAAGAATTCTGGCTCCACAACCAGACTGACAAGACTTGCATAGAATTCTAATTTCCTACTTGTGTGCTGTTGGGTAAATCACATGTTTTTATTGGACCCCTGTGTCCTAAGTTCTGAAAGGTGTGAAATAATAGCGTCAGTTGTCTGTGGTGCCCTGCCTAGATCTCCTGGAGTGCATTATTCAGTTTTGTAGTTGTGCCTATCTCCTATTGCTTGGGTGCTAGGTACTTTCCTAAATGGTATACAGTTGTATTCTTAAGGAATATCCTCATGAAGTTGAGCTTACCTAGCATGAGTTGCTTGGGCATTATAACTGCCCCCGCCCCCATGTCTTCTACCTTAAAACTCCCTCCACTGGGGTCATAGGCAATTAGAGAGAAACCAAAGCTCTTCTTTCACTCAAAGTGGAATAGAGTCTTTGGAGTAATTTACCATCCAGAACTCCCCTTGAGATGAGGGTCTCAGTTAGACCTCTCCTGAATCTACATTCTTGCACAAGTATAACTCTTTTCTCTTTCCTGCTTTTCTCATGACCTTACTGGTTACTCAGAGAGCACTGCTTCAAAAAATCACATACTCATAAATCTTCTCAGGCCCTGCTTCTGGAGAACCCACCCTAACTCACCTGTCTTCTTGAGTTATTACGAACATCAACTTAATTCATTTAAAACCTGTAGAACCACACCTGACAAACTGTAAATAATAAATGTTAACTATTATTTTAATCATTAATATTGCTGAAAGAGAGGAAAATCATATAAGATTTTAAAAAGTTTAGGTAAATTTGACCTATAGAAGATTGTGAAGATGAAAATTATATACAAGTAACTCCAATGAAATGATTAATCTGTCAATGAATTATTAATTATCATTTTATTAAATGGCCAACTTCAAATGTACCTTGATCAATGGATGAATATTACTTTTCTTAAAGGTTAGAGTAAGCTGGTGCAAAAAATCAAAAAATAAGAAAAACAAAATACACAAAAATCTGGCAGGTAATTGTATGCAAACAGTATTATGAGACCTAGGAAACAATTCTGTTTCAAAAATACATTGGTGAGTGGATGTCTGTCTCTTTTAATTAGCATATAATTCTTGACTGTCTCAACTTAGTTTTACCACCATAAAAAGTGTGGACAAAAATTAAAGTTATATCTTCATATCCATGTAATAGATAATGGGAAGAAAAATGGACTGAAAAGTAAAACTTAATAAACTTTTGATTTTTTTCTCTGTTGTTTACACTGAAAAAACTATATAGAAAGATGTAGAAGATGACTACTTTAGTAACCTAATTCTTTGAGAAAATTCTTCTATGAAAGATTATTAATGGGAGGCTATCCATCAGAATATCATCAAAATTTTGTCAGCATGTAATACATTTTATTGCCAAAATGGAGTCAGTGTGGCCCACGGTTTGTGAAAGGCCACTTGAAAGTCTGAAATTGGTCTATGTTTTAGCACTGCCAAACTTGATAATAAAATGATTTTATTTCCATTATTTAAATGGAAAAGTCACCTCACTGTGAAAATAATTATGAAATCAATATTTATTCATGCTAGTAAATTGATTTGTGATAGATTTTAAGGGCAAAATTTGGAAAAGTATTTTATATTTCATATATTCATATTCAATATAGTTCATATATTTCATGAAATATAACAGTATTTAATGGCACATTAATAACTATTCATTTCCTAAATGCAGTTATTACACACAAAATAAAGTTGATAATAATTACATAGTATTCCACTATTTAGAGATACATATTTTTGTTGGATATTCTTCTAGAAATTTCATATGCATATATTAATTTTAAAGTGATATCATACTTATGTAGTACTTGTTACAATTATGAAATTCTAATTGCACAAATATTATGAACAGACTTCTATGTCATTACAAATTGCCTATGAAGTTAGTCACATGATTATATAATATTCCATTGTTTAAATTACTAGATTATCTAATCAACTTTTCTAATTTATACAGAATGTGAATACACAATTATGAACAGCCTGACAATGCAGATTATTATGATAACTAACAACTTTGCATCGATTCAGCATTATTACTTCAGCATAAATTACTCCTGAAAGTTTGTGACAATATAAACTCCTCCAGATATATTTGAGACTGGCCATTTCATTGCAACTTCACTCGTATTAAAAAATATATTTTAATCATTGAAAAATCTGCAGTTAAAAGTTTTGACAATGAGTGAAACTAGATATGCTTCACATGTTAATAATATTTAAATGTATCATAGTAATATTTTACACACATTCCTTTAGGAATTTTTAGAATTTTCTTATTAATTGTTCATATCTTTTATATATATATATATTAACATCTTTATTGGAGTAAAATTGCTTTACAATGGTATGTTAGTTTCTGCTTTATAACAAAGTGAATCAGCTATACATATACATAAATCCCCAGAAGTCTTCCCTCTTACTTTTCCCTCCCTCCCACCCTCCCTATCCCACCCCTCTAAGTGGTCACAAAGCACCAAGCTGATCTCCCTGTGCTATGCAGCTGCTCCCCACTAGCTATCTATTTTACGTTTGGTAGTGTATATATGTCTATGCCACTCTCTCACTTTCTCCCAGCTTACCCTCGCCCCTCCCTATATCCTCAAGTCCATTCCCTAGTAGGTCTGCATCATTATTCCCGTCTTGCCCATATGTTCTTCATGAACATTTTGTTTTGTTTTGTTTTTTTAGACTCCATATATATGTGTTAGCATACGGTATTTGTTTTACTGTTTCTGACTTACTTCACTCTGTATAACAGTCTCTAGGTCCATCCACCTCACTACATAACTCAGTTTTGCCCCTTTTTATGGCTGAGTAATATTCCATTGTATATATGTGCCACATCTTCTTTAGCCATTCATCTGTTGATGGACACTTCCTGTTGAAGGTTGCTTCCATGTCCTGGCTATTGTAAATAATGCTGCAATTAACATTTTGGTACATGACTCTTTTTGAATTATGGATTTCTCAGAGTATATGCCCAGTGGTGTGATTGGTGGGTCATATGGTAGTTCTATTTTTAGGTTATTTAAGGAACCTCCATACTGTTCTCCATAGTGGCTGTATCAATTTACATTCCCATCAACAGTACAAGAGGGCCACACCCTCTCCAGCATTTATTGTTTGCAGATATTTTGATGATGGCCATTCTGACCAGTGTAAGATGATATCTCATTGTAGTTTTGATTTGCATTTCTCTAATGATTAATGATGTTGAGCATTCTTTAATGTGTCTGTTGGCAATCTGTATATCTTTTTTGAAGAAATGTCTATTTAGATCTTCTGCCCATTTTTCTATTGGGTTGTTTGTTTTCTTGATATTGAGCTGCATGAGCTGCTTGTAAATTTTAGAGATTAATCTTTTGTCAGTTGCTTCATTTGCAACTATTTTCTCCCATTCTGAGGGTTGTCTTTTGGTCTTGTTTACGGTTTCCTTTGCTGTGCAAAAGCTTTGAAGTTTCATTAGGTCCCATTTGTTTATTTTTGTTTTTATTTCCATTTCTCTAGGAGGTGGGTCAAAAAGGATCTTGCTGTGATTTATGTCATAGAGTGTTCTGCCTATGTTTTCCTCTAAGAGATAGAGGCTGTCTTGCCTTACATTTAGATCTTTAATCCATTTTGAGTTTATTTTTGTGTATGGTGTTAGGGAGTGTTCTAATTTCATTCTTTTACATGTAGCTGTCCAGTTTCCCCAGCAACACTTATTGAAGAGGCTGTCTTTTCTCCACTGCACATTCTTGCCACCTTTATCAAAGATAAAGTGAACATATGTGTATGGGTTTATCTCTGGGCTTTCTATCCTATTCCATTGATCTATATTTATGTTTCTGTGCCGGTACCATACTGTCTTGATTACTGTAGCTTTGTACTATAGTATGAATGTAGTATGAAGTCAGGGAGACTGATTCCTCCAGCTCTGTTTTTCTTTCTCAAGATTGCTTTGGCTATTTGGGGACTTTTGCGTTTCCATACAAATTGTGAAATTTTTTGTTCTAGTTATCTGAAAAATGTCAGTGGTAGTTTGATAGGGATTGCATTGAGTCTGTAGCTTGCTTTGGAGAGTAGAGTCATTTTCACAATGTTGACTCTTCCAATCCTAGAACATGGTATATCTCTTCATCTACGTGTATCATCTTTAATTTCTTTCATCAGTGTCTTATAATATTTTGCATACAGTCTTTAGTTCCCTTATGTAGGTTTATTCCTAGATATTTTATTCTTTTTGTTGCAATGGTAAATGAGAGTGTTTTCTAAATTGCCTTTCAGATTTTTCATCTGTAGTGTATAGGAATGCAAGAGATTTCTGTTCATTCATTTTGTATCCTGCTACTTTACCAAATTCATTGATTAGCTCTAGTAGTTTTCTGATAGCATCTTTAGGATTGTCTATGTATAGCATCATGTCATCTGCAAAAAGTGACAACTTTAAGTCTTTTCTAATTTGGATTCTTTTTCTTGCTTTTTTCTTTTCTGACTGCTGTGGCTACAACTTCCAAAACTATGTTGAATAATAGTGGTGAGAGTGGGTAACCTTGCCTTGTTCCTGATCTTCATGGAATTGGTTTCAGATTTTCACCATTGAGGGTGATGTTGGCTGTGGGTTTGTCATATATGGGCTTTATTATGTTGAGGAGAGTTCCCCTGATGCCTACTTTCTGGAGGTTTTTTATCATAAATCGGTGTTGAATTTTATTGAAAGTTTCTCTGCATCTATTCAGATGATCATATGGTTTTTCTCCTTCAATTTGTTAATATGGTGTACCACATTAATTGATTTTCATATATTGAAGAATCCTTGCATTCCTGGGATAAACCTCACTTGATCATAGTGTATGATCCTTTTAATGTGCTGTTGGATTCTATTTGCTAGTATTTTGTTGAGGATTTTTGCATCAATATTCATCAGTGATATTGGCCTGAAGTTTTCTTTCTTTGTGATATCTTTGTCTGGTTTTGGTATCAGGGTGATGGTGGCTTCGTAGAACGAGTTTGGGAGTGTTCCTCCCTCTGCCATATTTTGGAAGAGTTTGAGAAGGATAAGTGTTAGCTCTTCTCTAAATGTTTGAAAGAATTCACCTGTGAAGCCATTTGGTCCTGGGCTTTTGTTTGTTGCACGAATTTTATTCACAGTTTCAATTTCAGTGCTTGTGACTGGTCTGTTTATATTTTCTGTTTCTTACTGGTTCAATCTCGGAAGGTTGTGCATTTCTAAGAATTTGTCAATTTCCTCCAGGTTGTCCATTTTATCGGCATAGAGTTGCTTGTAGTAATCTCCCATGATCCTTTGTATTTCTGCATTGTCAGTTGTTACTTCTCCTTTTTCATTTCTAATTCTATTGATTTAGGTCTTCTACCTTTTTTTCTTCATGAGTCTGGCTAATGGTTTATGAATTTTGTTTAACTTCTCAAAGAACCAGCTTTTAGTTTTATTGATCTTTGCTATCCTTTCCTTCATTTATTTTTCATTTACTTCTGATCTGATCTTTATGATTTCTTTCCTTCTGCTAACTTTGCAGTTTTTTTGTTCTTCTTTCTCTAACTGCTTTAGGTGTAAGGTTAGGTTGTTTATTTCAGATGTTTCTTTTTTCTTAAGGTAAGATTGTATTGCTACAAATTTCCCTCTTAGAACTGTTTTTGATGCATCCCATAGGTTCTGGGTCACCATATTTTCATTGTCATTTGTTTCTAGGTATTTTTTGACTTCTTCAGTGATCTCTTGGTTATTAAATAGTGTGCTGTATAGCCTCCATCTGTTTGTATTTCTTACAGATTTTTTCCTGTAATTGATGTCTAGTCTCATAGCATTGTGGTCAGAAAAGATACTTAATACAATTTCAATTTTCTTAAATTTACCCAGGCTTGATTTGTGACCCAAGATATGATCTATCCTGGAGAATGTTCCATGTGCACTTGAGAAGAAAGTGTATTCTGCTGCTTTGTGATGGAATGTTCTATAAAATGTGTATTCTGTTGTTTTTGAATGGAGTGTCCTATAAATATCAATTAAGTCCATCTTGTTTAATGTGTCATTTAAAGCTTGTGTTTCCTTATTTATTTTCATTTTGGATGATCTGTCCATTGGTGAAAGTGTTAAAGTCCCCTACTATGACTGTGTTACTGTCGATTTCTCCATTTATGGCTGTTGGCATTTGCCTTATGTATTGAGGTGCTTCTATGTTGGGTGCGTAAATATTTACAATTGTTATATCTTCTTCTTGGATTGATCCCTTGATAATTGTGTTGTGTCCTTTTTTATTTCTTGTAACAGTCTTTGTTTTAAAGTCTATTTTGCCTGATATGAAAATTGCTACTCCAGCTTTCTTTTGATTTCCGTTTGCATGGAATATCTTTTTCCATCCCCTCACTGTCAGTCTGTATGTGTCCCTAGGTCTGAAGTGGGTCTTTTGTTGACAGCATATATATGGGTATTGTTTTCATATCCATTCAGCCAATCTGTGTCTTTTGGTTGGAGCATTTAGTCCATTTACATTTAAGGTAATTATCAATATGTATGTTCCTATTCCCATTTTCTTAATTGTTTTGCATTTATTATTGTAGGTCTTTTCCTTCTCTTGTGTTTCCTGCCTAGAGAAGTTCCTTTAGCATTTGTTGAAAAGCTGGTTTGGTGGTGCTGAACTCTCTCAGCTTTTGCTTGTCTGTAAAGGTTTTATTTTCTCCATGAAATCTGACTGAGATCCTTGTTGTGTAGAGTAATCTTGGTTGCAGGTTTTTCTCCTTCATCACTTTAAATATGTCCTTCCAGTCCCTTCTGGCTTGCAGAGTTTCTGCTGAAAGATCAGCTGTTAACCTTATGGGGATTCCCTTGTTTGTTATTTTTCTCTTGCCGCTTTTAATATTTGTTCTTTGTATTTAATTTTTGATAGTTTGATTAATATGTGTATTGGTGTGTTTCTCCTTGGATTTATCCTGTATGGGACTCTGTGTTCTTCCTGGACTTGATTAACTATTTCCTTTCCCATATTAGGGACATTTACAACTATAATCTCTTCAAATATTTTCTCAGTCCCTTTCTCTTCTTCTTCAGGGACCCCTATAATTTGCATGTGATGCATTTTATGTTGTCCCAGAGGTCTCTGAGACGGTCCTCAATTCTTTTCAATCTTTTTCTTTATTCTGCTCTGCAGTAGTTGTTTCCACTATTTTGTCTTCCAGGTCACTTATCTGTTCTTCTGCCTCAGTTATTCTGCTATTGATCCCTTCTAGTGTATTTTTAATTTAATTTACTGTGTTGTTCATCACTGTTTCCTCTTTAGATCTTCTAGGTTCTCGTTAAAAGTTTCTTGCATTTTGTCTATTGTATTTCCAAGATTTTTGGATCATCTTTACTATCATTATTCTGAATTATTTTTCATGTAGACTGCCTATTTCCTCTTCATTTGTTAGGCCTGGTGGGTTTTTGCCTTTCTCCTTCATCTGCTGTGTGTTTCTCTGTCTTCTCATTTGGCTAACTTACTGTGTTTGGGGTCTCCTTTTTGCAGGCTGCAGGTTCGTAGTTTCCGTTGTTTTTGGTGTCTGTCCCCAGTGGCTAAGTTTGGTTCAGTGAGCTGTGTAGGCTTCCTGGTGGAGGGGACTAGTGTCTGTGCTCTGGTGGATGAGGCTGGATCTTGTCTTTTTGGTGGGCAGGTCCACATCTTGGGGTGTGTTTTTGGGTTCTGTGGCCTTATTATGATTTTAGGCAGCCTATCTGCTAACGGATGTGGTTGTGTTCCTGTCTTGCCAGTTGTTTGGCATGTGGTGTCCAGCACTGTAACTTGCTGGTCTTTTAGTGGAGCTGGGTTTTGGCGTTGAGATGGAGATCTCTGAGAGTTTTTTTTGCCGTTTGATATTATGTGTAGCTGGGAGGTCTCTTGTGGACCAGTGTCCTGAACTTGGCTCTCCCACCCCAGTGGCCCAGCACTGATGCCTGGCTGGAGCACCAAGAGCCTGTCCTCCACACGGCTCAGAATAAAAGGGAGAAAAAAAAGAAAGAAAGAAGAATTTAAAATAAAATAAAGTAAAATAAAATAAAGTTATTAAAATAAAATAAAAAAATAATTTTGAAGAAAACAAAAATTTTAAGTGATTAAAAAAAAAAAAAAATGGACAGAGAACACCCTAGGACAAATAGTAAAAGCAAAGCTATACTGAGAAAATCAGACACAGAAGCATATACATACACACTCGCAAATAGAGAAAAAGGGAAAAATATATATATATATCGTTGCTCCCAAAGTACACCTCCTCAATTTGGGATGATTTGTTGTCTATTCAGGTATTCCACAGATGCAGGGAACATCAAGTTGATTTTGGAGATTTAATACACTGCTCCTGAGGCTGCTGGGAGATTTCCCTTTCTCTATTGTTTGCACAGCTCCTGGGATTCAGCTTTGAATTTGACCCCGCCTCTGCATGTAGGTCACCTTAGGGCGTCTGTTCTTTGCTCAGACAGGACGGGCTTAATGGAGCTGCTGATTTGAGGGTTCTTGCTCACTGATACTGGGGAGAGGGAGGGGTACGGAGTGTGGGGTGAGCCTGTGGCAGCAGAGGCCAACATGAAGTTGCACCAGCCTGAGGCATGCCATGTGTTCTTCCGGGGAAGTTGTCCCTGGATTACAGACCCTGGCAGTGGCGGGCTGCACAGGCTCCTGGGAGGGGAGGTTTGGATCATAACCTGGCCTTGCACACAGGCTTCTTGGTGGTGGCAGCAGCAACCTTAGCATCTCATGCCTGTCTCTGGGGTCCACGCTGATAGCTGCGGCTTGCGCCCATCTCTGGAGCTCCTTTAACCAGTGCTCTTAATCCCCTCTCCTTGCACACCAGGAAACAAAGAGGCAAGAAAAAGTCTCTTGCCTCTTTGGCAGTTCCATACATTTTCCAGGACTCCCTCCCAGCTAGCTGTGGTTCACTAGCCCCCTTCAGGCTGTATTCAGACGGCCAACCCCAGTCCTCTCCCTGGGATCTGACCTCCAAATCCCGAGCCTCAGCTCCCAGCCCCCACCCATTCTGGTGGGTGAGCAGACAAACATCTCGGACTGGTGAGTGCTGGTCGGAACCGATCCTCTGTGCAGGAATCTCCACTTTGTCCTCCGCACCCCTGTGGCTGTGCCGTCCTCCATGGCTCCGAAGCTTTCCCCCTCCTCCACCCGCAGTCTCTGCCCCTGAAGGGGCTTCTAGTGTGTGGAAACCTTTCCTCCTTCACAGCTCCCTCCCACTTTTGCTGGTCCCGTACTTATTCCTTTGCCTCTGTTTTTTTTCTTTTTTATTCTGTTCTACCCAGGTACGTGGGGGAGTTTCTTGCCTTTTGGGAGGTCGGAAGTCTTCTGCCAGTGTTCAGTAGATGTCTGTAGGAGTTGTTCCACATGTAGGTGTATTTCTGATGTATCTGTGGGGAGGAAGGTGATCTTCTTGTCTTACTCTTCCACCATCTTGAAGCTCCTCCCCTTATATTTTTATATTCTCCAATTTTTTCATTTTACCTTGTTTTCTTTACATTTTTATTGGTGTATCGTTGATTTACAATGTTGTATTAGTTTCAGTTGTACAGCGAAGTGAACCAGTTATACACATATATATATATCCACTCTTTTTTAAGATTTTTTTTTCCCATTAGGCCATACAGTGTTTTGAGGAGAGTTCCCTGTGCTATACAGTAGGTTCTTATTAGCTATCTATTTTATATATAGTAGTGTGCATGTGTCAATCCCTGTCTCCCAATTTATCCTTGCCCTGCCCTTACCCTCTGGTAACCACAAGTTTGTTTCTACATCTGTGATTCTACTTCTGTTTGGTAAATAAATCTACTTGTACCTTTTTTTTTTTTTTTTTTTTAGATTCCACATATAAAGGATATATATGATATTTTTCTTTCTGTGTCCTACTTCACTCAGTATGACAATGTGTAAGTCTATTCATGTTGCTGCAAATGGCATTATTTTGTTTTCTTTTTATACCTGAGTAATATTCCATTGTATATATGTACCACAACTTTATCCATTCCTCCATTGAGGGACATTTATGCTGCTTCAATGTTCTGGTTATTGTAAATAGTGCTGCAATGAACATTGGATGCTTATATTTTTTGAAATATGTTTTTCTCCAGATATATGCCAGTAGTGGGATTCCTGGGTCATTTGGTAGTTCTACTTTAGTTTTTTAAGGAACCTCCATACTGTTTTCCATAGTGGCTGTACCAATGTACATTCCCACCAACAGTGTAGGAGGGTTCCCTTTCCTCCACACCCTCCCTAGTGTTTATTGTTTGTAGATTCTTTGATGATGGCCATTCTGACAGGTGTGAGGTGATACCCCATTATAATTTTGATTTGCATTTCTCTAAAATTCGTGATTTTGAGCATATTTTCATGTGCTTTTTGGCCATCTGTATATCTTCTTTGAAGAAATGTCTATTTATTGTAGATCTTCTGCCCATTTTTTGATTGGGTTCTTTGTTTTTTGATAGTGAGCTGCATGAGCTGTTTCTATATTTTGGAAATTAATCCCTTGTTTATTGCTTCATTTGCAAATATTGTCTCACATTCTGACAGTTGTCTTTTTGTTTATGGTTTCCATTTTTGTGCAAAAGCTTTTAAGTTTACTAAGATCTCATTTGTTTATTTGTGTTTTCATTTTCATTACTCTAGGAGGTGGATGCAAAAATATCTTACTGGGATTATGTCAAAGAGTGTTCTGCTTATTTTTACCTCTAAGAGTTTTATAGTGTCCAGCCTTACATTTAGGTCTTTAATGCATTTTGAGTTTATTTTTATGTATGGTGTGAGGGAGTGTTCTAATTTCATTCTTTTACCTGTAGCTGTCCAGTTTTCCCAGCACCACTTATTGAAGAAACTGTCTTTTCTCCATTTTAACTTATTGCCTCCTTTATCACAGATTAGGTGACCATAGGTGTTTGAGTTTATCTCTGAACTTTCTATCCTTTTCCATTGATCTATATTTCGATTTTGTGCCAGTACCATACTGATTCTTCCAGCTCCATTCTTCTGTCTCAAGATTGCTTTTGCTATTTGGGATCTTTTGTGTTTCCATACAAATTGTATAATTTATCATTCTAGTTCAGTGAAAAATGCCATTGCTAATTGGATAGGGATTGCATTGAATCTATAGATTGCTTTGGGTAGTATGGTCATTTTCACAATATAGATTCTTCCAATCCAAGAATATGATATATCTCTCCATGTGTTTGTGTCACCTCTAATTTCTTTCATCAGTTTTATATTTTTATAGGCTTAGAGAGCACAGGTCTTTTGTCTCCTTAGGTAGGTTTATTCTTGGGTATTTTATTCTTTCTATTTCGATGGTAAACTGGATTTTTTCTTGATTTCTCATTCTGATCTTTCATTGTTAGTGTATAGGCATGCAAGAGATTTCTGTGCATTAATTTTGTATCCTGAATCTTTACTAAATTCATTAATAAGCTCTGTTATTTTGCTGCTGGCATCTTTAGGATTTTCTATGTATAGTATCATGTCACCCGCAAACAGTGACAGTTCTACTTCTTCTTTTCCAGTTTGGATTCCTTTAATTCTTTTTCTTTTCTGATTTTCATGGCTAGGACTTCCAAAGCTGTGTTCAATAATAGTGGTGAGAGCAGACATCCTCATCTTGTTCCTAATCTTAGAGGAAATGCTTTCAGTTTTTCACCATTGAGAATGATGTTTGCTGTGGATTTGTTGTATATGGCCTTTATTATGTTGAGGTAGGCTCCCTCTATGACCACTGCCTGAAGAGTTTTTATCATACATGGGTGTTGAATTTTGTCAGAATATTTTTCTGCATCTATTGAGATGAGCATATGGTTTTTATTCTTCAATATTTTTATGTGGTGTATCACAGTGATTGATTTGTGCATATTAAAACTTCCTTGCATTACTGGGATAAATCCCACTTGATCATGGTGTACAGTCTTTTTAATATGTTGGTGGATTCTGTTTGCTAGTATTTTGTTGAGAATTTTTGCATCTATGTTCATCAGTGATACTGGCCTGTAATTTTCTTTCTTTCTTTCTTTTTTTTTTTTTGATATCTTTGTCTGGTTTTGGTATCAGGGTGATGGTGGCCTCATAGAATGAGCCTGGGAGTGTTACTTTCTCTGCAATTTTTTGGGAGAGTTTAAGAAAATAGGTGTTAACAGGTCTCTAAATGTTTGATAGAATTCACCTGTGAAGCTGTCTGGTCCTGGACTTTTGTTTGTTGGAAGGTTTTTAATCACAGTTTCAATTTCATTACTTGTGATTTGTTTGTTCATGATTTCTATTTCTTCCTGGTTCAGTTTTGGAAGATTGTACCTTTCTAAGAATTTTTCCATTCTTCTAGGTTGTCCATTTTATTGGCTTATAATTGTAGTCTCACATGATCCTTTGTATTTCTCTGGTGGCTGTTGTAACTTCTCCTTTTTCATTTATAACTCTGTTGATTTGAGTCCTTTCCCTTTTTTTCTTTATGTGTCAAGCTAAAGGTTTATCAATTTTTTGTATCTTCTCAAAGAACCACCTTTTAGTTTAATTGATCTTTGCCATTGTTTTCTTCATTTCTATTTCATTTATTTCTGCTCTGTTTTTTTTCAATTTTAAAAAATTTATTTCCTTCTACTAACTTTGGGTTTTGCTGGTTCTTCTTTCTCTAGTTGCTTTAGGTGTAATGTTTATTTGAGATTTTTCTTATTTCCTGAGGTAAGATTGTATTGCTATAAACTTCCCTCTTAGAACTGCTTTTGCTGTGTCCCATAGGCTTTGGATCATTGTGCAGTCATTGTCATTGTCTCTAGGTATTTTTTGATTTCCTGTTTGATTTCTTCAGTGATCCATTAGTTATTTTATAGCATACTGTTTAGCCTCTATGTGTTTGGTTTTTTTTACAGCTTTTTCCTGTAATTGATTTCTCATCTCATAGTGTTGTTTTTGGTAAAGATGCTTGATATGATTTCAATTTTCTTAAATTTACTGATGCTTGATTTGTGACCCAAGATGTGATCTATCCTGGAGAATGTTCCATGTGCACTTGAGAAGAAAGTGTATTCTGCTGCTTTGTGATGGAATGTTCTATAAATATCAGTTAGTCTATCTGGTCTAATGTGTCATTTAAGGCTTGTGTTTCCTTATTACTTTTCTGTCTGGATAATCTGTCCATTGATGAAAGTGGGGTGTTAAGTTCCCCCACTATTATTGTGTTACTGTCGATTTCTGCCTTTATGGCTGGTAGTATTTGCCTTCTATATTGTGGTGCTCCTATGTTTGGGTGCATATATATTTACAATTGTTATATCTTCTCCTTGGATTGATCCCTTGGTCATTATATAGTGTCCTTCCTTGTCTCTTTTAACAGTCTTTATTTTGAAGTCTATTTTTTTCTGATATGAGTATTGTTGCTCCAGCTTTCTTTGAATTCTGTTTGCATGGAATATCTTTTTCCATCCCTTCACTTTCAGTCTGTATGTGTCCCTAGGTCTGAAGTGGGTCTCTTGTAGACATCAAGACATCTTGTAGACAAAAACGGGACTTGTTTTGGTATCTATTCAGCCAGTCTATCTTTTTTGGTTGGAACATTTATTCCATTTACATTTAAGGTAATTATACATTTGTATGTTCCTATTGCCATTTTCTCAAATGTTTTGGGGTTTTTTTTGTAAGCCTTTTTTCTTCCCTTCCTCTTTTGTTCTCTGCTCGTATGGTTTGATGACCATCTTTAGGGTTGTGTTTGGGTTGCTTTTTCTTTTTTGTGTGTATATCTATTGTAGTTTTTGGTTTGCATTTCCCATGAGGTTTTGATAAAACAGTCTATATATACACAAGGTTGTTTTAAGTTGCTGGTATCTTAATTTCAAGTACAATTCTCATTTCCTGCATTTGTACTCTTTTCTCCCAGTTGCTGGTCTTGATATCATATTTGTGTATGGATAATTTCTTGCTTTTATTGTATGTTTTCCTTTACCAGTGAGCTTTCCCATTTGTGATTTTCTTGTGTCTAGTTGTAGCCTCTTTTTTTTTCTTCCCCTGCCTAAAGAAGTGCCTTTAGCAATTGTAGTAAAATTGGTTTGGTAGTGGTGAATTTTCTTATTTTTGCTTGTCTGTAAAGCTTTTGATTTCTCCTTTGAATCTGAATGAGAGCCTTGCTGGGTAGAATATTCTTGGTTGTAGATTTTTCCCTTTCATCACTTTGAATATGTCATGCCACTCACTCCGGCCTGCAGAGTTTCTGCTGAAAAATCAGCTGATAACCTTATGAGAATTCACTTGTATATTATTTGTTGCTTTCCTCTTGTTGATTTTAATATTTTTTCTTTGTATTTAATTTTTGTTTGTTTGATTAATATGTGTCTTGGCATGTTCCTCTTTGGGTTTATCCTGTATGTGACTCTCTGTGCTTCCTGGACTTGGGTGACTATGTCTTTTTCCATAGGTTTAGTTTTTGTTTTGTTTCTGTTTCTTTCTTTCTTTCTTTTTTTTTTTTTTTGGTGTGAGGGATATTTTTATTATGGATGACTGCCTCCTCTTTCCTCAGTGTATGCTGGCTGTTACCCTTTGGTAGAGGGTTTGACTGATGTTGTGACCAGAGTTTGCCCTGGGTATTGAGTGGGACTACCCTCTTGCTCTATGGTTGTCACTGCCCTGTCAGGGGCAGGTTCTGCTCCCTAGTTGCTGGAGTAGAGGCCCCCATATCTCTTTCTCAGCTGTGTTTCTGATCTGTGCTGTGAGGTAAGTGGGATTGAGGCACTCCCACTGGGAGAGAAGCCACTGAGTATTCTTCCTCTGGAGATTTTCACCTGTGAATGTGCTCTGTTGTGTCCCCTTTGGCGTGCTGTGCAGGCTCACAAAATACACTGTTGTTGTCACTGCTCTCAGTCCCACCTTAACTGTGGGTATGCTGACAGTTGGCCCTGGTGTCTCTCAGGCATTGTTTTTACCAGGCACCAGCAAAGACCCACTGAGATCAGGTTCCAGGACTGCAGTAGTCATGCACCTGGACTTGTTGTGGAAGCTATGGATGTGGCTCAGACTCTGGCCTGGCCCAGCCCCCATGTGCACATGTCCACAAAGCCCACAGCTGCTAAAGCCAGGCCAGTCCCAGCTGCAGAAGCACTTGTGGTCTTTTTGAATGTTTCACAGGCACTGAATTTAGGAAGCTGTCAGCAGAGGTGTAACCCCATTGTTCGCCAGCTGCAAGGAGACATTTTAGCTCTTCTTCCTTAGTCACACGACCCTGGGGCTCAGCTGTGGTTTCAGCCCCTTCTCTGGGCAGATTTCCTAGTAAAGGGAGCTATCCATGCCCTCCTGGGATCACACGGGCAGGTCCTGGCACCCAGTGACAGATTTCCTTGTAGCAAGTGCTATCCACATGCTCCTGGAACAGTTAGGGGTGTCCTGGCACCACTGACAAAATTTCTAGTGGCATAAGTTGTCTGCCTTACTGGGTCAGTGAGGGTGGGTCATGTGGCCTTCTGATGGATTTCCTAGTAGTGGGAGCTGTCAACACACTTCTGGGTTGGCAGGGGTAGGTCTTGGGGCCTGCTGGTGGATTTTTAGTGATAGAAACTATAAACATCCTCCTTAAACATGCAGCAGGGGCCTGGTGTCTTCCCAGGGGTGGAAGACGAAGCCAGTGCCTGCCTCTGGAGACCAAGATGGCAGTGGTGATTTGCACCCATCCCTGAAGCTCCTATAGGTGATGTCTTATTTCCTGGGAGTGCTCACAGGGAAAGAAGCTCTTATAGTGGTTCCACCCCTCTCCTTGTGCACCTCAAAATAATGGTACCTTGGCTGTCTGTCTGACACAGGCTTTTCCCTAGTATACCCTCAGTTGCCACAGCCTGGCCTCTTTAGTCTATTTCTGCACCTAACCCTGGCCCTCTCCCTGAGACTGATCTCCAGTGCCTGAGCTTCAGCACCTGACCCCCACCCACACTGACAGAGGAGTATCTCATGTTGAGGAGTACAGGGTGGCAGTGCCAAACCTCTATGCAGATTACTCTCGGGTTTGCCTTCTGACGTTCCCCCTCCATCCAGGATGATCTCCCTGCTGGTGAGGAGACGTCCCTGGATGCAGGAACCTTTCTTCCTTCATGGCTCCCTCCCTGGGGTTCAGGCCCCATCCTGATTCCTTCTTTATCTTTTTCTGACGTGGTAACATGGAGGTTTTCTTGTCTTTTCAGACATCTGAAGTCTTCTGTTGGCACTCACTAGCTGTTCTGTGTGAAGGTCCACTAATAGATGTATTTTCAATGTTTCTATGGAAGAAGGTGAACTCTGCTTCCTACTCCTCTGTCATCTTGATCTCTCTCTTATTTTACTTTAAATTTTCATGGTATTTCTAGTCATTGTACAAAAATTGTACATTGAAATCCAACTTTAATAATTTATTGCATGTTTTCTATGACATTTCTATGAAATGTGTACATGACTTATTGTTATTGGCTTTAAAATGAATGTGACAAGGACAGGGGTAGGGAAAAGGGCAGGGAATGACAAGAACCTGGAGTCAGCTGTGACAAAGAGTAGAGTTTGTGTTTGGACTGACCTGGCTCAGGGACAATTAGCAGTGCTCTGAGTTGAACACTAGCAACAGGAGCAGGGGAATTTGTTCCATAACAATAATCTTTGTAACTGTTGGTGGTATTTTTAAACTTCAAAAGAGAGTCTTTGATATCTATCTTCATTACTTAGTGGTAAACACAATGAGGCACTTGGAAATATCAGTCGAGCTGAACCTTTGAAAAGTGTTATGAACTTCTGGATAAGATGTCCATGTGGAATATTGAGTGCTCTCTTTGTGACACTATTGATGGACATTATTTTCTTGTTTTAAAAATAACATTCTTGATCTTGTTTAGCTCTACATATTACAGTATTGCTATGGGACAAAAAAGCTGTATTTTTTGCTTGAATATGACTGTCGTTTGTGTGTATGTGTGTTTTGTTTTATTTTTACCTAATGTGTTATTTATTTTTATCCCATTTTGAGTTGCTGGTTTTTAGTTTTGGATGACTGAATCTTAGACTCTCTGTATTTTCATTTTGACAATTAATGTAATTGCATTTGTAGTCATTTGTATCTCATTCTGCTATCTGTTCTCTTTTTTAAAAAATGTTTGGACTGTTTTATAAGACAGATATTCAATTCCAGATGACATCACCACATATGACTAAAAGGATTTTTAAAAACAAACTTTCATTTTAGAAAAGTTTTAAATTTACAGAAAAGCTGTAAAGATAGTACAGATTCTATATACCTCACATCAGATATTCCTACTGTTAATATTTTATTTTAATATGGTAAATTTGTCACAATTAATGAACCAATATTGATATGTAATTATTAACTAATGTCTATTATTATTCAGATTTCCTAGGTTTTAAGGTCTTTCTTCTATTCCAGAATCCTATCTGAGACACATTACATTCAGCAGTTCTATCTCCTTGTAAGGGATCAACTAGACTGTGAATTTCTCAGACTTTCCTTGTTTGGATGATCATGATGGTTTTGACGAGTATTAGCAAGATATTCTGTATATAGAATGTTTGTAATTGAGATTTTATTTTTCTCATGATAAGACTGGGTTTTGTTTGCTTGTTTGTTTGTTTCTGGATAGAATGCCAACAGAGGCAAAGTTCCATTGTCTTTACATAATTATCAGGAGTACAGAGTATCAATATAACTAATCATTGTTAATGCTAACCTTGGTCATCTGGCTGTAGGCAGTATTTGTGAGATATCTTTACTATAAAGTTATTTGTTTTTCCTTCCCCTATTGTACTTTTATGAAGGAAGTCAGTGTGGAGCCCAAACTTTAAAAGTGGAGAGTTGTGCTACCTGTTTTTGAGGGTGGTATATATACATAAATTATTTGGACTTGTTCCATATAGGATATTTGTCTCTGTTCCTTTATTTTATTTATTTATTTAATCATTTATATCCATATGACTTATGCATATTTATCTTACACTTTGGGTTATAGTTCAACAATATGTTATTTATTCTGTTGATTAAATTGTTCCAAGTTTGGCTATTAAGAGCTCTTTCAGCTGGTTCATCTGTCACTTTCACATACTCTCATCATTATGTTGTTAATTTTGTTGTTGTTATTGTAAGTACTTCCTTAATTTCTAGCGTTAAAAGATGATCAAGGTTAATCTGTATGTTCTCTACTTCAGCCCTAGAATCAGCCAGTTTTCCAAGAAGCTGTGGTTCTACATTGTTTGAAGAATCATATCAACAACCGACATATGGGTGTTACATTTCCTGTTACTCCTAGGTTGTCAATATTTTATGTCCTCTCAGTGGCAGAACATGGAAACATATGTGTGTATACTAACCTAAGTATATACAGATATTTATAAAGGTGTTCCTCTGTGTCCTACTGATGACTAGTTCATACTGATGTTGCCAACTCTAATCTATTATCATATTGATTATTCTGGTCTTCTCCTCTTACTTGCCCATCATTTCCAACAGTGAGAAACATGGTTCCCAACATCCATCATCCATTTACTTAATTTTAAATTCAGTATACCTTTATAGTGGTTTCAATACTATGAACCCAAATCCCCATGGAAAAATATCTTTATCAACTAGGTTATAATGCTTCTGTAGAATTCCTTTTGCCTTTAGTCTTATAGTCTCCTTGAATTTCCAAAATAGTTTGTCAGCATGTGTTCTCCAGTCTCCCAGAGTGAGATCATTACATTCATTTGTAATACACTGAGATTCTTTTGTCACAGTCTGTATTCCATTCTGAGATACGATGATATCATGAATGATTTCTTTTTAAATTTACATACATTAAACTTCACCTTGTGTTCTATGTGTTTTGACAAATGCATAATGTCATGTAAAAACTGAATAAAATAAAACTATTCAGAATATTTTCATGAACCTGAAGACCTCTGTGTTCTACTTATCAAACACTTTCTCTTTCCCAAATCCACATCAACCACTGATTTGTTTTCCATCTCTATAATTTTGCCTTTTCCAGAATGTTGTATAAAAGAACCATAAATTATATAGCTTTTTTCAGATTGCTATTCATGGTTCTTTAAATTTTTTCTATCTTCAGATATAATGACTTTTGCATTGTTTAATTTTCTTTTTTCTTTTAGCAATTTGGAAAGAAAAAGACCAACTTATTCTGGTTTAGCTGTTATTTACCTTCAATTTTTTCAAAAACTTATTTAAATCTATTCTAAATAGAAATAGAATTTTAAACATAAATCAATTTAAATATAAATCAATTTTCAAATAAAATAAAACATATTTTTAAAACTGTGCAATAAAATAAAATTATCTTTACCATTTTTTATGGGATATAAGACAGTTAGCCCATTTTAGCTTCAGATTTTATCTTCCTTCATTTTTTATGTTTCAGCTGGTGTAATATGTTTTAGATCATGTTTACATATTATAAAAAAAATTATAGTTGATAACAGTAATACTAATTATTAGTTCATATATACTTATATACACATTATTTTCTACAATATATGTATAGTCTTTAATATTTTAAATTTGCATTTTTTGATAATCCAATCAGACAATACTTAAAACATAATTTAAAAGTATTTTTTAATCATATCTATTTTTTTTCAACGAAAAAGATTTTACAAGAGTTTTTTTCTGCAGGTTTGACTAAATTTGCTCTTAATTGCTGTTGATTTCTCTCCTTAAATTTTTAAAGAATGGAAAATTGACCCACAGTCAATTTATGTTGAATGAGCGTCAGTTGTCAAGGATCAATATCTGCCTGCCATTGGCTGTTATGCTACTGGTACTTAGATCCAATTACTGCAACTTCAGCTCTCAAATATTAGGCATTCATTTTTATGTCCTTCCTCATTAGAAACAAGAATGGAATGGTCATTCTCAGACAGTCAGTCAGGTTGGCCAACATTATCTCATATCTCAATCAGAAAGCTGAAATTTCTGAGGTGTGAGGTATACTTTATCTTGGTTTCCAGCATGGATGCATATGTTTTCTTATTTTTGAATTCCTTTGCTAATTTCTATGAAAATTTAGGAGAGCAAGGTTCTTCAGTCCATGGAATTATATCACCCTGTGTTCTGGAAACTCAAATATGTTTTAGTTTTCTTTCCCTCTGGTTCTTTTGATGAAAATTTATCATTTTTTCCTGACATTTGAAGTGATTCTAAATTATTTATTAAAGAATAGATGGCTTATAATAGCCAAACAATTTTTGATTAAATATTATCAGAAGCATTACACAGATAATTTAATTTATATATCTATCCTATACCACTCCTCTGAGTGCAAAAAGGAGGATGGGATCTTTCATAGAGGCTATTATTTTAACTGATATTATTAGAGTATGATAACTTATAGAATGTACATTGTACATTTTTCTTGTTATTGTTTCTGTTTTTCTAAATATAGTGCTGCACTGTACATAATGTTATTTATTATTTGTTTATGATTTGAATAATGGAGTAAATTATGAAGTTAAGAGTGATTTAAGACATCACAACTTAAAAATGAAAAGAGCTCCTCTGAGGGAAAAAAGGATATGACATAGTTCTAATGTTTAATAATGTTGCATGATCATTTTTAGCATTTCCACTTGAGACTAAGAGACATTTGCATCATTAATATTTTACAAATATGTTTCTTTAAGGGATAATATTCCCCAATCCCCAAACAGAAACTAAAATAAAAATTCACTAAGAAGCACTATTTGGACTCTTGAGTACAAGAATTCCATCTGTTTTTAAAGGATATTTGTGTGTTAGCAGCAGAATATTTCTACTATAAAAATATCTTAATTCTAAGAAAGGTATATAGAGCAAACTTCTAAATAGCTATTATTTACTTACCCAGAATTCTGTCTGAACTGATATTTTTAAAAAGTCCGCGTCATAAAAAGCTGATGGTTAAAATCATAGTCCTGAAATGCGTATGTTTTAAGATATTATAAAAATAAAAAGCATTAAAATATATTTAGCACACGTTTACTTACTAATTCTATCTAGTTATAAATATTTAAACAAAAATATACCAAATATGTTTCATAACATGCATATTGGGCAGAGGGGAAGATGGCGAAAGAGTAAGACGCGGAGATCACCTTCCTCCCCACAGATATACCAGAAATACATCTACACGTGGAGCAACTCCTACAGAACACCTACTGAATGCTGGCAGAAGACCTCAGACCTCCCAAAAGGCAAGAAACTCCCCACGTACCTCGGTAGGGCAAAAGAAAAAAAGAAAAAACAGAGACAAAAGAATAGGGATGGCACCTGCACCAGTGGGAGGGAGCTGTGAAGGAGGAAAGGTTTCCACACACTAGGAAGCCCCTTCGCGGGCGGAGACTGCGGGAGGTGGAGGGGGGAGCTTCGGAGCCGAGGAGGAGAGTGCAGCAACAGGGGTGCAGAGGGCAAAGCGGGGAGATTCCCGCACAGACGATCGGTGCTGACCGGCACTCACCAGCCCGAGAGACTTGTCTGCTCACCCACCGGGGCGGGCAGGGCTGTGAGCTGAGGCTCGGGCTTTGGTCGGAGCGCAAGGAGAGGACTGGGTGTGGCTGCATGAACACAGCCTGAAGGGGTTAGTGCACCACGGCTAGCCGGCAGGGAGTCTGGGAAAAGGTCTGGAGCTGCCGAAGAGGCAAGAGACTTTTTCTTCCCTCTTTGTTTCCTGGTGCGCGAGGGGAGGGGTTTAAGAGCGCTGCTTAAAGGAACTCCAGAGACGGGCATGAGCCGCAGCTAAAAACGCGGACCCCAGAGACGAGTGTGAGCTCCGGCTAAAAGCGCGAACCCCAGAGACGGGTGCGAGCTGCGGCTAAAAGTGCGGACCCCAAAGACGGGTGGGAGACGCTAAGACTGCTGCTTCCGCCACCAAGGGGCCTGTGCGCGAGCACAGGTCACTATCCACACCCCTTTTCCGGGAAGCCTGTGCAGCCCGCCACTGCCAGGTTCCCGGGATACAGGAACAACTTCCCTGGGAGAACGCAGGGCGAGCCTCAGGCTGGTGCAACGTCACGCTGGCCTCTGCCACTGCAGGCCCACCCCACACGCCGTGCCCCTCCCTCCCCCGGCCTGAGTGTGCCAGAGCCCCCGAATCAGTGGCTCCTTTAACCCCGTCCTGTCTGAGCAAAAAAACAGACGCCCTCCAGTGACCTACACGCAGAGGCGGGGCCCAATCCAAAGCTGAGCCCTTGTGAGCTGTGAGAAAAAAGAAGAGAAAGGGAAATCTCTCCCAGCAGCTTCAGAAGCAGTGGATTAAAGCTCCATAATCAACTTGATGTACCCTGCATCTGTGGAATACATGAATAGACAAGGAATCATCGCAAATTGAGGAGATGGACTTCGAGATCAAGATTTATGGTGTTTTTTTCCCCTTTTCCTCTTTTTGAGAGTGTGTATGTCTATGCTTCTGTGTGAGATTTTGTCTGTATAGCTTTGCTTCCACCATTTGTCCTAGGGTTCTATCCGTCCCTTTTTTTAAAAAAATTTTTTCTTAATAATTAATTTTAATTTTTATAACTTTATTATACTTTACCTTCATTCTTTCCTTTCTTTCTTTCCTTCCTTCCCTCCTTTAGACAACAAATCATCCCAAATTGAGGAGGTGGACTTTGAGAGCAAGATTTATCATTTTTTCCCCTTTACCTCTTTTTGTGAGGGTGTATGTGTATGCTTCTGTGTAAGATTTTGTCTGTATAGCTTTGCTTCCACCATTTGTCCTAAGGTTCTATCCATCCCATTTTTTGTTTTTTTTCCTAAATGATTCTTTTTAATTTAATAACTTTATTATATTTTATTTTACTGTATCTCCTTTCTTCCTTTATTTTTTCCTTCCTTCCCTCCTTCCTTCCTTCTTTCCTTCCTCCCTCCCTCCCTCGCTCCTTTCTTTTCTTCTTTCTTTCTTTCTTTCTTTCTTACTTTCTTTCTTCCTACTTCTACTAATTCTTTCTCTTTACTTTTTCTCCCTTTTATTCTGAGCCCTCTGGATGAAAGGCTCTTGGTGCTGCAACCAGGAGTCAGTGCTGTGCCTCTGAGGTGGGAGAGCCAACTTCAGGACACTGGTCAACAAGAGACCTCCCAGCTCCACGTAATATCAAATGGTGAAAATCTCCCAGAGATCTCCATCTCAACACCAGCACCCAGCTTCACTCAACGACCAGCAAGCTACAGTGCTGGACAACCTATGCCAAACAAGTAGCAAAACAGGAACACAACAACACCCATTAGCAGAGAGGCTGCCTAAAATCATAATAAGTACACAGACACCCCAAAACACACCACCAGACGTGGACCTGCCCACTAGAGAGACAAGATCCAGCCTCATCCACCAGAACACAGGCACTAGTCCCCTCCACCAGGAAACCTACACAACCCACTGAACCAACCTTAGCCACTGGGGACAGACATCAAAAACAATGGGAACTACGAACTTGCACGCTGCAAAAAGGAGACACCAAACACAGCAAGATAAGCAAAATGAGAAGACAGAAAAACACACAGCAGATGAAGGAGCAAGATAAAAATGCACCAGACCTAACAAATGAAGAGGAAATAGGCAGTCTACCTGAAAAATAATTCAGAATAATGATAGTAAAGATGATACAAAATCTTGGAAATAGAATGGACAAAATGCAAGAAACACTTAACGAGGACCTAGAAGCGCTAAAGATGAAACGAACAATGATGAACAACACAATAAATGAAATGAAAAAGACTCTAGATGAGATCAATAGCAGAATAACTGAGGCAGAAGAACGGATAAGTGACCTGGAAGATAAAATAGTGGTAATAACTACTGCAGAGCAGAATAAAGGAAAAAGAATGAAAACAACTGAGGACAGTCTTAGAGACCTCTGAGACAACATTAAATGCACCAACATTTGAATTATAGGGGTTCCAGAAGAAGAAGAGAAAAAGAAAGGGACTGAGAAAATAGTTGAAGAGATTATAGTTGAAAACTTCCCTAATTTGGGAAATAAAACAGTTAATCAAGTCCAGGAAGAACAGAGAGGCCCATACAGGGAAAAATACGCCAAGGAAAAATATGCCAAGACACATATTAATCAAACTGTCAAAAATTAAATACAAAGAAAACATATTAAAAGCAGCAAGGGAAAAACAACAAATAACACACAAGGAAATCCCCATAAGGTTAAAAGCTGATTTCTCAGCAGAAACTCTGCAAGCAGGAAGGGAGTGGAAGGACATACTGAAAGTGATGAAAGAAAAACCTGCAACCAAGATTACTCTACACAGCAAGGGTCTCATTCAGATTTGATGGAGAAATTAAAATCTTTACAGACAAGCAAAAGCTGAAAGAGTTCAGCACCACCAAACCAGCTTTGCAACACATGCTAAAGGAAATCCTCTAGGCAAGAAACACAAGAGAAGGAAAAGACCT
Organism: Grampus griseus; assembly: GCF_964374135.1. Lineage (NCBI taxonomy): Eukaryota > Metazoa > Chordata > Mammalia > Artiodactyla > Delphinidae > Grampus > Grampus griseus. The sequence continues at coordinate 66,416,556 of NC_139009.1, read as the reverse complement.
ACAATAACGAACCCAAAACAATTTAGAAAATGGGAATAGGAACATACATATTGATAATTACCTTAAATGTAAATGGAGAAAATGCTCCCACCAAAAGACACAGATTGGCTGAATGGATACTAAAACAAGAACCATATATATGCTGTCTACAAGAGACCCACTTCAGGCCTAGAGACACATACAGACTGAAAGTAAGGGGATGGAAAAAGATATTGCATGCAAAAGGAAACCAAAAGAAACCTGGAGCAGCAATTTTCATATCAGATAAAATAGACTTTAAAATAAAGACTATTAGAAGAGACAAAGAAGGACACTAAAAAATGATCAAGGGATCGATCCAAGAAGAAGATATAACAATTGTCAATATTTATGCACCCAACATAGGAGCACCTCAATACATAAGACAAATTCTAACATCCATAAAACAGGAAATCGACAGTAACATATTCAAGTAGGGGACTTTAACACCCCACTTTCACCAATGGACAGATCATCCAAAATGACAATAAATAAGGAAATACAAGCTTTAAATGATACATTAAACAAGGTGGACTTAATTGATATTTATAGAACACTCCATTCAAAAACAACAGAAAACACATTTTTCTCAAGTGCTCATGGAACATTCTCCAGGATAGATCATATCTTGGGTCACAAATCAAGCCGTGGTAAATTTAAGAAAATTGAAATTGTATCAAGTATCTTTTCCAACCACAACGCCATGAGATGAGATAGCAATTAGAGGAAAAGATCTGTAAAAAATGCAAACACATAGAGGCTAAAAAATACACTATTTAATAACGAAGTGATCACTGAAGAAATCAAAGAGGAAATAAAAAAAAAATACCTAGAAACAAATGACCATGAAAACACGACGAGCCAACACCTATGGGATGCAAAAAAGCAGTTCTAAGAGGGAAGTTTATAGCAATACAAGCCCACCTTAAGAAGCAGGAAACATCTCGAATAAACAATCTAACCTTGCACCCAAAGCAATTAGAGAAAGAATAACATAAAAACCCCAAAGTTAGCAGAAGGAAAGAAATCATGAAAATCAGATCAGAAATAAATGGAGAAGAAATGAAGGAAACAATAGCAAAGATCAATAAAACTAAAAGCTGGTTCTTTGAGAAGATAAACAAAGTAGATAAACCATTAGCCAGACTCATCAAGAAATAAAGGAAGAAGACTCAAGTCAATAGAATTAGAAATGAAAAAGGAGAAGTAACAACTGACACTGCAGAAATACAAAGGATCATGAGCGATTACTACAAGCAAACATATGACAATAAAATGGACAACCTGAAAGAAATGGACAAATTCTTAGAAATGCAAAACGTGCCAAGACTGAATCAGGAAGAAATAGAAAATATGAACAGACCAATCAAAAGCACTGAAATTGAAAATGTGATTAAAAATCTTCCAACAAACAAAAGCCCAGGACCAGATGGCTTCACAGGCGAATTCTATCAAACTTTTAGAGAAGAGCTAACACCTATCCTTCTAAAACTCTTCCAAAATATAGCAGAGGGAGGAACACTCCCAAATTCCTTCTACGAGGCCACAATCACCTTGATACCAAAACCAGACAAGGATGTCACAAAGAAAGAAAACGACAGGCCAGTATCACTGATGAACATAGATGCAAAAATCCTCAAAAAAATACTAGCAAACAGAATCCAACAGCACATTGAAAGGATCATACACTGTGATCAAGTGGGGTTTATTCCAGGAATGCAAGGATTCTTCAATATATGCAAATCTATCAATGTGATAAACCATATTAACAAATTGAAGGAGAAAAACCATATGATCATCTCAATAGATGCAGAGAAAGCTTTTGACAAAATTCAACACCGATTTATGATAAAAACCCTGCAGAAAGTAGGCATAGAGGGAACTTTCCTCAACATAATAAAGGCCATATATGAGAAGCCAGCATCATCCTCAATGGTGAAACACTGAACGCATTTCCATTAAGATCAGGAACAAGACAAGGTTGCCCACTCTAACCACTCTTATTCAACATATTTTTGGAAGTTTTTGCCAGAGCAATAAGAGAAGAAAAGGAAATAAAAGGAATCCAAAACAGAAAAAAAGTAGTAAAGCTGTCCTTGTTTGCAGATGACATGATACTATACATAGAGAATCCTAAAGATGCTACCAGAAAACTACTAGAGCTAATCAATGAATTTGGTAAAGTAGCAGGATACAAAATTAATTCACAGAAATCTCTGGCATTCCTGTACACTAATGACAAAAAGCTTGAAAGTGAAATCGAGAAAGCACTCCCATTTGCCATGGCAACAAAAATAATAAAATATCTAGGAATAAACCTACCTAAGGAGACAAAAGATCTGTATGCAGAAAATTATAAGACACTGATGAAAGAAATTAAAGATAATACAAATAGATGGAGAGATATACCATGTTCTTGGATGGGAAGAATCAACATTGTGAAAATGACTATACAACCCAAAGCAATCTACAGATTCAAAGCAATCCCTATCAAACTACCACTGGCATTTTTCACAGAACTAGAACAAAAATTTCACAATTTGTATGGAAACACAAAAGACCCTGAATAGTCAAATCAATCCTGAGAAAGAAAAACGGAGCTGGAGGAATCAGGCTACCTGACTTCAGACTATACTACAAAGCTACAGTAATCAAGACAGTATGGTACTGGCACAAAAACAGAAATATAGATCAATGGAACAGGACAGAAAACCCAGAGATAAACACACGCACATATGGTCAGCTTATCTTTGATAAAGGAGGAAGGAATGTACAGTGGAGAAAGGATAGCCTCTTCAATAAGTGGTGCTGGGAAAACTGGACAGCTACATGTAAAAGTGTGAGATTAGATCACTCCCTAACACCATACACAAAAATAAGCTCAAAATGGATTAAAGACCTAAATGTAAGGCCAGAAACTATCAAACTCTTAGAGGAAAACATAGGCAGAACACTCTATGACATAAATCACAGCAAGATCCTTTTTGACCCACCTCCTAGAGAAGTGGAAATAAAAACAAAAATAAACAAATGGGACCTAATGAAACTTCAAAGCTTTTGCACAGCAAAGGAAACCATAAACAAGGCCAAAAGACAACCCTCAGAATGGGAGAAAATATTTACAAATGAAGCAACTGACAAAGGATTAATTTCCAAAATTTACAAGCAGCTCATGCAGCTCAATAACAAAAAAACAAACAACCCAATACAAAAATGGGCAGAAGACCTAAGGAGACATTTCTCCAAAGAAGATATACAGACTGCCAACAAACACATGAAAGAATGCTCAACATCATTAATCATTAGTGAAATGCAAATCAAAACTACAATGAGATATCATCTCACACCAGTCAGAATGGTCATTATCAAAAAATCTAGAAACAATAAATGCTAGAGAGGGTGTGGAGAAAAGGAAACACTCTTGCACTGCTGGTGGGAATATGAATTGGTTCAGCCATTATGGAGAACAGTACAGAGGTTCCTTAAAAAACTGCAAATAGAACTACCATATGACCTAGCAATCCCACTACTGGGCATATACCCTGAGAAAACCAAAATTCAAAAAGAGTCATGTACCAAAATGTTCATTGCAGCTCTATTTACAATAGCCTGGAGATGGAAACAACCTAAGTGCCCATCATCAGATGAATGGATAAAGAAGATATGGCACATATATATAATGGAATATTACTCAGCCTTAAAAAGAAACGAAACTGAGCTATTTGTAGTGAGGTGGATAGACCTAGAGTCTGTCATACAGAGTGAAGTAATCAGAAAGAGAAAGACAAATACTGTATGCTAACACATATATATGGAATTTAAGGAAAAAAAATGTCATGAAGAACCTAGGGGTAAGACAGGAATAAAGACAGAGACCTACTGGAGAACAGACTTGATATTGGGAGGGAGAAGGGTGAGCTGTGACAGGGCGAGAGAGAGGCATGGATATATATACACTAACAAACGTAAGGTAGATAGCTAGTGGGAAGCAGCCGCATGGCACAGGGATATTAGCTCGGTGCTTTGTGACCGCCTGGAGGGGTGGGATAGGCAGGGTGGGAGGGAGGGAGACACAAGAGGGAAGAGATATGGGAACATATGTATATGTATAACTGATTCACTTTGTTATAAAGCAGAAACTAACACACCATTGTAAAACAATTATACCCCAATAATGCTGTTAAAAAAATAATAATATGCATATTAAAGCTATTTCATTAAAGAAAAGCACCAGTTCCATAAATTTATTGAATACTTGAGATATGACTGCATTTGATCATACACACACACACACACACACACACACACACACACACACACACACACATACACACATGCACACATACACACACACTCTTTTTTAAAAATTACTTGCAGGATGTTATTTCTACTTAGATTGTTTATAGTTAAAAACAAACAAGCAAAGCAAAACAAACAAATAAAAACAGGGACTTTAGCCTCTGCTGTCTTCACATATCTTCTGCATAACATCTCTCTTGGTAACATTTAGTGAATACACTTAACACCAAACAAAAATTACATACATACACACACACATTTAACACACATACAAACTTTTACTACTTCTTGTAATCCCAAAGAAAACAGGCAAAGCAATTCAAATGTCCCGTTGTATTCAAATTTTCCATAAATTCTTGCCCTGACTTTTCTTTATAAGGTCTGCCTGTGTTCTTTGACTTTACAATGACTTTTCATATTCACAAGTTTCAAGTAAGTTAAAAATGTGCAAGAACTTTAATAAGTAAAACATCAACATCATCTTCACCATCAACAAAGCTCTAAATAGCAGGGTGATCAGATCGGTTTTCATATATCCCTGTTCATTTCTACTTCTTTTTGCAAATGGAGCTGGGTAAATCAGTTTTCCAAATGAATCCCACTCTTCTGATAGCCACCTCCACACCCTAATCAATCTATTCTCAAGTTTCACAACGGTGAACAAAAGAATATAAAGTTGAGGAGACGAGTGGAAGATGGTGGAAGAGTAAGACAGGGGGATCACCTTCCTCCCCACAGATAAACCAGAAATACATCTACATGTTGAACAACTCCTACAGAACACCTACTGAACGCTGGCAGAAGACCTCAGACCTCCCAAAAGGCAAGAGACTCCCCACATACCTGGGTAGGGAAAAAGAAAAAAGAATAAACAGAGACAAAAGGATAGGGACGGGACCTGCACCAGTGGGAGGGAGCTGTGAAGGAGGAAAGGTTTCCACACACTAGAATCCCCTTCCTGGGCAGAGACTCTGGGTGTCAGATGCGGAAAACTTTGGAGCTGCAGAGTAGAGCACAGCAACAGCGGTGCGGAGGGCAAAGCGGGGAGATTCCCACACAGACGATCGGTGCTGACCGGCACTCACTAGCCTGAGAGGCTGGTCTGCTCACTCGCTGGGGCGAGCAGGGCTGGGAGCTGAGGCTCGGTCTTCGGTCGGAGAGTCGGGAGAGGACTGGGGTTGGCGGTGTGAACACAGCCTGTAGGGGGTTAGTGCACCACGGCTAGCCTATAGGGAATCTGGGGAAAAGTCTGGACCTGCCGAAGAGGCAAGAGACATTTTCTTCCCCCTTTGTTTCCTGGTGCGCGAGGAGAGGGGATTAAGAGTGTTGCTTAAAGGAGCTCCAGTGACCGGTGCACACCACGTCTAAAAGCGTGGACCCCAGAGATGGGCATGAGATGTTAAGGCTGCTGCTGCCACCACCAAGAAGCCTGTGTGCAAGCAGAGGTTACTAGCCACACCCCTGTTCCGGGGAGCCTGTGCACCCCACCCCTGCCAGGGTCCCGGGATCCAGGGACCACTTCCCAGGGAGAACGCATGGCGCGTCTCAGGCTGGTGCAACATCACGCCGGCCTCTACGGCCGCAGGCTTGCCCCTGCACTCCGAACCCCTCCTTCCCCCAGCCTGAGTGAGCCAGAGTCCCCAAATCAGCGGCTCCTTTAACCCCGTCCTGTCTGAGCGAAGATCAGACGCCCTCCTGTGACCTAAACGCAGAGGAGGGGCCAAATGCAAAGCTGAACCCCGGGAGCTGTGAGAACAAAGAAGAGAAAGGGAAATGTCTCCCAGCAGCCTCAAAAGCAGTGGATTAAAGCTCCACAATCAACTTGATGTACCTTGCATGTGTGGAATACATGAATAGATAACGAATCGTCCCAAATTGAGGAGGTAGACTTTGAGAGCAATATTTCTTAATTTTTCCCGTTTCCCTCTTTTTGTGAGCGTGTATGTGTATGCTTCTGTATGAGATTTTGTCTGTATAGCTTTGCTTCTGCCATTTGTCCTAGGGTTCTATCCGTCCGTTTTTTTTGTTTTTTTTTAAATACTATTTTTTCTTAATAATTATTTTTTATTTTAATAACTTTATTTTATCTTACTTTATTTTATTTAACTTCTTTCTTTCTTTCCTTCCTTCCCTCCTTCCTTCTTTCCTCCCTCCCTCCCTCCCTCCCTCCCTCCCTCCCTTCTTTCTTTCCTTCTTTCTTTCCTTCTTTCTTTCTTTCTTTCTTTCTTTCTTTCTTTCTTTCTTTCTTTCTTTCTTTCTTTCTTTCTTTCTTTCTTTCTTTTTTCTTTCTTTCTATTTTTTCTCCCTTTTATTCTGAGCCATGTAGATGAAAGGCTCTTGGTGCTGCAGCCAGAAGTCAGTGCTGTGCCTCTGAGGTGGGAGACCCAACTTCAGGACACTGGTCAACAAGAGACCTCCCAGCTCCACATAATATCAAATGGTGAAAATCTCCCAGAGATCTCCATCTCAACACCAGCACCCAGCTTCACTCAATGACCAGCAAACTACAGCGCTGGACACCCTATGCCAAACAACTAGCAAGACAGGAACACAACCCCACCCATTAGAAGAGAGGCTGCCTAAAATCATAATAATTCCACAAACACCCCAAAACACACCACAAGACTTGGACCTGCCCACCAGAAATACAAGATCCAGCCTCACCCACCAGAACGCAGGCACTAGTCCCCTCCACCAGGAAGCATACACACCCCAGTGAACCAACTTTAGCCACTGGGGACAGACATCAAAAACAACTGGAACTACGAACCTGCAGCCTGCAAAAAGGAGACACCAAACACAGTAAGATAAGCAAAATGAGAAGACAGAAAAACACACAACAGATGAAGGAGCAAGATAAAAACCTACCAGACCTAACAAATGAAGAGGAAATAGGCAGTCTACCTGGAAAAGAATTCAGAATAATGATAATAAAGTTGATCCAAAATCTTGGAAATACAATAGACAAAATGCAAGAAACTTTTAACGAGAACCTAGAAGATCTAAAGAGGAAACAAGCAACAATGAACAACACAATAAATGAAATTAAAAATACTCTAGAAGGGATCAATAGCAGAATAAATGAGGCAGAAGAATGGATAAGTGACCTGAAAGATAAAGTAGTGGAAATAACTACTGCAGAGCAGAATAAGGAAAAATGAAAGAAAAGAACTGAAGACAGTCTCAGAGACCTCTGGAAAAAACACTAAATACACCAACATTCGAATTATAGTGGTCCCAGAAGAAGAAGAGAAAAAGAAAGGGACTGAGAAATTATGTGAAGAGATTATAATACAAAACTTCCCTAATATGGGAAAGGAAATAGTTAATCAAGTCCAGGAAGAACACAGAGTCCCATACAGGATAAATCCAAGGAGAAACACACCAATACACATATTAATCAAACTATCAAAAATTAAATACAAAGAAAACATATTAAAAGCAGCAAGGGAAAAACAACAAATAACACACAAGGAAATCCCCATAAGGTTAAAAGCTGATCTTTCAGCAGAAACTCTGCAAGCCAGAAGGGACTGGAAGGACATATTTAAAGTGATGAAGGAGAAAAACCTGCAACCAAGATTACTCTACACAACAAGGATCTCAGTCAGATTTCATGGAGAAAATAAAACCTTTACAGACAAGCAAAAGCTGAGAGAGTTCAGCACCACCAAACCAGCTTTTCAACAAATGCTAAAGGAACTTCTCTAGTCAGGAAACACAAGAGAAGGAAAAGACCTATAATAACACACCCAAAACAATTAAGAAAATGGGAATAGGAACATACATATTGATAATTACCTTAAATGTAAATGGACTAAATGCTCCCACCAAAAGACACAGATTGGTTGAATGGATACAAAAACAAGAACCATATGTATGCTGTCTACAAGAGACCCACTTCAGACCTAGAGACACATACAGACTGAAAGTAAGGGGATGGAAAAAGATATTGCATGCAGATGGAAACCAAAAGAAACCTGGAGTAGCAATTCTCATATCAGACAAAATAGACTTCAAAATAAAGCCTATTAGAAGAGACAAAGAAGGACACTATATAATGATCAAGGGATTGATCCAAGAAGATATAACAATTGTCAATATTTATGCACGCAACATAGGAACACCTCAATACATAAGGGAAACACCAACAGCCATAAAAGGGGAAATTGACAGTAACACACTTAGCATCCCACTTTCAACAATGGGCAGATCATCCAAAATGAAAATAAATAAGGAAACACCAGCTTTAAATGATACATTAAACAAGATGGACTTAATTGATATTTATAGGACATTCCATCCAAATAAAACAGAATACACATTTTTTCTCAAGTGTTCATGGAACATTCTCCAGGATAAATCATATCTTGGGTCACAAATCAAGCCTGGGTAAATTTAAGAAAATTGAAATTGTATCAAGTATCTTTTCCAACCACAACGCCATGAGACGAGATAGCAATTAGAGGAAAAGATCTGTAAAAAATACAAACACATGGAGGCTAAACAATACACTACTTAATAAGGAAATGATCACTGAAAAAATCAAAGAGGAAATCAAAAAATACCTAGAAACAAAAGACAATGGAGACATGACAACCCACAACCTATGGGATGCAGCAAAAGCAGTTCTAAGAGGGAAGTTTATAGCAATACAATCCTATCTTAAGAAACAGGAAGCATCTCGAATAAACAACCTAACCTTGCACCTAAAGCAATTAGAGAAAGAAGAACAAAAAAACCCCGAAGTTAGCAGAAGGAAGGAAATCATAAGAATCAGCTCAGAAATAAAAGAAAAATAAATGAAGGAAACGATAGCAAAGATCAATAAAACTAAAAGCTGGTTCTTTGAGAAGATAAACAAAATTGATAAACCATTAGCCAGACTCATCAAGAAATAAAGAGAGAAGACTCAAATCAATAGAATTAGAAATGAAAAAGGAGAAGTAACAACTGACATGGCAGAAATACAAAGGATCATGAGAGATTACTACAAGCAACTCTATGCCAATAAAATGGACAACTTGGAAGAAATGGACAAATTCTTAGAAATGCACAACCTGTGAAGACTGAATCAGGATGATATAGGAAATATGAACAGACCAATCAAAAGCACTGAAATTGAAACTGTGATTAAAAATCTTCCAACAAACAAAAACCCAGGACCAGATGGCTTCACAGGCGAATTCTATTAAACATTTAGAGAAGAGCTAACACTTGTCCTTCTCAAACTCTTCCAAAATATAGGAGAGGGAGGAACACTCCAAAACTCATTCTACGAAGCCAGCATCACCCTGATACCAAAACCAGACAAGGATGTCTCAAAGAAAAAAAACTGCAGGGCAATATCACTGATAAACATAGATGCAAATATCATCGACAAAATACTAGCAAACAGAATCAAACAGCACCTTAAAAGGATCATACACCATGATCAAGTGGGGTTTATTCCAGGAATGCAAAGATTCTTCAATATACACAAATAAATCAACATGATACACCATATTAACAAACTGAAGGAGAAAAACCATATGATCATCTCAATAGATGTAGAGAAAGCTTTCAACAAAATTCAACACCAATTTATGATGAAAACCCTGCAGAAAGCAGTCATAGAGGGAACTTTCCTCAACATAATAAAGGCCATATATGACAAACCCACAGCCAACATCATCCTCAATGGTGAAAAACCGAAACCATTTCCACTAAGATAACGAACAAGACAAGGCCGCCCACTCGCACCACTCTTTTTTTTTTTTTAACATCTTTATTGGAGTATAATTGCTTTACAATGGTATGTTAGTTTCAGCTTCACAACAAAATGAATCAGTTATATATATACATATATTCCCATATCTCTTCCCGCTTGCGTCTCCCTCCCTCCCACCCTCCCTATCCCACCCCTCCAGGTGGTCACAAAGCCCCGAGCTGATCTCCCTGTGCTATGCGGCTGCATCCCACTAGCTATCTACCTTATGTTTGGTAGTGTATATATGTCCATGCCTCTTTATCGCTTTGTCACCGTTTACCCTTCCCCCTCCCCATAGCCTCAAGTCCATTCTCTAGTAAGTCTGTGTCTTTATTCCTGTTTCACCCCTAGGTTTTTCATGACATTTTTTTTTTCTTAAATTCCATATATATGTGTTAGCATACGGTATTTGTCTCTCTCTTTCTGACTTACTTCACTCTGTATGACAGACTCTAGGTCTATCCACCTCATTACAAATAGCTCAATTTCGTCTCTTTTTATGGCTGAGTAATATTCCATTGTATACATGTGCCACATCTTCTTTATCCATTCATCCGATGATGGACACTGTGGAGAACAGTATGGAGGTTCCTTAAAAAGCTACAAATAGAACTACCATATGAAACAGCAATCCCACTACTGGGCATATACCCTGAGAGCACCACTCTTATTTAACGTAGTTTTGGAAGTTTTAGCCATGGCAACCAGAGAAGATAAGGAAATAAAAGGAATCCAAATTGGAAAAGAAGTAAAGCTGTCACTGTTTGCAGATGACATGATACTATACATAGAGAATCCTAAAGATGCTACCAGAAAATAATTAGGGCTAATCAAAGGATTTGTAAAGTAGCAGGATACAAAATTAAAGCACAGAAATCTCTGGCATTCCTATATACTAATGAAAAATCTGAAAGTGAAATCAAGAAAGCACTCCCATTTGCCATGGCAACAAAAATAATAAAATATCTAGGAATAAACCTACCTAAGGAGACAAAAGATCTGTATGCAGAAAATTATAAGACACTGATGAAAGAAATTAAAGATGATACAAATAGATGGAGAGATATACCATGTTCTTGGATGGGAAGAGTCAACATTGTGAAAATGACTATACAACCCAAAGCAATCTACAGATTCAAAGCAATCCCTATCAAACTACCACTGGCATTTTTCACGAACTAGAACAAAAAGTTTCACAATTTGTATGGAAATACAAAAGACCCCGAATAGTCAAATCAATCCTGAGAAAGAAAAACGGAGCTGGAGGAATCAGGCTACCTGACTTCAGACTATACTACAAAGCTACAGTAATCAAGACAGTATGGTACTGGCACAAAAACAGAAATATAGATCAATGGAACAGGACAGAAAACCCAGAGATAAACACACGCACATATGGTCAGCTTATCTTTGATAAAGGAGGAAGGAATGTACAGTGGAGAAAGGATAGCCTCTTCAATAAGTGGTGCTGGGAAAACTGGACAGCTACATGTAAAAGTGTGAGATTAGATCACTCCCTAACACCATACACAAAAATAAGCTCAAAATGGATTAAAGACCTAAATGTAAGGCCAGAAACTATCAAACTCTTAGAGGAAAACATAGGCAGAACACTCTATGACATAAATCACAGCAAGATCCTTTTTGACCCACCTCCTAGAGAAATGGAAATAAAAACAAAAATAAACGAATGGGTCCTAATGAAACTTCAAAGCTTTTGCACAGCAAAGGAAACCATAAACAAGACAAAAGACAACCCTCAGAATGGGAGAAAATATTTACAAATGAAGCAACTGACAAAGGATTAATCTCCAAAATTTATAAGCAGCTCATGCAGCTCAATAACAAAGAAATAAACAACCCAATACAAAAATGGGCAGAAGACCTAAGGAGACATTTCTCCAAAGAAGATATACAGACTGCCAACAAACACATGAAAGAATGCTCAACATCATTAATCATTAGTGAAATGCAAATCAAAACTACAATGAGATATCATTTCACACCAGTCAGAATGGCCATCATCAAAAAATCTGGAAACAATAAATGCTAGAGAGGGTGTGGAGAAAGGGGAACACTCTTGCACTGCTGGTGGGTATGTGAATTGCTTCAGCCATTATGGAGAACAGTACGGAGGTTCCTTAAAAAACTACAAATAGAACTACCATATGACCCAGCAATCCCACTACTGGGCATATACCCTGAGAAAACCATAATTCAGAAAGAGTCATGTATGAAAATGTTCATTGAAGCTCTATTTACAAAGCCCAGTGATAGAAACAACCTAAGTGTCCATCATTGGATGAATGGTAAAGAAGATGTGGCACATATATACAATGGAATATTACTCAGCCATAAAAAGAAACGAAACTGAGCTATTTGTAATGAGGTGGTTGGACCTAGAGTCTGTCATACAGAGTGAAGTAATCAGAAAGAGAAAGACAAATACCGTATGCTAACACATATATATGGAATTTAAGGGAAAAAAAAAGTCATGAAGAACCTAGGGGTGAGAGAGGAATAAAGACACAGACCTACTATAGAATGGACTTGAAGATATGGGGAGGGGGAAGGATAAGCTGTGACAAAGCGAGAGAGACTGGTGGACATATATACACTACCAAAAATAAAACAGATAGCTAGTGGGAAGCAGCCGCATAGAACAGGGAGATCAGCTCGGTGCTTTGCAACCACGTGGAGGGGTGGGATATGGTGGGTGGGAGGGAGGGAGACTCAAGAGGGAAGAGATGTGGGAACATATGTATATGTATGACTGATTCACTTTGTTATGGAGCAGAGGGTAACATACCATTGTGGAGCAGTTCTACTCCAATAAAGATGTAAAATATATATATATATATATATATATATATATATATATATATATATATATATATATATATATATATATATAGTTGAGGAAGGATGACTGTATCAGTACAAGGATCAGTGCTGAGGAGATTTTAAAACATCAATCCCAATTTACTGACACATTCACTTCTTTTTGGCAATCTCTGGCCAGGCGTGTGACTACTCAGACCGCATGGACTAAATGATGTTGTATGTCTCCTAAGGCTGAGTCGTAAAATATGATGTAGTTTCTGCCTTGTTTGGTTGTAACACTTGTGATTAAAGCCCTGAGAAGTAAGGAAGATCAGCCTGAGTCTGTCATGCTGCTAGGAAGCTAAGAGACAGATAGAGAAACCATACGTAACTCTAATCAGCTCCCTAGTGTTCCCGTCATTCAATCTCAGGTGCCAGACATGGGAGTGAACAAGCATTCTGCAATGTTCCCAGCTGAGAACTCTTCCCAGCTGAGGCTCTGGACACCGTGAAGTAGAGGAAAGCCACCCTGCTGTGCTCTGTCTAAATTTCTGTACCCAAAAACACTGAGCATAACAAATTAGGTGTTTTAAGCTGCTAATTTTGATTAATTAGTTACACAGCTGTAGTAACTTTAACAAATGCAAACTTCCTGAAGAATACTTTGAGAAATGGTTCTAAGATACACTGCAGGCTGGTTGAGGGAAGGGCAAATTAACCCAAGGATTTACTTTTAAATGAAAGGGGTCCCAAGAGGAACAGCCTTTATACTCTCTACATTAGAGTAGCAGAGAGAAGGTATAAATGAGGGGACTGTGGGGATGAGATGCATGTACTGGAGTTTGAGGCAAGCAAATTTTGATCATATTAGCTGTTCCTAACATACATTGGATGTTGGCACAGAGGGTAATACTGTTTCCAACTTGCTTTGTTTTGGCCTACATTCTTAGAAACATAACACACCCTACTACACGGGTCTAATAAGTTAAGGTGTGTTCCTCTGAAAAGAAGGCAAGAATCCCAACTGGATACACATGTCTAAATACCTAAGAAGTAGAAATCTGTGAGCGTATTGATTAGGTGCCCTCATGCATCTGCCAAGGGTATAGCTTGTGCTGCCCTTTCCAGAAGCATCAGCCTGAAAGGAGCATTGAGCACAGGAATGGCATGGTTTATTTATATTTTTAAAACATTACCTTGGCTGTTCAGTATGGGATAGATTACAGAAAAGTAGGAGTAGAATTGCAGGGGTTTCTTGCAATAGTTCAGGTGAATCATGACAGTGACTTAGACTAGGGAGGTCACAGGGACACAGTCTCACTTTATCTTGAAACTAAACTATAAGAATGGTTGATGGATTGGGCCTGTGGTGAAGGTTGTAGAGAGTTACTCTTCTTTATTTAATTTGTATTTATTTTGTTATCAGAATGAACTCCTTTTTTGTATTTGTTACATGAGTCTCTGTGTGTGAGTGTTGTCATTTATTTATTTATTTTTAACATCTTTATTGTGGTATAATTGCTTTACAATGGTGTGTTAGTTTCTGCTTTATAACAAAGTGAATCAGTTATTTATATCTTTACCTTTCTTACTGTTAAGACGTTTATCTTTTTTTATGATACCTCTAACTTAATTATGACCCTAATATATCTCCTTGAGAAAAGTAACACTTTCACTTTAGTATATTTTGCCAATATTTTTCCAACTTGTCATTTCCCTTTTATTTTTGTTTAGGGTGTAATTAAATTGCTATTTCAGAGCATAACATGTTTACTTGCAAGTATTTGGTTTTACAAAATGCATTCCTCTAAACCTGTTTTTAAGTCTCTAATCTAAAGCTAAAGGAACAAACACCAATGTAAACCACCTGAAATAATTACATTCTCCATCTTCCCTAAATCTTAAAATATTTTAAAACAAATAAATAGAAAATAATATCTCCAGGGTATTATTTATATAATAGGCTTTACTCAAAGCAAATTTGATCTATTTTCCCAAGAAATATTTGTTCCATCGAAAGATTGAATTGCTCAGAAGCAGTATGTTTTTGTTTTTTTTCCCCCAAAACAACAAGCTTGCATGATCAATATTTGTTAAGCAATGTCAGATTCCTTCTTCTCTTTGTGAATCTTCATTCTGTGTATCTCTAAATGGATAAAGGAAAATATAGTAAATATATGTGATTCCCTTTTAATTTCACTTGTATATGAAAGATATGGAGAAGGACCAACTTACATCTAGAGTAGAGCCTTTATCAACTTCAAATACTGAATCATCAAAGACCTCCATCTATAGAGAGGGGCCATCCAATTCTGCACATTTACTTGCACATTCCTGAGTGATTTTTGCCTTCCTAGTGTGAGTTCTAACTCAGTGACTGGCCCATGGAACTGTCAAAGGATGTATCTTGAGAATATAAATGAATCTCATGTTAAGTGTTTAACTGACATTTATATAAATATTTGATTATTCAAAATTATACTAATTAACTATTAGTAAATGTCATTTGGTTATTCAAAACATGTGGTCAATTAAAACATTAAAAGGACCACAGATATTGGCAGTTAGGTGTAGGAGAATATAATTTTATTTTATGGTAGAGATTCGTGCATTCTCTGGTGAATGATGCAGGCATTAGAGAATTTCATAATTTTTAAAGCTATTTTGAAGAACGTTTTTAAAATACATTCAATTCATAAGAGCAAGGGAAGAAACTGAGGAGTATTGTCATATTTATGTTTATATGTGGAGATAATATGCATATACATATACAGATCCAAATCTACATATAGATAGATAGATAGGTAGATAGATACATATTTTTTTTAAAAAAGAACAGAAAGGAAAAACTAATTAGTGCTTATGCTTTAGAGAGAGGGAATAGGGGTCAAAGGACAAAGAGACTTTAGTTTAGTTTTTTTCTTATTTTATTGTATAAGTATTGCACTCAATTATTTTTACTGTGTGTAATACTTTATTTCAAAGAAATTTTTTAAAAGAAGACAATTTCCATACAAAAATGGCATGTTTGAAGTGCACACTTGTTTAAATTCACATGTCCTAAGTAATTATAATAGCGGTAGATAACCACTTCTGTTGTAAAGTTCATCTCAAGTTCAGCATAGCATAAAGTAACTGCAAATTTAAAAGAAATTAAAATGTTTTCTGCAAACAGGCCCACCTGACTCAGCACTCTCACCTCTTTCTAGTATTTGGGCCAACTTTCTCTCAGACTTTCAGCCCATCCTGGTTTTGAGTGTGGGTAGATATATTCCAAGGCAATGAAGCATGGCACAGACCAGGCTGGCCTCCCTGGACAGGGAAGCCCTTTCAGTGTCCGTTTATACATCCAGAGTAGCTGTAGCCAAATCAAGATCACCCTAATTATCTTGGTTTAAAATACAAAGTTCATTGTCTTTGTAAGTTAATAACTTAGAGTAGAGGGAAGAGAACACAATAGCATTACATATTTCTAGTTATGCCATCAAAAATTAAGAAGTAATAGGAGAATATGAGTTTTTCAAACAAGGGAAAAACTTGTGTCTTCTTATACTACAAGGAAACTGAAACACATAAATGAAAACATTTACCGTGTTGAAATTTTATTTCTGGTTTTATTATTTCACAGATAATGGGAGATAAGCCAGTACTCCAAAATGATTCCTATAAGAAAATTGTTTTTGTTTCTATTTCACCCAAAAATAACAGGGAAAGGGATTAACATTGAAAAATGTGGAAACCTTTCTTAGCTCACAAGCCAAAAAGCAAGCAACTGACTGGATTTGGTCCAAGGGCTAGAGTTTGCCAATGCCTGACATAGAGTAACAGCCTTTGGTAAAAGGAAGGTGCAAAAGCCTAGTTGCTATTCTTCTCATAAATAGGAGACAGGTGTGCATGTATTTTTTTAAGAGTGAAATGTTAACACTTCCATTTTTTTAAATAATAAATTTAGACAAAAAAGATATCTATAAATCCTTATCTCTCTTAAGTATCTAATTATCTTTTCTTCCATCCAACATAGATGTAATTTTATACAGTTATTACCACATAATAGATAAACATATAGATTTGGCTTGTTCTTTGCTTACCTAAAATTACGTTTCCCTTATTACTACAGAGTATCTTTAAATACTAATGTATTGTTAAATTGATTGAAGCAATTGATGATTGATAAATTTTATAAAATTGACTTCCAAATTATTATACTAATTTATGTATCCCACCAGAAATTATTATTCTACATGCACATTAACTTTTATTATGTTTTTATATTTCTTAAATGCACTACTATCTCCTTTTTGTCTTAATTTGCATTTATTTCATGATAAAAATATTCATTCCTACTTTCAAAATTCCTGACTACATTTACCACATAAGAATTGAGTTTTCATGTCCATTGCTGATATATCTAGTTGAATAGAGATATATTTTTATCAATATTTACAAGTTTTTGCATAAATCACATTTATAATTTGTCTCTTAGAACTGCTTTAAATATTTTCTGGGTCTGCTTTCTTTTTCAATTATATTTTTTGTTATAGAGAAATTATTTTTAATTTTTTGTAGTCAATGGAGTCATAATTTATTTTTCCCTTCACTTCCATGGCTAATAATTTCTATTTCACAACATTTGATAAACTTTCTATTTTGAACCAACTTTTCTATACCTCGAATTTTTACTTTTACTTTCATGTCCATCTGAGATTTCATGTTGTTTGTGATATGAAATATGTACATAAAAAATTTTAGGAATTCATCTATCCAATGAAAAAATGTATATAATCCCAAACCATGGAGATGACTTAGCTAAGGAAAAAAAAATTGTAATTCTCTCTTTTAAAAAATAACTTGCAGGACTTCTCTGGTGGCGCAGTGGTTGAGAGTCCACCTGCCAATACAGGGGACACGGGTTCGTGCCCTGGTCCAGGAAGATCCCACATTCCACGGAGTGGTTGGACCCGTGAGCCATGGCCACTGAGCCTGCGCGTCCAGAGCATGTGCTCTGCAACGGGAGAGGCCACAACAGTGAGAAGCTGGCATACCGCAATAAATAAATAAATAAATAAATAACTTGCAGTAGCTTATGCTGGGTCATTTCATCACAGAGGGATTCACATTTTATGGCTGTCATTGAAGCAGACTATCATGTATAAGATATTCAAGAGGCTGCTACACAGGTTTTGGTTCAGCAGACAGTAGCAGAGTTTGAATGGAATTAGGCTTTTTCTTTCTGAAAATAAAAATGTTGAGAATGTGCATTTTGAAATCAGTATTCATTGGTTGTTTCCAAAGTGTAGATGGAGCACCAGTAGCATCACATAGGAAATGTTGGAAATAAAAATTATTGTGCTCCATCCTAAACCTGCTGAATTAGAAACTCTGGGACAAGACTCATTAATCTGTGTTTTAATATATCTTGAGGTGATTCGGATGCATACTAAGTCTGAAAACCTGAGAACCACTAGTATAAAAATCAGGATCTGTATTTGTCTTAATCAGTAGGCAGATCTTTCCTTTGTCATTTTCAATTTTATATATTTAAAGATTTTAATTTTTGACAAAGGAGGCAAGAATATAGAATGGAGAAAAGAGTCCCTTCAGCAAGCGGTGTTGGGAAAGTTGGATAGCCACATGTACATCAATGAAGTTAGAACACTCCCTAACACCACACTCAAAATGTCTTAAAGACTTAAGTATAAGACATGACACCATAAAACTCCTAGAAGAGAACATAGGCAAAACATTCTTTGCCATAAATCCTACAATGTTTTCTTAGGTCAGCCTCCCAAGGCAATAGAAATAAAAGCAAAAATAAACAAATGGGACCAACTCAAACTTATAAGCTTTTGCACAGCAAAGGAAACCATAAATAAAATGAAAAGACAAACTATGGACTAGGTGAAAATATTTGCAAATGATGTGGCTAAAAATTTCCAAAATAGGCAAACAGCTCATACATCTTAATAACAAAAAACCCAAACAACCCAATCAAAAAATGGGCAGAAGACCTAAATAGACATTTCTCCAAATAAGACATACAGATGGTCAACAGGCACATGAAAAGATGGTCAACATGACTAATAATTAGAGAAATACAAATCAAAACTGCCATGCGGTATCGCCACACACTGGTCACATTGGCCATCATTAAAAAGTCTACAGTTAATAAATTCTGTAGAGGGTGTGGAGAAAGGGAACCCTCCTACACTGTTGGTGGGAATGTAAAATGGTGCAGCCACTATACAGAACAGTATGGAGGTTCCTTAAAAATCTAAAAATAGAGTCACCGTATGATCCAATAATCCCACTACTGGGCATATATATGGAGAAAACCATAATTTGAAAGTATACATGCACCCCAATGTTCATAGCAGTACTATTTACAATAGCCAAGACATGGAAGCAACCTAAATGTCCCTCAACATGTGAATGGATAAAGAAGATGTGGTATACACACACACACACACACACACACACACACACACACACACACACACACAAGAATGAAATAATGCTATTTGAAGTAACATGGATGGACCTAGAGATTATCATACTAAGTGAAGTAAGTCAAAGTCAAAATATCATAGGATATCATTTATATGTGGAATCCAAATATGATACAAATGAACTTATTTAAAAAAACTGACTCACAGACATAGAAAACAAACTTATGGGTACTGAAGAGGAAAAGTTGAGGGGAGGGATAAATTAAGAGTTTGGGATAAGCAGATATAAACTACTATATATAAAATAAACAACAAGGTCCTACTGTATAGCACAGGGAACTGTATTCAATATCTCATAACAAATCATAATAGAAAAGAATATGAAATATAAAAAAGAAGATATATATATATAATTGAATCACTTTGCTATACACCAGAAACTAACACAACACTGTAAATCAACTATACTTCAATGAAAAATCATTTAAAAATAAAAAAAGATCTCTGTTGCCTATTAATTACTAGTTGTATTTTTAATTTTTGAGGAACCACCATACTGTTTTCCATAATAGCTATACCAATTTAAGTTCCCACCAACAGTGTATAATGGTTCTCTTTTCTCTACATCCTTGCCAACACTTACTCTATTTTGTCTCCCTGATAATAGCCATCCTAAAAGACGTGAGGTAATATCTTATTGTGGCTTTGATTTGCATTTACCTGATGATTAGTGATGTTAAGCATTTTTCATGTACCCATTGGCCATTTGTAAGTTTTTGTTTCTAAATAATGTCTACTCAAGTCCTTTGCCCATTTTTTAACTGTATTATTTGGGTTTTTACCTATTGAGTTGTATGAGTTCTTTATATATTTTGAATATTATCTCCTTATCAGATATATGGTTTGCAAATATTTATTCCCATTCTGTAGGTTACCTTTTCAATTTATTCATCATTACCTTTGTTATGCAAAGCTCTTTAGTTTGAAGTAACCCCATGTGTTTATTTTAGCTTTTGTCTCCTGTTCTTTGGCATCTTATCCAAGAAATAATTGCTAAGATCAATATCAAGGAGTTTTTTTAAGGATTTTTTTTTTATTGGAGTATAGTTGCTTTACAATATTGAGTTAGTTTATAATGTACAGCAAAGTGAATCAGCTATATGTATAGTATACATATATCTTCTCTTTTTTGGATTTCCTTCTCATTTAGGTCACAACAGAGTACTGAATAGAGTTCCCTGTGCTATGCAGTAGGTTCTCATTAGTTATCTACTTTATGCATAGTATCAGTAGTGTATATATATATCAATCCCAATCTCCCAATTCATCCTACTCCCTCTTTTCCCCCTTGGTATCCATACATTTGTTTTTTACATCTGTGTCTCTATTTCTGCTTTGTAAATAAGATCGTCTATACCAACTTTTCAGATTCCACATATACGTGTTAATATACGATATTTGTTTTCCTCTTTCTGACTTTCTTTACTCTGTATGACAGTCTCTAGGTCCATCCATGTCTATACAAATGACCTAGTTTTGTTCCTTTTTATGGTTGAATAATATCCCATTGTATATATGTACCACATCTTCTTTATCCATTCCTCTGTTGATGGACATTTAGGTTGCTTCCATATCCTGGCTATTGTAAATAGTGCTACAATGGGCATTGGGGTGCATGTGTATTTTTGAATTATGGTTTTCTCTGGGTATTTGCCCAGTAGTGAGATTGTTGACTCTATGTTTTCTTCTAAAATTTTATGGTTTCAGGTCTTACACTCAAGTCTTTAATACATTTCAAGTTAATTTTTGTGAGTGGTGTAAGATAGTAGTCCAATTTCATTCTTTTGCAAGTAGATATCCAGTTTTCCCAACACCATTTATTGAAGAGACTATCCTTTAACCATTGTATGTTCTGGGATGCTTGTCAAAAATTAGTTGATCTTATATTTGTGGTTTTGTTTCTGGAGTATTCTATTCCCCTGTTCTATGTGCCTGTTATTATTACTGTACCATACAATACTTTTCTTTTTTTTAAATTTAGTTATTTTTGGCTGCATTGGATCTTCATTGCTGTGTGTGGGTTTTCTATAGTTGTGGCAAGCAGGGGCTACTTTTTGTTGTGGTGCATGGGCTTCTCAATGTGGTGGCTTCTCTTTGTTGCAGAGTACAGGCTCTAGGCACATGGGCTTCAGTAGTTGTGGTACACGGGCTCGGTAGTTGTGGTGCACAGGCTTAGTTGCTCCACCAGCATGTGGGATCTTCCCGGACCAGAGCAAGAACCCGTGACCCCTGAATTAGCAGGTGGATTCTTAATGATTGTGCCACCAGGGAAGTCCCCATACCATACTTTTTGATTGCTATTTCTCTGTAATATAGTTTGAAAAGAGGAAGTGTGATACCTCCACTTTGTTCTTCTTTCAGAAGATTCCTTTGAATATATGGCATATTCTGTGGTTCTATATAAATTTCAGGGTTGTTTGTTTTATTTCTCTGAGAAATTTCTCTGAAATTGTGATAGGGATTGCACTGAGTCTGTAGAATTCTTTGAACAGTACAGACATTTAAAATTGTTAATTCTTCTAACCAAGAACTTTGGATATCTTTTCATTCATTTGTTTCTTCTTCACTTTCTTTTATCAATATCTTCTAGTTGTTAGTGTACAGGTCTTCCATCTCCCTAGTTAAATTTATTCCTAGGTATTTTATTGACTTTGATGCTATTGAAAATGCAATTTCATTCTTAATATTTCTTTCAGATAGTTTGCTGTTAGTGTATAAAAACACCACTGATTTTTTATCTCAATTTTGTATCCTGCAACTTTATAGAATTCATTTTTTAGTCTAACAATTTTGGGGTAGAGTCTTTCAGGTTTTCTATATATCAGATCACTTCATCTGCAAATAGAAATAATTTTACTTTTTCTTTCTGATTTGGATGCCTTTTATTTATTTATTTTTCCCTAATGTTGTTGCTTGGACTTCCAGTACTATGTTGAACAAAAGTGGGGTGAGTGGACATCCTTGTCTTGTTGCTGATCTAAGAAGAAAAGTTTTTAACTTTTCTCATATATAGCCTTTATTTTGTTGAGGTACATTTGTAGCAGTTCTTTATATATTCTGTTTTTTAACCTTTTATTAAATATATGATTTGCAAATGTTTTCTCTTATTCCATAGGTTGCCTTCTCACTCTGTTAATTATGTTCTTTTATTTACAGAAGTTTTAAATTTTGATGTAATTCAACTATCTACTTTTCCTTTTTTTCTTATGCTTTTGATGTCATATTTTAAAAATCTTTGTAAAGCCCAATGTCATGAATATTTTCCCCTATGTTTTTCCTTAAATTTTTTAAAATTTTAGGTCTTATGTTTAGGTCTTTGATCCATTTTGAGTTAATTTTTGTATATGACATTAGGTAAGGTTCCAGATACATTAACTTGCATTTCCTATTCTGTTTCTCAACAAAGTTTGCTGAAAACTGTTCTATTCTTTTCACATAAAACAATCTTGTTAACTTTGTCAAAAATAACTTGACCATATATGTGTGATTTTATTTCTGCATTCAATATTTTATTTTATTGGTTTATAATGCATAATTTCTATAGATATATATGGCATAATTACTTGATAATTATGATTAAAAGCTTAAGAACTATAAAATCTATGTAACACTGTTTCATTAGTTAATTATTTACTTGCAATAAAGACCTAGAATAGAATTGCTGCATGGAAAAGGATGCATATTTATATATATTTCCAGATATTCTGAAATAATTACACTGTTAGGATTTAAGTGTATTTTTTCTAAACTCCTGTTGTCACTGGATATTAGCTATCCAACACTATAATCTTTGTCAACTGGCTATGTTCTTTCCCTCTTGCCTATTACATGTGTAGCTGTAAATATTATATATTAATTTTATTACATTTTAAGTGTTTCTATAAGTTTGAGATATGGAACATGTGCTTAAAATTTTATTTTAAGAAATATTGATGAAAATTGATGGAATAAAATCATAGCAACATTCATGCAGAAAAGACATACCATCTATAAAGTGAAAAAAAAAAAAACTCTAGTCGGACTCAAATTTCTCTGCATGCTGGAAAGCAATGAAAGAGGGATTTAGAATTTGAGTTTAAAAGATTGTGACTGAAGAAATTTAAATCAGCTAAACCATGATTCATCTACAAGTGCCTCACAGACTCATTGCCATGCAAAGATTCATTTAGTATGCTACCCACACACGAATTCTGGAAATATATATATGAATGTGAAATTAAATAATAATAAAAAGGATAACAGTGATTAAAAAAAAAAGAAACTACAGGGCTTCCCTGGTGGTACAGTTGTTGAGAGTCTGCCTGCCGATTCAAGGGACACGGGTTCGTGTCCCGGTCCTGGAAGTTCCCACATGCATTGGAGTGGCTAAGCCCATGAGCCATGGCTGCTGAGCCTGTGCGTCCAGAGCCTGTGCAACAGGAGAGGCCACAACAGTGAGAGGCCCACGTACCACAAAAAAAAAAGAAAAAAGAAAGGACAGTAATAAATGGTGTTGGTAAATCATGGTGTTGCTTAATTACAAACTAAGGTATAGAAACAATTTAAAATTGTAATGAGATGAAATATTTCACAGAAAGAGTAATATGAGCCTGAGGAAAATCAGATTATCATGATAAATATTTAGAAATATTTGTTTAAGTATAGTTTACACAAGTTACCTCATGTCTTCAAGAATGGCCGGCTGCAAAAAGAATGTATAACATCCAAATCACTTGAACCCAAGTGAAGATTTGAAATGTGTGCTTAAAAAGAAAAAAAAAAAAAAGGATAATTATGGAAAACATAAAGGAAGATAAAGTCTCAAAGTCAGAAAAATCGAGTTGCTTTCTCCATCTCAAATTTATGGAATATTGTCTAATTTAAGGTAAATGTCCAAGTATTATTAGTAATATTATTTTAGTAAAAAAACTTTATAAATATTATAATAAATTAAAATAATAATAGTGTGTAAACAAAAAGAACAAAGAGTCTCTCTCATCATCGGGTTATACAAAGGGTTAAGTAGCAACCCACAACAGTTACACACAGCATGCCTTGAGGGAAATTCAGGATGGAAAAAAATAGGATGAAGCATTCTGTATTTTGGATAAAGGTCCCTAGATAGTCAAGATGCATATCTAAGGAAAACTTTCAATGACCCCAGAATCTTGCATCTTCCCATACATAGACAAGCACTAAAATCATACACTTGAGATATCTGTTTTCTGTGATTAGCAGTCATCTTTTACTAAGACATATGCATGACGACATGTATTTCCCAGCAAAACAATTCATTTATATATGGGCTCTTCCCCTATCTCTGGAGCAGTTCCTCAGAGCTACTGAGAGGCTGTCTCCTGCACTACAGTCATCAGTAAAGTCCATGAATAAAACTGAAACTCACTGCTCTTACATTGTGTGATTTTTTTAGTCAAGTGAGAGACTTTTAGAATATCACTATCATTTGTGCCAGCAAAAATCAGCAAGCCATTAGAGAAATATTAATGTTGCTATATTTGTGTATATATAATAAAAAACAACATATTGTAAAATGTTAATGTGATATATACATACATATGTGTGTGTGTATATATATATATATATATATATATATATATATATATATATATATAGTCTTATATTCTATATATTAAACTCCAAAGAAATCTCTAAATTCTCTCTTACAAATAAATGTGTGGACAATTTTTCATCATAATCAAAGAAGGTATTTTAAAATAATCAAACACATTAAATTTCTTGGGGAAAATTGAAATTGCACAAGTAATGCCTTAGCAAAGAAAGAATTTAAACCATATTGATGTAACTAAAAATAAATAAAATAATGTATTTTATTTCAAACATTTAGGATAGTTTAAGATTATGTTATGTGGAAAATTGATTTTTTGTAATTTATATTTTAATAAAAAATGGAAAGAAACTTGACCTACAACTTCAAATATATACAGCAACAATAAAAAAATAATGGATGAAGTTAGTAAAATAATTGGTTTAACAAAATAACAAATACTGTTTAAAAAATCTAAGCAAAGGGGTTTCCTTGGTGGTGCAGTGATTGAGAGTCCGCCTGCCGATGCAGGGGACGGGGGTTCGTGTCCCGGTCCAGGAGGATCCCACATGCCGTGGAGAAGTCGCTCCCTAGCGGAGCGACTAGGCCTGTGAGCCGTGGCCACTCGGCCTGTGCATCCGGAGCCTGTGCTCTGCAAAAGGAGAGGCCACAACAGTGAGAGGCCTGCGTACCACAAAAAAAAAAATATATATATATATATATATATATATAAGCATGTTCTTTGATAAGGCGAATAAGAATTTTTCCTACATATAATTAATAAAATTATTATAACATAATATTATAAATTAAAAAAAGTGATAGAACAATAAGCATTAGTGACAGGGACAAAGAGATTTATAAATATTTAATCAATAAATATTTTTAGAATTAAAAGCACTTTTATTCTTTTAACTGGCAATAATTTATTAAAATGATCAACTATCAATTAGTGTTAAAATTTTCCCAATTGTTACACACAAATTATTTACAGTTACCTGTTTGAATCAAACAAAGACTTACTGTAAAATAAATAAATTTTAAAAATAAATAAAAGAGACTAGAGGCAAATCAAGTGACTATAGGGCATGGATGATATTTGAATTCTGATTTAAACATATATAGTAGCACTTTTAAATTTGTTTATCTTTTAAAAAATCATGGAAAGTTTCCTGATTCTTTTTATTTTATTTTATTTTTAAACATCTTTTTTGGAGTATAATTGCTTTATAACGGTGTGTTAGCTTCTGCTTTATATCACAGTGAATCAGTTATACATATACATATCTCTTCCCTCTTGCATATCCCTCCCTCCAACCCTCCCTATCCCACCCCTCTAGGTGGTCACAAAGCACCAAGCTGATCTCCCAGTGCTATGCGGCTGCATCCCACTAGCTATCTATTTTACGTTTGGTAGTGTATATATGTCCATCCCACTGTCTCACTTTTTCTCAGCTTACCCTTCCTTCTCCCTGTATCTTCAAGTACATTCTCTAGTAGGTCTGTGGCTTTATTTCCTCTTGCCCCTAAGTTCTTCATGACCAATTTCTTTTTTTTAGATTCCATATATATATGTTAATGTATGGTATTTGTTTTTCTCTTTCTGAGTTACTTCAATCTGTATGACAGACTCTAGGTCTGTGCACCTAACTACAAATAACTTAGTTTTGTTTCTTTTTAGGGCTGTGTAATATTCCATTGTATATAAGTGCCACATCATCTTTATCCATTCATCTGTCGATGGACACTTAGGTTGCTTCCATGTCCTGGCTATTGTATATAGAGCTGCGATGAATATTTTGGTACATTACTCTTTTTGAATTATGGTTTTCTCAGCATATATGCCCAGTAGTGGAATTGCTGGGACATATGGTAGTTCTTTTTTTAAGGAACCTCCATATTGTTCTCCATAGTGCTTGTATCAATTCACATTCCCACCAGCAGTGCAAGAAGGTTCCCTTTTTCTCCATACCCTCTCCAGCATTTATTGTTTCTAGATTTTTTGATGATGGCCATTCTGACTGGTGTGAGATGATATCTCATTGTAGTTTTGATTTGCATTTATCTAATGATTAATGATGTTGAGCATTCTTTCATGTGTTTGTTGGCAATCTGTATATCTTCTTTGGAGAAATGTCTATTTAGGTCTTCTGCCCATTTTTGGATTGGGTTTTTTTGTTTTATTTGTTATTGAGATGCATGAGCTGCTTGTAAATTTTGGAGTTGAATCCTTTGTCAGTTGCTTCACTTGCAAATATTTTCTCCCATTCTGAGGGTGGTCTTCTCATCTTCTTTATAGTTTCCTTTGCTGTGCAAAAGCTTTGAAGTTTCATTAGGTCCCATTTGTTTACTTTTGTTTTTATTTCCATTTCTTTAGGAGGTGGGTCAAAAAGGATCCTGCTGTGATTTATGTCATAGAGTGTTCTGCCTATGTTTTCCTCTAAAAGATTGATGGTGTCTGGCCTTACATTTAGGTCTTTAATCCATTTTGAGTTTATTTTTGTGTATGGTGTTAGGGAGTGTTCTAATTTCACTCTTTTACATGTAGCTGTCCAGTTTTCCCAGCACCACTTATTGAAGAGGCTGTCTTTTCTCCACTGTATATTTTTGCCTCCTTTACCAAATATAAGGTGACCCTATGTGTGTGGGTTTATCTCTGGGCTTCCTATCCTGTTCCATTGATCTATATTTCTGTTTTTGTGCCAGTACCATACTGTCTTGATTACTGTAGCTTTGTAGTATAGTTTGCAATCAGGGAGCCTGATTCTTCCAGATCCGTTTTTCATTCTCAATATTGCTTTGGCTATTCAGGGTCTTTTGTGTTTCCATACAAATTGTGAAATTTTTTGTTCTAGTTCGTGAAAAATGCCAGTGGTAGTTTGATAGGGATTGCATTGAATTTGTAGACTGCTTTGGGTAGTAGAGTCACTTTCACAATGTTGATTTTTCCAATCCAAGAACATGGTATATCTCTCCATCTATTTGTATCATCTTTAATTTCTTTCATCAGTGTCTTATAACTTTCTGCATACAGGTCTTTTGTCTCCATAGGTAGGCTTATTCCTAGATATTTTATTCTTTTTGTTGCAATGGTAAATGGGAATGTTTTCTTGATTTCATTGCATATTTTGCATCATTAGTGTATAGGAATGAAAGAGATTTCTGTGCCTTAACTTTGTATCCTGCTACTTTACCAAATTCATTGATTAGCTCTAGTAGTCTTCTGGTAGCATCTTTAAGATTCTCTATGTATAGTATCATGTCATCTGCAAACAGTGACAGCTTTACTTCTTCTATTCTGGTTTGATTTCCTTTTATTTCTTTATCTTTTCTGATTTTGTGGCTAAAACATCCAAAACTATGTGTAATAATAGTGGTAAGAGTGGGCAACCTCATCTTCTTCCTGATCTTAGTGGAAATGGTTTCAGTTTTTCACCATTGAGAACGATGCTGGCTGTGGGTTTGTCATATATGGCCTTTATTATGTTGGGGAAATTTCCCTCTATGTCTACTTTCTGGAAGGTTTTTATCATAAATTGGTGTTGAATTTTGTCAAAAGCTTTCTCTGCATCTATTGAGATGATCATATGTTTTTTCTCCTTCAATTTGTTAATATAGTACATCACAATGATTGATTTGTGTATACTGAAGAATCCTTGCATCCCTGAGATAAACCCCACTTCATCATGGTGTATGATCATTTTAATGTGCTGTTGGATTCTGTTTGCTAGTATTTTGTAGAGGATTTTTGTATCTATGTTCATCACTGTTATTGGCCTGTAGTTTTCTTTCTTTGTGACATCTTTGTCTGGTTTTGGTATCAGGTTAATTGTGGCTTCATAGAATGTTTCTGGGAGTGTTCCTCCCTCTGCTATATTTTGGAAAGTTTGAGAAGGATAGGTGTTATCTCTTCTCTAAATGTGTGATAGAATTTGCCTGTGAAGCCATCTGCTCCTGGGCTTTTGTTTGTTGGAAGATTTTAATCACAGTTTCAATTTCAGTGCTTGTGATTGGTCTGTTCATATTTTCAATTTCTTCCTGGTTCCGTCTCAGAATGTTGTGCATTTCTAAGAATTTGTGCATTTATTCCAGGTTGTCCATAAGGCATATAGTTGCTGGTAGTAATCTCTCATGATCCTTTGTATTTCTGCAGTGTCAGTTGTTACTTCTCCTTTTTTATTTCTAATTGTATTCATCTGACTGTTCTCCCTTTTTTTCTTGATGAGTCTGGCTAGTGGTTTATCAATTTTGTTTATATTCTCAAAGAACCAGCTTTTAGTTTTACTGATCTTTGCTATCATTTCCTTAATTTATTTTTCATTTATATCTGAACTGATCTTTATGCTTTCTTTCCTTCTGCTAACTTTGGGGTTTTTTTGTTCTTGTTTCTCTACTTGCTTTAGGTGTAAGATTAGGCTGTTTGTTTGATCTTTCTTGTTTCTTAAAGTAGGATTGTATTGCTGTAAACTTCCCTCTTAGTAGTGCTTTTGATGCATGCCATAGAATTTGGGTTGTCTTGTTTTCATAATCATTTGTTTCTAGGTATTTTTTGAATTCCTCTTTGATTTCTACAGTGATCTCTTGGTTATTTAGTAGCATATGTTTAGCCACCATGTGTTTGTATATTTTTACAGTGTTTTTTCCTGTAAATGTTATCTAGTCTCATAGCACTGTGGTCATAAAGATACTTGATATGATTTCAATTTTCTTAAATTTACCGGTCCTTGATTTGTGACCCAAGATATGATCTATCCTGGAGAATGTTCCATGAGCACTTGAGAAGAATGTGTATTCTGTTGTTTTGGAATGGAATGTCCTATAAATATCAATTAAGTCCATCTTGTTTAATGTATCATTTAAAGCTTGTGTTTCCTTATTTATTGTCATTTTGGATGATCTGTCCATTGGGGTGTTAAGGTCCCCTACTATGATTGTGTTACTGTCAATTTCCCCTTTAATGGCTGTTAGTATTTGCCTTATGTATTGAGGTGCTCCTATGTTGGGTGCATAAATATTTACAATTGTTTTTTCTTCTTAGATTGATCCCTTGATCATTATGTAGTGTCATTCTTTGTCTTTTGTAATAGTGTTTGTTTTAAAGTCTATTTTGTCTGATTTGAGAATTGCTACTCCAGATTTCTTTTGATTTCCATTTGCATGGAATATCTTCTTCTGTTCCCTCACTTTCAGTCTGTGTGTGTTCTAGGTCTGATGTTGGTCTATTGTGGACAGCATATATATGGGTCTTGTTTTTGTATCCATTCAACCAGTCTATGTCTTTTGGTTGGAGCATTTAATCTATTTACATTTAAGGTAATTATCGATATGTATGTTCCTATTCCCATTTTCTTAAATGTTTGGGGTTTGTTATTGTAGGTCTTTTCCTTCTTTTGTGTTTCCTGCCTATTGAACTTCCTTTAGCTTTTGTTGTAAAGCTTGTTTGGTGGTGTTGAATTCTCTTAGCTTTTGCTTATCTGTAGGTTTTAACTTCTCCATCAAATCTGAATGAGATCCTTGCTGGGTAAAGTAATCTTGGTTGTAGGTTTTTTTCTTTCATCACTTTAAACATGTCTTGCCACTCCCTTCTGGCTTGCAGAGTTTCTGCTGAAAGATCAGCTCTTAACCTTATGGGATTCCCTTGTTTGTTATTTGTTGTTTTTCCCTTGCTGCTTTTAATATTTTTTCTTTGTATTTAATTTTTGATTGTTTGATTAATATGTGTCTTGGCATATTTCTCCTTGGATTTATCCTGTATGGGACTCTGTGCTTCCTGGACTTGATTAACTATTTCCTTTCCCATATTAGGGAAGTTTTCAACTATAATCCCTTCAAATATTTTCTCAGTCCTTTTCTTTTTCTATTCTTCTTCTAGGACCCCTATAATTTGAACGTTGGTGCATTTAATGTTATCACAGAGCTCTCTGAGACTGTCTTCAATTGTTTCCATTCTTTTTTCTTTATTCTTCTCTGCAGTAGTTATTTCCATTCTTTTATCTTCCTGGTTACTTATCCATTCTTCTGCCTCAGTTATTCTGCTATTGATCCCTTCTAGAGAATTTTTAATTTCATTTATTGTTTTTTCCATCACTGTTTGTTTGCTCTTTAGTTCTTCTATATCCTTGTCAAACGCTTCTTGTTTTCCTCCATTTTATTCCAAGATTTTGGATCATCTTTACTGTCATTATTCTGAGTTCTTTTTCAGGTAGACTGCCTATTTCCTCTTCATTTGTTAGGTCTGGTGTGTTTTTGACTTGCTCCTTCACCTGCTGTGTGTTTCTCTGTCTTCTCAGTTTGCTTAACTTACTGTGTTTGGGGTTTCCTTTTCGCAGGCTGCAGGTTCATAGTTCTTGTTGTTTTTGGTGTCTGTTCCCCATGGCTAATGTTGGTTCAGTGTGTTGTGTAGACTTCCTGGTGTAGGGGACTAGTGCCTGTGTTCAGGTGGGTGAGTGTGTATCTTGTCTTTCTGGTGGGCAGGTCCACGTTGGTGGTGTATTTTGGGGTGTCTGTGTCCTTATTATGATTTTAGGCAGCCTCTGTGCTAATGGATGGGGTTGTGTTCCTCTCTTGCTACTTGTTTGGCATAGGGTGTCCTGCACTCTAGCTTGCTGGTCATTGAGTGAAGCTGGGTCTTGGCGTTGAGATGGAGATCTCTGGGCGATTTTTGCCATTTGATATTACATGGAATTGGGAGGTCTCTTGTGGACCAGTGTCCTGAACTTGGCTGTCCCACCTCAGAGGCACACCCCTGACACCTGGCTGGAGCAACAAGAGCCTGTCATCCACGTGGCTCAGAATAAAAGTGAGAAAAGAAAGAAAGAAAGAAAGATAGATAGAAAGAAAGAAAGAAGAAAGAAAGAAAGAAAGAAAGAAAGAAAGAAGATAAAATAAAATAAAGCAAAATACAATAAAATAAAGTTATTAAAATAAAAAATACAAAATAATTATTAAAAAAATTAAGTAATAAAAGAAAAAGAAAGAAAGATAGAAGAGAGCAAACAAACCAAAAAACAAATCAACCAATGATAACAAATGCTAAAAACTATACTTAAGGAAAACAAAAACAAAAAAAATTGGACAGACAGAACCCTAGGACAAATGGTAAAAGCAATGCTACACAGACAATATCACACACAGAAGCATACACGTACACCCTCATAAAAAGAGAAAATCGGAAAAAAAATATATATATATATATAGTTGCTCCCAAAGTACACCGCCTCAATTTGGTATGAATCATTGTCTATTCAGGTATTCCACAGATGCAGGATGCATCAAGTTGATTGTGGAGTTTTAATTCACTGCTCCTGAGTCTGCTGGGAGAGATTTCCCTTTCTCTTCTTTGTTCGCACAGCTCCTGCGGTTCAGCTTTGGATTTGGACCTGCCTCTGCATGTAGGTCTCCTAAAGGCATCTGTTCTTCCCTCAGACAGGATGGGATTAAAGGAGCAGCTGATTCGGGGGCTCTGCCTCACTAAGGATGGGGGGAGGGAGGCATATGGATTTCGGGGCAAGCCTGTGGCAGCAGAGGCCAGCGTGATGTTGCACAAGCCTGAGGTGCCCTGTGTGTTCTCCTGGGGAAGTTGGCCCTGGATCATGGGACACTGGCAGTGGTGGGCTGCACAGGATCCTGGGAGGGGAGATGTGGATAGTGACCTGGGCTTGCATACAGGCTTTTTGGTGGCTGCAGCAGCAGCTTTAGTGTCTCATGCCTGTCTCTTGGGTCTGCACTGATAGCCACAGCTCATGCCAGTCTCTGGAGCTCCTTTAAGCAGTGCTCTTAATCCCCTCTCCTTGAGCACCAGGAAACAAAGAGGGAAGAAAAAGTCTCTTGCCTCTTTGGAAGTTCCAGACCTTTCCCTGGACTCCCTCCTGGCTAGCCGTGGTTCATTAGCCCCTTCAGGCTGTGTTCATGCTGCCAACCCCAATCCTCTCCCTGGGATCCAACCTCCGAAGCCCGAGCCTCAGCTCTCATCCCCCACCCATTCCGGCGGGTGAGCAGATAAGCCTCTCCAGCTGGTGAGTGCTGGTCGGCATGGATCCTCTGTTGGGAATCTCTCCACTTTGCCCTCTGCATCCCTGTTGTGGTGCTCTGCCCCGTGGTTCCAAAGCTTCCCCCTACCACCCGCAGTGTTCGCCTGCGAAGGGGTTTCCTACTGTGTGGAAACCTTTCCTCCTTCACAGCTCCCTCCCACTGGTGCAGGTCCCGTCTCTATTCTTTTGTCTCTGTTTATTCTGTTTTTCTTTTGCCCTACCAGGTATGTGGGGGAGTTTCTTGCCTTTTGGGAGGTCTGAGGTCTTCTGCCAGTGTTCAGTAGGTGTTCTTTAGGAGTTGTTCCACATGTAGATGTATTTCTGATGTATTTGTGAGGAAGAAGGTGATCTCCATGTCTTACTCTTCCACCATCTTGAAGCTCCCTCCTATGGATTATTTAATTTCTCCATTGTAATTGACTAAAGGCGAATGTTTCTGACTGGCTCCCAGATGTCTGCCTGCCATGTGGTCTTCTCCTGACTGTTTTTAAACAAAGGAGAATAACATAGATAAGGCAACTTCACAAAGTACAAAAAAGAAAATAACAAATAAGTAATTTTTAATAATATATGCCAGAAGTGAGTTCATCAATATATTAAGAGAACAACACAACCTTCAAATGTATGGTTCACCCCACTGGTACAAATATAGTTTAATATTTCATAACTATAAATGTAATTCACCACATCAAAATATCATGTAAGAAAAAAATTTGACTATCTCTTTTGAAGCAAAAGATAATTTAAAAATTTCAACACCAATTTTTGGAAATTCCTTAGCAATCTATAAACAGTATAATCACTAAACATTATAAATTAAAGCTATTCAATTCTACTAACCAATATCAAACTTAATGCAGACATATAGACACAATTTTTGCGTGCTTACTCATAATTATTCATCACTATTCTGTAATTTTTGAGTACTAAAATGAAAAAAAATCAGAAGTAGAATAGAGGTATTGAAAAGCACAAACTCACTTAAAAATTTAAAACCAGATCATTTAATTCGTTTATATAGATTTTGGTATTTTCTGTTAAAGAAACATTTCAGAAAAATATCTGTGGACATGTATATGTATTTATATGTTTCTCAGTGAAAATATGCCATGAGGAAGGCTTACAATTTAGCATTTTTGAAAATTATAGAGGCCTGTTTGTCTACTTATGTTTAATCATAATGTGATTTGAATTTCTACTAAAGACCTTAATAGTGGTTATCTCTAGGAGAAAATACTATACAAAATATATACTTTAAAATTTTAAAAATCATATTTATTGAGTATCTATTACTTGATATTAAAAGTTCAATACTATAAAAATAAAAGAGGCAATGTTATTATAGGATACCAGTAGAATTGATAATCAATGTGGTGAAAGTGAAAGGTGTCTGATATAATATATGATGTTGACAAAACTTGGTAAATGAGCTTTTAAACATAAAATAACCATCACCACGCAGAGACCAACTCATGTCATCAACTGAGAGTAACTTCCATCCTCTAGTTGTCTTCTCTCTGAGCCCAGCCACTTACTCCCTAGAGTTCTTTTCTTTATATTGCAATATCTGCACCACATGTTGATTCCATTAGGATGCTGATGGCCTCAAGATTGAGACCTTCAGGACAGTCTGTCAGAAAACAACAATCCTTACCAGTCCAGGTCCAAACAGTCAGTTACTCAGTCAGAAATACTTCATGGGAGGCATCCTCAAAATGATCCAGGTTAGTCCTTGTCTCTCTCAGCCTTTTTCCCTTTAGGGTTTCTCTGTCTGTGTGAAATTAAGATATTCTTCCTTGAGCTTCTAGACTCTGGACCAGATTCCCTCTGGTTAACCACCTGGAGACAGCTCTTCCCAAAACAAACAATAATTGGTGAAAGAAACATTATATGTGTATATTTTAGCCATAACTGCAGCCATAACATTCACAAAGAAGTGCCTGATACAGCCTCAACAGTAGTACCTGTTAGGCAGACTGGAGTTTCCCATTTTTCTAGAGACAACTTGTTTTTAACTCACTTTTACTTTTAAATAAAAGCCTAAAACTAAGCTTTCAAGAACATAAAAGCCACTGAGAATAAAAAGTTTTAGCAGACAACATTTTCCTGTAGAGAGCTAGCTGACATAATATATTATTTTCCACCTGCCAATTTCAACTTGAGTATGTCTGTACACACAGCCTTAGGGTTAGCTTCACACAGGGTGAATGTGACTATTTGTCAGTGCCTCAAGCCAGAAAATTCATAGGCTGTGTGTGAATAGTTTGTCTGTGAAATCCCTTGAATTGCTTGATGTTGTTGTAATATCTGTTGTTTTTCAAAACAGTTCTATTTATAGAAATTAAGGCATCACCACCACAGGACAACAGTGTGAAGCTTTCAAGAGGGTCTGTGATACATTACAGACATATTTAGTAAATCTGGTCTTGATTTAAGAATTGACACATCTTGGCTGTGGGAATGCCAGAAGTTTAATTGTCTACTCCAAAGTATAAATGAGCACATGTTAATGTAGTAATTGAATATTGCATATCTCATAAGTTTCTTTCTTAATAGCATTAAGAATAAGGACAAGTGACTTCCTAGTCTGTTGAATTATTCTGAGGCTGACACAAATTATAGAGTCTAAATTTATTAAGAATCGCCATTTAAATTATTTTTATGGCACTCTAACCACAATTAACTAACTCTAGGCTGATCTTTAATACAATGATAATTTTTACTGTCTAAGGAAAGAATTGGAGCTGGTGCTAGTAAATTCAGGTCTTCTTAATATCATTATTATCTGAGGATAATGTTAATTAAAAGTTATATTAATAAAACTACTATAATTCTAATTTATTTGTCATAATTGTGTTTTCTGAGTTTCAAAATACAGAGTAGAATATTCTAAAAACTAACTTAGTGTCCATCCATCTTTTATATTATATTTACATGTGTTTGAGATAGCCAAATAATGTCTCTCTTATTTAAGATATTTTTTCTCAATTAGCCTTGAGTTTAAAATGATTAATAATTGGAGAATGTTATCATTGATAAGGTGATGTAAGAAATACTTCATCCTAAAAATGTCAGTCTTTTTCAAAAACAAAATTATTGCTATGTTCCATTTTGAAAATTCTAGAAGATAGAATTTCAGGGCCTAATATTTTCAGAACAAAAGAATCTGTCAAAGACAGCAGTGCCTTCAAATATTTCATTTTCTTAATTTGGGAATTCAGATGATCTTAAATTATATGGATATGTAAATTATTTTGGTCTTGAAGCTGATTGACTTAAAAATATGTACATTAATAATCAATTTGTCTGTAATAATTATAACATAATGAAATATATTGACTTTGATTCTTCAATTTAATTTATATTAAATGGTGTTTTCTGTGCCTCAAAGACCTTTCTAGAAAAATTCCTCTGCTTAGACTCTACCCTTGATTTGTGATCTCTGAATTTTCTTCACCTTCCTCTTCTACTTGAGAAGCAGTTCTCAATCAGGGAGAGAGTGTATTTTGGTTCTAGGTGACATTTAGTAATATCTGATGACATTTGAGATTATAACAATTAGAGTGGGAATTTGTTATCAAAATCTAATGAGTAGAGACCAGGGATGCTGCTAACTATCCTACAATGCACAGAACAGCCCCCAGAAAAAGAATTATCTGGTCCAAAATGCTGACAGTGCTGTCCTTGAGAAGCCTAGTCACCATGCAGAAAAAGCCTACCCCTGAACACTGAACCTAGCATTTCTTTAGAAAGTAGCTCCAGCACATTTGACATCACTGGTGAAGGCTATTTCAAGAAAGAGTGTTTAAGTGTCACCTTTAGTCAAGTCACTTATTAAGTTAAGAAGTCAATCAACCACAAGTCACAAATTAATAATAAAATAAGCTTCATTAGTTCCAACATTTTCTCCAAGGAACAGTTTGCTAAATCATGCAAGTAGAAATAATGTCATGAGTGTGCAGGTATTAAAAAGTAAAAACTGAATCCTGATAATATACAATTTTGTGTTGCAATGGACATATCGAACATAGTATCTCTTTATTATGCAAGACTCCTTTACTCTAAGATTTATGCATGGATTTTACATATTGGTTATGTGTGCAAAAAACAGCTATGACATTAAGACACCAAATATTGCTTAATTCAGCAATCTTCTCATAGTTGTCAGGCTTTGAAAAATTACAGTCAGTGCATGATCTGAGTTATTTAAATAATATCCATGTATTTTGTAGAGTTATAATAATATACATGTCTTTATACATCATGCAATATATAGTCACATCATTATGTCTATACTGATATGAAAAGCAATATGATGCAAAAACCTCATTACTCAAATTACAAGTTAATATTGGATAAGAATTTGACAAATTAAAGCTCATAGATGTTCTCAGTGCCATGATTAACTCACAGTTTGACCTAAAAGTATAGTGTAAGTAAGGATTGAATTGTTATACAGTCTAAGAAGACTCGAATTACAAGAATTTTGCTGACACTTCTATTAACAGACAAATGGCTTCCAGCCTTACAAATTTGTTCTCTGTCAAAAGCTGCATGGGTCACAGGAGTAATTCACCACATTCATATTCTACACTTTCAGTACTTAGTTTCATCACACTTCTTTGTAATGCATTGTGTTAAAAAATAAACTGAAGCACATTAAACATTTCAAGAGCTTATTTGCACATAACATCAATTCAAATCAGGCAACACCAAACCAGGAGTTGTTAGGAGTACTCCACTGGCAGGAAATAGGGGAGATATTTTTACAGAGAAATCATGGAAGCAAAATGAGGAAATTGTTTGATTGGCTTCAGGTTTAAGGCTGCATTATTTGGGAAAGCTGGCTAGCTGTTTGTGACTGATTCTTCCCAAGTTTCTTATTCTCGAATTTGACTGCATTGATTCTGGCTTAGTTTCAGTTTGCTTACACAGGCTGTTAAGGCATCAGAGCCACCTCCTTGTTTAATAACTTTAATACCTGTAAGTTTTTAAGCATTATTTAAGTATTATTTTAATCTATCTCTTAAAATATGGGCATTATTTCCTTCAGAAAGCCAGAAATTCCTAGAAATTGGATATATATCATATTTATTTGTACTCCCATTTCTAATGTCACAAGGCTAAGCAAGTCATAATAAATGATTCATCATGGAATAACATATTCTTACCTTTTCTAGTCCATCTTGTAGTCAGTGAATTGCATTTGTAAAATATGTGGCTGGAGAGAGAATTACAGAACTTGAGAGCAAAAAGATAAATTTCTTCTAGGTGTTCTAATTTTTCCTTTAGGTCAATTGGTTGTTAAAAACAAATGTATGATGGCCATTCTGACTGGTGTGAGATGATATCTCATTGTAGTTTTGATTTGCATTTCTCTAATGATTAGTGATGTTGAGCATTCTTTCATGTGTTTGTTGGCACTCTGTATATCTTCTTTGGAGAAATGTCTATTTAGGTCTTCTGCCCATTTTTGGATTGGGTTGTTTGTTTTTTTGTTATTAAGCTGCATGAGCTGCTTATAAATTTTGGAGATTAATCCTTTGTCAGTTGCTTCATTTGCAAATATTTTCTCCCAATCTGAGGGTTGTCTTTTGGTCTTCTTTATGGTTTCCTTTGCTGCGCAAAAGCTTTGAAGTTTCATTAGGTCCCATTTGTTTACTTTTGTTTTTATTTCCATTTCTCTAGGAGGTGGGTCAAAAAGGACCTTGCTGTGATTTATGTCATAGAGTGTTCCATCATCAAAAAATCTAGAAACAATAAATGCTGGAGAGGGTGTGGAGAAAAAGGAACCCTCTTACACTGTTGGTGGGAATGTAAATTGATACAGCCACTGTGGAGAACAGTATGGAGGTTCCTTAAAAAGCTACAAATAGAACTACCATATGACCCAGCAATCCCACTACTGGGCATATACCCTGAGAAAACCATAATTCAAAAAGAGTCATGTACCAAAATGTTCATTGCAGCTCTATTTACAATAGCCCAGAGATGGAAACAACCTAAGTGTCCATCATCGGATGAATGGATAAAGAAGATGTGGCACATATATACAATGGAATACTACTCAGCCATAAAAAGAGATGAAATTGAGCTATTTGTAATGAGGTGGATAGACCTAGAGTCTGTCATACAGAGTGAAGTAAGTCAGAAAGAGAGAGACAAATACCGTATGCTAACACATATATATGGAATTTAAGAAAAAAAAAATGTCATGAAAAACCTAGGGGTGAAACAGGAATAAAGACACAGACTTACTAGAGAATGGACTTGAGGCTATGGGGAGGGGGAAGAGTAAACGGTGACAAAGCGATAAAGAGGCATGGACATATATACACTACCAAACGTAAGGTAGATAGCTAGTGGGAAGCAGCCGCATAGCACAGGGAGATCAGCTCGGGGCTTTGTGACCTCCTGGAGGGGTGGGATAGGGAGGGTGGGAGGGAGGGAAACGCAAGCGGGAAGAGATATGGGAATATATGTATATATATAACTGATTCATTTTGTTGTGAAGCTGAAACTAACATACCATTGTAAAGCAATTATACTCCAATAAAGATGTTAAAAAAAAAAATGTATGATGGAAATTCCAGTTGCCCTTAGCCCACCAGCCTTCCATCAGTACGATCTCCATCACTCAGTTCAGTTTTTATGCGAATGATACCATTCTTTGAAGGACCTAGAAATATAGTCAGCCATTCTTCAACGTAGTTCGGTATTCTCCATCATCCTTTTGCAGGACATCTCAGCCCACACAAAAGTGTTATCAGAACGGAAATGCCCAGAGATTACAGCTCCCACACTCTTCTTGGCTCAGAGTGAGTTTGTTGCCTAATTTAGCTCTGCAGATTAGTCACTGTCTGTACAACTTTAGTTTAGAGTAAAAGTCAAACCTGGTTAGGACTAAGACTACTTCCAAGACTGTGGGGATTTACAGTTCCTGACATTCTCAAGAGCAACTGGTCTAGAACAGCTTGCAATGAGCCAGTCCAGAGGCTGAGGGTGTGGCTACAACTCTAAGGGTTACATAGATGTTAACTGTTGTTTTCATTATGGTGATTGCTATCAACTCTGATGTATGACTATGGAGTTTATCACAAGGTGATGAAGGCTGACTTTCTGTACCCCTCCTCTGTCAGCTGTACTTCAGTTGAACCCTAGGGTCACATATCTGAATGGATGGAACAAGGCATCTTTGGGGTTCCAGCCTCTGTGTTGAGGTATAGAGCATACTATGTCTCCCCAGCCCATTTGTCCTCTGAAACAAGCTCTTACATCTCTCATGTCTCATGTCTCTTTTTATCTCATGCTGAAGTTAGGTACTTACCTCCTCAGAGTGGGGAGTCTGTTTTGCTTCCACTATAATTGAAAAGCACAACCCTCTGAAATAAAACCTCTCTTTTAAATTTAAATTCAGTTCATGATCCCCTGGAAATATGCTTTAGCTAGCCTGTAGAAGTTTCCAAGTCCACATGTTTTAACCTATTAATACCTATTCATTTTTGCCATTACCTGTATTAAATATATTAAAATTTATAAGACTATATACAGATGTGAAAACCAAGGTCTTGAGTTTTTAAATAACTAGGCCAAAGTCATATTTTCATAACTGGTATCTGGATAACACCAGAACCCTAGACTCCTGCCAAACTGTGGCAGACCCTTGCATTTTCCTCTGTTAATTTCTAGAGACATTCGGTTTCTTTTGGAGTTTTTCATTACTGCAATGGCCAATTATAAACAGGATGTGAGAATTTTCTATTGGAAAATTGTTTTAAATACAACTGTATTTT
The DNA here is from genome assembly GCF_964374135.1 of Grampus griseus. NCBI lineage: Eukaryota > Metazoa > Chordata > Mammalia > Artiodactyla > Delphinidae > Grampus > Grampus griseus. The sequence continues at coordinate 66,375,793 of NC_139009.1, read as the reverse complement.
CATGGGCAGTAATTTGAAAGTAAAAACATGCAAAAAACAGTGTGTCTGTGTGTGTGTGTGCATACTCACATATATATGAGAAATCAGTGTTCCTAGTACAGAGTATTTTCTGAGGGACATGTGTTTCAGAGTACTATTTAGATACTTTTTCTTTACATTCTAATTATGTGTTAATCATTAAACCCAGAGGGTATAGGAATTGCAATGATAAACATCTTAGTTCCTGACGCCTCCTTACTTATACACCTACAGAATGGAGAGAAATCTATTCTAAGCTGCTAAAGCATGTTCATTCTGTTCTATTGCTATTGTCACTATTAATTTCATGACTCCTGCTTTAGATGAGAGTGTCTCAGGGTCATTTGGGGACCTTGTAGCATAAACATATATCTTGCTTCCCTGAATAAATGCAATAATAACTCTGAACTTGCTGCAAACTGTTACATATAAACTCAACTTTTACATTTTTTCTCCCAATTGGGCTCTATACGCTACAAATAAAGAGAATTTACATTTGGGATATACTTAAGACATTTTTTTCAGTTTCAAGATTTTCTTTGTTTAGAAATAAAGGGTTAACTTGTGAAGTCATAAATTGATTTATAAAAGACTTTTATCTGGGCAGGTGGCAGTTTAAGATCTTATCTAATTAACTAAAAAGTTATTCTCAGACATTTTCTTTTTATTTTATGTAATACATGATATGAATGGAGGACATTTTAGGGGCTGTAGAATAGTCCAGGGTAGATCTAATGTTGTCAGAGTTTGCAAGGAAGCAAGATGACCAAATATTCCCTTGAATTTTCCTAATATTTATAACCTATTATTTGTTTGCTTTAATATAGTTATTATGTAATTAATCAGAGACTGTTAACACCTAAAGCAATCTGATGCCTCCCCTTAGAGTTGATGGGGAAAAAAATATTTAGCGAAATTTTAATACTACTAAGGTTACTTTGCTGGTTTATAGTTTAATCTGAACGATAACAGAGGCCCCCTTGGTGTTATTGCCAGTGCAATAAGATATGTTTGAGTGAAGACTTGAGCAGGTCTATTAATGTACTGGCAATGACAGTCAATAAAAAAAGAAGTACAAAGCCTATTTTCTCTTTCAAGAAAATAGTTGATAGTGAAAAATACAAAATATATACACACAGGCTTAGTTGAATATCATTAAATCTATCAGGGAAAACACTGAACATGCATTAATTAAATACAAATATATTGCTATACCTATCAATATATGGATAATGATATGGAGATATATACACTTAATACTCAAAACATCTTTAGCAATTATATACTATTATCCTATTATTTCCATTTTACAGATAAGGGACTAGAGTAGGACTGCTTAACTTACTGATACTTTAACTTATTTTTTTTTTTAATCCAGCTACACAGAGTTCTTTTTTTGCTCACTGAAACAGTACATACTCAAAAAGTACTCAATACGTAGAGAAACAGCTAATAGTGCTGCGTTGAAATGCAAATCCTTTTTACTTCAATAATCATGTTCTTGCTAATACACTGTTTTGCTTTCATTTGAAAAAACATACCAGTGTGGCAGAAACAAAAATAATATTGATTGGTGGTGTCTTTTAAAGCTTCATGAAGTAATTGATATAAAATATCTGGATGAGCTATTTCATTCAAAAGTGTCTGTATAGTACTTCACAGAGGACCATACACAAATATGAGCACACTGACTTGATGACAATGAATATAACTGTCTCATGCATGATTATAAAAATTTGTTTATGGAAGATATGATAAAACACACTTTGTAGAAGGCCAAAACCAAATCAACAACAGCAATATGATGAAAATTACCAAAATTTAGTTGCTAGGTATGTCAGGACAATGTGCAGAAAATAATAAACACTAGTACTTAATATAATTTTTACCAGCTATATAGGCATGAATTCTACTGGAAATATTACAGCAGAACTAAACATTTTATAGGTCTTTAAATGTTTTGCTATCATTATTTACTTAACTTTCAAAATATCTCTACTTTCCAAATTTATGTTATCATCCCCTTCCTTATAGAAGATAAACATGAGATACAAAGGGTAAAGAGATTTATCAGCATGGTTCAGATACAAAACGTTGTTAGATTGTAAAATACCTACTATAATCAGTCAGTATCCTGCAATGGATGTCTGATTGGATGTGATTTTGTAGTCAGGAAAGACAGTTTAAAATCATTTACAAAGTATCCCAGATCTTTCAATAATAAAGTCAGAAATTTGACTGACACCTGAAATTAACTTGTCATAATTTAGGGTGAAATCAACACCCATCTGGAGCCATCTTCTATCCTTCTGATTCATATGTATTGCAGGAAGAGAATTATAGCCATAGAGAAATTATCAAAAAGTTATAAATTCATCAATTCTTTTTTTTTCTGTGTTACCTTCACTCTTTTGGGGGTATTAGAGTAGATTTTTTTGCATGGTTGTAATCAGTAAGATGAATACCATTTCACTTTAATCATAAAAATTACTTTCATATTTATTGGGTACAAATATTTTATTGATTAATGTGTCATGTTCAATAAAATATTCTCTTTTTTAGGTTTATTTTGTGACTTTTTTCATTTTCTTTCTAATAATATTGCAATGCCTATGTTTGAATATTGTATTCTATTATTTTAAGACATCTTAGAATGGAAGCATTAGGTTAAAGGCTTGTAACTTTTGTTTCCATGGATCTTGATACTGCTAAGTATATGAAAAAATAATTATTCCAATTTATACTATAGATACAGGTTTTACAACATACATAAAAACATGTGCAAATATAATATCTGATAGTCTGTATGTGGCTTAACTTGTATTTCTTTTCCTAGTAGGGATATATATTTTATACATTTTCCCATCTGACTTTCTGAATTTCTGATATCTTGTTACCCCATCTATAGTGTAAGCAGTTTAAATATCCTATGGAAACAAAGTCTTGATGTATTGTTTTCATTTTCTTAAAATTTTCATTGAAGCTAAGTTTTGCATTTTCACACAAGAATTTGTCAGCTCTTTTGGTGTGGTTTCTTATATCACCTCAAATTGTATAAAAACAACAGACTTTGGAGATAAACAAACAATAATAATTAATTGAGCCAAAGTTACACCTTGGTAATGGAACTTCCAATGAATGTTGCCACTACTCCTATAACAGACAAAATGCTCGTGTTATGTAAAAAACACAATGTCATAGCACCTGCACTGAGTTCTGTTCAAAGCTCTAATGTTAACTATTTATGAAATTTTGAAAAGGCTACTAAGCTTATCTTAACTTTAGTTTATATATTTGTATGTTCATGTCAATGTTGTCTAAACCATATACAGAGAAGTCAATTAAGTACAATATCAGTATATTATATAGCAAAAATTAAAAAAAATAAAATATATCAGAGAAATATTGCTTCATGAAAGGTATTTTTAATTCAGTAAAATATATTATTTTCTATGGATGATGGTGAAAAAAAAATATACATATATATTTGAAAGTCCCTAAACTAAATTTCCCATTCTATTGTGTTATCTAGTTCTCTATGTAATCTTCCATTCTGTTCTGCCCAATTTCCATTTAAATATATCTATAGAGTTACTAATTTCAATAACTTCCATTCTGTTTTTAGTTTTATAATTTTGATTTGATTCTTGTTTACAAGTTTCATTGAGCTACTGAAATCCCCCATCTTGTGATCTATTTTTTTAAGATAGTAACAACAATTATTTTTAAGTCTGTGTCTGATAACTCTACTGTTGAATTATCTGTGAGTCTATTTCTATTGTCTGCTTGTTTTTTCCTATTATTTAGTCAAACAAAGACAAGCATTTACCTCTTCCCAAACTATTTTCTTATTGTTTTCTATGTTGTGTTCTTCTCTGTTGTCCTTAATTTTTGCCTAGTTCACTCCTCTCATTCATTTAGTCTAAACTATGATAATTTATTTACCCCACAAATGAATAAGAGTATTTTACTTGAAAGCCCATAAAAGATTATTTTTAAAGATTCCTTTCCCAATTCTCTAATGCAAACTATCACCCATTATTCTGCTTCAAAACATACTTTATAATTTACTAACATTTATCATAATCTATAAATTATATTCTCATTTTAATTTTTATTGGCTTAATGTCCAATTGCCACACGTTTTATCATGCTTTACATTATCATGTTTTACATTATCATTATCTACTCATTAATATCCTATCATAGATTATCAATATATTTTTCTCTTTTGATATGTTAGTTCACTGGTTAATAAAATAAGAGAGAAATAGTCCATTTTTATGTATCTGTATTTTAGTACAATTTTTTCTGTGTCTATATTAATAATGTGAATATTATCATGATTTACACACTGAGATTAAAGGCTTTAAGTATGGACCTTAAGATTCCTAAATTCAGCCGAACACATATAATAAGATGTTATTTTTCTTTAAAATTTTAACAAGTAAGTAATTATCACTACTATCAGAAATGAGGTACTATTAAATTACAATGAGTAAACTGAAAAAGAAGAAGAGGTCATTCATTTTGAAAAAGGTGATTCAATGTTCCTCTTCAGGTTGAAACTGAATTATGTACATAATTAAAATGTGTCTTGATGAGTAAATTATTTCTAAACATTTTCAATGTGTGTCTGTGTGTGTGTGTGTGTGTGTGTGTGTGTGTGTGTGTCGGGGGGGACATGTGTCCAACATGAATACATCTGATACATTAATGAGTAAGACAAAAGTGAAATAATATAGACATATGTTGGCATTTTGCTTGGCAATGGCATGAGTGATTTCTTTGCTCAATCAGCTAATAGTTTTCAAATACTGGAAGGATATATCTCAATTTTTGTGCTATTTGTAATTAAATAGCTACAGATACAGTGTACTTTTAAGATTAATCTGTAATACTAATATTTCCTCCATCGATTTCTTAATACTAGACACTCAACAAAACAATAGATCATGCCTTAAATTTTAGCTTTTGTGGATTTCCTTTGTGTAAATACTCCTACCATGGTCGATTTAAAATTATCAAAGGGAGGTTAGTGAATTCTCTTTGAGGTAACAAAAATTCCTATTACATCCTTAGTTCATAATGTCTCAATTTAGTAAGTGAAAATATTGTCCATCATATTAATTAATACCTCTTATTTCATATAAAGCTTAAGCATTCTCCCCCTGTTCCCCTGGAGGACCAGTTGCAGATGGGCCATCTGCTACCTAGGAAAAATGAGGACGTGAAGTCAGCTTCTCTCATTCTTGCTCACCTCCTCCCACACTTACTTATTGCTGTTTCTGACCTTCCCAGGAAACTTTTTGGTTGACTGGTACAATTGTAAAAAGGTTTTTTTGGATCTCTGGGCCTAGCAGAAGTCAAAAATATTTATCTTTCTCACGGACACATTGATAGATCCTTAATAACCTCATTAAGAGGTTATTATTCCCATGACAAGGATGACACATTTTTTTCTTCATATGTCTGGTACCATTCCAAACTTGATTGGTTTCTATTTGTTTTTTGTTTATCTGTGTGTTGTTTGGATAATGCACTTACACAGATTCATTCTGTTGTGGGTATCACCAGGATTTAAAATGGCTTGAACTTTCCCCCTCTCTCTCTCTGTCTCATAACCCACCTCTCTTTCATGGAAAACACCTGTACATATTTTTATCTAGACAAAATCTGAAAGTGAAAGCCAATCCCAACACTAAATTAACTCTTCTTTGCTCTGGCAAACCCATTTTTTATCTTCTGGATTTCTCAGACAGGAGCCAGATTCCATTCTATAGTTCTGGGCTCACTGTGGGAAAGACATATCAAGCTCTTCAAGTTGCCTGAAGAAGCCCCTTGCACTACAATTAAGCTGAGGAGCTGACATGCCCTCCACCTTCTTTTGGGTGAGGGGATGTGTGTGTGTGTGTTTATGTGTGTGTGTCTTATGCATATGCACATGTGGTAATACAGGGACAGCTCTTTCCAAAGAAATCCTCCACACAATATCCTTTGTTACTCTCAGCTCTCTCTACCCTTTAATGTCCTTATAGTGTGTTCAGGAGAACTGTAACTGATTTTTGACAAGATTCTTTATAAATTCTGTGTATGGTCTAGTATTTCCTTTGGAATACACATATATTAGATCTTAGTACTTCAAACAAAATTTGAATTTTAGCTGGTTATTACGCCATAAATGTGGGTAACACCATGAGATTTTTCCAATCTACTATCAAAACTGTTCTCATGTCTTTCATTCAAACATACACATACATATATAAACATCTCAGGTACCACATATTCATTATATTAAAAAAAATAGAAGCTACAAATAAATGAAAAAATCATAAACAATGAAAGGAAGTACACCCAAAATTAATTTCCCAGGAAAATCTGCTTTATTTTGTGCCCATGCACATAAAAATATGTACAGATATAGACTCCCTATAATTATTAGTACCTGTGTTCTCCGCCCCTCCTATTCTTGCTTTATACATTGTGCTCCTCATTCCCTCTCAGCAAATACAAACCATTTTAATTTCAATGGCAGTATGTGTTCTAGTTCATGAATATATTAACTTTCCTGAACTAATCCTCTATCATTGAATATTCAGGTGGGGTTTTTATTTCTATGTAAACCACAATACTATAAACAAATTATATGTGTATCATTTATGTTAGTTTCCTTAGAAAGGTATATACTTTTCATTAATCTCTTTTGGTGTTCATTTGCATTTAATAAGTATTAAGCCTTAAACCAAATGTATACTTTCTAAAGTAGAAATTTAGGTATCAGTTAATGAGAAAAGGATTTATTTGTTCCTTGAGAAATCCTTGTAATTAAGCAATTGCCTGATATTGCTTACTTATAAATCTGAATTAAATAATATATATTATTCATATGATAACCCCCCTTACTTATTAATATTTTGGTAGACAATCTGAAATCAATGACTATTTCTAAAAATATCCATTTCCAATGATCCACAGTAATCCTACATGCTTATGTAAAATTCAGTTATGCTTCCAACACCTGCTAAATTAGGTTAGAACACTTATCTAGCAGTCTCTCTCTGTATTGTATTGGGTCATTATTCTAGATTGTTCCAAAAAATTATCTCCCAGAAGATTATGGAATAAATAAGAAAAGAAACAAAATGGAGGTAATGAGTTATACAATTATTTTAAAAGTTTAGTACAAGTTAAGGAAAGTGTGTCATTTAAAAAAAATACATATTTTGGGTATTATATCATTTTATCCCTTCTAATTCTGAGGATATTCTGCAAAAATTAGAGAAATACAACAATGATGTAGAACTCACATGCTTTTGTTTTTCTGGAATTGCCCATTATGATAACTGACTTGCATAGGAAAAACCTTGCATTAAAATGTAAATGAGGGCTTCCCTGGTGGTGCACTGGTTGGGAGTCCGCCTGCCTTCCAATGCAGGGGACACGGGTTCGTGCCCTGGTCTGGGAAGGTCCCACATGCCGCGGAGCGGCTGGGCCCCTGAGCCTTGGCTGCTGAGCCTGCGTGTCCGGAGCCTGTGCTCCGAGCAGGAGAGGCCAAAGCAGTGAGAGGTCCGCGTACAGCAAAAAAAAAAAAAAAAGTAAATGAGTTTTAAAGACAGTGATTGCAATAAGGATGTGAAGCAGGAATTCTCTTACCTAACGTTGTCTCTCTTAGTTACATGCACATTTGGTAGTATAGTATTTAAAGATGACTGTTTTAGGCCATAAATGTGCACTTTTGAAAGTAATGATCTAGACTCCTCAATAAATGTGCAAAACTGCAGAATATATTTTATTATCAAAAGTTGGGAATTTAAAAGTTAGACCTAAATTTTTTTAATGTAACTATCTTTAAACGTGATATTTTTCCTTGAGTATGACTTTATTCTCAAGGGAAAGGCCTCTATTAATTCCTGGCTAATGCATTAGAATTCTGCATATATGGCTAATGAGGTTCAGTTTGGGCTGTTTATACCTGTTGAGCACTCTGTCCATATGACCCATCAAGAGAGTAATGGAAATATGGACATTGAACAGGCTGAATTAAGTTATTGAATGAAAATAAACATAATTCTACTAAAAAAGACTGTTTCTCTTTTTGGTTTGCTTAAAACTCTATAAATAGAACAAAACAACATCAACAAAAATAAAACTGAAATTATTTCTGTTGTTAAAAAACATATATCCCCTGTGATATATGTAGAAAAAAATCAGGTCAAGGAAACTTTAAAAACTACTAATTGAATAATATTTAGAGATGCAGTATTTTACTTAATATTTGAAATCACTGAATGGAACTCTTTGGCATAAACCTTTCATAACATATATTATCGGAGAAAAAAAGTGATCCTGTGCCTTTAATTTCCCTTTCTGAGAGAGGGAAGGCTGCACACCACTGACAGGCTCACTTGTTCCTGTCTTTAATGTGCAATCTGTTTTCTCCAGCGGAGGGCACTCAGTGTATCACAAACTCAAGCATTAGCACCAACAAGCTCTGAGCAACATCAGTCTCTGGAAAGCCTTCTGAATTAGACAAGGCCTGCCTCTCAGCACAGCTACAAAACACTTTAAACCTGACCAGCTAAATGGATAAACCTAGCCTGCATAGCTTTTAAACTGGGGTCTCATACAGCACAGGAGGCCTACTTGCTTGAAGAACTGAAAATCCAGAGGATGATTTGCTTTATCTGGGAATGGCAAAAGCCAGCACAATAAGGAATGCCAGGTATTCTGAAGATTTTCTTTTTCTTTTTCTTTTTTTTCCTCTCTTTTTACAGAGAAGTTGGTTACCTTCGAGATGGGCTGTAGCTCTTTTGCACAGATTGCCAATTACTGCTGATGGGTCTCTGGTGAATTACACAATGATGCTCAGAGCCTAGAGGCCCTCCCCCACCCCCCAACTGCTTCCTTCTCCCTGCCCCCCATCCCACTACGTGCTGATTTTTTTTTTCCTATATGTATATATATATATTTTTTGTCTGTCCCCTCTGGGGAAGTTTGTATGGGGCTACTAGCTGACATGTGGGATCAGAATGGTGTGAATGACAGCCGCACTGTATCATGAAGGTGGTGGTGGTTTCAACACGTGAGACCAAACAAGAAGAAAGCTGAGAGAGGGGGAAACCGTTTTGGATGACAAAGGATGGGTAAGTGAACTTTTGTTGTTTCCTTCTTAGTAAAGCTGATCCTCTTGGCTTCGTATTCTCAGTCGTGGCATTAGCTGATAAAAGACGGGAAAACAGGCAAAAAGCGGCAGCCTCAGAGTTTGCCAGTTGACTCACTATAGTTGCTATTATATTTTTAGATCATTTTCCTTTTTCTCGTTTTTTTAAACTGTAAATGCATAACATGGACTTAAACAGACTGGAGAAATATTTTTCAGACTGTCTCTTCCGAATGCGTATCCTGGCTTGGGAATTGAGCGTGAGATAAATGTTATGTTTCCTTCTATTTCTTGATAATATTAACCATGCTTGTATTTCTGGTTGCTGTCAGGAAGATTGTTAACAATTTACTGCGTGTGTGTAGGGGTGGGGTCATTACTTTATCAGAGGTCGCACAAGGGCTTGTTTTATCTTTGAAGATGTACCCTGAACACAGCTTCCAAATTTCCAGCAGTCATTTGCCAGTTTTATTTTTTCAAGTGTGACTGACTCCCCCCCCCCCACCCCTTTTTCCTGTCTGGGAGAGCTGGAATGTATTTCAATGAGTCTGTAGCTGGCAAGAGGACAGAGAGCAAGATCGGGTTTCAAATTTAAAAAAAAAAAAAAAAAGAAAAAAGAAAAAAAAACTCATAACAGTAAAAGAAGTTTTTGTTTGTTTGTTTTGTTTTTTAAATTAGGGATTTGGCTGATTGCCTCTTGGTTAAAAACGTGAATATTTAAGATTAATAAAGAAACTGCAGCACAAGGTACTTTTTTTTCCCCTCACCGCTAAGAAATAATAAATCTACTGTTGATAGAGGAAAGAAGTCCTTTAACATGCTATGACTTGGAAATGCAGCATAAGTGCCAATAGATTGCAACTTTGCAGGTTTTCTGAAGTTAATGGAGGTTGGGGAGAAAAAAAAGTCGTGAGAAATTTGAACAGGTTGGGATGGGGGGAAATAATAGTCTGCTGTTTCTCTGCTTGTTTATCCTCCAAATTTGCAAAACCAACTGTGTTAAATATATCAGAAAAAAACTAGTGCTACCCAAGATTATTTTGTATTTTATGCAAATATTTAATAAGAATTTGATAGTCATAGCTTTGGAGTGTTCTGTGTTATTAGTAGTTAGGACACTGAGCCTGTGATCACTGAGCAGGAGAGCCTCAGTAGGAATCTCTTCCTGAACGTTGAGAGCATATATGCTTATTAACACATTGAGAGTACCTCCTGCTGTTACTAGTCTTCACACCATGCTTCACTGGCTGTTTATACTGGTCCCAGGGACATTTTTTCAGAGCTCCTATATGGTTATCTCATTATGCAATAAGGATGCAATTTCAAGCAAGGAGAACTTGGGTTACCTTGACAGTTTACTGAAGCTCCTTTGCCAAATCACAGCCTCTTTACTCAACTAAGAAAGATGTACAAGTACAGGGCTTACTAAGATACATTTTTCCCATTACCAGAAGACTTAGTACTCTTCCTTTTAGTACTGGTGTTCAGTAGAGTGACTAGCCAAACACTGATGTTATTAAATGTCGCCATTATGTGATACGATAGGCTCGGTGTTTTTCAGTGTTTGATGCACGTATGAACTCCTGAAACTCAGGAAGCTGTGCTTAGTTCTATGACACTGTGGCGATTTGGAAATCAAGGAAGAAAACATGAAACCTAAATAGCAAACATGCAACACTGAAGAAAATAAAGCTTTAAGTGTCAAATACATTGTTCTTAAATCAACTGTCCCATTACTACACTAGATGAAATGCCCCTGATATTGGTAAGCTGGTGGTGATTTACATTAATAGCTTTACAATGTGCATTTGTCTTCTTTTAATATTGTAGGTTTCCATTTAATTACGCAGCTGAGAGGCATGCGTGTAGTGCTAGTGCTACTTCCTACACTGCTGCTTGTTATGCTCACGGGGGCTCAGAAAGCTTGCCCAAAGAACTGCAGATGTGATGGCAAAATTGTGTACTGTGAGTCTCATGCTTTCACAGATATCCCTGAGAACATTTCTGGAGGATCACAAGGCTTATCATTAAGGTTCAACAGCATTCAGAAACTCAAATCCAATCAGTTTGCCAGCCTTAACCAGCTTATATGGCTTTATCTTGACCATAATTACATTAGCTCAGTGGATGAAGATGCATTTCAAGGGATCCGTAGACTGAAAGAATTAATTCTAAGCTCCAACAAAATTACCTATCTGCACAATAAAACATTTCACCCGGTTCCCAATCTCCGCAGTCTGGACCTCTCCTACAATAAGCTTCAGACATTGCAATCTGAACAATTTAAAGGCCTTCGGAAACTCATCATTTTGCACTTGAGATCTAACTCGTTAAAGACAGTGCCCATCAGAGTTTTTCAAGACTGTCGAAATCTCGACTTTCTGGATTTGGGTTATAATCGTCTTCGAAGCTTGTCCAGAAATGCTTTTGCTGGCCTGTTGAAGTTAAAAGAGCTCCACTTGGAGCACAATCAGTTTTCCAAGATCAACTTTGCTCATTTTCCACGTCTCTTCAACCTCCGCTCAATTTACTTACAATGGAACAGGATTCGCTCCATTAGCCAAGGCTTGACATGGACTTGGAGTTCCTTACACAACTTGGATTTATCAGGGAATGATATCCAAGGAATTGAGCCAGGCACATTTAAATGTTTGCCCAATTTGCAAAAATTGAATTTGGATTCCAACAAGCTTACCAACATCTCACAGGAAACTGTCAATGCGTGGATATCATTAATATCCATCACTTTGTCTGGGAATATGTGGGAATGCAGTCGGAGCATTTGTCCTCTATTTTATTGGCTTAAGAATTTTAAAGGAAATAAGGAAAGCACCATGATATGTGCAGGACCTAAGCATATCCAAGGTGAAAAGGTTAGTGATGCAGTGGAAACATATAGTATTTGTTCTGAAGTCCAGGTGGTCAACACAGAAAAATCACAGCTTGTGCCCCAAACTCCCCAGAAGCCTTTAATTATCCCTAAACCGACAACCTCAAAATCTGACCCCAGCCAGTCCACTCTTGAAACACCAAGCCCTTCCCCAGGGTTTCAGATTCCTGGCACAGAGCAAGAGTATGAGCATGTTTCATTTCACAAAATTATTGCAGGGAGCGTGGCTCTCTTTCTTTCGGTGGCCATGATCCTCTTGGTAATCTATGTGTCTTGGAAACGCTACCCAGCCAGCATGAAACAACTTCAGCAACATTCTATTATGAAGAGGCGGCGGAAAAATACCAGAGAGTCTGAAAGACAAATGAATTCCCCTTTACAGGAGTATTATGTGGACTACAAGCCTACAAACTCTGAGACCATGGATATATCGGTAAATGGATCTGGGCCCTGCACATATACCATCTCTGGCTCCAGGGAATGTGAGGTATGAACCATGATCCTCCTAAAAGCGTTTCTACTGTGGGAAAGGAGAGGTAAATGTTTGAAGCTCTAGAGGTATCTCTAATCACTAGAAAGAGTAATGACCCTTTTGCTTTTGGGTTTTGCTCAGTGTGAAAGGTTACTTAATTAAATTACAACCACCAGGAAATTGACTGCTTTTTTTTTTTTCCTTAAATGGTTGAAACTTGAAGGAAGTTCATTCAAGGATGATATTAAGTTGGAATAAAGCACTATGTTAAAACATCTGTTTTTCAACAGTTTGTATACAGGGGTTGGACTTACAAACACACATACACACAAACTCTTTTCATCCTAAAATTTATGTCTGGTTCTTGTTGTTTGACTTTTGTAATCAAGTAAAGAAGGAGGGGCCAGCTTAATTTAAAAACAAAGTGACTTTACCAAAATTCCAGGAGGTAATGAAGATTTAAACCAAAGAGCAATTTACCCAAGGGTTGATTTTGTTGTACATTTTTTAGTTTTAATTAAAGCATGCAGCAGGGATCTCATAGGGATAACTGTTTCTGTGTTACTTGCCATTTAGTTATTATACCAGCATAGAGAATGTCAGGCCTATTGTGTAATTGTATTAAGGCGTTTAAAGATGTGTTTTTTCCTCCATTCCTTCCTTCCTACCTTCCTGCCTTCCTTCCCTTATTTCTCCCTTCCTTTCTTTCTTTTCTTCCTTCCTCCTTTACTTTCCTTTTTACTTTTTGTTTTTTTATTACTGGACATAGATCACTTTTCAAAAGTTTTCTTAAGTGCTGGCTTTATGTATGTAATCAGAATGAAACTTAAATTCTACATTTTGGCTTTGTCCCTGGTAACTAAAATCAGGTCATGATGTTGTGGATGATTTAGCAATAACATAATGACAAACATAACAGGGACTGTTTGTCAGTGTTGCTGTCATCCCCAAAGACATAATGTGTATTCTTGTTAAACTAATCCAAAACTAAATGATGCAAATAGTTATAAATAAAAAGAGAGAGATTTGGGTTCTGAGTATTTTCCCTTTCTGTAACAATCACCTCAAATGAAGGCATTTCATGTTATACTATTTTCATTTTCATGAGAATAAGTTTGGATCAGTGTCTGATTATTTAATTTTAAAGGTCATATATAGGAATGTGTTTATGAGTAGGAAAATGGTCACAGATTTCCAACTTGTTAATAAGTAATACTGGATGCAAATTATTCTTTACTTGGTAAAGCTGATCAAAAAGTGCAAAGACTGTGACTGCCTAGGCCTTGTTACAAGAATAAATTAGTAAAGAGAGGTAAAGTTCTGGCTCTGCGTCATCTTAGTATCCAATTTTACATGACTGCTTTTTCGAAAGAAAGTTTTAATGACAATTTAAAGACTTTGCCCTTTTTAATACTAGTTATAAGAGTTGAAAAATATAAATTGCTCTTTGATAATATATTCCCAAATCTTTCCATAATCCTAAACGCAGATGCTAATGAAAATGTTTTCAGACAAAGCACTGAGTCTGAAGTAATCTCCAGCTCAGTGTAATTTGGAATATGGAGCCATTCTTCGCAGAGTTCATTTTCTCCTCTTTTTTTTGATTGAAAATAAGAAAAGTAATCCCAGACAAATTCCTGAAAGAAAGCTGTATGAATAATTGCCCTTAAAAATTAAAGAGAATAAAAAAATTTATATAAAAGTCTAACAAGGATTGATGTTTCTATTGCAGGCTGACATTTATATAATATTTGTGAATATTAGTAAAACAAGTTCATCCTGCTTTATTCTAGATTTGTCTTCTATTTTGAGATCTTCTTAAAAACTAGTAATATAAAAAGAAAAGGAAAATCCAGTCCCATTCATTCATTTTCTCTTAACATTTATATTAGAATGGTGATTTTTATTTGTAAGAATCACCAAGAAATATTCTTAAAGAGCTAGCACTTCAGAACAAGTGGTTCTAAAACTTTTCCAGAGATCTTAAATTCCAGAGATTATCCTTTAAAGACCATAGGCATTACCATGATAGAAACAAAATAAAAACATATTTCATTCTGTAAAAAAGTGTTTAAAAATACATTTTGATATTATATGTGTTCTGTAGAGTGATGTTTATGGTCCTGAAATTGCAGTGACATTGTTGGGGTTGGGTGTGGTGTTACAGCATTAAGTAATGAAAAAATTAATTAAATGTTATAATGAAGCTGTTGAGTTGAAATGGTAGCCCTACTGAAGTAGTCAAACTCTCCATGCCCTAAAAAGTAGAAAATGGTTGGCTATACATCTGAGATCATTAACTCCACTTCTGAGTGCTCGGGGTCCAATAAAGCTATGGGTTAAATGAATATTAACTTGTTTTGAAACACAAATACACAGAAACAAAGTGTAGCTGCCACTCCTCCTTTTTGTCAATGTAATCAATGTTCAGTGTATTACAGTTACAGATAGAAGTAAGAAATAAGGAAAAGTAGATTCTTAGAAATTGTTATGAAAACAATAATTTTCCCTTACTTCTTTGTCACCCCAGAGTCAAATTTCTCTTGTTGAGAAAACTTCTCTACAAAATGAAGCCAAAAGAGAGAATCGATTTGCCCAAGTTTATGACTTTTTAGGACAGTGGAGGTATGCAGAGTTTAGGTCTGGTGGTGTTTTGAGAAACCTCACGTATCAATAGCTTAGAAAAATAGTGAACCATTAATATATTTATAATACATTTTTGTGAGGTAGGTTTTTTATTCAAAACATCCAACTCTACCCAATAAAGCCATAAATATTTAACTAGAAAACTTAGCACCAAATGCTAATTTTCTAAGATAGTGCCTTGAAAAAAATTACATTAAATTGAAAATTTCACTTATATTGTTGATGTTACCTTCAATTATCATAATCTAAGTATAGTTAAAATATTCATTTTGTCTATTTCCTTTGAGAAGAAAATAAAAATATTAACAGTCTTCCTTAGAATAATGTCTGTGAGCCACCACACACATCTAGCATGCAATTTATAAAGTAAATAATTTTGGCTCTGATCTTTATAAATTTAAAATTTTAAAGTTCCAAGTGCACATTATATGATAATGATCTGAAGGAGAATATCATAATAATTTAGGCAGTAAAACTTTCTTATATCCATAAAAGAGGGATAGAGTAGATAGCTATGAATAATTAATATGATATATGGCACAACTCCAATAGATAGATACATTTCAGTCATACTTTGAGTGGATCAGTGTGCTTGGTTGAACTGAATCATTTAATTTGTTCTCAATATGTGCTCAGAGAAGAGAACTTAAAACCAAAAGGATACAGCTTTGTCTAAAACTTAGTGCCACTGACAGAGAAAATTGCAAATACTTACTTTTGAAAATAGCTTGTGAAACTTTGGATAGCTTTAGCTCATAAAAAATTATAAGAATTATAAAGTTACTTCATTTTGCATAACAAATTTTTACTTAAAGATAATACAAAACAAAATTTTGAATACCTGGTTCTTCTAGGATATGTTTTATCAGCTGAAAATAGCAAGGACTTTTATAAAATTAGTAATTGTGAATATAAGCCAGGAGAGTTTGCCTTTTGAATTAAAAAAAAATTGAAATTGGTGAAACCTTAACATGAATGAAAGTGGTCTCTAAAAAGATCCTGCGTTCAGAGTGTTTTAAAGAAGAAGTAATTAAAATATAAAGTTTAATGATCCCATAATGCTAATAGTGCTGTCATTAGGGAAATGGGAATATAGGTGACCCTAAGGTACATATTTTTCAAATATTTAGTATTTTGGTTACACTCTTCAAAGTCAAGTAAAATAAAAATAAATTGGTTGTCATTTAGGGCTTATATTATTTCTTTCACTGCTGTGCAGTGGGTGGTATAGACCATTTCTAACAACTTATATTTATTGAAGGTATTAGGTCATATCCAAACTACTGATTTAAAGGGGAATATTAACTTCTTTCTACACTGTAGAAATTGACATTTTGAAGTATACTGAATGAATTTCCAATAACTAAAAATCATAATATACTCAAAGAGGATTCTAAGTGAAGCAGGCCCAGTATCACTGAGTTTAATACACTTTACTAATATAAAGCTGTAGAAAACAAAGTTAATTTTGGTGGCTGACTACTACTGTGTCATATTAAAATGTTACAAAATTGAAACTATACTTTGTGTATTTAAAGGAAGTCTATTTATGCTTGTGTGTGTGTGTGTGTGTGTGTACGTATATGTGTGTGTTTGTATTATGTAAGTAAGCGTATGTGCTCATATAGAGAAATAGAGAGAAAATATAAGTATATTTTGTTCATTTTGAACACTTGAAATACTAATAATAAAATCTTGGGTCATGGTTACTGGAATTTGTTACTTAGGAAAATGCTTCTTAAGAATAAATGTTTAATCATCTCTAAAATTATATGTATCTTATGTCTAGATAGTCTAGCGTTCGTTTTTGAAAAAACAGAATTTATACTACACATTACCATTTTTGCTGTGACTTTGGGTGAGTCATTTCATTTCTCTGTGAACCATCATTGAATGAGTGTAATTCAACTAGTGCAATATATCCCAACTCAAATCATTCCTCAGAATAGTCAACTTTGGAAAATCTTAGTGGTCATTCCCAGGACTACAAAAGCAAGATGGGATGTGGAGGAAAAACTGAGCTATTTATATTCATTGTCAATGAGGAGAGAGAGAACTTCTTGAGTTACTAAAACACGACATGCTCAGGTGAAAAGCCATACAATGTCTTTATGTTTGAAGGCAAAATATATTACACACATGCACACATGTGAGCGCACACACACACTTATATGTCTTCGAAATTCTTCCAAATAACTAGTTATTTTGAAAGCATTTAAAATATGACTTTAAAAAATCTATGGTCTAAATTTGATCCAACTAAATTTCATTCATGAATACAATTTTTATTAGTCTTCAGATAGTACTGGTGAAGAGTGACAGCTGCCAAGAAGGCCCAGCATGGCTAATTTAGGACAGGTTTTAAACTGACAATAAACAGTTCAATTCCTTTTTCTAGATTTAGCTCGTATTAGCATCTCATGAACAAGTTTTTAATAATTGGTTGCTCTCTAAATCCCCAAGTTGAGAAGTCTGACTCTTAGGAATGGATAGCTTTTGACACACCCCAGTAATCTTTAGATGATTCCAGAATTTTTCATCCTGTGACTTTTCTATATTCAGTAAAATCTAGTAATTCTAGTTCTCAATAATTACATTTATAGATAGCTCTATGCTTTGGAAGTTGCTTGGGAATATTAGCATTGGGTACTTGGTGACTCATCAGAATTTTCATGTCTCCAGAGTTTCATGAATCACTAAATCAAAGTGAAACACTAGCAACCTGTATATCACCAGTTTTGAAGTTTTGAAAAATTTACTCTGTCTTTTGATCAGTGAAAAGCATAAAAGAGATGCCGAATATGTTTTAAAAATTAAAACTGCTGTTTATATTACCCAAAAAACTACCATTCATTGAGTCAGTTTAATAATATCTCAATATTCTTAAAATGAAAGAGAAATTGTGAGGGTATTTTTCTCATGCACTCCGTAAGCCATTAAAATGTTAACTGTTAGTTAAGGAAGATTGAGAAAAAGCACAGTATTTCCTATGATATCAGAATCACTGGCTTTTTAATAAACTGCTTTAATATGCTTGAAACTGCTCTATAGGTGTAAAGGATGTGAGTTATACTCCTGCTAAGTGGTTTAAAAATAATGTTTCCACCATCAAGAGAAATTAGGGTCCTTTAAAAGTAAGACATTTGACTTTAAGTCAAATCTTACACATTATAATACTTGTAAAGTTTGGGAATGAAATGACAGCAAAGCAAATACACATTAATAAAAGGTTAAAGTAAGGGTGACAATACAAAATTTTCAGAAAAAATCATGTCCAAAAATTATGAACAACCTTGACTAAAAAAAAAAAAAAAAATTGAATAAAACTGATGCCTCGATATCAGATAAACAATAAACATGTGCATAACTAAATAAGATTATGATATTTAGCATTACTGTCTGTACATGGAAATAAGATATCTTTTAATATTATATAAATGGTATTCTTAAACATACATAAAAAAGTAACTTTGAAATATAATTACATTTAAACAACCATGTACAATTAAACACCCGTATATCCCACATAAATATTTCTGAAATACTGAAATATATGTTGTAAACAGATAGTAGATTAATATATATTATAGTTTTGAATAAACCCCATTCTTTACTAACTTGACCAGTCCCCATAAATTGCCTCAAATATAAACATTTGGAGGAAACATTAAAAAATTTAATGGCATCAAAATAACTTTATGTTTCTTTTCTCATTGCCTCAATGTATCATGATGGTTTTCTGAATTTTTGGACATCCACACAGCTTCTCTCTCCTTTATTTCAGTCTTTCATATATTCACTGAATTCTCAGACTTTAGAGTTAGGGGTAAAGATGTAATAATTAAACCTAGCAAGAAGGGTCATCTCTTCTGATTTTCCTTTTATTTAAAAAAAAATGTAAAGTCTTCTAGTAGAAAAAAGTAAGGTACAATAAACATGTTTGTCACTTTGATTTTTAAAAGAGAAGTTTAAAGAAAGAGTAACTATAATATCAAAACAAAACTTCCTAAACAAATTTATAATTATCATTTTTATCTACTATTTCAGTTGTTAGGATCTTCAAATCTCATTGAATTATAAAAACTAAAAAATGTATTAGGTTTTACAATATATTTGAATTTTTGAAACAGACAAGCTAAAATGAGTATAGATGGATTTTTTTAAGAAAACTCACTGTTTTTTAGCATCTCAGTAGGCAAATGTATTCCAGAACAGAAATATATAATGTTATGAATTGATTCCATTTTGAGGTTATTTTTAATGTTAGAGCAAAACCATATAGACACTAATTTTGGAATACCAAATGATACAAAGAGGGAAAATGCTTGAAATCGTTTTATTTTGGAAAGTCAATACTACTTAATTCATCTTCACTGTATGTTTTCATTTTAAAAGATAATGATTGCTGTTTTGCTGCCTTCTTTTAAAATTAAATATCATCAGATAAATCATTGAATTATACTGATTTTATTAAAAGAAACAAACAAGAAACAATCTTTGGGTATAAATTCTATGCTTGCTTTTTCAATTCCTCCTTCCTCCCTCAAGTCACATTTACTGAAAGTTTTTTTTTTTTCATTTTCTGCTGCAGATCTAATTATTTCCTGTGCTAGGAATTATTAAAAGTTGATTTCTTGTTTCCTTTAACCGATTCCTATTAAATACATTTATGTGCAAATGAAGTCTTGAAAATATTGGTTGTTTGTTTCAGCATAAAGTTGATCATGATGGATTTCACTATTCGATATTTATTATTTTAAATCGAGACCAGCTATTGTTAAATATTCCTAATAAGACTAAAAAAAAGAAAATAATAGAAATATAAGTTAATTATGTCTGAATTTTTTTTGGTATGGTCTCCATAGATGAAATATTGTTATTTTCTTCTGTGTTTATAGGTCTGAAAAAGTAATAGCAGAGAGGTCAGCCTTAAAGTACTTTAGGTTGATAGTCAAACCACAACATGGACCAAAATTGCATTTATCCAGTGGTTAGATCAAGGGGTGAAAAAGAGGTCTCAGAGATTTGCTTTACTTTTGTAATACTGGACAAGTAAATATATATCTGACCTTTCTGTGATATAATTTTTCCATCTATTGAACTCGGATAATAACTTTCCAACTAACTTGTTGAAATGATTAATGAGCCTATTCGGAAACCACTCTGAACTCCTCCATAAAAAAGTTTCAGTGTATATATAAATTATTACTAGCCATAAGCCCTACTGTCTAATGAAAAATGCAAAATACAATGTGGCTGTATTATTTTCATTGTTATTATTAGTTATAATGATGGTTATAATACTCCCTGATGTAGAAACAAGTGTTGTGGTTACATTTTTCATAAAGTGAATAATAAACCTGAATTTTCAGTCCCTTGTCTGAGCTGTAATTTAGTTTGGGTACCAGACACACTGATATTTAAATAGTACCTCAGGGTTTGTAAAATACTTCCTTGGCTGAATACTTTTTCATATTTCAAAGAAAGCAGCATTTACAATTATTTTATTGGTATTAATTCTAAAGAAGAAATGGGTTATAGAAACAACTTATAAGTTTCCAATCTGATCAAGTATTGCCCTTCAGCTCATTTTCTTATCAAATGGAGGCAGTTTTAATTTCCCCAAAGTGTTTATGCATGACAAGTGGGAATTTTCAAATAATACGTAGGGTATTCTTATTGAATAAGTTAATATGTGATTTTAAGAATCGGATATTTATCTAGTGTATATGTATATACATACACACACACACATATTTAATGCTTTGATGTGAATAGTATTTTGGTTGAATATAATATGAGCTCTTATTTTTGCATAAATATATGGTTATGTAATTCCTATTATTTATGATATACTTAAAAATGAAATACATTTAAATTTTCACATGGACTATTATCGTGTGCTGTAAAATAGAGGGCACCACTGGTACAAGTCCTTTACAAAAACAAGCAGGCTGTAGATAAAGAAAAATGCTAGCATTGCTAGAGAAGACAGTAAGTTGTTTTCTTTGTGATTGCAAAGGCAGAATTATTCCAAATTGGAAATTCTGCCAGTTGATGAATGTTTCTTCCAATTATGTATTCTAGAATTAGGGAAGTAACCACATAATGGGGTCACAGATGCACTGGACCCACTGTGAAATGGATCTGAACCAAAACTCCATTGATTTCATGAGCCTCTACTCTGACCAGGGGACCACAATGATGTTTTGGATCTCCAGGATTAGTGTCCCTTCAGAGTTGATGTCCCCAGTAATCCACAAAAGTCTGATTACTTCACTTTCCCCAATACACAGTCACCTTGGTAAATAGTTGTATGTAAATGTATTGTGATTCAAGTTAGACGTCTGTCCACTTGACCTAGCAGTCTTCCACTTATACAGACTGAGTAAGAATTTAGTAGACTGCTCCTGTACTTTTTTCAAAGGACACCATAGTTAAACAGACAACATCATAGGTGTCTTTTGAATCTAACTACATTGATTACTACTTTAACTCTACTGTCCCATATGGTAACCATGCCCATCTTGTCTTGGCACTAGACCTGTGCCACCCAAGAATCTCAATTTTCACATTGCATTTAGGGATGCCAATTCAGTGGTAGCTGTTCCCATTGTAATTTCTGTCCTGCAGTGAAGAGTGACAAGAGAGACATTAACCCTGAACTTACTTTTTTCAATCTCTTTCCCCTCTCCAGTTGCCAGGCTGTCAATCAATTTTATCATCTTGGAATATGGTCCACAGTATTCTAACCAGATTTTCTTTAGTTTTTGAGAATTACTGCTTAGACTCCAATCTAGAAATGTAAAAGAAAAGAGAATATAAAATGTAAATATAAAATTCTGACTTTTTGCAATTCATAATTCTTTGAGCTCTCTATCCACTCATGGTCTATCTATCTTTTCTCAAATGATTAGAGGATAAGAGATGATTTTAAATGAATATTCCAACTATTTCCTCTTTAATTTTGGCATAACACCTTCCTTGAGAATGTGCATACAGTTTTCCTCCAAAACGTGAAGATTGGCAAGGATCATTGGCCTAGAAAGAAGATAGCATCCATTCTCTTTCTCATTGTGTTTCTTAGTGAGAATTAATTGGAACATGGTCATCAATTGTGTAAGCAAATATACTATTTTATTAATGTTGTCAAACTATTATTATTCTATTGATAGTAAACAAAGAGATAATCTTATTCTAAAATATGAACAAGTATAATTTTGTGGATTAACCTGACATGTTCTTATTTTTTTTATTTTCTAATTTTAAATGAATGCTTTGTTTAGGAAATGTTGAAAATATGAGATTATTTACAAAAATAAGCAAGAAATTATCAAAAAATCCCACTACGCAGGGATAATACTTTAAATACTCTGCTACATTTACATCTAATAATATGCACAGATATGTGTATGTGGGTGTTTATACAATTAATTTAGCATTGAAAACTGTAGCATAGATTACATAAAGTATACTGTTACTTTAAAATTAACATTTTGTGATGAATAGAGTCACTTTTAAAAATACTATTTTTGAAATTACATCCCTAAAGTGTCATATTTTACTTACACTTCCCTTTTTTGTTGAACATTTATGATGCTTTTTTGCACGTTATAAATATTTCTTCAATGGCTTCCTCATCTAGATAGATTCCTAGAAGATAAAATTCATAGCCAAAAGAATGAAAACGTTAAATTTAACTCATGTCACCAAATTACTCTCTCAAAAATATATACCTATTTGTATTACCACATGAACTGTACAAGAGTTATTTTCCCACATATACACCAACATTATTTATCTTTTTTTTAAGAAGTTGGCAATTTTTTTAGTGTTTAATATTTATGTCTTTAGGCTGTAGAATTTTTTTTCTGTGTATTTTGTGTTATTGGATTTCTTATTTTGAAATATGGTATATAAATAGTCCGTGGTGTCAACAATAATACTAGTTTTCATTATGTATTTTTACATTGCTTTTATTTTTAGAAAGACCTTTTCCATCCTGCAAGGAAACATTTACTATGTTTTGATCACTCCTTCAATAATTTTATTTTTATATTTATTTCTTTAATCTACCTACAATATCCTTTAGTATATCACGTGAAACATGGAGCTAATTTGTTTTTTATCACTAAAGAATTATGACAAATGTGTTTTACCATTTTAATGTAGAATTTTCATATATTTGCATCATTTTTGTGTTTTCTATCTTCTTCCCATGGGTTCATTCTCTATTCTTATATCAGAATCATATGTTTACATTTTTATAGTTTTTAAGTATATTTTTAAATTTTTATAAGTGTGTCTTTACTCCTGCTGCTAAATTCCACATATATATTTTTAATTGTCTTGTTCATTCATCACTGTTTTTATTTGAAATAAAATTTCGCATCTTTCTCTCTTTGTCTCTTTTTTTCTGGTGCTCACACATACAACATACACACATACACAATATTTTGACTGGGATTATGTGTATTGATTAATTCATTTGGAAATAATTGAAATATCTACAGTTATCAAAAAGAAATGCTATAAATGTTATGGCATAAAAATGGCATAGAGTTCCATTTATATTATCTATTTCTTACGTCCTCGATAAACATGAGCTGATTTGCTTTTTATTATGATTCTAATATGTATATAAACACACACACACACACACACACACACACACACATATATATGCATGTATAATTATTATCAATATTTTGACCAAGTCCTTAATTTCAGTAGATTGTTATTTTTTTTGAAATTTCTGGTTCAAAAATAATTTTGTAAAGAAAAAAATGTATTAGCTTTCTAATAGCTACATTTCTTATTTACTTATTTTTCTATATTGTATTGTCTGAATCTTCTAGAATAATGTTACACGATTATGGTGATCTGGAGCAAAATTTTTTTTTCTAATTGTGACACAGACTGTCTCCTGTGTTTTTGTACATTTTATCATTCTATTTATTCATTCACTTATTTATTCAACAAAAATGTATTGTATACCTACATTAGTATCTGTTAACACTGGGCTCAGTGCTGTGTTTACAGTAGTGGATAAAATACTTTGTTTTAGGTAAAAATTTATTTATCACATTTTTCATACCTATAGTCTCATTTATAAAATACACATTTATCAGGATGGACGTTAAATATTACTTAGTGACTTTTTGGCACTTCGTTTTTCTCTTTTTATGAGTTCTGTATTTTTCCCCCACCTTTTAGTTATTCATTTTATGAATTACATACTTTTATTTCCTAATGTTAAAAGTTATTTGCAATTCTGGAATACATTATGGTTGTTTCTTTCATAATATATTTCCTAGATCAGTTCTCATTGTGTCTACTTTTGTTTGCAATTTTTAAATCTCTCTTAACTAATAAGGGGACTCAAAATTATGCTCTCTTTATCAGTTGTCCCATTTATTATCTTTTTTCTAGCTCTGAAATGGTTAAAATAATATGGACATGATCTTTTCCTTGAAATTTATAAAATATTCCCCAAAAACTGCCTTCATGGTTCTCTTTTTGGATATAATACTGAGAAAATGGTACAAATTTTTATCCAGTTTTTTTTTTTTTGCCTTTTTGTGCCCTTGAATCAGAATGTTGAATTAGATTTCTTAGAAAAATACTCATTTCATTGAAAATGTAACATATATAATGATTTATATAATAATTACATTTTCTTAAACATCTTCTCTAGTCATGTATTTGTTCATTCAGTCTCTGTGGACCACTATACTAGAAACTGTAAATGAGGCAGTTGAGTTTCTTCAATCCATATTCTAATAATCCAGAATAAAGTCATTAAAGTATTAGATGTACTTTTTTAAATTCCTTAATGATGTATAACTTCTCTAGTTGTACTTTTTTGTATTTTAGTTTTGTTAATTTATTCTTGTTCATAATTGCTGAAGGTTTTCAGATTTACTGTTTTCTTAAAAGAACTTGAGCAGCATTACCTTCAAACTACAGGAAATTATATCAATGTTTTACTTCCCATGGTATAATATCATCTATATATGAATGAATCCCTCCACCAATACTATCTGACATTCTAAGTTATTTTACCTTATCATTCTTATCTTACATTTCACTGCCTTATATAGCCAAATTATTTCTTTAATCCATAAGGGGTTAGCAACATATTTCTGGAAAGGACCAGATAGTAAATATTTTAGACTTTGTGGGCTATATGGTCTCTGTCACAACTACTTTACCCTGCCATGAAAGCATGGAAGCATGAAAGCAACCATAGAAAATATATAAAAGAAGAACACATCTGTGTCCCAATAAAACCTTTTTTGCAAAAAACAGGCAGCAGCTGGATTTGGCTCATGTCTTATAATTTGCTGACTCCTAATCTAGATCATTTTAAACATGCCTGGGTCTTAACACTCAAAAATAAACAGCATATACTTTTCTCCTAACCTGGTACCTTCTTCTACTACTGCCCTATCTTAGTCCTCTCCTTCATAGAAAATCTTGTCATAAGATTCTGTCCCAGTCTATATTTCCTCATCAATCTCTCAATTCTTCAACCCACTACAATCTGTCATCAGAGCTTATCAAGCCATAGAAAGAGCTCTTGCTAAATTTGCCACTGACTTCATTATTACTAAATTCTATGCCCTTATTAAAATTCTTTGCTTCACTATGATATCTCAGTAACATTCAACACTGGGTCTTTTCTTCCTTCTTTAAATGTTTTCCTTTCCAGAATTCTGTAATCAGATCATTTCCTCTTCATTCCAACATATCCTTTTCCATTTCCTTTGTAAGCTCAACCTGAATATTATGTTTCGCTAAGGCTCTTTCCTTGCATCTCCTCTTATACCACTATATTCTCTCTCTCTCTGTCTCAATAATCACATTTACATATGCAGCATGCATTACCATTTACTTACTAACAATAAATAAGTTATTCCTTTATTTCTTGACCTCTTCCCTGCGTTCCCCACATGTATACCAATTTCCTATTTGACATCTAAATTCAATTATAGAAGAGTACCTTAATCCCATTTCCAAACAAAATCATGGTCTTTCTTTCTCAGCCTGTTTTCCTTTTTCTGGTTCTTGTCTTGTGAATGAAGCTACCCACTTCTGTAAGTCAGAATCATAGGAACCATCCTTGACTCCATCCTCACTCTTACATTCCGTAAACAAATCACCATGAAGTCCTGCTGGTTTTACCTCTTGAGTATCTCTCAAATCCATCCATTCCTCTCTATTTTTACTATTGCCAATTTTGTCCTATTTAGTCTCCTTAGCTCAGCTAGGAGCTGATTTATTCTCTAAACTGAATACAAGGAGCATCGTTCAAAACAAAAGCTGATCATGTCACCATCCTCCTTTATTTTGAGCAATTTGGTGGAGTCCTGTTGTTCTTTGGATGAAAATTAAAACCCTTAACATGACCTTAAAAACACTGAATGATCTGGCCCTTCCTTCACAGATCCTTCTCACATCACACTCCTGTTTGCTCTCAAATCTCCATCCAAAGAAGCCTCCTTTCACTTATCCTCTGACAAGGTCATTCTATAAGCCCAGCCCTAGATGCTACTCACTCTACTTAGTTAATTCCTATCCATCACCTCCTCAGGAAGCCATTGCTGAAATCCTTATTGTCAAACCACAAGATTTAATTCTTCCTCGCTCTCACTTATTTTTAATAATGATTTGATTAACATCTTCCAATTCTATTTGAATCTACTGTATCCAAGGAAAGGTAATATATGACTGTTTTTGTTTGACTTTTATCTCCAATGCTTTACTCCATACATTGTATAGAAGAGGAATGTCATAAATGTTTACTGAAAGAATAAATAAGTGCATTCCCAAATTTTACTTCTCTTTACTTTCTGCCTTTTAAAAATAGACTCCCTCCTTTGAAAAGTCACTTTATAAATTCTTCTCTTGAAAAACTAGTAGTTTTTCATTATTTAAAGTTCAAAACTGTAGATTACGATATAGATTTGGTGTAGCTCACTTTTAATGAGTTTTCTCATCTTATTATGTCTATGTTCAAGATGACAAAATACATAAGGACAAAAGCAAGAAAATATATATAACTGTGTTTATATATATAACTTTATTTACCATTTTCCTAGCATTTTGTATATTTTTGCATTTTTGTATATTTTATTCTATAATAAAATTAATAGAAGCAAATTGTTTATAATCTGCCATTTTTATTTACTCTATTGTGAGCATATAAAGCATCTACCTACAGCATAATTTAGTTAGTGCATAATACTGTATATTATTTTACTGTACACGGGTTATAATTTTGTTTTGGTGGTTGTTTCAAAATTTTTGGAATAAACAAATTTAAGATGACCAACCTTGCACTTATGTCTTTCTAAATATACTTAATGATTACAGTTTTATATTAAAATTTCAAACCGTCTTATCCAACATTTTAAAAAAATTGGTAGTGATCTGTTATAATTTAGATCAAAAGGTTTTTTGTTGTTTTTTAAGATTCACCATTTTGATTACGAATGATACCCATAATATCTTACATTTGTTTGACATTTGTATATTTTACTTTCTGTATATTATGTTTATTTGCTTTGCCAATTCATAATTCTTATTGACTTCTGTAGGTTTTTGGGTTTTTTTTTTACTTCTATAGGTTTTAAATTAATTTATTAATCTTTTAGCTTTTATAAAAGTCACAGATGTTTTTCTCGGCACTTGTTATTCATCTTTTAATGATTTCAGGTGGGACTTTGATTGTATAATTAGAAAATTAATTTCACATAATTAAATTACTGTATGTTTTATTTTATGGTTTCTGCCTTTTTTTATATAGTACAAAAGTTATCTCCAGAAATATTAAATAAATATTCATTCTGTTATCCTCTAATAGCTTCATGGTTTTATTTTTTGCATGCAAATCATTAATTCAACTTTTTGTTGTCAAAATTTTACCTAGTTCCACAAACTCATTTGTTATTTACTCACCGTTATGAAATGTTCTATTTGTTAACCTGCAAAGCATTAAATACTTATAGATACATATATTAAAACTATATGCATATATATTTATGTGCTATATGCATGGATTATGTTTTCACATATATGTTTCCATATATATACAAATATATATGAATACACATGCTCTTCTATTAAACTTTTAATTTTCCTAATAATTTTATCCTAGTCTTTATTTAACATAATCAGTTGAATTACATTTCATTGTTCATATTTTTAAAATATTCTGGCTATAATTTTGAGTTTCTATACTTAATTATAAAAGTCACTATATATAATATAGTATATGTATACCTATACATATATAGTATTATATATGTATACATTTATTATTATATATAATATACATTATATTTTATATATATATATATTTTTTTTCAGCTACCTTGCTTTCTATTGCCTTTTAACCTCTCCAAAATCATATTCTAGAAATAAATCACTGTTAACTCTTTACTCTGTGTTCTTTTGGATATTTTCTGTGCATATATAAATGAATATGTTTTTCTCCTCGTATATTATACTACCTGTAATGATCTAAATTATGTTTGTATGCTTTTGGCTTTGTTTCATGTAATATATCTTGGACATTTCTCCATGAAGACAAATAAAGATCTACCTCTTTATTTTTAGTTAACTAAAATGATTCTCTAGTGGAAGACAAGTGAGATGTTTGAAAACATGGAAATGAACTTTAGAATTATTATGTCAGTACCATAATAAAATTTATTTGATACTTTTATTGGAATTGTGTTATTTTTAAAGAATAATTCGGAGTGCATTAATACCTTTTAAATTCTAAATCTTCATCATCTTGAGATATGATAAAACTCTACTTTTGTTAACTTATATCTGAGTTAAGTAAACAGTGAAACACTAAAATATTTTGCATATGGGAGAAAATTTATTTTATATGTGTTACAATTACAGTTAACCTTTGAAGGCCAGTTTGAACTGCTTGGGTCCACTTATCCGTGGATATATTTCAATAGTAAATAATACAATACTACACAGTCCATGGTTGATTGCATCTGATGATGCTGAGGAACTGCAAATACAGAGAGCCAGCTATAAATTACAGACAGATTAACCCCTGCATTGTTCAAAGTCAACTGTATTTTATTTTTGTTCCTAATATGTACATGATGAATTTTCCTTTATTGATATTTTCTACCTGTTTTTTGCTATCATCCACCTAATCCATGTTTGTGTGTGTATGTAGGAGTGGGGGTTGTATTTTTTTATGGGCCTATTACAACCAAAAACAATACTATTCCAAATGTTAATTCCAATTGTGTTTCAGTATATTTTCTTTGGTTTAATAAATAGGACATTCTTCATTATCCATTATCTCTTAACTCTCCCAACTGTTAAAATTTGCATCATTTATTTTCGTCAAACTTCTGAAATGATGCTGACCAGTTAGGAAGCTCAACAGTTTGCCTCCGTCTCATCTTCACAATAGTCTGAGGAGGAAAATCATTACTGTAGATGATTTGGACAAAAACCTAGAATGTTCAAAGTGATAGAGCAGTGTTATAGTGGTTAATAAAAACTCTTCTGCAGGAAGGGGCTGCAATAAGGTGGCCTGGCAGCAATTCTCAAATGAGAGTGTTTCTACTCTGAGGGAGTAGACTTAGACACGTTGCTCTGAGTAATATCACTTTCTTCTTTAGTATATTCTATTAGGCTTCTTCTAGCACTTGTGATCTTTTGGGTGGAGCTACCAAGAGAGCCAAAATAAGCATATAAGTTTGTGCCAAAATATTAGGAATCTTCTGTTTAAATTTGCCCATGGGTTGCATTTAATGAAACCTAGGCAAACTCAGGTGTCTTCAAGGGCAAGAGAGATTATATGAAGAAATATGTATGAATAAATAAGGATTAGGAATTAGTGGGACTATGGAAACCTACAGTGACATGGGCAGACTATGTAGCCTATGTCAACTGTTTTCTTATCTATAAAATAATGAGACAATTAACATCGGGCAGGCTCAGGTAAGTATGTAGAGAACTAGAACTAGGAATACTTTCCTCAGGGACTTGTAAATGCTGAAGTATGGATATTTTCATACTCCTTCCCCCCAAAAAAACCTCCTAAAGTAGAAAATGATCTACTAGAGTGTTATTCAACCTCAGCACTATTGATATTTGGGGTCAGATATTTGGTGTTAGCAGGAGGTAGATCTGACCTGAGCATCATAGGAGACATGTCTGGCCTGATCCATAAGAAACCAGCAGCAACACCCACTCTCCAGTTGTGACAACTAACTGTATCTCCAGATATTGTTAAATGACCCCCTGGGAAAAGGGAAGTAACATCAGCTATGGTTGAGAACCACTGATGTAGCACATAGGATTTGGTCTTGGAGAGATAAGAATACATTTCTGTAGCCAAGAAAAGTTCACTAGTGATCCTCAAACTTCAAAATCTTGATGTCATCTGCATGGAGCAAGGGGTAATCTAAGAAGAGATGGGTAGGTAACTCTAAAGTAAACTCAGGCTCACATCAAAATTGAGAGAATTTCTATGTCAAGCTTTTAACAAAGTGATATCAGGATTTTGGTGATGACAGGAATGATATGCTTTGTTTTATTGTGACTCTTATACAAGGTTAAAGGACTAATAGGTGTCTACAGATAAAATGGTTAACAGTCCTGTTCCAGGAAAGAATGAGAAGAAATGAATGGTTTTGCTGCCACCATAGTAGTAGTGTAGTGTAAACCTAGAGAATTTTGCATGAGGAGAGGCAATGTTGGGAGAAGTAAGTACATGATAGCTCTTGTCAGAACTTATCAGCCTTGTCAGCCACAAGGCTCCTGAGTAATTGGGTTTGGGAAACACAAATAGCACCAATCAGGTCTAACAATATTTAATGCATAAATATTAGTTAGGCATCAGTGAATTTAAGACTATGACTTTGTTTGACCATCATATACATGGAAAGGGGAAACCACATAATAAAAGATTTTCTACTCTCAGTTCAAAGTTGGAAGACCTGAAAAGCAAGAATCAAGGGGGAAACTGAAAAGCAAATAAAAGGTTTTGAACACACCAAATGAAAATGTGTAGGAGAAACTAACCTCAGTAAAAACTTGGGGACTGGCAGAGGCATTTCTGTAATTTTCTACAATCTCTAAGAAGATAGTTTTTCACAAGACTTGCTCTATTAGAGGAAACAATTTTCATGGATGGTAGAATTTCCCCCTATTAAATGAGAGAGATATGGTTAAACTCTTGATGAAAGATTTCTTCCAGTTGATTTTGAGGCTCACAAGTAATGAAATCTGAACAAATGCCACAGACTGACTGGTACCATGGAGAGGCTGAAATTAAAAAGAAAATGATATTTTTTTCTTCTCCCTTTAGGAATATTTTGTAGTTAAAAAGACCTAGGCTCTAACACTAGCCCTGCCATGTTTAGCTCTGGAATCATGGGCAGACTTTGAAGCTATGTCAACCTGTTTTCTTATCTATAAAATAATGATACCATTTGTACCTGATAAGTTTATATGAAGATGCCCTATAGTAAAGGACATAACATAGTCTCTGGCACACAGTGAGTGTTCTTAACAAATGGTAGCTATTGTTGTGATAGTGTTATTATGCATGTAATATCCTCCCTCTTTATTCATGTCACTAATTTTTGGTTAAGTCTATTACTGTTACCAACTATTTAAGCATATTACAGAATATGTGGTGCCATTTTGGAATAAGACATTATATAATATAAAAAAGATTATATATTTTATTTCTCTATATTCATATATAAAATTCTTTATAAATTCATATTCAGAAACATATATGTATGCATATATATATATATATATATATATATAGAAAGAGAGAGAGAGCGAGAGCAAGAGAGAGAGAGAGAGAATGTGTGTTTGGGTGTGTGTGTGCATGAATGTGGATATAGATCTGGACTTGAAACATTTTGTCTTCTTGACTGCTTGAAGCTATAGAAAAGTGCGACATAGGGGATATCTGGTAGAAGATCCTGACTATAAGCTCTGGAAAAAAATTCAAAATTACAGCAAGTACTTATGGGAAATTGCAGTGATAAATGCCTATATTGTAAAAGAAGAAATGTCTCATAATAATGACCTCAGCTTATACCTTAATAAACTAGAAAAAAAAAGAGCAGATAAAATCCAAAGTAAACAGAAATACATAATTAATAAAGGTAGAAGTTGAAATCAATCAAATAAAAAGGTATAAAAATAATAAAGGAAATTATTCTTTGAGCAAAGCAATACAGTTGATTAAATGCTAATCATATTGATCTGCAAAAAAACCAAAAAACAAAAAATGAGAGAGAGCAAAACACGAATATCAGTATCATGAATGAGAGAGGTGGAATCACACCAGTTTCTAAAGATATTAAAAGCAAAGTAAGGGAATATTATAAACTTCTTTTTGAAATTAATTTGATAACTTAGATATAATTAACAAATTCCTTGAAAGACGCAAGCTAAAAGAGTTTGCTCAAGAAGGTAACCTAAATATCTTTACATCAATTAAAGAAATAAAATAAGTACCACAAATGAAACTCCAGGTGTAGATGGCATCACTGATAAATTCTACCACACATTGAAAGAAGAAATAATACAAACTGAAGAGGATTGAAGAGAAAATTAAAGAGGAGGAAATCCATTCCAACTCATTCAGTAAGGCCATCACTGCACTGATACCAGAAGCAGGCAAATCACAAGAAACAAAAACTACAGGCAAATACACCTAATAAATATATGTGCAAAAGTTCTATACATACTCCAAAATTTGTAATCATGACCAAGGGCAGCTTATCTGAGGAACCGAGGAACACTGTTTTGTATAGTACCTAATATCAATCAGTATAATTTATTAGATGGTATAATTAACAAATAATTGTCTTAGTACATACAGATAAAGCATTTGGCAATATCTAACATACATTTCTAGTAAAAACTCAGAAAACTAGGAATAGAAGGAAACTTTCTCAACAGATAAGGGTCATTTATAAAATATTGATTGCCAACATCATACATAATAGTGATGAATGCTTTCACCATAATATCAGGAACAAGACAAAAGTGTCTGCTCTCAGCTTCTATGTAACATAATGTGAACATTTTAGCCAGTGCAACAGGCAAGAATTAGAAATTAAAGGCATCCAGGTGGGAGAGAAGGATATAAAACTATATCCAGGTAACAGACCATCTAAGTAGAAAATCCAATGGAATCTATGAAACAACAATACAAAACTCCCAGAATAAGTGAATTTAGCAAGGTTACAATGTGCCATATTATTATATAAGAAATGATAGTATTTCTATATTAATAATAAACAAAGATTTAAATAAAAACAATGCTATTTATGATAATATCAAAATATGAATTACTTAGAAATAAATCTGACAAAAAATGCCCAAGGCCTGATTTGTACTCTGAAAACTAAAAAATATTACTGAGAGAAATTAAAGAATACATAAATAATCAGTGACACAGACCTTCCTTATGAATCAGAAGACTGAGTATTATTACAATGTCAATTCTCCCCAGATTAATCTATAGAGTTAATAAAATTCCAAACATCCCAGCAGGCTTATTTTTGTGGAAAATGCCACATTGACATTGAAATACCAAATTTCATACTGAAATGCAAAAGACCTAGAATACTCGAATGAAATTTGTGAAGGAAGAGCAAATTGGAGGGCAAATTACCTTATTTCAAGACTTATAAAGCATTAATATTCAATACAGTATGGAATTGACATGAAGATAGACAAATAGGCAATGAGTCCATAAGTAAACCCATACATGTATGGACAACTGATCTTTGATAAAGATGTAAATGTACTACAAGGGAGAAAGCATAGTCTTTTCAACAAATGAGGTTTGATTACCATATGAAGAAAATAAAATAACAAAACACTTTGTACCTCATATCAATTTAATAATATGGATCATAGACCTACATATGAAACCTAAAACTATAAAATTTCTAGAGTAAAATATAAGAGAAAATCTTTGTAGTTTTTTTTTTTTTTAGATATGATAACTAAAGCATGATCCATAAAAGAACAAAGTAATAAACTAGACTTAATCAAAATTAAACATTTTGCTTTTGGAAAGACATTGTTAAAGGAATAAAAATATAAGCTACAGACTGAGAGAAATGGCTAAAATGCAACTGATGCGTGTTAATACCAAGTGTTGACAAAGATGTGGAAAAACTAGAACTGCCATACAATTCTGGTGAGAAAGTAAAATGGTAAAGTCATTTTGGAAAACCATTTGGCAGGTTCTTAAAAAGTTAAACATGGACCTAACCATGTGACCTAATGCTTCTACTGCAAGGTATTTAATCAGAAAATATGAAAGCACATGCTTATACAAAGACTGGTACATGAATGAACATAACAGCTATATTTGTAATTTGTAATAACTGGAAACCATCCAAATTCCCATCAACAGATTAACAGGTAAACGGATTGTGTTTTATCCATACAGTGGACACTACCCAGAAATAAAAATGAACACATCAAGGATACTACACCATAGTAGAATCTCATAATGTTAATGCTGAGTGCTAGTAGCCAAGCAAAAAAGAGAATGTTATGCACGATTCAATTTGTGTAGATCTCTAGAGAATACAAACTAATGTATAGTGATAAAGAAAAGATTAGTGGTTTCCTGGAGATGGAGGGGATTATTGGTAGGAAGGCTAAAAAGGGGCACAAAGAAATTTCTGGGAGTGGTGAATATGCTCACAGTCTTGATTGTGCTGATGGTCTCACTCATGTATACACATGCCAAATCTCATCAAATTGTGTATTTTATATATGTGCAGCACACTGCATGTTAATTATACTTTGTAAAGCTTTTAAAAAATGCAACCACTGTCTTGAAGGAGAATCTCTGGCCTGGACCATGCTAAATAAAAATCAGTGGGGGGGCTTCCCTGGTGGCGCAGTGGTTGAGAGTCCGCCTGCCGGTGCAGGGGACGCGGCTTCGTGCGTCCAGGAGGATCCCACATGCCGCGGAGCGGCTGGGCCCGTGAGCCATGGCCGCTGAGCCTGTGCATCCAGAGCCTGTGCTCTGCGACGGGAGAGGCAACAACAGTGAGAGGCCCGCGGACCACGAAAAAAAAAAAAAAAGCAGTAGGGAAAGGCAGTGCACAGATTCAGGGATTGTTCTGTGCCAAATTATTAGCGTAGAGGAGCAGTAATGGGAAAGGAAACCTCAGTTTTAATTATTTGCTGATATCCTGCCTGAGAGCTTCCTTGATAGTCCACAGGTCTTGGCCATTGAGAATAACTAGAATTATCTAAATGTTGTGAAAATGTGGATCTAGGGACGACTAGCACAAGTCATTTTCCATCACCTACCACTGTGTAGAGGAACCCC
Source organism: Grampus griseus (assembly GCF_964374135.1). NCBI lineage: Eukaryota > Metazoa > Chordata > Mammalia > Artiodactyla > Delphinidae > Grampus > Grampus griseus. The sequence continues at coordinate 66,340,224 of NC_139009.1, read as the reverse complement.
TGAGAGCCATGAGAAAGGTCAAGATTTGATAATAGAGGTCTAGGGAGGGATTGCCTGGTGGTAAAAAATCAAAACCAAACCAAACTAAACCAAACCAATGAGAGGTGAAGCTACTTGTGTCCCTAATCTTTTTAAGCTTAGTTTATTTTTCATCTTTTAGATTCTCTCCACTCTTAGACAAAATCTTGACAGGTCTTTTGTAGTCCAAAATTGACAATTAGTTTTAGGTAGACATTCTTTAACATGTTAAGAAAATACTGTATTTTCAGTTTATAATGGGTTTATAAGAAATTCATATTGAAATTTAACATAGAGGTAAGCCATATCTATGGAGATAATTTCTATTAACATTACTAAAGTTTACTTATTTTATGAGAATTACTAATTTTCAACCATCATCACTTTACTACTTGAAACTCTATCACAGAATATCATGGTAATATATGGTTGAAATAAACTGGCTATAAAATATTAAGTATTAGGTATCTATATCTGTAAAAAAATTAATTAGTACTTTTTTTTCAATTTGCCATTTTTATTACCAGAATTAAACTAGGTTTATTAAATGAATTATGAAGCTTTCCATAATTTTTTCATCCTGCAATAGAGTACATAAAAATGCATACATATTTCATTTATGTTATCCTTAAAATTCTTGGGGTCCTGGGTCTTTTGGGAAACATATATTTCTTAACTCATTTTTATACAACTTTATATTCAAGGATTTATTTAAATAGTCCTTATGAAATGGTTTTGAACATTTCTACTTTTTAGAAATTAATTTTTAAGAGATTCTTAAGTTTATTTGCAGAGTGGTACAAATAGATATTTCAAATATTAAACTAAATAAAAAAGTCTCTCAATTTACAGTTTTATAAATGATTCATTTTCTTAGTCTTGATCCCTTTCTTAAATACACATATTTAATGTATATATCTCATATCTTGATTTTGCTTTCAAGAAATTTGCATATATTTATCATTCTTAAAAAGTTGCTTTAAGAAGTATTTATTAAATATGCCACATAGTCTTCTATTTTTTATTGCTGATACATTGATTATTCTTGCTTAATTGTTACCAATTTATACCTTCCCTTAAATATATTTTTTTTATCTTTTGTATTACTAAGTGTGGTTTAGTTTTTAAAATTTCATCTTTTGTTTCTTAATGAAAGAAGTTAACCCATGATATTTGTTCAGAGTAGAGTTTTAGCTTGAGCCTTGATGGGTATGATTCTGATTATTCATAATTTTCAAACAGATTTTAATTGCTGTTTTACTGTCTATTTTAGGCCTAGTTTTATTAAAGAGAATCTTTCATGTTTTATTTAGTTTTTTTATGGATTGAACAATGGCATTTCAGGTTTTTTCGACTTCTCTCTTTTATTCCATCGTGTCATTACATCACAGCAATTAAAGTTGTTCATTCTGCCGGAAAATGTGGAACTTTGTCATACATTGTTCTTTTTTTTTTTTTGGCTGTATTGGGTCTTTGTTGCAGCACCTGGGATCTTCGTTGCAGCACGTGGGATCTTTAGTTGCAGCAAGCAGGCTCTTCGTTGTGGCATGCAGGCTTTTCTCTAGTTGTGATGCGCAGGCTGTAGAGAACACGGGCTCAGTAGTTGCAGCATGTGGGCTCTCCAGTTGTGACGTGTGGACTCTAGAGCGAACAGGTTTAGTCTCCCTGAAACATGTGGGATCTTAGTTCCCCAACCAGGGATCGAACCTGCATCCCCTGCATTAGAAGGTGGATTCTTAATCACTGGACCACCAGGGATGTCCCTGTTGTGCATTATTCTTGTATTTATCTAGGATGTGCTAAGCTACTGTTTGAAATGTGATAAGCTATTTAAATCTGTATATGGGTATTTTTCATCTCAGGGACATTGCTAATTTCCATCCAATTATTTTTCTGCTTTACTTCCTTTATCTCTTTTTCACTTCTGTGTTTATCCATATTTGGCTAATCATTCACTTTCCTCCTTAACTATTTTGTAATCTCTCAATATTTCCTAGCTTTTCTATTTCTTTTTACATTCAAAGTATTATTTTCAAATATTTCTTCTGTTACTTTAATTTTCAACAAACTATTTTCATTTTATGTCTTTTAATGTAGATTTTTTCTCTGAAATTTGCTCTTTTTAAAAGTTTCTTAAGTCTGTTTTTTTTCTATTTTCTCTCCCTCTCTCTCATTCTCTCTCCTATATTCTCATTCTGTTGCTTTTTTATACCAAGTTTCTTTCCAGTTTTGATATTCTGTACCCTTTGACAACTTTCAGATAACACTATAACTTATATTAAAGGAACCTTTTTGTGAACTGTCTCTCTGATCCTTTTCAAAGTTTTTAATGAGATTGATTTTTCTTTCCTTTCCTTTGTTCTGTCATATATTATTACCAGTCCCATATTTTGTTCTTCATGAAAGAAAGAAAAATTAATTCAGATACAGTATTGTAAAGACACAGGGAGGCAGGGCTGAATATTGTGTCCATTTTACTCTAATGAGGTACTAACATTCTCTATCTAGGCTACCTAGTTTTCATATGCAGGCGCACTTTGTTTTATTGAACTTTACAAATATTGTATATGTTTTTTTTTAATTGAAGTTTAGTTGATTTATAGTATCATATTAGTTTTGGGTGTAGAACATAGTACTTCAATATTTTTATAAATTATACTCTATTTAAAGGTATTATAAAATATTGGTATATTTCTTGTGTTGTACAGTATATCCTTGCAGCATATTTATTTTATACAGAGTAGTCTATACCTCTTAATCACCCACCCATATCTTTCCCCTTCCCCACATTCTCACCCCTAGTAACCACTAGTTTGTTCTCTATATCTGTGAGTCTATTGTTTTTGTTATATTCATTTCTTTGTCTTAATATTTAGATTCCACATATAAGTGAAAACATACAGTATTTGTCTTCTCTGTCTGACTTATTTCACTAAGCATTATACCCTCCAGGTTCATCCATGTTGTTGCAAATGGCAACATTTCATTCTTTTATGGCTGAGTAATATTCCATTGTGTGTGTGTGTGTGTGTGTGTGTGTGTGTGTGTGTGTGTGTGTATAGCTTCTTCTTTATCCATTAGTCTGTTGATGAACACTTAAGTTGCCTCCACATATTGACTATGGTAAATAATGTTGCTATGAAATCAGGGTGAGTGTATCTTTTCAAATTAGTGTTTTCATTTTCTTTGGATATATACCCAGGGGTGGAATTGCTGAATCACATTGTAGTTCTAGTGTTTGGCTTTTGAGGAACCTCTTCAATGTTTTCCATAGTGGCTGCACCAATATGCATTCCTACCAAAAATGTTCCCTTTTCTCCACATCCTCACCAACATTTGTCATTTGTGGTCTTTTTGATGATTGCAATTCCAACAGGTGTGAGGTAATATCTCATTGTGCATTTGATTTGCAATTATCTGATGATTAACAATGTTGGGCATCTTTTCATGTGCCTGTTGTCCATCTGTATATCTTCTTTGCAAAAATGTCTATTCAGGTCTTCTGTGTATTTCTTTTAATCAAGTTGTTTGTTTTTGATATTGAGTTGTATGTGTTGTTTATATAATTTGGATCTTAACCTGTTATATGTCATATTATTTGCAGGTATTTTCTCCTATTCAGTGGGCTGTCTTTTGATTTTCCTGGTGGTTTTCTTTGCTGTATAAAAGTGTAAAAGTTTAATTAGGTCCCATTCTTTTATTATTTTTTTCACATTAAATTATTTTATTTATAGCCCCACTGTTTTAGATGTACATTTATGGACTATCCAAAAGCAGTAATTTTTTAAGCAATCCTGGAAATTTTAAATACTCTAAGCAACTACCAAAGATCAAGTTGTCAAGTTCCTCACCGAGGACATCCTTAGGTCATCTTTGTGGTCCCAGATAGTAAGTAGTCAGCTAGCAGTAGTCTATGCTTCAAGCATTCATCTTTCATATGAATGAAAATTAAAACCGACAACATGGCAGAGGCCAGACCAGGCTGCTGTCCTCCACGTGTTCAGGGACGAGGAGCCTCAGAACTGGCCCAGCCGTGGAGCCCCAGCCATCGGATGCCAGGCGTCCACAGGCCCGGGACCGTCCAAACCTCTGCCGTCGAACAGGCCAAAAAAGAGGTGAGGTTAGAAAGCCATTCTTTTATTCTTGCTTTTGTTTCCTTTGCCTTAAGAGACAGATCCTATATATATATATATATATATATATATATATATATATATATATATATATACACATATATATACATATACATATATATATATATATACATATATATAGCTGCAATTTATGTCAAAGACTGTTTCCTCTATGTTTTCTTCTAGGAGTCTTATGGCTTATGGTCTTACATATAGGTCTTTAACTCATTTTGAGTTTATTTTCCTATATGATATGGGAAGATGTTCTAATTTTATTCTTTTGCATGTCAATGTCCAGTTTTCCCAGAACCACTTATTGAAGAAACTGTATTTTCTCTGTTGTATATTCTTACCTCCTTTATCATACATTAATGACCATAATTGTATGAGCTTATTTCTGGGCTCTCTATTCTGTTCCATTGATCTATGTGTCTGTTTTTGTGTCAGTATAATACCGTTTTGATGAGAGTAGCTTCATAGTATAGTTTGAAGTCAGGAAGTGTGATACTTCCAGCTTTTGTCTTTTTTCTCAAGATTGCTTTAGATATTTGAGGTCTTTTGTGTTTCAATATATATTTGAGGATTATTTGTTCTAGTTCTGTGAAAAATGGGTATTTTGATAAGAATTGCATTAAATCTGTATATTGCTTTGTGTAGTGTGGATATTTTAATAATATTAATTCTTCCAATCAATGAACACTAGATATATTTTAATTACTTTGTATAAACTTCAATTTTCTTCATCACTGTTTTATAGTTTTCAGAGTATAAGTCATTCACCTCCTTGGTTGTTTATTCCTAGATTCTTTTTTTTGATGTGATCTTAAACATGATTTTTTTCTCTTTCTGATAGTTCATTATTAGAACATATAAAAGCAACAGATTTCTGTATATAATCTTATATCTTGCTACTTTACTGAATTCATTTATTAGTTCTCATAGATTTTTGGTGGCAAATTTAGAGTTTCTTTAATATAGTATCTTGTCATCTGCAAATAGTGACAGTTTTAACTCTTCCCTTCCAATTTGGAGTCCTTTTATTTTTTCAGGTCTGAGTTCTGTGGCTAGTACTTCCAATATTGTGTTATAGAATTGGCAAGAGTACGCATCCTTGTCTTGACCCAGATTTCAGAGGAAAAGCTTTCATTTTTTCACTGTTGAGTATGGTGTATGGTTTTGTCATAAATAGCCTTTATTATATTGAGATATGTTCCCTCTTTCAATGAGGATTTTTATCATCAATGGATGTTAAATTTTGTCAAATGCTTTTTCTGCATCTATTGAGATGATCATGTGATCTTTATCCTTCCTTTTGTTGAAGTGGTGCATCACATTGATCAATTTGTGGATACTGAACCATTATTGCATCCCTGGAATACATCCTAGTTGATCATGGATTATTTCACTACTAGTGATCAATCTGTTCATATTTTCTAGTTCTTCCTGATTCAGTCTTGGAAGGTTGGATGTTTCTAGAAATCTGTCCATTTTCTGTAGGTTGTCTAATTTATTAGCATATAACTGTTCATAGTATTCTCTTATGACTTTTTGTATTTCTGTGATATAAGATGATATTTCTCCTCTTTTGTTTTATTATGTTGTTTATTTGTGTCTTCTCTCTGTTTTCTTCTTGATGACCTTGGCTAGAGTCTTATGAATTTTGTGTATCTTTTCAAAAAACCAGATCTTGGTTTTATTGAACTCTTCTATAGTGTTTTTTTTATTTGTCTTTATTTTATTTATTTCCTCTCTGATACTTATTATTTCCTTTCTTCTGCTGACTTTGGGCTTTGTTCTTTTTTTTTCAAATTTTTTAGATGGTAGTTCAGGTTGTTTACTTGAGATTTTTCTTACTTCCTGGGGTAGGTCTGTATCTCTATAAACTTCTCTCTTTGAACTGCTTTTGCTGCATCCTACAGATTTTGGAAACTTGTGTTTTATTTTCATTTGTCTCAAGGTATTTTATGATTTCCTCTTTGATTTCTTCATGACCCAGTGGGTTTTAGTGGCATGTTATTTGGTTTACAAGTGTTTTAATTTGTCCCATTTTTCTTCCTATAATTGAATTCGAGTTTCATATGGTTATGATTACAAAAGATGCTTGATATAATTTCTATCCTCATAAATTTTTGAAAACTGTTGTGTGGCCTAGCATGTGATCAATTATGGAGAATGTTTCATGTGCACTTGAAAAAAAATGTGTATTTGGCTGGTTTTGGATGAAATGTCTTGCAGATATCCAACTTGTAAATCCAACTGATCTAATCTGTCTTTTAAGTATACAGTTTTCTTATTGATTTTCTGTCTGGATGATTTTTCCATTGATGTAAGTGGGTTGTTAAAGTCCTCCACTATTATTGTGTTATTGTCCATTTTTCCCTTTATGTATGCTCATATTTGCTTTATATATTTAGTCGCTCCTATATTAGGTACATGTATTTTAATGTGTTATATCTTCTACTTCTATGGAACTATGCCCATATAAAAACGCATACTTAATAAATGCTGTGAGTTCTGACTGCTCCTATGCTCTCTTCCTATGCTCTGACACAAAACAATGTTGAAATTAGGCCAGTTAATAACATCTCAAGGGCTTATAAGTGTCCAAGTAAAAGAGTTGCATGTTTCTACCTTTAAATCAAAGGTAGAAATGATTAAGGTTAGGGAGGAAAGCATGTTGAAGGCCAGGTTGGGACAAAATATAGGTCTCTTGCACCAAGGAGTTAGACAAGTTTTGAATACAAACAAAAAGTTCTTGGCAGAAATTAAAAGTGTTACTCCAGTAAACACACAAATGATAAGAAAGTGAAACAGCCTTATTGCTTATATGGAGAAAGTAGTCTGGAGAGATCAAATCAGCCACAACAGTCTTTAAGCTAAAGCATATTCCAGAGCAAGACTCTAACTCTTCTCAATTCTGTGGAAGCTGAGAGAGTTAAGTAAGCTGCAGAAAAAATGTCTGAAGCTAGCAGAGGTTGTTTCATGAGGTTTAAGGAGCCAAGCCATCTCTATAACATGAAAGTGCAAGGGGAAGCAGCAAATACTGATGCAGAAGTTGCAGCAAGTTATCCAGAAGATCTAGCTAAAATAAATAATAAAAATGGCTACTCTAAACAACACATTTTTCACTGTAGATGAGAAAGACTTATATTGGAAGAAGATGCTATCTAGGTCTTTCATAGCTAGAGAGTAGAAGTTATTGCCTGACTTCAAAGCTTCAAAGGACAGGTTGATTCTCTTTTTAGGGACTAATGCAGCTGGTGACTTTAAGTTAAACCCAATATTCACTTACCATTCCAAAAATTCTAGAGCCCTTAAGAAATATGCTAAATTGACTCAGCCTGTGATCTATAAATGGAACAACAAACCCTGGATGACAGCACATCTATTTACAACATAGTTTATGGATATTTTAAGTGTACTGTTGAGACCTATTGCTCAGAAAAAAAATATTTCTGTCAAAATATGACTGCTTATTGACAACACACCTGGTCACCCAAGACCTCTGATGGAGATGTACAAAGAGAATAATGTTGTTTTTATGCCTGCTAACATAACATCCTTTCTGCAGACCATGGATCAAGGAGTAATTTTGACTTTTTATTAAATAATAATACATTTCTTAGCTGCCATAGATAATGATTCCTCTAATGAATCTGTGCAAATTCAATTTAAAAGCTTTTGGAAAGGATTCACTTTTCTAGATGTCATGAAGACCATTTTTGATTCATGGGTAGAGGTCAAAATATCAACATTAATAGGAGTTTGAAAGTAGTTGATTCCAACCCTCATGAATTACTTTGAGGTGTTCAGAACTTCAGTAGAGAAAGTAACTGCAGATGTGGTGGAAATAGCAAGAGAACTAGAATTAGGAACATAAAAATGTGACTGTATTGACACACTCTTGTGATAAAACATGAATGGATGAGGAGTTGTTTGTTACACATGAGCAAATAAATTGGTTTCTTGAGATGGAATCTACTCCTGGAGAAAATGCTTTGAGGATTGGTTAAATGACAAGAAAGGACTTAGAATATGACATAAACATAGTTGATTAAGCAGTAGTAGGGTTTGACAGGATTGACTTTGATTTTGAAAAAAAATGTTCTACTGTGGGTAAAAATGCTATCAAACAGCATTACATTCTCCAGAGAAATCATTAGTGGAAGGAATGATCAATCATGCAACAAACTTCATTGTCTTATTTTAAAAAATTGCCACAGCCACCCAGTCTTCAGCAACCAACACTCTGATCAGTCAGCAGTTGTCAACATCAGGGGAAGATTCTCCACCAGCAAAATGATTAAGACTTGCTGAAGGCTCAGATGATGGTTAGCATTTTTTAGCAAGAAATTATTTTTTTTAAATTATAGTTGTGCATTTTTTTTCTTTAGACATAATATTATTGCACATTTAATAGGCTACAGTATAGTGTGAAACTATCCTTTATATGCACTGGGAAACCAAAGAAGTTGTCTGACACACTTTATTGTCATATTCACTTTATTATAGTGGTCTGGAACTGAACCCCCAATATCACTGAGGTATGCTTGTACTTTGCAGCAAGATAGGATAATAAAATAAAAAGTTGGGCTTCCCTGGTGACGCCGATGCAAGGGACACGGGTTTGTGCCCCGGTCCGGGAAGATCCCACATGCTGCAGAGCGGCTGGACCCGTGAGCCATGGCCGCTGAGCCTGCGCGTCCGGAGCCTGTGCTCTGCAACGGGAGAGGCCACAACAGTGAGAGGCCCGTGGACCGCAAAAATAAATAAATAGATAAGTTATATCGTGAACTGCCATTCAAGTTCTTGTGATAACAAAAATATCCTCTTCTTGTAAGGACTGTTCTTCTGTGGACTGCACCTCCCAGAATATACTTCTGCTCTTCTTACTACTAGATATACCCTTATATTAGAGGAATATGAATCTCTGTAGAAATATTGTATTTTTCCCATATTATTGTTATTTTATTTTACATTTAGGCTTAATTTTATTCCAAATTTATGAAAAAAATATACTTTAGTAAAAGTATGTAAGGTATTGTCAGTTTTCCCTGGCATCTTTATAAGATATTTTTTTTTATTTTTCAGTTCTTTATTATACTTTATGTCTTGTAAAATAGACTCAGTCTTCAAATAATTGCTTAAAGGACAAACAGTTATATGTGGTATATGTTATGGACCTTTCTGTATATGGATGTGTCTCTCTGTTTTCTCCATACTTATAATCTAGCAAGGCTGAGCCTTAAGTTATTTTTGTGCACATACTGCTACACTTCTGAAATTTAGTGTTGAAGATAAGTAATATGTTTGAGAACTATAGATGAAATTTGGTTGACTAGTTTTCTTTTTGGCACAGTTCTTGCATCTTTGGAGACAATAGTGGACAATAAGGAAGGGATTAAACTTTTGCCTGTTTTCAGAAACCATTATTTCATGATACTACGTGTATTTATTCCATGTAGCAGTGTCTCAGTCAGGATCTATTTATCTGATTGTTTGAAAGGGTCATTCAATATCTGTGAAAAGATTAGTTTTCTGTCTTAGTTTTCAATCCTATTTTAATAGTCATTATTTTTTATCTGTATATGATGGAAAGATAAGTTGGGAAGCAGAGTAGCGCAGTGGAAGTGTGCTGGGCCCATAGTGATGAGTTGTGAGAGTCTGCTATGTATGAGAGTTTGCTACCTATATGTCATTTTATCTTTATGAAAAAATCATGCATGTGATTTTTGTATCTACAAATATAATAGTCAATATTATTAATTGTCTTAAATTGGGTAGGTTTGGTTTACCCAATTTTAAAATAAATTGATTAAATAGATCCACTATAAAAGATACAACATCTTTTATAATATAATGTCTTTATCTTTATATAGCAGTTGAACAATTTCAATCATATTTCACAAAATATGAATACATCTAAATTCAAGATAGACAGCATGTTCTCTAGCAAGGGGCTTGTTACCTCCATTATACAAACTTATATCTCTTATCACACTTTAAATCTTCTTTGAATATCATACAGATAATACTAAGGAAGATCAAGGATGGGAAGAGTACACGAGAGTCATTAGAAGTTAGAAATCTAGTATAGGTTTTGTCATCTTGGTCCATTCAGCTACAACTCTTGCATGCTGTAAGAGGTAATTATTATTTTTTAATACTAAATTTTTTAGGCAAGCTCCAAGGGTACCTATGATAATTATTCCCCAAGCTCTGTGGACCATGATTTTGAAAAAAGAAAACTCTTAAAGATGCATGTTGATCTAAATTTTTAATGTTTCCTATAGCAGGATTGTTTAAAATAAAGTATTTTTGTGAACAAGCCATTCTTGGTTATAGGACTTGTTGCTTTGTGCAATCATAAATCAGAGTTCATATTACAAATGGTTGTTTAAATATTTTGAATATCAGTCCCTAGTTCTCCAAATCACAGTAAAAGCAAACTTCTAAGAAAGACTGATAAATTGTAGATAAATTGCAGTTCTTTGTAAATGAAAACATGAAGAGCCACCTGTGGATATAACTCATGTGTTATCTGCAAAGGGTAATAGTTGCACAGGTTTAGACAGATTACAGTCTTCTGGACTAGAGGCAGTTTGAAGAAATCAGAAGTAAACATCATATAGTAGTACTGAAAAATCAAGAAATATAGAGACAATTTGGTCATTGTTGTTTGTATCACTAATATATATACTTGTTAGATAGACTAGTAGACTTTGAGTAATGTTTTATAACATTTCATGAAGTCACAAATAGATATGGATTATTAAAGCCCTTTGTGCCTGTACCAAACAGATAAGTGCATTGTATAAGACTCATTCTAGTACCTGGTTCAAACATGGCAAAGACTATAAGTGATGGATAAGAAGAGAGGTTGTAAACCAGTTTATTAATTCCTGAAATTGATTAGATCAAGTATTGGAAATTAATTCATATTTGTTTGTATTTGTAGTAAAGAACAGCTTGTTGTTTTGCTTGATAGATCTGAAAATATGTCACTTTAAGAATCTATTAAATTTTCAACGTGCTGCTCTTTCTACTTAATTTTAAAATTTTCATTATTTAACTGGTATTTACACAGTCCTTCAGTGTGCTATAAATTATTTGTGAGAATAGAAATATTTAGCTATTTAACTCTTATTGCATGCTGTTCTCGCTGATAGTCTCTTTCCATTCAAATGAGAGCAGAACATTCCTAATATAGATCTGTCATTTTTAGATGTTTATCACAAGAGTTGGAAATAGACATTATCATCTCTCTGGCATTATTTATTTCTTCATCTCAGTGAACTTATTTAAAAGTGTACATAGGTCAGTGATCAATCATGCCATATATGTAAACTTTAAAAATAGTTTTTTAACTTGCTTAATAATATCACTTTTTTCATAAGAAGTATGCGATTATATGTAATTATAGTGGCTATATCATTGTAATCTATAATTCATAATATTATACCATATCCTTTTTTTAAGTTTGTCACAAAATAAATATAGTTTTTCACAAAAATATCTCTTTGCCACAGTGATTGAGGAAAATATTTTATTATTTTTTCTAAGACAGAAAATAATCCCTCCCTCTTCTCTCTCTCTCACTCTCTCTTTGTCTGAGTAGGAAGAGAAATGACACAATACTCAGTTTTTCATTTGTTTCCAAAATCCATTAGTTCAGATATTTTTAACTTCTATGAGAATAACTGCCATTACTCTTTATTTCTGATGAAACTGCTCTATTGAGTTGGAAGGAAATGTATATTCCAATCAGTGTGAAGCAATAGCCAATTAAAATAGTCTTCATGGCTTAAGAAGTGGTAGCTATGTAATAATCTCTGAATATTTATTGTGTTTCTATATGGCGTGATAGAAGTTTCAAATTTATTTTTTAAATGCAGCCCTTCCTTTGAGGAAGTATATGGATGAAGCTGACAATCTTCATTTTTGTTGAGTGCCTCCAAGGCTGTCTTCTCAAAGAACAAATCTTATGTCATATTCCTGATTTGAAAATCTCCTTGACTTCCTTTCTCTTCCTGATAACATCCAAACTCTTAACCTCTTTATAATCTTTATCACCTGATTTCAAACCTTCTATTCCAATTAAAATCCTGTTAATCCCCACTATACATGTTTTTTTTTTTTTTTTCCCAGCAGGAGCCTTTTGGTTCACAACTATAAAGGAACATCACATTTTTCTTCACTGACTGAGTCTTTGTTCATAGTTTTTCTCTATATGTAGATTATAATTTGCCCTATTGTATCTACTTGGAAAATCACCCTCATTTAAGATCCAGTTCAAATTTTATCTGCAACTCTCCAAGTGACTTAGTGTATTCTCTTACGTATTCTCAAGTTTTGCATGCTCTCTGTGTCTTTCCAAATTTACATTAGATGACCCACTTTAAAAAAGGAAAAAAAAAACTATTTGTTTACATACTATTCCCCACATTTGAATTTGAGCTCCTTGGAGTAAAAACCTGTATTGTATTTATCTTTAATATCTAGGAGTCTCATAAATTGTCTAACATAAAGTATTCTCAAAATAAATTTTAAAAGTACACATGGTCTAAAGAACATATTAAATACTGCAAATAACTGAATGAGCAGAAACCAATTTTGGAATCTATTATAATTCTACTTGAGATCCTGATTCATTGAGAATTTTTTTTTTAACATATTTTTTGGAGTATAATTGCTTTGCAATGGTGTGTTTGTTTATGCTTTATAACAAAGTGAATCAACTATACATATACATTGAATTTTTGTTTTTAGCCTGAGTTTTCCTGATCTTTTTTTCTGTAAAGATTCTATGTGTATATATTCCTTAGTGTTCTCTATTGATAAACATGTCATTAATTTCCATTTATTCTTGGGTAAATTTAAATTATAATAATTAAAACCAGTGATTGCAAGATTGTTCTTAATTAACTGTTAAAACAATAAAGGGAAAGTGAGTTTATCAATACAAGAAAAAACCCTGAGAATTTGATTTTTAAATTTTTAGCATTTGCATTTAATTAAATAAAATAATTTAAAAATTAGAGTTATACTTTCCAGCATCAGTTATGTTGTGAATGTCTGAAATGTGTTTCTAGTTAACATTCTAAAAATTATAGATTTAAGAAAACTTTATTATAATTATTAATGGCTCTGTGCAGTGTTCTTGACCTTGAGAAAGAGATTCTTGAAAGACAAACTATAAATTTCAGAAAAAGCCCTCATATTCTAGATCAATCTTGAATCCATGGGTACCCCTTTGCTGTCTCATGTCAGGCTCAAAAATACAGACATCTCTTCAGACACAGACAACTAACCTGGCCAAAATATATGAATGATTCATGATTTATACAAAGGGGCAGGTAGCTTAAGTGTGTTAGAGAAAAAAAAATATTGAAAATATCAGAAAAATTGGCACTGGGCTGTAAAAACAACTCAATCTAACTGTGCAAGAAATCTTCTGTTGCTAACTGAAGTGCTTGGTTACCCAGTAGCCAAAAACCCTGACTTGGTATCTCAAACACTACCTACTGCCTGCCTGTTAATGACACCACTTGCTTCTTAACCTATGTATGCCTAGACACTCTTCAATTACACTCAGACCAGTCAAATAAATGCAGCCCAACTATATTTCACTATGCTATGGTCTAACGGTAACACAACAACATATACTATCTGTATTAGACAAACTTCTAAGACTGAGTTAGCAATGAGGTAAAAACAAACAAACAAAAAAAAACTATTTTGAAGTATTAAAAAGAAGTCTATATAAAATAGATAGAATCTCTGACTTATAATAGACAATCAGTAAATTCAAGCTATTTTTAAAGATACTTACCATCCATCCCATCTGTACTTAAATGCTCAGCTTGCTTCATTAACCAAAAATAATGTTACAAAATTTATTAGATAGATAAACTTTTTTTTTTTTTCACACCATTAACTTTCATGAGAAGAGCTATAACCGAAAGCTACCCCAAGGTTTTTTCAGTTCACTCATTTAGATTTCAATTCACATTCAAGGTCATTTTTGTTCTCTAGCTGCCTAGAGCTTCTCACCAAAGAGGAAACTTCACTCAAGTCTTCTAGCTAGGACTTTGACATCCTCTCTTATTTACTCACCTATCACTCATATGAATTAAAAAATACCCTGTGCAGTCTTCCAGATTTTCACCCAAGATAAAGAACTCACTTATCATACATAAATGTTTAGATGATATATTCATAGATAGATAGATAGATATGCAGATGTGCATTGTAACTTAGAATCTCATGGCATTTAACCCAATAATTTGAAATTTTATATTACATAAAAAATATTTTGAGGGCGGGGACAAATGGGTTTCATTATTCGTCAGTTAATACTAATTCATTCTACTAAATGAAATATATTCTCAATAAATAAATGAGATTATAAATTTTTAAAACCTGATTTTGAAAGTGATACATGCTAGAGTTATTTGCATTAAATTACAGAAGGATGAAAAATATTTTCCTATGACATCTTATATCTAAAAATGTATCAGTCAACATATTATGTAAAGATTTTAAATTTTTAAGTTTGTCATGTAATTATTTTCTTCTTCTGTGGATTGAGACCTCTCTGGAATCTGTGTCAAGTTTTATTTTCTAATATTTTCAAATAGAATTGAAAGTTAATTATATGTCCTAATTAATCTTTTTAAAACATGTCTATGAAATTTCTGTATTCAAAAATACATTGTTTCATAGTAATTTATGTATCATTTTTTCTTTCTTTGCCTTTTCATTTACTTCATGAAGTATCAAAAACCTCATGTAGGGTATTTGATTTAAAATCCAGTGCCTTGGGCTTCCCTGGTGGCGCAGTGCTTGAGAGTCCGCCTGCTGATGCAGGGGACATGGGTTTGTGCCCCGGTCCGGGAAGATCCCACATGCCACGGAGCGGCTGGGCTGGTGAGCCATGGCTGCTGAGCCTGCGCGTCCGGAGCCTGTGCTCCGCAACGGGAGAGGCCACAACAGTGAGAGGCCCACGTACCGCAAAAACAAAAAAAAAAAACAAAAAAAAACAGTGCCTTGTAGGAAATCAAACAAAAAATTAAAGCTCATCCTATTCCCTCACAGTTGGAATAAAGACTGGGCAAATCAATGGGAAAAAAGCACAAGCAATTTCAAATTAGTGAGAATCAATGATGGTTATTCATTACATGCTTCCCCCATCCATCATCACCTTCTTTTTATTGAAGTCATTAATTCAAACTCAGGAAAAGTTTAGCTACCCATTGACTTGAAACATGTAACATTTCATTTGAAATTTTAGAGCATTTTTTTCATTATCTTCATACAGCTGTTTAGAAATTAGAGTTATACACTAGTTTTATGTCCTAAAATTGGCAATAAAACTTTCAACCCAGGAATTTTGAGAGAAACACTGTGTTTCATGCTTAGGTCCCAAAATAACTACAAGAAAAGAAAAATCAACCTCCACCCGCTTGTTATGTTATACTGTAGTCTTGTTATGTGAAATAGGTTAACCTGGAGCAGTTGCCCTCATCCTTGGATAATCATACTTTTTTGGAAAGGGGTTTTCAAGTTTATGTATCCATGAAAAGAACTGACAAGGGATGCCTGAGACAAATACCACATACTTCCAAAAAAGAAACAAAACAAAACCAGCAAACAAAACATCTCACAGTCTTCAATTAAGAAGCAAAGAATGTGGAAGGAGAAATTAAGGGTGACTCCTAGTGCACAAGCAGGTGGGTGGTGGGATCTCTGCCCTTGACTTTTGTCTCTCCCTTCATCTCAAACCTGGAGGATGAAGAGGCTCCACTAGCTAGAGAACCACAGCACTTCCATTATTTTATTTTTTTAAATTTGAATTTTATTTTATTTTTTATATAGCAGGTTCTTATTAGTTATCTATTTTATACATATTAGTGTATATGTCAATCCCCATCTCCCAATTCATCCTACCACCACCACTGCTGCCTCACTTACCCCTCTTGTTGCCATACGTTTGTTCTCTACATCTGTGTCTCTATTTCTGCCTTGCAAACTGGTTCATCTGTGCCATTTTTCCAGATACCACATATATGCATTAATATACAATATTTGTTTTTCTCTTTCTGGCTTACTTCACTCTGTATGACACTCTCTAGATCCATCCACGTCTCAACAAATGACCCAATGTCATTCCTTTTTATGGCTGAGTAATATTCCATTGTATATATGTACCACATCTTCTTTATCCATACATCTGTCAATGGGCATTTAGGTTGCTTCCATGACCTGGTTATTGTAAATAGTGCTGCAATGAACATTGGGGTGCATGTGTCTTTTTGAATTATGATTTTCTATGGGTATATGTCTAGTAGTGGGATTGCTAGGTCATTTGGTAGTTTTATTTTGGTTTTGTAAGGAAGTTCCATACTGTTCTCCATAGTGGCTGTATCAATTTACATTCCCCCAACAGTGCAAGAGGATTCCCTTTTCTCCACACCCTCTCAAGCATTTGTTGTTTGTAGATTTTCTGATGATGCCCATTCTAACTGGTGTGAGGTGATACCTCATTGTAGTTTTGATTTGCATTTCTCTAATAATTAGTGATGTTGAGCAGCTTTTCATGTGCCTCTTGGCCATCTGTATGTCTTCTTTGGAGAAATGTCTGTTTAGGTCTTTGGCTCATTTTTGGATTGAGTTGTTTGTTTCTTTAATATTGAGCTGCATGAGCTGTTTATATATTTTGGAGATTAATCCATTGTCCATTGATTTGTTTGCAAATATTTTCTCCCATTCTGAGGGTTGTCTTTTCAAATTGTTTATAGTTTCCTTTGCTGTGCAAAAACTTTTAAGTTTCATTAGGTCCTATTTGTTTATTTTTGTTTTTATTTCCATTACTCTAGGATGTGGGTCAAAAAAGATCTTCAATGATTTATGTCAAAGAGTGTTCTTCCTATGTTTTCTTCTAAGAGTTTCATAGTGTCTGGTCATACATTTAGGTCTTTAATCCATTTTGAGTTTATTTTTGTGTATGGTGTTAGGGAGTGTTCTAATTTCATTCTTTTAAATGTAGCTGTCCAGTTTTCCCAGCACCACTTATTGAAGAGACAGTCTTTTCTCCACTGTATATCCTTGCCTCCTTTGTCATAGATGAGTTGACCATAGGTGCCTGGGTTTATCTCTGGGCTTTCTATCCTGTTCCATTGATCTGTATTTCTATTTTTGTACTGGTACCATATTGTCTTGATTACTGTGACTTTGTAGTATAATCTGAAGTCAGGGAGTCTGATTCCTCCAGCTCTGTTTTTTCCCTCAAGATTGCTTTGGCTATTAAGGGTGTTTTATGTCTCCATACAAATTTTAAGATTTTTTGTTCTAGTTCTGTAAAAAATGTCATTGGTAATTTGATAGGGATTGCATCGAATCTGTAGATTGCTTTCAGTAGTATAGTCATTTTCACAATATTGATTCTTCCAATCCAAGAACATGGTATATCTCTCCACCTGTTTGTGTCATCTTTGATTTCTTTCATCAGTATCATAATTTTCTGAGTACAGGTTTTAACCTCCTTAGGTAGGTTTATTCATAGGCATTTTATTCTTTCTGTTGCAAAGGTGAATGGGATTGTTTCCTTAATTTCGCTTTCTGATTTTTGTTGTTAATGTAGAGGAATGCAAGAGATTTCTGTGCATTAATTTTGTATCCTGCAATTATACCAAATTCATTGATTAGCCCTAGTATTTTTCTAGTTGCATCTTTAGGATTATCTGTGTATAGTATCATGTCATCTGCCAACAGTGACAGTTTTACTTCTTCTTTTCCAATTTGTATTCCTTTTATTTCTTTTTCTTCTATGATTGCCATGGCTAGGACTTGCAAAACTCTGTTGAGTAATAGTGATGAGAGTGGACATCCTTGTCATGCTCCTGATCTTAGAGGAAATGCTTTCAGGTTTTCACCATTGAGAATGATGTTGGCTGTGGGTTTGTCATATATGGCCTTTATTATTTTGAAGTATGTTCCCCCTGTGCCCACTTTCTGGGGAGTTTTTATCATAAATCAGTGTTGAATTTTGTCAGAAGCTTTTTCTGCATCTATTAAGATGATCATATGGTTTTTATTTTTCAATTTGTTAATATGGTGTATCACATTGATTGATTTGTGTATATTGAAGAATCATTGCATCCCTGGGATAAATCCCACTTGATCATGGTTTATGATCCTTTTAATGTCTTTTTGGATTCTATTTGTTAATATTTTGTTGAGGATTTTTTGCATATATATTCATCAGTAATATTGGTCTGTAATTTTCTTTTCTGGAGTATCTTTGTCTGGTTTTGGTATCAAGGTGATGGTTGCCTCATAGAATGAGTTTTGGAAAGTCCCTTCCTCTGCAATTTTTTTGAGGAGTTTGAGAAGGATCGGTGTTAGCTCTTCTCTAAATGTTTCATAGAATTCACCTGTGAAGCCATTTGGTCCTGGAGTTTTGTTTGTTGGAAGATTTTTAATCACAATTTCAATTTCATTACTTGTGATTGGTCTGTTCATATTTTCTGTTTCTTCCTGGTTCAGTCTTGGAAGATTATACCTTTCTAAGAATTTGTCCATTTCTTCCAGGTTGTCCATTTTATTGGCATAGAATTGCTTGTAGTAGTCTCTTAGGATGCTTTGTATTTTTGCGGTGTCTGTTGTAACTTCTCTTTTTTCATTTCTAATTTTATTGATTTGAGTCCTCTCCTATTTCTTGATGAGTCTGGCTAAAGGTTTATCAATTTTGTTTATCTTCTCAAAGAACTACGTTTTAGTTTTATTGATTTTTGTTTTTGTTTTCTTTGTTTCTCTTTCATTTATTTCTGATCTGATCTTTATGATTTCTTTTTTTCTACTAACTTTGGTTTTGTTTGTTCTTCTTTCTCTAGTTCCTTTAGGTGTAAGGTGAGTTTGTTTATTTGAGATTTTTCTTGTTTCTTGAGGTAGGATTGTATTGCTATTAAGTTCCTTCTTAGAACTGCTTTTTCTGCAACCCAAACCCATAGGTTTTGAATCATCTTGTTTTCATTGTCATTTGTCATTTTTGATTTCCTCTTTGATTTCTTCATGATTTATTTAGTAACCAAGCATTAGTATTGTTTAGCCTCCATGTGTTTGTGTTTTTTACATTTTTCTTCCCTGTAATTTATTTCTAATCTCATAGCATAGTGCTTGGAAAAGATGCTTGATATGATTTCAATTTTCTTAAATTTACTGGGCTTGATTTGTGACCCAAGATGTGATCTATCCTGGAGAATAGTCCATGTTGCACTATTTTAATTTTATCAAACTTCTATATTTGGCTATGTAGGCAAAGACAGGGTCCACCTACTCTCATCTGCTTAGTTCTGTAATGTGTAAAGGGCAGGGGAACTAATGGATTGCCTTGCTAAAGCCAGATATTGGTCACTGTTAAGAAGGCAGGTACAGGAACCATGTTGCTGCCTTTAAATCTCAGCCTTGCCTTATCCTAGGCAGGTTAGTTTACTTCTCTGAACCTCAATTTTCTCTTCTGCAAAATGAAGATAGTACTAGACCTATGTATCACAGAGTTGTAAAGAAAATTAAGTGAGCTCACATACATATCAGTTTAGAACAGGACTTCTCACAGAGAATGTGCTCAGTAATGTGAATTAATATTCATATTGTTTTTTCCTGAAAGGTGCCAGTAAGTAGGCAGTGAATTAATACTCTTAGTGGAAGAGTTGAAATTCTCTAGGCAGAGAGCAGAGAGAGGATGACTAATGCTGTATTTCCATATAGGTCATCTCTGAAATATCTGCTATTAATTCAAGGCCCTGTCAGATGTGGCAGTTTAGGATGTGTTTGGTGATTCAGTGGCCCTGCATTGCACTTGGATGTAGACTTGATCTGCGAAGAAAAAAAATGAGAGAAAAACCTGCCCAAAGAACTCTTGCTGTCTGTCTGTCTATCTTCTCTGGCTCTCTCTCTCTGTCTCTTTTCCTCTGTCTCTGTCTTTCTCTCTGTCTCTCTGTCTCTGGCTCTGACTCCCTGCTCCCACACACACATTCTAAAACAGAAAGTTTTGAATTTCAGAGTGTTGGAGAGTGGTGATGAATGACTCATATGGGTTATTCTTTTTGTAAATTGTGAGCTTTTACGCTTGCACTTTCTTTTTACCCCCTGCGGCTGGCAGCGCTTAATTTGCCTGCTTTATTAATAGTTGCAGTATGGAGTAGGCAGAAAAAGATCTATCTAGGAATTGAAATGATGCATTAGTTGCTTTGCTTGGGCCTGTTTGCCTTCATGATGGTGAACTGAACAAGTGTCCAGTGAGCAGCCATACATTAACCCTGGGCAAGGTGACTGTTCATTTTACCATGGGCTGTGCTCTCTTTTCTTCTCACCCGCAGTTGCTAGCATAATAAAATATAAAGAATGCATTATCTGTTGGAAAAATAAGACAAGAATTAGCACAAAGTATCTCTAAGGAAGAGTGAACACCTTCTGAATTACCTGAAAATAATCTGCTGCCAGGCAATAGTGCTGGAGATCTTTTGCAAAGACTCTGTCTCTCTTCTCTTCTGTAGCTTTTTTCACTTGATAATTTCCCCTTTATAGTAGAAATCCACTAACATCAACTTCATTAATTAGGCAGGATTTGCTGAGGTTTATAATCAGAGGCAATGCTGTTTAAATGGAAGAGCATGGGCTGAGGCAGACGCCATCTCTCCTTTATACCAAATTCCAACATTGTCTGCACGGGATCTAGTTCTGGGAAGTTCACTCTCCTTATCTGGATGGTGGTGGCATCACCATTATAGGAAACATTAAGTTGGGGATAAGGGTAAAATGAGATCCTAGATGGGAAAACCTTGTATCATAGTAAAGTATTATTTGAAATATGTTTGTTTTGTTTCCTAGACATTTAGCCTTTTTCTATTTCTGTATTATTTGAATAACAGGTAGCTTACAGCCTCTGTGAAAAGATGAAGTTTACAATCACTCTGAAGTGTCTGAGGATCTATGGGTTTGAGAGAGAAGCGTCAGGAAATGGCATGAAGTGATGACTGGATACCTCCTGTAACCCTGAGACCCACTGTGGCTCTGGATGACTTACAGGGCAGAACTGTACTGTGTACTCCCTGCAGGTCATATCACTTTCACAATCAAAGTCACCTCCTGTTACTTATCTTTGTTTATAAGTCTGCAGAGATTAGTATCCTGCTAAGGGGACACTCTCCAGTAAACTCTGAGGACTTGCTTTTTGAAACCTCCATAGCTTTCACAAAGTGCACTGCCTATTTGATCTTTTTTTTTTTGTCAGATATATTTTGTTAACAGAAAAATATTAATTTCTGGATTATCTCATTTCCTATACACTTTTATGATGGGTGTTAGAGAGCCCATTAAAAGATTCTCACATTCATTTTCATATTTTAAAAAATCAGATACTGACATTAATGAAAAGGTCAACAAGGAAATGAAATTGCTTACGAGACAGAAAACTCCTTATAGAAAAATAAATACTGAACTACATAAAAATCTTTCACCATAGAGGAGCGATCAACACTAGCCCTTTCTTTCTTTTTAGAAAAGATAAAAATTGTAAACTCATATGTGGCAATTATAGCAGATAGTGTCTTCACATCAGAGACTACTTACAGGTCTTTAGAAGTAAGTGCTCCTGAAATGACATGAGCAAATAGAAGTGCATTTTCTCTAATTGAATATCTTAGAAACTCAGATTGTTTGCCAGGAAAACAATTAGTGTATATATGCCAGTGTATGTGTAGAGACAAATACCTCTCAATCAATGGGCTTTGTGGAAAGTGTGAACTTTTCACAGAAGCAAAATTTATCTCCTTAATGAATCCAGAAAAATATAAAATAAAATATTTAAAATACTAACTGCTGATATGGGACACTATATGTTTAGATGCATAACATTTTTTAAATAATCTATGAGAAACCTAATAACTTAAAAAAGAGATTGAAGAGCAAGGCATGGATAATGGTTATAGCACTTCATCTTGAAAATTTTGAAAGCTGAGCTGTATTGAATGATAAGTAATATTTACATAGATGTAAAGATAAAGTTGCACTTAAAAATAACATTTTTATCTTAAATTGCACTTTGAACTAATCATGAAAAAAAGATTATTTTCCCATGAGTAAAGTTTGAAGTTGTGTGTTTCCATTACCTCCACACAAGTCCTGATCAATTTTATTAATATGTGAGATTGCAAAGAAAATAGAGGCGAAGATAAATTTTTAGGGAGAAGCAAGTATCAATACTAGCAGGGAGACCAGTGGTTTACAAGACTGTCCAAAATAGATGTTAATGCAATTCATCTTGAAGATTAGAATCTATGTTTGCTTGAAGAAGATAATGAGAATCCATGAGCTTGATTCCCTTATTCTTAGGATTAAAGTAACAGTACTTGCCTCATGTTGTTGTTGAATAAGTACAAAAACATTAATGCATTTTGAATACTATATGGAACTGATATCCATCTCAAAATAAATCATTTTTTAAAAAAAACAAGATAATGGGAACATAATATTTCCATTTGTAGTTATGCATGAGTTTGAAATAAAGTTTTAACTCTACAAAATAGGGCCATTACCTTGCCAAATCCCCATTCAGGGCTTCCTTTAGTCAAAATGAAAGTTTTTTGTTTTGTTTTATTTTTTGGAAATTGTTTTTGCCACAGAAGTGCCATCCATTATGTCACCAAGAATATTTCAGATGTACCTCACTAAATACTTTTATTTCTTTGGTGCCTAGCGATTTCCTAAAACAGTTTCCCTGAATCCTCAGTAGTCTTCTGGAATTGTACGGAATTTGGATTATTTTGGAAAGAAAATAATCTGCAATCATACCCCTTAGAGAAAACAATTATTCACTTATATTTCTGGTAAAACATACTGCAGTAAATTGTTTACTTAGACTATTAATTTTTTTAATATCTTTATTGGAGTATAATTGTTTTACAATGTTGCGTTGGTTTCTGCTGTATAGCAAAGTGAATCAGCTATATGTATACATATATCCTCATATCCCCTCCCTTTTGTGTCTCCCTCCTACCTTCCCTATCCCACTTCTCT
The DNA here is from genome assembly GCF_964374135.1 of Grampus griseus. Taxonomy (NCBI): domain Eukaryota; kingdom Metazoa; phylum Chordata; class Mammalia; order Artiodactyla; family Delphinidae; genus Grampus; species Grampus griseus. Next base: position 66,316,996 of record NC_139009.1, on the reverse strand, counting down.
AGGTGGTCACAAAGCACAGAGCTGATCTCCCTGTGCAATGCAGCTCCTTCCCATTAACTATCTATTTTACATTTGATTGTGTATATATGTCAATGCTACTCTCTCACTTCATCCCAACTTACCCTTGCCCCTCCCCATGTCCTCAAGTCCATTCTCTATGTCTGTGTCTTTATATCTGTCCTGCCCCTAGGTTCTTCAGAACCATTTTTGTTGTTGTTGTTAGATTCCATATATATGTGTTAGCATACGGTATTTGTTTTTCTCTTTCTGACTTACTTCACTCTGTATGACAGTCTCTAGGTCCATCCACCTCACTACAAATAACTCAATTTTGTTACTTTTTATGGCTTAGTGATATTCCATTGTATATATGTGCCACATCTTCTTTATCCATTCATCTGTTGATGAGCATTTAGGTTGCTTCCATGTCCTGGCTATTGTAAATAGTGCTGCAATGAACATTGTGGTACATGAATCTTTTTGAATTGTGGTTTTCTCAGGGTATATGCCCAGTAGTGGGATTGCTGGGTCATATGGTAGTTCTATTTTTAGTTTTTTAAGGAATCACCCTACCATTCTCCATAATGGCTGTATCAATTAACATTCCCACCAACAGTGCAAGAGGGTTCCCTTTTCTCCACACCCTCTCCAGCATTGATTGTTTCTAGATTTTTTGATGATGGCCATTGTGACCAGTGTGAGGTGATACATCATTGTAGTTTTGATTTGCATTTCTCTAATGATTAATGATGTTGAGCATCCTTTCATGTGTTTTTCAAACTATTTAAATAATGTTTGTAACTGGCTTTAGTATGACCATTCCATGTGTTTATTCTACTGCAACATTATTTTTAAATTGCATTATTTAGTATTATAAAGATTTTCCAAAATAAATTTGGCTTTGATTATAGCCTTAACTACAATTCGTGGTTTCTACGCTTTTCATTATATTGTAAACATTTTCTAAATGACGCTTTGGTTTTCTTATTGATTTAAGAGTTATTAAAATGAATACTTTGTGTTTACTTAATTTTCAAGGTATTTTCTTACTAAAATTAATTTGTGGCTTTTATTTCATTATAATCAAATAATCAGATCTATATTTTTACTGGTTTTGAATTTTTTGTATTTAATTTTCATTTAGAATATAACTAAATTTTGTAAATGTTCTACAAGCACAATAAGAATCGAATATTCTGTTTGATAGTTCAATACATAGCTCTAAAATAAATCCTATCAATTACATTATCCCATTTCTTGAACATCTTATTTACGTTCCTACAAGTTTGATATGTCAAGGACTGAGTAAAATGTATAAAAAATTTCCCCTCTAAAATGGGAAAGTTAAAAACTTGTATGAAAAGTCATAAATTTATGATTCTCACATACATCTTTCAAGTATTTCTTTTCAGGGAGAAAAAGGAATCTTAATTAGATGGAGCTGGGATAACTGATTAATTATTTTAGAAAAAAAAGAGGTAAACGATTCATATCAGATAACAATAGAAACAGTGTTCTGAATAAACTGACATATGGAAATAAATGAGAACATTAAAGAACCAATGATGTAAAGGTGTATGTCTAGGCAAGATGACTGGGAGAAGGGCATTGCAGACATGGCACAAAAAGTGCAACAAGGAAGAGGGTTCTTCCAAATACACAGTCCACTAATGGGCTCAGGTACTTCATGATTCTTTTTACATGCTTAAGCAAAGTTTTCTCAGTACTTTTTCTCATGAGAAAAGATTCAATTGAACTCTTTACCCTGAGAAAAGCCCCCATTGCTTTCATTAAATTTTTTAATGTGTCTGTGTTTGAAACAGTCAATATTGATCAACAGGGAAACACAAAAGTTTATTTTTTGTGTGTAATAAAACCTTAAAGTTGTAAAGAAAAATATAATATAGAGATTGCTATGATGGAAAAATGGTTATTTTATTAAATAGGGAAAGTGGGTCTACAAATAAATCAATAAAAAATAAAATGTCATAAACTTTAAATTAAAAAAGACAAAGAATATGAACAGGCAACCTAAGAAAGAAGAAATATAAAGTGCCAATATATGAAGAAATGCCCAATTTACACATAAATAAAATACATGCAAATTACACTAAAATTAATTATCTTCTTTTCCTTGTCAGAATATTTTTTAAATTATTAAATGCTAGTGTTGGTGGAGAATGGGTAAACCTTTCTAGAACATAATTTAGAAATCTGTATCAAAGGACTTTAAAACATGCATATTAGTTAACCTATAAAGCATATATTTGAGAAACCTCTCTGAAGAAATAGACATTCATCTTTGCCTTGTCGGCAAAAAAAAAAAAAAAAAAAAATTCTATGTGAAGTTACTGTATATTCCTTAAATAAATACTAAGTGTTGGTTCAAAATAGATGAAATACTTATGAAAAGTAATTTAGGTATTGTTCACTATGATAGTAACCTGTGAGCTCTAGCAATGTATAGTAGACTATAAAAATGATGTAGGCTATCTGTTCAAGTTTGAAAGTTTGAATTTTTAATAGGATTAATGTGCCCCCCCAAATTAAGCTAAATTAACTACTTATGAATGAACTGAGTTATAAAACCAATACCACCTGTGTTTCTTTATATGTGTGAATTGGAGTTGCTTCCTCTGCAACACACAGTTGGTGTTTAGAGAAATAATAATTTTTTCTTCTTTTATGTATTTTAGAAGAAAACGTTTTCCCATAAATGCATCTTCTCTCTTGGTCACAAATTTTTCTTAATGTTCATATGTCTTTCACACAATCAATTGTTTGCAGTATAATGACCCCATCCTTTACTCAACTTACTTGCTTCACAAAATGGAATTTGGACTTTTGGATACAGTGGATGAGTAAAGTTTTAGGTTATCATGCTGTGATGCTACCTGGCAGTCAGCAACAATGTTGTGAAAGCCTTAACTACATTCATATTACAAAGATATGTGTTGATTATTTGAAAATTTTATCATATTATACCTCTAATTTTTTTTTTTTTTTTGCTTTTTTTACTAGCTATTTTTTCTCTGACAGTAACAATCTTTAATGTGAAAATAAGAGAATTTGCTCTGATAAGAAGTCTCTAGAAGCAATATCTATGAAGGAAAGGGAATTAAATTCCAGTCTGTATCTAGATACTGACACCTAAGAGATGACTGTTAGATGATTCATTTTAGTGTGGCACAGTAAAGAGACATGTGGAGAGATGGCTATACCTTTATTATTTTACAGAATGCAATATAAAAGAATTGCTGATCGTTACAAACAACATAATTGAATAAAATGTGATCATCACTACAACTGTAAAAAACAGCTCATTTTGACCCTTAATCATAGACATATTGGATTTAAATAAGTCAATATGGGTCAAATATAAAGTAAAAATAAGAAAACTAAGGGTGTATAATCTTTATATTTTTACAAAATTTGGTACCCATTTCCTATATCATTTATTTGGCTTTGAGTAATTATTGTCTTGATTTAATTTTGACTTTTTTTGGTTTAAACTAAGTCTAACTATCATATTGATTCTGTTTCAATCTTAGTTTTGACATTGTTGTAGAAGTTCACCCCATGAGAAGTTTCCACTGAAATAGGTGACTATTATATATACCATGAATCATATAAGTCTTGGCAGTTGGGTTCTGTCAGAAAGCCATAAATATGATTAAGTCAACAAAGCAAGAGATGGGACTGACAATTTATAAAAAAATCTTACCTATGTAAACAAATAGCTGCAGCCAGACAAATGACTCAGTATACTCAATATCTTTTACTTCTCCATTTCTCAGGTGCTCTCTCACTCTTCTGGTCTCTCTTTTTCTCTCCCTCTATCCCTTCCTCTGTCAGCCTATCCTTCCACACATGTTAATTTTTTGAAGCAATTTAACAAAATGTGTTTTCTCTGCAAATTAAAAACACACACACACACACACACACACACTTGTTTAAGTGTGAATTCCATGGCTGATTTTTTTTCTGCATCACTGATCCAGAAATAACAAAAAAATACATTTATGTTTCAGTGTAATACCAATGAGGGATGATAAAAAACACAAGGACAAAGCAGACAAATTCACCTGGCTCACATTCTAAGTGAGGGAAGTGACAACGAGCACTCTAAATTGCCAGGACTAATAGAGTAAGTGGTTATTTGTAAGAATGACATACAAGCATGCTTGGCTTGACTGCTGCAGTGCTTAGAAGTCTTCGTGCCAAAGAAAGAGAAGAAAATGAACAATAGAAGGAAATCTCTTTTTCATTTCTTTATTAGTGTCACATACACTGGTGCCAATAAAGCTGTCAGGTAGATGTTTTGACTTAAATATCCCTGGCCGTGACTTTATTGAAAATCAACACAAATCATGGTCAACTATCAGTTTCTACTCCCCAAAGAAATAATTGTCAAAATGACAGCTCAGAAGGCCTCATGAGGGGAAAACCAAAGCTCAAAGTCTGAGGGGAAGGTGTTCTGTGTCACAGTTGTCAAGCTGTAATCGGGTCAATGGTCCTTTCTTTATTTGATTTTACTTGTACATCAGTTCCACTCATTTCTAGAAAGAAAAAAAAAAAAGACTAATAGAGTTATCAGGTGAGCACTGTGCATAAAATCAATCCCATTAGCCTGAAGGGAAAGAAAAACTCTTGTGTCTGAATGATGTTAATTTGTGTATATGTCTTTGATTTTACGTGTTTTCTTATAATAACAATAACCACATTTATCCTAAACTACCTCTTTATGAATCCCTTGATAAATATTTGTTTCAAATCTTAGAAGAATGATTCATATTGTAAAATGTTTATTCATTATTTTAATTATATTTCATAACATTGAGCCTTTTTCAAATTGTGTTTACATTCATGGTCCTTCTTGATTCCTTCAACAATTCAGAAAAGTAGGTAGGGAAGATAAGTTTATATGTAAATAACAGTGCAAAATCTGAGTTTCAAAGTCTTTGTGACTTGATAGTGAGGATAGATGGTGTGTGTGTGTGTGTGTGTGTGTGTGTGTGTGTGTACGTGCACGCATGTTGTCTAAAGGAAAATGGTAGAATGATGTGGGAGTAGAGTCCACATTTTCTAACTCTATATCCTCAATCTGTTATCTACTCTAGGCTGATTTCTAGTTCAGATTAGTCACTTCCATTATCTATTTAGTATTTTAATTTAGGGATAATAATAAATTATTCTATCACAATTAGTTTAATAACTAGTGATATGGGCTTGCTTGTGATCAAAAGATGATAAATTCAGTTTGGAATTAGATATACCTGAAATGCATGTGCTTTTTAATTCATTCATTTAACTTCCTTCATTTCATTCATCAACCAAATAGTTTTCTACCATTGGTTGAGCAATACTGAGGTGGTGAGGAATCCAAACACACTTCCGGGTTTCACATCTTTGCACTGAGTAACATTGAGTAAGTGATTGACCTCCTTGTTATAAGCTTTTTTAATATGTCATATGAGTGTGATAGCCCCTACAACATTGAACTGTTGGGAGGATTATATGCTGTAATAATACATTATTACTACTGAGCACCAGCTACATTCCAGGCACGGATTTAAGCTCTAGAGATATATTAGTTAGGAAAATAAACAATGCCCTGCTTTTTCAGAATCCCCTTCATTAAAGGAAAAAGTATTACAATAAAAAGGAGCAAATATAGTCAAACCTCATTATTCACAGTAGTTATGCTTTATAATGTTACCACAAACACTGAATTAACACATACTAAACCATTGCTCCTAGGGGAAATACAAGGTAGGTTCCTGTGAGCCTCTGATCACAGATTTTTTGTAGACTGAGCAATACATAACCTTGTTTTGTGTGTGTTTCTGCTTAAAGACACCTTGTTTAATAGATGCTGTTGATTCACTGACGTTGAGCTTACAGCCAACAGCACAGTAACTCATGCCTGAACAAGGCTCATCTAGCACACACATTTTCTCTGCAAGGCACAGCATAGTTTTCTTGCATTTAGGAACACTAGACAGCACTTCAACACTACACTTGTGGTTATTTTAAACAGATAAATCACTAACAAAAACATGAAAAATGGGAAAAACATGGCACAAAATATACTGCAAAAAGGACACTTGTTTATAGTATGAGAGATGAAACAAGAAGGTAGAGAGTTCTGCCTCAGATGAGAATGTGTCCCTGAGTGACAAATTTTTCACAGCTCTGCACATGCCTGTGAATGGCTTTGAAAACACCACCTCAAGTATTAGATTTGAGGTAACAAGTAAACTTTAGTGAGTGGGCAATTTTGCAAATATAGAATTTGTGAAAAATGAAGACAGATTACATGTATGTATGTGTCTAAAATATACCCGATGCTAAAATATGTGATGGAGAAAAATAAATCAGGGTAAAGGGGACAGAAAGTGCTCTGCTGGTAGTGGTGAGTGTGTGTATGTGTCTAAAGTTGTCAGTAAAGACCTCTGTGACAAGCTGGCATTTGAACAAAAATCTTAAGAAAGTTAGGGAGGATGCCATGTATATATGTATCAGAAATGTCTTCCAGGCAAAGAATAGCAAGTGAAAATGACTTGAGGCAGTATCACCATCCTTTTGTTTGAGAGTCAGCAAGGAGGCCTGGGAACAGAAGTGGAGAGAGGCAGGAATCGTGGAGACGAGTTCAGAGGGATTGCAAAGGGGTAGGTCACATGAGGCATTAGAGAGAGCTATGGGAAGTCAAGGGGGATTTGAGAAGATGAGAAGCATCATCTGACATATTTAAAGTGGATGATTCTGACTTTTGTTGAGAATGGATGGGAGGGAAGAAGGAATTTATTTAGGAGATTACTACAGTTCCAGAACTTATTACAATAGTTTGGCTGAGCGATGATGATACTTTGTCCTGCGACAGTCAGGGGTGGTCAAACTTTGGATCTATTTGAAAAATAGAGTTGATAGGATTTTCTGACTTGTATAAGGTATAGGAAAAGAGAACTCTATGGTAACTCCATGATGACTCTCCAAGCAACTGGGAGAATGGAATTGCTTTCAATGAGAGGGGGAAACTATATGAAGGGTGGCTTGCAGGAAAGGGACAATCAGGAACCTGGTTTTGTGTATGCCAAATTTCAGATGCAGATTTGAAACACAAGTGGAAACATCAAGTCCTTGGCTGTTGTGTGAGTTTGGACTAGAGTTGTACATTGAGAATCAGACACATATGATAATATTTAAAGCCAAGAGACTGGAGGGGATCACTGAGCAAGGAGGATACGAGGTGCTAAGACTGAGTCCTGTACATTGAATTACTAGATGATTTTTGGCCTTAATAAGTGTTTATATCTGTTTTATTGGTATTAATTGAGTCCATGAAGATTCCCGTGATTTTGTACACAGTTGGCATGATCTTATTGTGTCCTTATTTATATAATATAAATAAAAAATAAAAGTTGTACATTTTAAAAATACTGAGTTATATCTTAAAGACACCAGAGTGCAATTTTGTGTTGTATATTTGCAAATGCAAAGTCTTAAGACAAATGTATCATAAAACACCAAATGAATTGTAAATTAATTGTTAAATCACCCTATAATGCTGAGGTACATTTTTATGGACTATCAACAACCAAAAGTTGTGATTGTGCCATAAATATCATTACCTTACTTGAGGCAGCAGTCTTTGTATCTATCTGATGCTTGTTCAACTGACTCACCTTTCTGCTCTACACACTTTCATTGGATAGCAAACCAAATGTCTTTTTGTGGGTTATTATTTAGTTTTTCTAAAAACACATTTTTGTATCTTCCCTTTCAAAAATATTTCATGCTTTCTAATACTTGCTCCAGCCCAGCCATGGTGCATGACTCTCCCATAACATACTCACCCCCCACTGTCATATAGGAAAGCCCAGTTAATGCAGATTATGGCAGGATGCCATGTGTATACATAACATTTAGTCTCTGTTTTATGTAATTTTCAACATATTCAGCATCAACTTGATGTGCCTTCCAAAATTCTTATGTCCACCCATCTGCTTCTTCACATGCCAAAAACCAAGGTAAATGGCTCTTAATCCTTAGTTCTGAAGGAAATAGTTGGACAACATGAATTATTCTACCTTGCTGTATGAATGTAATTGTGAATGATACAATTGCTTGCGTAATGTTACGTACTTTTAAAATGTATTTGCCTACACCCTGCACACGTGCCCTTGCTTTTCTGTAGCAATTCTAGTCAATCCTAAGAAACTATGAAACTAAGAAACTATGAAACTAAGAAACTATGCCTATTAGAGCTAAAGCAAATTAATCCCGAGTGACTCACTTCTTACTTTATCTTACCCACCCATGTCTTTCATAGCAGTGTGTAATCCTACATTTCCAGGAATATAAGTTTATTGTAATTAACTGCACTTTTATAAATAACAAAACTTTGTTTTACTCTATTGTGATATTAAACTAATTACCACTTAAAAATGGAGATAATTATATCAGTCTTATCAAGAATTGTGCAAAAATGTCAGAAAGAGAATAAAATGATACAGAAAAAGAAAGTTGCCTTTGAATATGTAAAAATTATAATACTGAATAGATTTATAGCAATATATGCATTCATATGCATGTTTAAAATATATATGTGATATACATGTATAAAAATGTTTAATCATCTTCCTTTACCAGAGTGAGATTGATATCTTCAGTTTGCTACAATTCATCATCTCAATTTCTTAAAATATTTTTATATATTTATCAAAATTAGGGCCTTTATTCTGGAATCATATGGAAATGAAATAAAGTCTCTGGCTTTCTCATTTGCATAATTGCAAAATTTTGATTTATGTGTTAACCTGGCATTATTTCTTGGCAGTGTCTTTACTGTTAGCAGCAAGCTTATTTTTGCAGTACATTAGTTCTCTATTACTAAATTTCAGTTCGAATTCTTTGTAAGAATTTTTTTCTCTGCCCCCTGATACATTCTCTCTTTCTCCATCAAATAGGCTTCTGTTTGAGTAGTTTATTAGTGGCCTTCTGTGAAATAAAGACGCTTCTGTGTGGGGCTGTGATTTCCCTGCTGCCCCTGCTTTCAGAGGCAAACCCTTGCTGCTTCTTTTGCCCAGGCTGATTCTGTAGTTTTTAGAGATCACCCTTGCAGTCTCACTACTTTCCCCAAATTTAAATATTTGGGCAAATTAACGTCTTCCCCTCTTGTGTTTCCCTCCTCACTCCCTTTCTCTGTCCTTCCTTTTAAGAAAGCAACTAAAGTTGGGTGTGAAAGGGCAGTTTTTGTGTTCCCTAAACAAGGCACCTTATGTACTAATGAGACACAGTCCTGCCCTACCAAGTAAAGAGCTGGATTAGTTTACAGTTTCAGCACAAATACAGCAAAAACAGGCAACGTACTGTACTAGGTACTCTAAGGGGTTAACATTTCAGGACAGGTCCATTTTGCAGACGTTTTTTGTTATGTATTCAGTGACTGAGAGAAGATCTCTTGTGCTGCTCCAGTGAGAGAAGGAAAGAGGATCAGTTTGGACCTTTTAGGGGTATCCCTTTGTGTGGTAGACATCACATCATGGGAGGTTGGGCATGCAGAGATCCCTGAGAACACAGGACACAGAACCATGAGAACAGGAAGAGAGCTAGGAGAGTGTGTGAAGACTTCCAGACTGCCCCAGTGAGAATCAGTGTTCCCAAGTCTGGGTAAAGATGGCCTCAAAGCACTGTGCTGCTCTCACCTCTGCATGGCAATTGCCCTTTGATGTGTCTGTCTTCTTTATAGAATCTAAGTCCAGTAAGGACTTAGTGCTCCAGAATAAAACAGCTTTTCCATATTTGAAGAATAAATACAGAGTGCTCCAAAAATACTTTAAGCATACCTCAATTTTATAGCACGCTCTAACAGAATGAACAATTTGTCTGACTGTGGCTTCCTGTGGACACAGAGTGTCTATTAAGCATTTTACATTCTCAGTAAATAACGATTCTTTGTTCATATGCTTCCCAAGAATATAACATAGCACCATACTCATAGAGTTAAATATTTGTCAAATGACATAACAAATAGAAGAATGCAAAAAAACGGGGATAGCCAAATGTATAGTTAATTAATGTGGTTTTAATAATTATTTTTCCTTGCTACTTTATGACCCTTTGGTCTTTATTCTCTGGAGAAGAAGCAGAGGAGGGTTATTAAAAAATACCACAGGCACTGGCAGGAAATACCATGATGGATATTTTAATATCATAGACATTTTGGAAAGAAAAGGGGAAAGCCAATGAAATAAAAGCAAAACACAAAAATAAATAAACAGACACCCATATGACATGAATTTTTTCACCCCTTGGCTGACATAGAGAAGTATATAAGTGCCTCTGATTGCTACTCAATTGTAAACAGTAGCAGGGAAAAAAAGACAAATCAACAAATGACCTCTAACATTTATTCAAAATATTTTTTCAGGGTTGACAGCCATTGATTTTATAGCGCACAGAATGTGTTTCTTTTCTAAAGGTCTTGTCATTTTCCCTACCATCCAAACTTAAGAACACTTTGCTACTTTTTTTTCTAAAAACTGTATGGTTTTAAAATGTCAATTTACATTGTGTTTAAAACCACTGTTACATTATTTATATACTCAATATCAGCCTAACTCAAAACCAAATTACCGTGCTTTGGCTTAATTTCTTTGACATGAATTACTCTTAGAATATGTTCATAAGATTCCCTTCACTCTCCTGGTGGTTAAGAATGCAAATGTACAAGCCTACATGTACACACTTTCAGTCATAAGTGTGTGTATGAATGTGTGTACATTCTTGGGCTATCTGAAGTGAAATTTTATCCAAGCACCCAGACTCCTTAAAGGGAGGTGTAAAACGACTGATGTCTGTTGTGTAATCCCTGGCAGATAAGAATCCAGAGCAGCCCACGAGATGGAAATGTCATGCTGTAACTGTCCATGGAGAGGGCTGAGTCTTTCTGCTACGTGTCAGGATGTGTATTCCAAACTGGGAATATATAAATAAGTAAGAAGACAAACAATGTTTTGACCACTAGACCTGGTGAAAAACACAGAAATCAGAGCTTCCGTTAGATACATCTTTCAACCCCACAAAATCCAGCCCTCCTTCCCACCTCCAAAAACAGACCAACAGCAAAAAAAATAAACTTGTTTTATATAAAAATGTTAGCATGTAAAATGTGATATTTAGTTTCAGTAGTGAACAGAAAGTGAAAGTTGCTCTACATAGTTTGGAAGCTTTTATCACAGCACCAACTGTTTTATTGGCGACAGATTATTCCAGAAACAAAGGATTGGAAAAGGAACTTTCTTGTGTTGGTGTCTTACAGATCCAAATTGATTAATTATTCACAAAGAAAAACAGTGACTAAGAAACATGTTACTATCATTTAACTGTTAATATAAAAGGAAGAGATGTTTTAAACCATGAAATAGTTGATGGATTGGATTGTTCAGTTAGTGACTCTAGTGCATCACATCAGCAACCTCAGCTCCTTGCATTAAGGCATCTCTCCCAGACCATTAACCTCACCTTTGCGGTTATAAAACTCAAAATACTTACACTTAGCTAACAGATGTTCTCATTATTTTTCTTTTCTTGCTCAGTGGTAACCAAGACCAATTTAATTCTGACTTCTCTGAAGTAATTAATTTGAGGTGTTTTAAAAATCAGAATTCTGCAGAAGCAGGGTTCTTTTCACTTCCATACAATTAAATTCACAAGACTTTCTTGTCCCCCTATGCCCCCTTCTGATAAGCTTTGTTCAGAATTGAAACTCTGTGGAGAACTGATCTGAATTTAATTCTATTGTTTCTAAGAAATGTATCCCATAGTTAAGTCCTGTTGTTTTTCCCTAAAACAAAGATCTCCTCCTTACATAAAGAAGAGTCATGGTTGTTTAGGGCCTGCGTCAGACACGTTTTATGTCCTGTGAGTGGATTATAATCACTAAGCAAAATAATGGTGCAAGGGAAAATAGTCCATATTGCATTTGAGAAGCCTGCTGTTTTTATCATTACCTTTGGTGCCAGCTGCCTGTATGCATTGTTCTGTAATGCCAGTCTAATCAGTACAGAGGCCAGGAGCATGATACCCTTGAAAACTAGAGAAATATGGCTAAAATAATAAATCCAAACAGAAATCATAATATTGTAACGGTTATATTCTGAAAGAAAATGCTTTCCAGGACAACAGGTAGGTAAAATATTTGGCAGAAACAGATATTTTTCCCTCCTATAGTCGTTGAGTTGAACAAGGATTTAAATGGTGGGTGAATCTTAGGTGTCTCTCTATATAATAAAATTATAAGGGATTTTCTTTGTCCCCCTACTATGATCACAGGACAGAATAACAACTATTAAAGCAACTCATTATGGATTGAAGTGAATCTCTTCAGATATGTGTTTTTAAAATGCAAAAGTTATTGGGAGATGGAATACAACAAGTTATTAACAACTGTGAGTTTATGAATTCACTCTTCTCCTGCACAGAAAAAATAGACAATCTTTTGGGGAAAAGTTGTGTTAAATGAAAACCCTGTACATATAATCAATTTTCATTTCATACAATACTTAAAGATACATATTATCTTCAGTTTGTGGGTGGACAAAGTTTTAGTTCACATGGTTAAATAACTGGCTAAAGGAAGTAAAGATTTCATTCATTCATTAATCAACTATTTGTTGAACACCTACTATTTTGCCAGGAACTGTTTTAATACATATATACTATATATTATGTGGATACCATACATCGGTCCCAAACCTCATGAAGATTATATGCTGATGGTGACAGAAAGACAATCAACAAGCTATATTATAGTGTGGGACAGTGATAAATGCTATGATGAAAAATTAAATGTTTGAGCTTCTGAGAATATGGTGATTATGTATTTCATAATTTTTTATTCTCTACCATGCTGCCTCTCAAGGTAAAATGTGATTAGAATTGATTTGGCTCTAAAATGTTAATGGTTTCATGTAGCATCGCTCCTTGTGTCACTTACTGGGAAAGTATTTTTTAAAAGCTGTATTTTCAGGCATATATCTACACAAGAAATACTTGTTTAGGTGTGTTAAAAATGCTAATTCTTATTGTCCAACCCAGATGTTCTAATTTAATAAACTTGGCAGAGGATTATTTTAATAAGCATCTGAGGTGATTCTAATGCAGGTGCTTAATTGGTCACCTTTTGAGACAAAATTACCCGAAAGAATGGATAGTTAACTTTGGTTATCCACTGTAATATCAAGACCTGAAGTGGGGCTTCAGAAAAACAGACGTGCCAATTACTGTCTGAGAGCTGCCACTTTCAATACATGTGACTCTTAAGCCCTTGAAATATGCATGGCCCAAATTGAGATGTGCTGAAAATACAAAATACACACTGGATTTTGAAGACAGTTTAAAAAAGAATATAATGTAGCCCATTAACAATTTTTATATTGGTTACATGCTGAAATGATATTATGTTGGATATACTGGGATAAATAATATATATATTGTTATATTAATATTACTGTTTTAAATATTTTTATTAAGTTGTACTCACTCTTTTTAATTTTTTTTTCTTATTTTTTAACATCTTTACTAGAGTATAGTTGCTTTACAATGCTGTGTCAGTTTCTGCTTTATAACAAAGTGAATCAGTTATACATGTACATATGTCCCCATATCTCTTCCCTCTTGCTCTCCCTCCCTCCCACCCTCCCTATCCCACACCTCTAGGTGGTCACGAGGCACCGAGCTGATCTCCCTGTGCTATGCGGCTGCTTCCGACTCGCTATCTATTTTACGTTTGGTAGTGTATATATGTCCATGCCACTCTCTCACTTTGTCACAGCTTACCCTTCCCCCTACCTGTATCTTCAAGTCCATTCTTTAGTAGGTCTGCGTCTTTATTCCCGTCTTGCCCCTAGGTTCTTCTGACCAGTTTCTGTCTTTGTTTTTTTTTTTTTTTTTACATTCCATATATATGTGTTAGCACAGTTTTTGCTTTTCTCTTTCTGACTTACTTTACTCTGTGTGACAGTCTCTAAGTCCATCCACCTCACTACAAATAACTCAATTTCGTTACTTTTTATGGCTGAGTAATATTCCATTGTATATATGTGCCACATCTTATTCATCCATTCATCTGTTGATGGACACTTAGGTTGTTTCCATATCCTGGCTATTGTAAATAGAGCTGCAGTGAGAATTTTGGTACATGACTCTTTTTGAATTATGGTTTTTCTCAGGGTATATGCCCAGTAGTGGGATTGCTGGGTCGTATGGTAGTTCTATTTCAAGTTTTTTAAGGAACCTCCATGCTATTCTCCATAGTGACTGTATCAATTTACATTCCCACCAACAGTGCAAGAGAGTTCCCTTTTCTCCACACCCTCTCCAGCATTTATTGGTTGTAGATTTTTTGATGATGGCAATTCTGACAGGTGTGTGATGATATCTCATTGTAGTTTTGATTTGTATTTCTCTAATGATTAATGATGTTGAGCATTCTTTAATGAGTTTCTTGGCAAACTGTATATCTTCTTTGGAGAAATGTCTATTTAGGTCTTCTGCGCATTTTTGGATTGGGTTGTCTGTTTTTTTTGATATTGAGCTGCATGAGTTGCTTGTATGTTTTAGAGATTAATCCTTTGTCAGTTGCTTCATTTGCAAATATTTTCTCGCATTCTGAGGGTTGTCTTTTGGTCTTGTTTATGGTTTCCTTTGCTGTGCAAAAGCTTTTAAGTTTCATTAGGTCTCATTTGTTTATTTTTGTTTTTATTTCCATTTCTCTAGGAGGTGGGTCAAAAAGGATCTTGCTGCGATTTATGTCATAGAGTGTTCTGCCTATGTTTTCCTCTAAGAATTGGATGGTGCCTGGCCTTACATTTAGGTCTTTAATCCAGTTTGAGTTTATTTTTGTGTATGGTTTTAGGGAGTGTTCTAATTTCATTCTTTTATATGCAGCTGTCCAGTTTTCCCAGCACCACTTATTGACGAGGCAGTCTTTTCTCCACTGTATATTCTTGCCTCCTTTATCAAAGATAAGGTGACCATATGTACGTGGGTTTATCTTTGCGTTTTCTATCCTGTTCCAATGATCTATCTTTCTGTTTTTGTGCCAGTACCATACTGTCTTGATTACTTTAGCTTTTCAGTATAGTCTGAAGTCAGGGAGCTTGGCTCTTCCCGCTCCACTTTTATTTCTCAAGATTGCTTTGGCTATTCAGGGTCTTTTGTGTTTCCAAACAAATTGTGAAAATTTTTGTTCTAGTTTGTGAAAAATGTCAGTGGTAGTTTGATAGGGATTGCACTGAATCTGTAGATTGCTTTGGGTTGTAGAGTCACTTTCACAATGTTGATTCTTCCAATCCAAGAACATGGTATATCTCTCCATCTATTTGTATCATCTTTAATTTCTTTCATCAGTGTCTTATAATTTTCTGCATAGATGTCTTTTGTCTCCTTAGGTAGGTTTATTCCTAGGTATTTTATTCCTTTGTTGCAATGGTAAATAGGAGTGTTTTCTTAATTTTACTTTCAGATTTTTCATCATTAGTGTATAGGAATACAAAAGATTTCTGTACATGAATTTTGTATCCTGCTACTTTACCAAATCCATTGATTAGCTCTAGGAGTTTTCCAGTAGCATCTTTAGGATTCTCTATGTACAGTATCCTGTTATCTGCAAACAGTGACGTTTTACTTCTTTTCCAATTTGTATTCTTTTATTTCTTTTTCTTCTCCGGTTGCTCTGGCTAAAACTTCCAAACCTATATTGAATAATAGTGGTGACAGTGGCCAACCTTGTCTTTTTCCTGGTCTTAGTGGAAATGGTTTTAGTTTTTCACCATTGAGGATGATGTTGGTTGTGGGTTTGTCATATATGGCCTTTATTATACTGAGGAAAGTTCCCTCTATGCCTATTTTCTGGAGGGTTTTTATCATAAATCGCTGTTGAATTTTGTCAAAAGATTTCTCTGCATCTATTGAGATGATCATATAGTTTTTCTCCTTCAATTTGTTAATATGGTGTATCACGTTGATTGATTTGTGTATATTGAAGAATCCTTGCATTCCTGGGATAAACCCCACTTGATCATGGTATATGACCCTTTTAATGTGCTGTTGGATTCTGTTTGCTAGTATTTTGTTGAGAATTTTTGCATGTATGTTCATCAGTGATATTGGCCTGCAGTTTTCTTTCTTTGTGACATCTTTGTCTGGTTTTCGTATTAGAGTGATAGTGGCCTCGTATAATGAGTTTGGGAGTGTTCCTTCCTGTGCTATATTGTGGAAGACTTTGAGAAGGATAGGTGTTAGCTCTTCTCTAAATGTTTGATAAAATTTGCCTGTGAAGCCACCTGGTCCTGGGCTTTTGTTTGCTGGAAGATTTTTAATCACAGTTTCAATTTCAGTGCTTATGATTGGTCTGTTCATATTTTCTATTTCTTCCTGATTCAGTCTTGGCAGGTTGTGCATTTCTAAGAATTTGTCCATTTCTTCCAGGTTGTCCATTTTATTGGCATTATGTTTGCTTGTAGTAATCTCTCATGATCATTTGTATTTCTGCAGTGTCAGTTGTTCTCCTTTTTCATTTCTAATTCCATTGATTTGAGTCTTCTCCCGTTTTTCCTTGATAAGACTGGCTAATGGTTTATCAATTTTGTTTATCTTTTCAAAGAACCAGCTTTTAGTTTTATTGATCTTTGCTATCATTTCCTTCATTTCTTTTTCTTTTATTTCTGATATGATTCTTATGATTTCTTTCCTTCTGCTAACTTTGGGGTTTTTTTGTTCTTCTGTCTCTAATTGCTTTAGGTTTAAGGTTAGGTTGTTTATTTGAGATGTTTCTTGTTTCTTAAGGTAGGCTTGTATAACTATAAACTTCCCTCTTAGAACTGCTTTTGCTGCATCCCATAGGTTTTGGGTCATTTTGTTTTCATTATCATTTGTTTCTAGGTATTTTTTGATTTCCTCTTTGATTTCTTCAGTGATCTCTTGGTTATTAAGTAGTGTGTTGTTTAGCCTCCATGTGTTTGTATTTCTTACAGACTTTTTCCTGTAATTGTTATCTAGTCTAATAGCATTATGGTCGGAAAAGATACTCGATGCTAATTCAATTTTCTTAAATTTACCAAGGCTTGATTTGTGACCCAAGATATGATCTGTCCTGAAGAATATTCCATGAGCACTTGACAAGGATGTGTATTCTGTTGTTTTTGGATGGAATGTCCTATAAATATCAATTAAGTCCATCTTGTTTAATGTATCATTTAAAGCTGGTGTTTCCTTATTTATTTTTATTTTGGATGATATGTCCATTGGTGAAAGTGGGGTGCTAAGGTCCCCTACTTTGATCATGTTACTCTCAATTTCCCCTTTTATGGCTGTTAGTATTTACCTTACGTATTGATGTGCTCCTATTTTGGGTGCATAAATATATACAATTTTTATATATTCCTCTTGGATTGATCCCTTGATCATTATGTAATGTCCTTCTTTGTCTCTTGTCATAGTCTGTGTTTTAATGTCTATTTTGTCTGATATGAGAATTGCTACTCCAGCTTTCTTTTGATTTCCATTTGCATGGAATATTTTTTCCATCCCCTCACTCTCAGTCTGCATGTGTCCCTAGGTCTGAAGTGGGTCTCTTGTATACAGCATATATACAGATCTTGTTTTTGTGTCCATTCAGCCAGTCTATGTCTTTTGGTTGGAGCATTTAACCTATTTACATTTAAGGTAATTATCGATATGCATGTTTCTCTTCCCATTTTCTTAATTGTTTTGCATTTATTATTGTAGGTCTTTTCCTTCTCTTGTGTTTCCTGCCTAGGGAAGTTCCTTTAGCATTTTTTGTAGAGCTGGTTTTGTGGTGCTGAATTCTCTTAGCTTTAGCTTGTCTGTAAAGCTTTTAATTTCTCCATCAAATCTGAATGAGATCCTTGCTGGATAGAGTAATCTTGGTTGTAGGTTTTTCTCTTTCATCACTTTAAATATGTCCTGCTACTCCCTTCTGGCTTGCAGAGTTTCTGCTGAAAGATCAGATGTTAACTTTATGGGGATTCCCTTATGTGTTACTTGTTGTTTTTCCCTTGCTGTTTTTAATATTTGTTCTTTGTATTTAATTTTTGATAGTTTGAATAATATGTGTCTTGGTGTGTTTCTCCTTGGATTTATGCTGTATGGGACTCTCTGCATTTCTTGGTCTTGATTAACTATTTCCTTTCCCATATTAGTGAAGTTTTCAACTATAATCTCTTCAAATATTTTCTCAGTCCCTTTCTTTTTCATTTCTTCTTCTGGAACCCTTATAATTCGAATGTTGGTACATTTAATGTTGTCCCATAGGACTCTGAGACTGTCCTCATTTATTTTCATTCTTTTGTCTTTATTCTGCTCTGCAGTAGTTATTTCTACTCTTTTATCTTCCAGGTCACTTACCCATTCTTCTGCCTCTGTTTTTCTGCTATTGATCCCTTCTAGAGAATTTTTAATATCATTAATTGTGTTGTTCATCATTGTTTGTTTGCTCTTTAGTTCTTCTAGGTCCTTGCTAAACATTTCTTGTATTTTCTCCATTCTATTTCCAAGACTTTGGATCATCTTTACTATCATTATCCTGAATTCTTTTTCAGGTAGACTGCCTATTTTCTCTTCATTTGTTAGGTCTGGTGGGTTTTTGCCTTGCTCCTTCATCTGCTGTGTGTTTCTCTGTCTTCTCATTTGGCTAACTTACTGTGTTTGGCGTCTCCAGTGTCATAGTTTCCGTTGTTTTTGGTGTCTGTCTGCAGTGGCTAAGGTTGGTTCAGTGGGTTGTGTAGACTTCCTGATGGAGGGGACTAGTGCCTGTGTTCTGGTGGATGAGGTTGTATCTTGTCTTTCTGGTGAGCAGGTCCACATTGGTGGTGTGTTTTAGGGTGTCTGTATCCTTATTATGATTTTAGGCAGCCTCTGTGCTAATGGATGTGGTTGTGTTCCTGTCTTGCTAGTTGTTTGGCATAGGGTGTCCTGCACTGAACTTGCTGGTCTTTGAGTGGAGCTGAGTCTTGTCATTGAGATGGAGATCTCTGGGAGATTTTCATCATTTGATATTACGTGGAGCTGGGAGGTCTCTTGTGGACCAGTGTCCTGAACTTGGCTCTCCCACCTTAGTGGCTCAACCCTGACACCTGGCTGGAGCACCAAGAGCCTGTCCTCCACATGACTCAGAGTAAAAGCGACAAAAAAAAGAAAGAACAAAAGAAGATAAAGTAAAATAAAGTAATTAAAATAAAATGTAGTTATTAAGAAAAAAAGTAATAATAATAAAAAAAACAGACAGATCCCAGGACAAATGGTAAAAGTAAAGCAATACAGAAAATAATCACACAGAAACATATACATACACACTCACAAAAAGAGAAAAAGGGGAAAAATTATATATATATATATATATATATATATATATATATATATATATATATATATATATATATATATATATATATCATTGCTCCCAAAATCCACCTCCTCAATTTGGAATGATTTGCTGTCTATTCATGTATTCCACAGATGCAGGGTACATCACGTTGATTGTGGAGATTTAATCCACTGCTCCTGAGGCTGCTGGGAGAAATTTCCCTTTCTCTTCTTTGTTCACACAGCTCCCGGGGTTCAGCTTTGGATTTGGACCCGCCTGTGCTTGTAGGTCGCCTAAGGGCATCTGTTCTTTGCCCAGACAGGAGGGGATTAAAGGAGCAGCTGCTTTGGGGGTTCTGGCTTACTCAGGCCGGGGGCAGGGAGGGGTTCCGGATGCGGGGCTAGCCTGCAGTAGCAGAAGCCGGTGTGATGTTGCACCAGCCTGAGGTGCACTGTGCATTCTCCCGGGGAAGTTGTCCCTGGGTCATGGGATCCTGGCAGTGGCGGGCTGCACAGGCTCCCGGGAGGGGAGGTGTGGATAGTGACCTGTGCTTGCATACAGGCTTCCTGGTGGCTGCAGGAGCAGCCTTAGCATCATGCCCGTCTCTGGGGTCTGCACTAATAGCCACGGCTCACGCCTCTCTCTGGAGCTCCTTTAAGCAGTGCTCTTAATCCCCCCTCCTCGCGCACCAGGAAACAAAGAGGCAAGAAAATGTCTCTTGTTTCTTCGGCAGTTACAGACTTTTTCCGGACCCCCTCCCGGCTAGCCGTGGCACACTAGTCCCCTTCAGGCTGTGTTCATGAAGCCAACCCCAGTCCTCTCCCTGGGATCTGACCTCCAAAGCCCGAACCTCAGCTCCCAGCCCCGCCCGTCCTGGCGGGTGAGCAGACAAGCCTCTCAGGCTGGTGAGTGCTGTTTGGCACCAATACTCTGTGCGGGAATCTCCCCTCTTTGCCCTCTGTACCCCTGTGGGTACTCTGTGCTGCACTCTCCTCCGTGGCCCCAATGCTCCCCCCTATGCCACCCACAGTCTCCGCCCACGAAGGGGATTCCTAGTATGTGGAAACCTTTCCTCCTTCACAGCTCCCTCCCACTGGTGCAGGTCCCATCCCTATTCTTTGTCTATGTTTTTTTCGTTTTTCTTTTGCCCTACCCAGGTATGTGGGGAGTTTCTTGCCTTTTGGGAGGTCTGAGGTCTTCTGCCAGCGTTCAGTAGGTGTTCTGTAGGAGTTTTTCCACATGTAGATGTATTTCTGATGTATTTGTGGGGAGGAAGATGATCTCCGCGTCTTACTCTTCTGCCATCTTGAGACTCCTCCAAGTTGTACTCACTCTGGCCCGAGGTCCCAAAGACTGTCGCGGCATCGACTGGTGGGGTCCCTCCAGAGCTGGCAGCCTCAGTGAGGCCGCCTTCCCCTCGGGCTCCAGGGCAATTCGGTCTTAAATATTTTTAATGTGGTGACTAGAAATTTTTAAATTATATATGAATCTCACATTATAGTTCTATTGGAGTATTGTCTTAGACCAATTATGGGCCTTTGTTTATTTAAAAATCTGTGAAAAATAATTGCACTGTTATCCTGAACTTGCTTCCAGGGTCATGTTATTGTGGTATATATTGGTCTTTCTGATACTTCCCTAGTCTTACCCGATGCATGAGCCACAATGGACCCATGTGTTCTCTTTGCTTGCTATGTTCTGAACCAGCCTGCATCCAGGTCATTTGCCTTGTCTGTCCTTCCAAACAAGACTATACAGTGCTACATTATACATTCCTATTATTCCATCAAAAGCACTTCAAACCCCATCTTTAAGAAACATATATCTATAACATTTATTCTGTAACTCTGTATTCATCAATTCATTGATTCACCCCAAAAGTTATTAAAATGTTGCAATAGTAATGTTTTTTATTATTGTGTACTTTAGAGCAACCAGTGATATGGTGTAAAGGGAGGACATGCAATTACTGACTACACTAATATTATAAAATACGTTGCTAGAGATGGTACTGCAGTGCAACTATGATAAAATATGTATATTTACTTCATTATTCATTATTCCAGTTGTTAAAAGGGATTGAAGTAGGAGGAAGGTAACAAGGTCTGTGAATGAGAATATCTTAGAGCCATTTTCAGAGCTGTAAAATATATAATGACCTTCTATTCATACAAAATATAATCATGATTCTCTGGTGGATTTTCCTAGAGGACAATTACTATCACAAAATGCACTTAAAACCCATAAACATTTTCCAGTGTTGTGTTGCAATATAGGTATTTATAAGCTATTGTGAATTTCATAATTATGAACATGTGAAAGATTTTGGTTTATTGGTTAGAGTATTTGTATTCATGCATAATATTTGAGATTTGCAATATTCATGAACATACCTTAACATAAAAGAAAGTGGGTTTCTTATTTATTTACCAAGATGATATAATCAAATAATAATTATATTCAGCATAAAAATCAAAATAATTCTCCCCTCTGTCTTCCTAGTCATTTCTTCTTTGAGACTTTCATAATCTTTGTCTAGATCCTTCTCTGTTAATTCACTGCTCAATTCACAAACACACACAAATGGACCCTTCTAGAAGGCTATTAAAACAAGAAGGATTACCCTAGACTAAAATTTTAAAAATCGTATGTACATAGATTTCTACACTGGTAGGCAATTTGTGGTTTTATTTTTTCTTATGCTGATTGCTAATTAGGGCAGATGCAAGACCTGCTTTGTTTCCACTTAAAAGCCTTTGCTTCTGAGTATTTCATCATCTGTTAATCCAGCAACAGCATGAATATCAAAGAGAGAGCTGTTGGTTAAATCTTCCTGCCACCTGTTTTTATTTTTTTAATTTTTCTCCTGGTGAGCCAGTCGTGCATTTCCATATGCTAGACCATTTCCTTGTAAGGTTCCTTATGTCAAGACAGGCAGTTTATTTACTAATTGGTAGTGGTCAGAAGTGAGGGTAGGGCTGGGTCAGGAAGAGTGAAGGAGGCTGGGCTCTAAAAACCCTTGCTCCTGTTCTCACTCAAACCTCTGCCAGGGAAGAATGCTATACCACAGTGATTCCTATGTGAAGGGAGACTTTCCAACTGTCTGGACTGATCATTTCCTGATTGCTTCCTCTTTGCAACAATAATCATTCCCTTGAGAGATTTGGTTTTATTTTGATAATGACTCTGTCAAATATTTTGCTATGTACTGGGGATGCAATGGTGAATACTCCAGAGCTCACAGCATGACTTTCAAAATACGTGAGAAAGAAAGTAAGCAAACTGACCTTTACAATGGGCATAAGTGCCTTGGTAGAGTTATACGTGGGACATTGTGAGGGCAGAGCTTGTGGGGTGTTCAAGTCAGACTTCCCAAAGAAAGTGTCAATTGAGCTGCTGGGTTGAGTAGATAACAAGGAGGAAAAGAGACAGAATGTTCTCAGTTTGTTCTGAGAGAAAAGTCAATTCAAGATATATTTTATTTTTCAAGGATTATGGCCTGAATTATGTTAATTAATAGGTACAGAAAGACAAAAGCAGTAAGGTTTTGCTAAAGGCAAGCAGATAAACAAAACAAATAATCAGAGAAAGGAATAGTAGTTCAGTCAGCCATTTGAGGCAATTGACTGAAAAGTCATATTATTGCTTGCTCAGTACAATTCAATCATTCCAGAATGAGAGACAAAAATCAGCCACAGAGCAGGGGATGGTTAGTGAAAAGGCAGTAATGTTCGTAAAATTCAGAATGAATTGGATTGACTGTAAAGAAGTTGCTTAGCTCCCCAACAAAAAGTAATATGTATGTATTTTTTTAGAAAAATAATTTTATATTTGATATTTCAAAATAATCATAAAAGCAGTCCTCATTAGTAAGACAGTATCCCTTATATTTGCTTTAAAATTTTGTACTATCCTTAATTTTCATTGCATAGAGGTAATTAGAAGTAGGGAATGGGATATTTTGATATTTTCAGTTTATATGGCCTCTGAAATTCTTAATCCCTTCCATGGCAGAGAGATATGTGCATTCAGTTACAAATCTACAAAGATATTTGACCAGCACTCAAATGAGCAGAGCCAAGGAAGTCCAAATATCAGGGCTGCTGGCAAGTACTGAATCTGAATAAATTGCTTTGCATTTGAGGATGCATACAATAACCAAAAAAATAAGATCCATGGTAAAAGTGGATATCTCTGGATTATTTATAATGTATTCTCATGTGTTTCCATGTTTTGTAAAATAAGTATACATTTTAAGTCAGAGAAAAAAAGAGTTCAGCATATACAACTCTGGTTTGTGTGTGTATATATGTATACATATACATATATATAAATAAATTATATGTTTATGTATGTATGTATGTGAAAATACATTGATGTTTTAAAAATAAGAAAATTAAAGTACACTAAAGAATGAATTAAAAATAATTGACTCTGGGTTGAAGAATTTTTTTTCTTCCAATTACTTCTCTGTAGTTTTTAAATTCTTTAAAATTTAGTCTGTATTCCACTTTCAATATTAAATGGGGAAACCACCACTTTAAAAAATATCAGGCTTGGTAAAGGGTAGGGGAAATGGCTTGGAATTCCCAGTGTCACAACAGATTATCAGAATACAGCTACTTTATTGGAAGTTACTACCCCAACTAGGGTGAGGTCAAAGGAATTACTTTCCTGGGGGCTTTTATACTGCTCCTTTCCTGGTGGTCAGAATTTGGGTACAGAGAGCCAATCACTCTATGAAATGCAAAATGCATAATGCATTCTCTAACAACCAAATCAAATACTTTAACTATTTTTATGTTTCTGACTATCATACATCATTTCAAAAAGAAATTTCTTTCATTATCAATTATTCTATTACATGTAAATAATGTTTTTGGTTAATGAACTATATAAATCATCATTTTAAATTAATTTTTATGGTTGTCAAGACTTACTCAAATGACCTCAAGAAATAAACTACCTGGGAATTTTTTTTCTTGCCTAAGATATACAGACATGCAAAAGAGATTTGTCATCATCATCTTCAGACTAGTGACTATAATGGTTTCTCTCTGACGGATAAAAGAAAGATCAAACATATTAAGTAACTTAACCAAAATTTGTATGGTTAACAAAAATGCACATTCAGCTTTGTCTTAGTCCAGCACTCATGCTGCTTCTAATAAGCAGAATTAAATATGGAAAATAACATATGTTTAAAAAGAAAGAAAGTAAAGAAAACTTGTCTCTGATTATGTGCAGAAGTCTAGGTTAGCTTGATTATGGGGTGGGGAGGAATATTCAGGGAATCAGTATACTTAATGTATAAAAAATGTATGTAGTTCAGCAGCTATACAGATATTTAGGTATTTAGTCAGTTCTCCTTATGTTTTCTTGTACTCCTCTCTGTATCCATGGAGGATACAGATGTGGAATTATTTCAATTAGTTTGCTCAAGTGGAAAGAGAAATGTAGCAATTTAGAGATCATCATTTTTCTTCATGATCATAGGATAGATTGGGACTTGATGAGCTGCTTATTGTAATAAGAAGAATTATGAACTAAACTTAACACAAGGCAGAAGCCCATTGCGAAAAGGCAAGATTAACTCACAAGCATTTGAGATTCCATTAGCATAAATGATTATTCAAGAGCCACACAGTTTCATGGCAAACTTTTTTTTTTAAACCAAAACCAATTTATACAAAGACTATAAATCTTTAAGTGTGTCATGGAGAAAGAATTTACTGCTATGTCCCTTGTTTTACTAAATTATATTTCATTGAAAGGTATTTCACTGGAGTGTCAGCTAGGCTTGGCATTAAATATGTTTAATATGAGCTATTTGTATTAATGTCACAGATGCCAGAATTTGATGTTTTTCAAAGGACCAATATTTTATACAATGATTCTGGAGTGGGGACTATTATAGTGGGGATAATTAAGGACTGACTCCTAATTTTTAAAAAAATCCAAAGAACAAACAAAGCCCAAAATTAGTAGAAGGAAGGGAATAATAAATTTCAGAGCAGAAGTAAATAAAGTAGAGATTAAAAAAATAGAAAAGATCAATGAAACTAAGAGCTGTTTCTTTGAAAAGATAAAATCAACAGATGTTTAACTATTTTAAACAAGAAAAAGAGAGAAAGGACTCAATAAAATCAGAGATGAAAGATGAGAAACTATAACTGATATCACAGAAATAAAAAGGATCATAAGAGAATACTGCAAACAAAAATAGGCCAACATGTTGGATAACCTAGAAAAAATGGATAAATTCCTAGAAACATAGAATTTTCCAAGAACAAATCCTGAAAAAATAGAACATCTGAATATATCAATCACTAATAAGGAGATTAAAAGAGTAATAAAAAATCTCCCAACAAAGAAAACCTTAGGACCACATTGCTTCACCGGAGAAATCTATAAAACATTTAAAGAAGATTTTATATGTATTCTACTCAAACTCTTCCAAAAATATTGAAGAGGAAGGAAACCTTTCAAACACATTTTACAAAGCCAGCATTACCCTGATGCCAAAACCAGGAAAGGACGCTACAAAAAAAGAAACCCACAGGCCAATATTTTGGTGAACATAGATGCAAAAATTATGAAACAAAATATTAGCAAACAACATGTAACAATACATTAAAAGGATCATACGCCACAAGCAAGTAGCATTTATTCCATGGATACAAGGGTGGTTCAATGTCTGGTAATCAATCAGTGTAATATGTCACATTAGGACAAGAAGCATAAAAAGTATATGATCATCTCAAATAGATGTGGAAAAAGCATTTGACAAAAATCAACATCCATTTATGATAATAACTCTCAATAAAATAGGTATACAGGGAACATACCTTAACATATTAAAGGTCATATATGACAAGCTCATGGCTAACAACATACTCAATGGTGAAAAGCTGAATGTTTTTCCTCTGTTATCAAAAACAAGGATGCCCACTCTTGCCATTCTTATTCAACATAGTACTGGATGCCCTAGACACAGCAACTAGGCAAGAAAAAGAAAATCATCCAAAATGGAAAAGGAAGAAGTAAAACTGTCACTGTTTACAGATGACATGATGCCATTTGCAGAAAACCCTAAAGTGCCACCATAAAGCTGTTAGAACTAATAAACGAATTTGGTAAATTCACAGAATACAAAATCAGTATACAGAAAGCTGTGGTGTTTCTTTCTATATAGTGATAATAAACTATCAGAAAGAGAAATTAAGAAAACAATCCCATTCACAATTGCATCAAAAAAAAAAAATGAAATAACTAGGAACAAACTTAACCAAGGAGGTGAAAAACCTGTACACTGAAAATTATGACACTGATGAAAGAAATTGAAGAGGACACAAATAAATGGAAAGCTATTCCATATTCACTGAAACAATTAATGTTGTTGAAATGTCCATAATACCCAAAGCAATCTACAGATTCAGTGCAATCTCTATCAAAATTCCAATGGATATTGTTGAAAGTGGGGTTTTGAAGTGCCCCCCTATTATTGTGTTACTGTCAACTTCTTTTATGGCTGTTAGTATTTGCCTTATGTATTGAGGTGCTCCTATGTTGGGTGCATATATATTTACAATTGTTATATCTTCTTCTTGGATTGATCCCTTGATCATTATGTAGTGTCCTTCTTTGTCTCTTGTAACAGTCTCTATTCTAAAGTCTATTTTGCCTGACACGATATTGCTACTCCAACTTTCTTTTGATTTCCATTTGCATAGAATACTTTTTTCATCCCCTCACTTTCAGTCTGTATGTGTCCCTGGGTCTGAAGTGGGTCTCTTGTAGACAGCATATATACAGGTCTTGTTTTTTATCCATTTAGCCAGTCTATGTCTTTGGTTGGCGCATTTAATCCATTTATATTTAAGTTAATTATCAATATGTATGTTTTATTGCCATTTTGCTAATTGTTTTGAATTTGTTTTTGTAGATCTTTTTTTTCACTTCCTCTTTTGTTCTCTTCTCTTGTGATTTGATGACTAATTTTAGTGCTGTGTTTAGATTCCTTTTTCTTTTTTGTGTGTGTACCTATAGTAGATTTTTATTTTGCAGTTACCATGAGGTTTTGATACAGCAGTCTATATATACACAAGATTGTTTTAAGTTGCTGGTCTTTTAATTTCAAATGCATTTCCAATATCCTGCTTTTGTGTTCTCCCCTTCTCACAATTGTTAATTTTGATACCATATTTGTGTATAGATGATGTCCTACCTTTCCTGTGTGTTTACCTTACTGGTGAGCTTTTTCATTTGTAATTTTCTTGTTTTTAGTTGTGACCTTTTCTTTTCTGCTTAGAGAAGTTCCTTTAGCATTTGTTACAAACCAGCTCTGTTGGTGCTGAATTCTCTTAGCTTTTGCTTGTCTGTAAAGCATTTGATTTCTCTGTTGAACCTGAATGAGAAGCTTGCTGGGTGGAGTATCCTTGGCTGTAGGTTGTTCCCTTTCATCACTTTAAATATATCATGCCACTCCTTTCTGGCTTACAGAGTTTCTGAGGAGAAATCTCAGCTGATAACCTTATGGAATTTCCCTTTTATGTTATTTTCTTTCCCTTTGTTGCTTTTATTAAAGACCTAAATATAAGACCAGATACTATAAAACTCTTAGAAGAAAACATAGGCAGAACACTCTCTGAATAAATTGCAACAATATCTTTTTTGATCCATCCCCCAGGGTAACGGAAATAAAAACAAAAATAAACAAATGGGACCTAGTTAAACTCAAAACTTTTGCACAACAAAGGAAACCCTAAACAAAATGAAAAAACAACCCACAGATTGGGAGAAAATCTTTGCAAATGAAGCAACCAACAAGGGATTAGTCTCCAAAACTTACAAACAGCTCATGCCATAAAAACAAACAACCCAATCAAAAAAAGGGCAGAAAACCTAAATAGACATTTCTCCAAAGAAGACATACAGGTGGCCAAGAGGCACATAAAAAGATGTTCAACATTGCTAATTATTAGAAAAATGCAGGGGCTTCCCTGGTGGCACAGTGGTTGAGAATATGCCTGCCAATGCAGGGGACACGGATTCGAGCCCTGGTATGGGAAGATCCCACATGCCGCGGAGTAACTAACCCCATGAGCCACAACTACTGAGCCTGTGTGTCTGGAGCCTCTGCTCCATAACAAGAGAGGTCACGATAGTGAGAGGCCCATGCACCGCGATGAAGGCCCCCGCTTGCTGCAACTAAAGAAAGGCCTCACACAGAAATGAAAACCCAACATAGCCATAAATAAATAAATAAAAGAAACCATGTTCTCATGTGAAAAAAAAAAAAAAGATGTGGTACACATATAAAATGGAATATTATTCAGCCATTGAAAAGAATGGAATGTCATTTGAAGCAACATGGGTGGA
Organism: Grampus griseus; assembly: GCF_964374135.1. Taxonomy (NCBI): domain Eukaryota; kingdom Metazoa; phylum Chordata; class Mammalia; order Artiodactyla; family Delphinidae; genus Grampus; species Grampus griseus. The sequence continues at coordinate 66,288,225 of NC_139009.1, read as the reverse complement.
TGTGGAGATTATACTAAGTGAAGTAAGTCAGACAAAGACAAATATCATATGATATCACTTATATGCATAATCTAAAAAAATATACAAATGAACTTATAAAACAGAAACAGACACACAGAGAGCAAACTTATGGTTTCTGGGGGTGGGGGTAGGGATAGATTGGGAGTCTGGGATTGACATATACACAGTGCTGTATTTAAAATAGATAACCAGCATGGACTTACTGTATAGCACAGGGTACTCTGCTCAATATTCTAATAACCTAAATGGTAAAAGAATTTGAAAAAGAACAGATACATGTATATGTATAACTGAATCACTTTGTTGCATGCATGAAACTAACACAAAAATGTTAATAAACTCTGCTCCAAAATAAAATAAAAATTAAAAAAAGAATAAAAAAAGTATTTGTAAAGCAAAGAAAAGAAAAAAAAATTCCAGTGGCATTTCACAGACCTAGAAAAAAACCATTCTAATATTTGTATGGAACGACAAGAGACCCCAAATAGCCAAAGCAATCTTGCGAAAGGAGAACAAAGCTGGAGGTATACTCCCAGGCTTGAAACTGTGCTATAAAGCTGTAGTAATCAAAACAGTATGGTACTGGCACAAAAACAGGCACACAGATCAATGGAATAGAATTGAAGGCCAGAAATAAACCCAAACATATGTGGACAGTTAATTTACAGCAAAGGAGCAAAGAACATACAATGGAGAAAGGATAGTGTCTTCAATAAATGGTGTTGGGATAATTGGGCAGCCACATGCAAAATAATGAAGCAAGTAAGATAGTGAAACTATCTTACACCAAACACAAAAGTTAATTCAAAATGGATTAAAGACTTGAATGTAAGATCTGAAACTATAAAATTCCTAGAAGAAAACATAGATGGTAACTTTATTGATATTGGTTTTAGAGATATTTTTGTGGGATATGACTCCAAAGGCAAGGGAATCAAAAGCAAAAATAAATAAATGGCACTATATCAAACTAGAAAGCTTCTGCACAGCCAAGAAAACCATCAAAACAAGCAGACAACCTATTGAATGAGGCAAGATATTTGCAAATAATATACAGGCATACCTGGGAGATATTGCTGGTTTGGTTCCAGACCAGGCAATAATTCAAATATCACAATAAAATGAGTCACTCAAGAATTTCTTGGTTTTTAAAAAAGACAGTGGATCATTGGAATATGTTAGTTAAAAAAAAAAAAGAATCTGTCTTTTGTTGAGAGAGGATTTTAAAATGTGTCTCAGGAGAAGTTCCCAAATCTTAATTGCTACATGTATATCTGTTTATTTAAACATGAAAAAAAAATCCTAATTTTAATATGATGAGTTTTAGGTACATCTGAAATAATAACCTTATTTGTGTCATCCAAAATGATCAAAATATGTTTCACTTTTACCCCGTTGAAATGACCCATGGCTTAACAGTACTGTAACAGAGGTTAAATAAAAACATGGCATACCTCTCCCAAGAATGGGGTGAAGATGAAGTTGATATTTTGAGGAGATAAATAATAGCTCCTTCCAACATTTTACAGAATAGAGAGTTCATTATTCTAGTTATTTATTATTATTTTGGATAAGAAACAAATATCTGAACTTTTTCAACAAATCAAGTTGTGATACATCCCAGATTTTAAAAAAGAAGAATTTCCGTGTAGTTTACATTGTGAACTTTTAAAACTTCACATGGATCATGTAATATCAGAACAGGGAAAGAACCAAAGGCCATGGTATCATGAACACATGGATATAGTACTGCTATTTCACTTGTCATTTCAATGTATATTTAAGATATCAATCAGATCTCACACATTTAAACTTCCTGCCTAATTTTTGAATTTCCACTGAAATAAAAAAAATGCACTTAAAGTAAAATTTCCTATCAATATTTAAATCCAGGAAGCCACTCAAATGTGAAAAAATATTGAAGAATTTCTGTAAAATAAATTGTAGGAATGAACATCTTAATAGGACAGTCAACCATCCAGTGAGTCTCTGCAAAGCTGGAAAAGCCCATCTGGATATGAGGGGTAGTAGCTGCACTGTGGAATCCCACTAACATTCTTTCATTTGCACCAGCAGAAGATGGAGCTAAAGGCAGCCTCTGGGCCCTTGATGGGACGTACAAATTGATCACATTATTCCCCCAGATTTCTATCAAATGTTGGAATCAAGTCCATGGGACAAGCCTGCAGTGGTGCTGTCTCCCAGGTTACATTTGGCATGCATGGCTTTTTCAGGAAAGCAAGGCAGTACTATAGCTGGTTCCAAGTGAAGGGAGTGGTGCCAGCTCTAAAGAGTGCCACTGACCCAGCTAATGCCTGCTGCTCTGAGAAATGCAAAAAGAAGCTATTTGGCAGAAAGGTGAAGCACTATGTCTCTGCTCTTTCTGGCTATAGCTCCCTTGCTACTCCATCCTGGCAGTTGAAAATAGAGCAAGTCTAAACCTTCCCTTTTATTCCTTTGTCTGGTCTGGAAATATTTGAACAGAAATCAACATAATCTCTGTTAGATCCCATCTTAAATCCCAAATCTGGAAAAGAATTATTGACTGTATGAACTCTGTAGAGGTGGAAAAAATATATTGGACATACACAAGGACTAGGTTTAAAACAGAGAGTTAATCTAAGGATTTAAACCAGTGCTAACTATGAGACAGGTCAGGCATTTCTCTTACCTGGGTAATTTTAACTTCCATCAAGTTGGGCTCGCTGCTTCTAGCCTGACTTCCTTTCTCTAAATCCATGTCTGTACCGCAGCCAGAGTGAACTCTAAAATAAAACTGTGTCAGGAGTGCGGGGTCATCCAGTAAGGCATCTCTTAGAAATTGACCTTTGGGCTGAGGCATAATGAAGAGAAGATGCCAGGTGATGATATCTAGGGAGACTTTTTAGACCATGAAATAAAAAATATCAAGGAATTAATTCAGGAATAAAATGGGTTTTATGGAGGGACAAAAACAGGTCCAGTGCACTGGCTTCTATGCACTGATGGAAGACAAGAAAGATGAAAGAGACATCATCAGAGCATAAGGAAATGAACAGTAGAAAGATCACAGGTCTTATAGTACATGATGCAGCTTAAGGAAATTTTTAAAGGGAAATTGAGAGCCGTTTAAGTGACTTTAAGTAGGATAGACATGTATATGATTTCTATTTTAAAATATAATTTTGGCTTCTTTATAGAAAATGAACCAAGACAGGGAGGTTGGTGTGGAAGCTCTTGCTATAGTCAAGCTGAGAAATGAAGTTGATTGGATTAGAGGTAATTGGAAAGAGGTAGGTTATGTGCTGAGATATAAAAGAACTTGAAGAGTTTTTAGATTTGTGTGTAAAGAGGATTGGGGTTATGAGGGAAAGGAAGAAATCAAGAATTACTTTTACCTAACCATATCCTACTCACTGACATATGAAAATCTGAGGAAGAAAAAGATTTTGTGGTTAGAGAGGGGGAAATATTATACGGCTTTGTTAAGTGTGAGATATCACTAGACAGGTAAATATTGAAATATCCAACTCTAGGGAATCTTCAGAGTAGGAGATAGAGTTTAAAGTTAACTAGCATATAGATAACATATAAAAACCACTAACTAAAGATAAATCAACAAGGGAAGATAAAACAAAGAAGTCTTGACAAAATACTCCATGGAAAAATATTAGAGTTTATAAAGAATAAATAGTCTGCAAATAATAGGGCGGTTAGGGGAGAATGAGAGAAAATGAAGGATGAAATTACAGATAGAGAAGAAAGTAGCTCTATATCAAACTTTCTCCCATATTATCAGAAATTATTTCTAAATATGCATAGAATATTTGTGTAAAAGATCATTTACATTATCAGTAACTCAACAAGTATGGTTGAGGCTGTAGGAAACAGTTGTCTTGTGCAAAAGTGCATTGAATAAAGACTTGGAAGGTGGAAATGCAAATCTTAGTTCTTCCAGTGGCCCATGGTATACTGAATCTAATCAAAACTCTTGGCTGAAAAAGTCATCATTTTAGCTACTCTTAACTCATCCTCAATGTCACTTTCTATTTTTGAGTATGACTTTTTAGCTGGACCAGCTACACCCATAATTTTCAGGACTCAGTACAAAATGAAAATGCAGGGCCTCTTGTTAAAAAATTATTAAGAGTTTCAAGACAAGGACACCAGAACCTTAATAAGCCAAGTGCAGGACCCTCTGAGCTTGCGGACCCATGTCACTGCCCAGGTTGCACATCCGATGTCCCTCAATAATACATTCCTCTGCCTCCTAAAATAATCCATTAAAATGCTTTTACTCTATGTCCACTGCTGCAATTTAGCCCATGCTATCTTATACTCTGTATTTGTTAGAAAAGTCATTAAAGTGAGATAATGACACATTTATCTTAAAACCCTCAAAATGTTCTCATATCTCTTAGACTAATATCCAAAGTTCTTACTAAGTAAGAGGACCTCTGTTTTCTTGATTTTATTTTTTTCCTTTCCTCTCCACATCCAATCCATTGGCAAGTCCTATTGATTCTACCACCCACATGTATCCTGAATGTGGCAATTTCCCCACAACTCCACTGCTGTCATCCTACCCCTGCTACATTGATAACTATAATAACATTCTAGGTAGTCTCCCTTTACTGTGTTTTGGGTTTTTTTTAACTTTAGTAAGTCATTCCCCTCCTAAATGTAAAAGTAACATTTAAAACCATAAATCAGTGCATGAGACTTCTCTGATTAAATCCTTCTGGTGACTTTCAACTGCATATAAAGTGAAATCTGTACTCCTGTCAATGGTCTACAAGGAAAACACATACATCTTGCCCCTGTCTAGTTCTTCAAATGCCTACTTGTCTGCTCCCTCATTCCCTATTCTCTTGTATTCTGTAAGTAGAAGATAAACAGAAATGTCAGAGGTTTTACCTTTAAACAACCAAACTCATTGGTGAGTAAAGGCCTCTGAACATTTACACATCTTTGTGTGGAGAGCTTCTCACAGCTCATGGCCAGCTCTTCCTTATCATTCCTGTCTCAGTTCATCTATCTCATGCACAGAACTTCTAACCTGAAGAGGCCTCTCCCTTCTTATCCACTACCTTGTGGATTGTAGTCAAAATAATTATCACCATCTAACATTTCCTTAATTATTTATTTCCTTAGTTTTGTTTCCACATACTGCAAAGCAAGAGCTATGTAAAGAGTATCTTGTTCTTTGCTGTACTATCAGTGCTTGGAATAGTACCTAGAATTTAGAAGTTCCAAGTTTTCCATGAACAATTACAAAAAGAAAATGTACAGGCCTCTTTCTGTAAAAAAAAAATAGAATTAACAATAAAAGAATGAGTAGGCATATAGAAGGGCTTTCCCCATGGCCAAAATAAGAAAAGAGTGCACCAGGTCTGATTTTGTATTCTGAGTCTCATCTCTAATCAAGTCCACTGAACCTCCAAATTTCATTTGCCAGCTCATCAGGAAAAATAACAATGATGCTGAGATTGCATCTAAAAATTAATAAACAGATATTTATTGATTGTCTCTTATAGGCATTGAGCAAGATTAGGTGATGGATGTGGTGGACCTAGAGATTGTCATACAGAGTGAAGTAAGTCAGAAAGAGAAAACAAATATCATATATTAACGCGTATGTGTGGAATCTGAACAAAATTTGTATAGATGATCTTATTTACAAAGCAGAAATAATGACATAGATGTAGAGAATTAACATATGGATACCAAGGGGGAAAGTGGGGTGGGATGAATTGGGAGATTGGGATTGACATATATACACCATTGATACTATGTATAAAATAGATAACTAATGAGAATCGACTGTATAGCACAGGGAACTCTACTCAGTACTCTGTGGTGACCTAAATGGGAAGTAAATCCCAAAAAGAGGAGATATATGTATACGTATAGCTGATTCACTTTGCTGTACAGTAGAAACTAACACAACACTGTAAAGCAACTATACTTCAGTAAAAAATTTTAAAATATATAGCATGCAATGTTTGTGTCACCTGTTAGAGGGGCCTGTATGTTATCTAACAGTGCAACACATGGGATACTTTTAAAAAGCTAAAGAAATTCATAACAGATTGGGACTGGGGTGACCAGGGATGACTTTGGGAAGTGATAATAATCAGATAATCTTTAAAAGATGGACTGGGCTGGACTGGAGAACAAGACTTGCAAATGTAAATACGATCCTTTTTCAAGAAATTTTATGGGACAATAAAGTGAACTATTTAGGTTATTGCAAATGTTTACATATAGAATTTATGGAAAATAAATTAGAAATGTATGTTTAATTGGATTGTGAGATCTTTGAATGCTAAATGCATTTAAAAGTTAAAATGCAGGGGAGTACTGTTGGGAAAGTAGTAAGATAGGATTTAATCTATAAAAATTTATAGAAGAGATTGGACTACCAGAAACTTGGAGCTGGTAATAAAAGTTGGAATATTAGAATTGTCTAGATATAAGGGGGTAAGTGCTTCAGCTAGAATGTCTATAGTGAAAGTTAAACAGGGGAGATAAAAATAGCAAGTCTTTAACACATGACCATTTGTAGTTGCTTTGGGAAGAAAGGGAATCAAATTCTTGGGTATTGTTTCAACTCTCTACAATATAGAGATAAAGAGAGGCAAGGATAGTAGATGGAAACATGATTTCTGTTTATAGATAGATATGTTCCTTTTTTCCAGTTTCTAAAAGTCCAGTACAGTCACAGTGCTGATTATTGGCCCTGAGGTGAAGAATATATACACTTATCTATCTTCTTTATTTAGCTTTATCATCAAAAATTATTTAGTTAAAACAGAAAAAAAAAAGACATTATAAAGTCGTTTCTTTCTATGGTATTCATTTAAGTTAAAATTGAGATTTAAGTCCTAGTCTGATAGATTTCCACTGGGACGTGTATTTTTTGGTTAATGAGGTGGTTTAAGATAATTTTTATTATGTGCCCTGTAATTCTGTACCTGATGAGATGTGTGTGTGTGTGTGTATGTGTGTGTGTTTGTGTGTGTGTGTGTGTGTGTGTGCAACCTGAGTGGGGGAGGGGGGGAGTTAATATTATGTAACTCCTAAGCTGTTGAATGTCTCTCTAAACAAAATATAAAGTAGTGTTGTGTTATTAAAATATACTGAAATTGTTTTAAATAATCATTTTAATACTTCAATGACAGTTTTTCATGACTACATTTTTATCTGACATTTATTTCTGAGATAATAATAGCAAGCATTTATCCAATAAATATTTATTTAGTGTCCACTATCTGCTAACCTGAGTTGGGTGCTGGAAATATAACACTTAACAAATCGAACATAATTACTCTTGGATCTTATATTCATTATTACTATAAATCCAGTACCGGTTAGGTGTTTAACATACTGTATAAGTCACGGTTTATCGCCAAAAGCAAGAGAAACTGGCTGATTCAAGCATGAGCAGAATTCATTAACAGTGGAGCTGGAGAACAGGAGTTGAGGTGACATAGCCCTTAACAGTGTCCAAAATATGCCAAAGGAAATGATCCAGTGAAGTTAGACTCTGGTTACACCAGGCACTAGAATCTGCATTTGGCAACACTGACCCCACCACCACAGCACACTGGACCACAGAACTACTGATTCTGGAAAGTAGATGTAGCTGCTGCCAGTGGCTACCTCTTTCCACACTGGGTTCTGTGTAGACCCTACTGCCTTCTATCACTAGTTTCTGATTCAAAGTCTGTGGAGGGTATGTTTAATTGGCACAGTCCAGGTCACCTGATTGCACCTTAGTAATAAGGGAGGCTGGGGAATGACCCTGGCACTTTTAGCTTCTATAGACACAAGAATGCTTTGCTTAATGAAATGTAATATTCCCTAAAGAGAGGAAGCTGGTTCAAAATTCTGAAAAGGCAAACAAACAAGAAACAAAAATGACAAATATTCACTCCCTGTACATTATCTAATTTAAGACTTGCTATTAAAAAAAAAAAAGACTTGCTACAACTCTGATATTATTATAATTATTTAGAACATGAAATAACTGACATGCAGAGATTCTAATTAATCCATTGAACAGCCAACATCTTAACCAAGTCCTGTCAGATTCTAAAACCCAAGCCAATGATTCCGTGCTCCAAAACTTTTTGGGATATCTTAATATACAAATGAAATATAATTGTCTTAAACATATATTCATGTGCTTGAAATAGTCAGTTTCCATTAGATTTTATATCCCTTAATAATCTAAAATTTATAACCAATGACAGAAAAGGAATACATAAACTTAAAGAATAATGTTTGATTTTAGACTCAGTTTACTGTTCTTTCTTATATTAAGGCTCACAGAGATATGGAAGACATTGTCAAAATACTACTGATTTATCTATGTTTACGATCATGGAATTTCAAATATTCCAATGTCAGTTGCAAATATATTAAAATGACTTAAACCTGCCACTTTTCAAAAATATGTGAGGATCATTATCTATTGATAGGGTCATATTTTTTTTAAAAAGTACATTTTTAACTTTGCTAGGTACATTCAGATATAATACACTGTTTTGAGTCTTGACAAATAACATCCACTTATAATAAAAGATCTTACAGAAGGGATCACTATACAACCTGGTGTTTCTGCTCCTAGAACTACTCCCAGAGACTCTTGTTCATGCTCACACAAATATTTATGGTAGCATTATTCATAACAGCTCAAACTAGAAATGACACAAATATCGCATTAACAGGAGAATTGAAAATAAAAATTTGCTTTATATAAGAGAAGGTTCTACAGAAGTGAAAATAAATCAAAATGAAAGAATCTCGAGCATAATATTAAATGAAAGGAGTAAGTCACAAAGGTATATATACCATATTATTTGACTTGTGTAAAGTTGAAAACCTGGTTATAAATAATAAATTAATATTGAAATAAAATAATGTAATAAAATAATCTTATTCTGTAATGTAGTTATAATGGTGGCATTAAAAGTTAAAACAAGGGAAAGATATACACAAGATTGAGTGCATTACTGCCTTTGGAAGTAAAAAGATGTGATCAGAAATTGGTACAGGAGGGGTCTCTAAGGTACTGAAAATGTTCAATTTTTTAATCTGAGTAGGTTTTTTTGTTTTATTATTATTTTTTACAGTATGGGTAAGTTTTATACACTATTGATTACATAATATAATCACATTTTAAGAAATACAGAGAAATATAACATATATATGAGTCCTTACTTTGTGCCAAAATCTACAATCTTAAAACCCGTGATTTGAAGTGATTCCATTTGTTGAAGTCCTTTCAGAACACAAATGCAAATAGGGCTAATTCCATGCTGAGAAGCTGAGAAGGACCTTTAACTCTGCACAGTTCTCCCCTTTCCACATCCAACCTTTCCACCATCTTTTTCTGTCCCTAAAGGAACTGCAGTATCCAAAGGGTTTTACCTCACTTCCAGTCTACATAGATATACATTTGTTTCCAGTATGCTGATATCAAACCATTGTTTATTTTTTATCTTTCTTTCTTTTTCCATCTGCCATAAAATCTTGCATTTACGTCTTGCTATCTTTTAGGATATAAGTAGGATAATTCAGGTAGAACACACATTTGTACATATTAGCAACATTATAATTAATTAAAATCATAATTATTACATTAGTAATTGGGTTGTTATTTATAGGCACTTTTTTACAATGAGGAAAACAGTTTATGTTAGTGACAGAATTATTTCTGGGAACAAAATACATTAGACAGTTTTTGACAAATTAGGATTAAATGATTTTAATTTGGCCTCAGGAATGTTTCATTAACATCCCCATAACTACCAATCCTGATAATATTCTTCATATTTATCATATAGTTCCACTTAGGCATGATTCAGCTGACTTCATTCCGAAAAGACTTAGTGATAGTTACAACTGATTTAATATTGACTCTTTAGACGATCATTGGAAAAAAAAAAAAAAAGGTGAAACAACACAACGAACCAAAGGAATTTGGAAATAAGATAATTAACTCTACTTTTACATTAATATGTTAACTAGGATTCCAAAGCATAATATTGGCTGACAAAAACAAAACAAAACAAACAAACAAAAATATTAAACTTCCAAATATACAATAAATTAGTTGTAGTCCCCTTCCTTGCAAAACTTCTCTCTTTATACCATTGAATCATCACCGGCCATACCCACAGAGATGGTGCCGTTTGCCTCTCCACCAAAACTACTCTTTTCTTCTTCCTTAATCAACAACCCAAGAGTGAACATATAACAACACACAATTTGTACATATGTGATATTTTCAGATTAAATTTTTTCAAAGTGTTACTATCATTAGTAGAAAACAAAATTGGCATTCTTGTCCTACTCTGCCACTAATAATCTGCATAATTTTGAACAGTTTATCACCTGGGGCCTGTTTTCCCTCCAACTAAATCAGAAGGTGAAGCAGAGTATGGGCCATATATGCCCAACAGATATATTTTATTTGGACAGTTATGCTATTTTTAAATGCTTTAAATTAACTGTCAACATTTAAAAATCAGAGTTCTTCACTCACATATCAGGATATACAATGTCCTGTGAATCTCTGTGGACTTTTTCAACTCGATGTGTATATTCCTTCTCAAGCCTGAAGTCACATACCCCTCCTCTCACACAACCTCCAAATCCAGCCATTCATCAAATACTGTCAACTTTATCTTCTGAGTACCTTTCTAGTCAATCCCCTGCCAACCCCAAAGTGTTCTCACTGTCCTTGCCTTCATTATCACTTGCCTATATTATAGCAATAGATCCCTATTATTTATTTTTTTTTGCCCTCAGTCTCTCATCATTCAAATAAAATGATTGCATTCCTTCAACAACACTTTAAAAAATATTCTTTATTAGATTTAGAACAAATCCTAGATCATGGCACAGAGGGGCAGTGACACTCATTGTGAGCACTACGTGATTCCAGAACTTCTTCTGCTACTTCATTTTCCCTCATGCAACCTCATTCTTGGGCTCAGCAATTTGTAATTCCTTATCTTGAGAGAATATCTTGCTTTGGGTATCCTTGGATATGCTGCTTATTTCCTCTATCTGTACCACCCTTACTTCTGTCTTTTCCCAGTTAATTCCTAAAGAGTTCCAGTACTCAGTTCCTGTGTATCCAGCTTGAAGCTTGTGCTGCAGTTAGGTCCCTTCTTCTCTAGTCCTTCAGTCCTGTGTGCATGTTTCTTTAATCACATGGATGGTTGTGCTATTTTTTTATTAGTCTAATTACCTCAACATCTTTTTTCCATTCATGAAATACTCAATTGCAAAGACTATTTTCTTGCCATCTTTTCAGTCTTTAGTAAATTTAGAGACAACTCTCTCTTAAATCACTTTTATTTATTTCCAAAGGAGTCAGTGGGTTCACTGCATCAAAACCCCTAGGGATTTGGCCCCTTACCAAACCTACTTAACAAAAATCTCCAGAGGTAGGGCCCTGAATTTTTCATATTTAAAAAAATATCTCAGGTAATTATTATACCCCTTGAGATTGAAAAACCATTGTCACACATGAATATTTGTTGAATGAATGTGTTTATTCCAGCATATTTAGATGTACACTTCAACTTATTTAATTCTGGTTCAACTTAGTCTAATCATAGATTTTCCATCTGCTTGACTCCACATCTATTTTCTTGAAAGTAACATTTCTGTCAACCTAAATATTAGATATATATCAATAGGTTCAGAACTCAAAGTGGAAGTTAGAGGGAGCTCCACCTGGGTAGGAAGGTTATAATTGCAAAGGTAAAGTTGGCAGCTTCTTAGAGAACAGGTTTCATGGAGAACACTGAAAAATAAAATCTAACCACATAAAGGGCTTCCTTGACTAAGGCTTCTTAAATTTATTTTAAGTTATTAAATGCCAAGAAAGTATCACATGTGTGGTTAGTTTTGTGCAGGACCTTATTTAAATCAGCTTTGAATTAATTGTAAGCACTTTAGTTACGTGGCATGGGACCTGTGTCAGTTCCTTCTTAGTGCCATTATATTACATTTATTTTCTCAGAATCCTTAAGAAAAATAGAAAGTGAAAGGAAACTACTTGTGAGTGTCAATTGAAAAGTGAACATTTCAGCTTCTTCTACTCATTCCTCCCTATACTCTCATCCTCCCAAAAGTATATCAAATAATTTTCATAATTTTATGACAAAACTCAAGATATTTCATAATGGTTAAAAATAGGAAGTTCGACATAATCAAGATTAAAACTTTTGCTAATCCTTAAAGATGTGGTTTTAATCCTGGCACAGTAGATGATGACCAGGTTTATAGAAATCAATAATCTCCTGTCCTCATGCCTCCTTCCCATGGGGCTCCTAAAGCACCCCATGCTTTATTTTCATGCTTGTTAAGTCAGAGATGCCCTTAAAAAGCCTTGGCTAAGTTGCCGAGATCTAGAAAAGGCTGAGTTGGAGCAGGACATTTAGATTTGAAGCCTCAAGTCTTCTGTAGGTATCCTTAGTCATTCTTTTCTAAGTTTAGAATATATGTAGTCAGTTGTATCTGTGATGATTTAGAGATGGCCATGTCCCAAGTTACTCTTTTAGTAAAAGGGAACTAGAAATAGAGGGAAATGACTGTTTCTTGAGGGTGTGGGTTGGTGGTGTTGGGGAGGCTGATTCAAGTTATCATCTATATGTGCTCAGCCGTGTAAATCCACGAGGATAGACAGAGAGAAAAGTTAGTGAGTCCCATGTTGGAGGATGGGAATGGGAGGAGGCAGAATGAGTGGAAATAGAGGGCAGGCATGGCTTCTAGTATTTCAAGGAGCTCAGTAGTAATCATAGCTCAATCAATGCCTAATACTTTTAACTATATTTTAGCATGTTATCCTACCTTGAGGAAGAATATAGAAAGGTTGAGGTACCCATAGAATAGAAAAAGGCACTCATAACTTCCCCTAAACCTGCATACCCTGTTTCCTCTTCCTTCTCCAATTATCTTTCTTTCTTTACTCTTTGGATTCAGTGTTCAAGGCCACAGGCAAGAGAAATGGTGCTCTCCTCTACTAAGGAAGAGAATAAAAATTATAGGGGGGATCTGGCTTTCTTCTATATGGAACTATTATTCAAATACTTAATACAGTTTCTTTATAGTCTTCTGAGAAAGCCAGATCTCTACTCCCAAATCCTCCAGGTCAAAAAATTCACCTTGATTGTATTTCCCATCTCAACTCATGTACAGTCACAACTGTCTAATCTGACTCTCTAAAAATTATACAATGAGCCCTACATGGGAACATTATTCAAATAACAAAGAAGCATGCATTACAGTTGAGCACTGTGGAGTCCTGCACAATTCAGTAACCCTGAATTCAGACAAGAACTTTCCTTTTCTTCTCTCTTACATAGTGAGGGACCAAAATGAAAGTGCCCAATTGTGCTTATAACAAACTCAGCATTACTCCATTTTTATATGATTCAGAATGGCAGCATAGCAAATTGTAAGGGTCTCTTTAGCAAGTCTCTCAACCACTCTGTGCTAATGTTCTCCCACCTGTAAGACAAGACTAACACTGCAGTGAAGATATAATGTCCTAATACATGTGAGGCGCTTAGAACAGTGCTTAGAATATTCTAAGTGTTTGCTAGTATAACTCTTAGCTATAAAAAAATCAGGTTAACAGGCACTGCACATTTTCTTCTCTTTGAGGTACAAAAGGAGAACAAAGAAGGACATGAGCCCAGCGTTGGAAGAGAGTGGAAGCTCTCTCTCCACACCTGTGATATCATTGATTTTGAACTCCATGATTTTCTATTGTTAATACAGAGGCAATGCAATTAGTAATAACATATCCGTTTGATCACATTTGATTTGTAATATGTGAGGGTGTATGTGTGTGTGTAAGAAAATATTTTATTCCCATTTTTAGAAGAGTAAGAATCATATTTATAAACTCCTTCTCCAGTTCTTTTCCTATTAGAGCACATCAGATAATGGTAACTTTAAAATACAAGCTGCAGAAGTGAACAAAGTTACTTGGAAAAATTTTTTTGATTTTTTTTGATAACATAATTAGAATGATACAGATGCAAATTGTAAACTGTTTTCCCCTAGGGGTCTAGTTATTATTGTTGTAGGTTAAAGAACAATTTAAAGATGAGGCTACAGAAGGTACTATGTAGAGTATAAGTAATAATTTCCTCATTAAAGTAAAGGGCTTATCTCTACCAGAAGCCAGGTATGCTCAGGCCTTGCCAGTCATCTGAGGGTGTAGTTGAATCATAGTGCAGGACAGGAGGTCAGAACACGCTGAGCCATCCACACCACAACAGCTGATTCTTACGCAAAATCTATTGACAGTAGCAAAGGAGCTAATGCCACCTTCTGTGTGCTATGGCACATGTCCTGCTTTCTATCCCCTTGAGAGGGAATAAGAAATTAATTATAGGATGATTAAGGAATGGAACATTCTCATAATTTGTTTTCTTTTTTGCACCTTTCTCCTTTTTCCCAATGGTTCATTCATCTAATCTGCTCTTTAAAAAAACAATGCCTTCTCTGCTTCTTATGTAAAAGGGAAAATGTTTAAGAAATAAATTGTACTAATTCAACGCTAACATTTCCACATTCAATATTAGTTACAAAATCCTTAGTGAAGCAGCTTGTGAAACAGCTAATTCCAACAACTCTAGGAGTATTCACCAATATCATTAAACTACAGCTGGGTCTACTGTAACCTGACATACGTGTTCCTGAAAACCACTATGATACACAAAATTGTGCAATGAAATCTACAGTGCTTGTGGGAAAATTGAGTTAGGGATGTAACACTCAAAAACTTCATATTTAAATATGACATAGTTTTTAAAAATTATAAAACCCTAATAAAAATTGTAGCACAGTTTTATACACGCTGAATCATTAAGACATATAGAAATAGCACAATAAATATGGCACATAACCTTGAAAAATACCTAAACTTTGATAGTGGAAGAGGACTTTAGAGTAATTGGAGCTCCTGCATTATTACACAGTGATAGAAGGAGAGTTCTAGAAATTGGACACCAGATGTAGGTGGTCATAGTTAATAACATGGTGAATTGAGGTCACTGGTAGACTTTGAAGTATGTTTGCTACCTGGCTGCATTCAGCTGGGTGCAGTTTTCTGCATCCACCTAGCATTCTTGCAGATGCAATTTCAAATAAGAAAACATATTTATATCTATATAGAGGCAAATATACCTATGCTTTATAGATATATTTGCTTACAGCATATATATCATATATATAACTATATATAATATCACATAACTATATATGACATATTACTTCTATGCACATATCAAATGCCTTGAAATAAATCTGTGTTTTCAAAACAAGTGTTTTACTAGAACTACCTATAGCAAAAATAAGTGGCACAATATAGTATAGTAGTATTTTGAATAAAGTATTGGAGAATCTGATAAAAACTGTTAATATTCTCTCATAAATATCCACATATACAGGCATACATTCATGAACAATGCATATAAAATAAGACCTCCATTCTTTATGATTTATATTGCCAGTGTCATGTTTAAAAATTTCTTTTGCATCACAAGATTATGTATCCTCTTTATCTTGATTTTGGACTAGTTTCGCTTCATACTCTGAAAACTCTAAACTCTCAAATTACAAATACTTATTTGATTCAATAAGGAAGTTTTGAGTTCATTTCCAAATATGTTTTCATAATTTTGTGTACCTTTGTCAGTCCCCAAAGCCTGAGTTATTATTTCCATTGTTTTCTGTACTGGTAAAGAGGAGTCGTGCATTTCACCAAATCCGGGTTACAGAGATTGCCAGAGTATTCTTTTACAGAGAAAAACTGCATTTGTTCAGGGAAGTTCACAAAACAAGTGCATCCAGTTTACATTGTCCATATTTAAAGTGCTATCTTGTTGTAGCTAAAGTCCAAACGCTGTTT
This sequence comes from Grampus griseus, assembly GCF_964374135.1. Classification (NCBI taxonomy): domain Eukaryota; kingdom Metazoa; phylum Chordata; class Mammalia; order Artiodactyla; family Delphinidae; genus Grampus; species Grampus griseus. The sequence goes on along the minus strand of NC_139009.1, from coordinate 66,272,276 downwards.
CTTGTTTAATCAATAAAACGAAAGAAGATAACAGTGTGATTGATGTTAAACCTTAGTGAAGCCAAAAGGGTGTGAGTTAACATTGGAACTAGACCAAATTAAGCCCCACAAAGGGCTAATTATTGCAGATTGCTAATGAATGGTACTAAGTTAGTTGTAAGAATAACCTAAATATTGTTTTATTCTCTTACTTTCCAACATAAGTCATATTTTGTTATTGAGGATGAGCAGCTAATACTGTCATCTCTGGAGATCAATGTAGTGTAGTAATTCTGAAACAGTGATAATTTCATTTGTCAGGAGCTATTTGGCAATGTCTGGAGATATTGTTACAACTAGGGCATGGGATGTGTAACTGGTTTCTAGGGGGAAGATACTAAGAATGCTGTTAAACAGCCTATAATACACAGGACAATCTCCCACAAAAAATTATTATATGACCCAACCAAGACAGCATTTGAATCTGGGCACTAATATATATATATATATATATATATATATATATATATATATATATACATACATATATATATATATATATATATATATATATAACTGTAATACCAAGATTGAGAAAACATTTTGTAGAGGAATTATAACATTTTATTAATTTAAATAAATGAATAGATGAATTATTACATGCTGAGTATTACATTTAGTAAAGTACTGATCTATTCTGTCTATAAAAATTGTGTGATGATGATGCTGTTTGAAAGTACTTACATTATGTGGTATATCAGTCCCCAACACTGTCCCAAAGGAACTTAGAACGTGGTACATATTTTTTGCTTGATGATAACATCTCATGTCATTGGGCCAAATAAAATTAATAATAATACTGGTAATATGAATAATTTACCTTTCCTGAATTCTTACCATGTGCCAGACATTATTTTGAATACCTTGCATATTCTATTTCATTCAATTCTCACAACAGTCCATAGCATAAGTTATTTTTTTCACTGGTTTACAGATGAGGAAACTGAGAGGATAAATACCCAAGTCACACAGCTTGCAGTAGTGGAACCAGGAAGTGGGGAATTAAAATAGATTACTCATGAAAACATTTTTATAAATCTTGATATTAAGGGACCCCAAATTTATTGTAGCTATGCCAAATAGTATGTTGTTTGGGGGTGTTCAATTGTATATTGATATGCCGAGCTTTTTAAGGTTACTTCTAAATGTGCTTTATTGATGCTTAGAAAATCAGTAAACTCTGCTCTACTATACTTTCACCCCTGTGATACATAGAGACTCAGAAATCATTTGAAGGCCAACAGAAGACGTAGCTAAAAAAATGAAAAAAGGGGGAAAGGGAAAAAAAGAGACAAAAGAAAGAGAGATAAAATGTATGCTAGAAATTTGTTGTATAAGTAGTAGAGTCATGTCAGCTTCAAGGATATGAAAAGGAAATTTTCCATAGACAGACACAGGAAATGATAAAAGTTGATACCTTCTAGACATCCAACACTCTTCTAAGAGTATTACGTGTATTGACTCATGTAATTCTAATAATAGCTCTGTGAGTCCCCTATGTATGAACTTTCAAGTTGCAAACTTTCAAAGATGCAAACGTGCATCCACATGTCCAACCATTTTAGTTCATGTGTCTGGTGTACATTGTCACGTGCATGCATCCTCTACAAGTGGTGGTGCTTTTGTGTACTTTACTGTACGGTACTGTACAGAGTACAATAGTAGAGTATCTTTATTTCAATCCCAGGATGTCGGAAGCAAGTGTAAAAGCAGCACTGTTAGTTTTTGAGGCAGAGGACCCAAATGTAGAATGATATATGAAGGTTGCAGCAGCCGTTTGGGATGCAATCCAGTGCTACCATGTCATCTAGGATGAGGAAGAAAAAGAGCTACTACCCAGACATCACTGGATCATTTTTTCAAGAGGGTAGATGGAATTGAATCCAGCAAGGAACTAGAACCTAGGCCATCCAACGTCAGGCATGAGTGAAATTGCAGCTTGCCCTCCATCTCCTATTGCTGACGATCCTTCAGCTCTACCATCTCCCACCTCCTCCCCTTTCTCCTGTCAGTAACTCTTCTTGCCTGTTCACTTGATGCCAGCCCCTATATGTCAGCTGTTGTACTGTACTACTGTACTTTTCAAGGTACTGTACTGTAACATTAAAAATGTTTTCTTTATTTCTTCTGCTTGTTATGTATTATTTGTGTGAAAAGCATTATGAAGCTATTACAGTACAGTACTATATAGCAGATTGTGTTAGTTGGGTACCAAGGCTAACTTTGTTGGACTTACAAACAAATTAGACAAACAAATTAGACTGACAAACGTGCTCTCAGAATGGAACTCATTTGTATGTAGGGGACTTACTGCATGCCTACTACATTCATTTTACAGATGAGAAAACTGAGGCATATAGGATTGAATAGTTTGTCCAGGCCAGATGAATGGCAAACAAACAAGAATCTGCATTTGAATATGAACACTAAGGCTCTAACACACATGGTCTTAATCATACTCAATTGCCTTATAAAAGATACTTGAGGGCTTCCCTGGTGGCGCAGTGGTTGAGAGTCCGCCTGCCGATGCAGGGGACATGGGTTCGTGCCCTAGTCCGGGAAGATCCCACATGCCGCGGAGCTGCTGGGCCCGTGAGCCATGGCGGCTGAGCCTGCGCGTACAGAGCCTGTGCTCGGCAACTGGAGAGGACACAACAGTGAGGCCCGCGCACCACAAAAAAAAAAAAAAAAAAAAAAAGATACTTGAGACCAAAAACAAGGAAAATCAGTCCCTGAAATAGCTTGACAATATTTCTAAGCATAAATCAGTTAGGAATTGATCTCTTTTTGCTGATCATCAGTGTTTTGTGTGTGTGTTTGTGTGACAAAAAGAGACAGAGAGATGAAGACACACACACACACACAGGAGAGAGAGAGAAGGCAGATGCATACAACTCTGCATTTTAATGTATTTAAAACCCACATAAAATAGGTTTTAAAGGAAAATGACAGGAAAGTGTGAGAGATTGATTTTTTCCTGATAATTTTCAACAGCTAGAATGCTGGAGGTTGAAGTAACTTATTGAAGAAAGTTGTTCAATAATCTGTGAATTTAATAGAAACTCCTGTTTTGAATCTAGTGATTATCATGTTGATTGAAATCAATGTTAAAAGATTTTCACATTTTTAAACTTTACTTTTTAACTTGATGTTTTGCAAGTTAAATCAGCAATATATGATCATTTTAATAAGTGAAAGAGTAAATATAAAGAGATAATCATACAAAGAATATCATGTGCCTTCATTATGTCTCCTCATACCTGCTGGCATCCCTAAAATAATAAATTTTATCAGCCTGGAATCTGTCCTTCCACATAGTTCTTTATTAAAAATAACATAATAAAACACCTACAGTCTTACAAGTAAGCAATTACAGATTGCAATGAAAGATTTAACTTCAGAAAATATGATTTTTTTCTGGAAATATAAAGGTTACTTTTGATGAGTAAATATTATCCTGGAAACTTTGTGACTATGTGTTTTCTCCATGTGTATCCACAGGATCCATATCTCTTATATATGAACAACATATTAAGCATCTATTCATCAGTACCTAGCCAGGGCATAAATGTTGCTCAATATAAATATTGAGTGTTATAATAACAAAAAAGTTATTTCTTTCAATGTTGGTATTTTTTTTATTTTTATTGATGTATATTTGACATACAATATTATATTAGATTCAGGTGTACTGTATAACATAATGGTTCAACATTTTTATATATTACAAATTGATCACTGCAATAAGTCTAGAAACCATCTGTCACCCTACAATGTTACTGACTATATTCCCTATGCTGTACATTACATCCCTATGACCTATTTATTTTATAACTGGAAGTTTACACCTCTTAATCCTCTTTACTTATTTTGCCCTCTCCTACCCCACCCCTTTGACTACCACAATTTGCTCTCTGTATATATTATTGTTTCTGTTTGTTTTGTTTGTTCATTTGTTTTTTAGATTCTACATATAAGTGAAATCATATGGTATTTGTCTTTTTCTGTCTGACTTATTTCACTTAGCATAATACCCTCTAGATCCATCCATATTATAGCAATTGTCAGGAGTTCATTTTTTTATGGCTGAGAAATATTCCTTTGATATAAATCACATTTTCTTTATCCATTCATCCACCAATAGACACTTAAGATGTTTCCATATCTTGGCTACTGTAAATAATGCTGCAATGAACATAGGGATGCATATACCTTTTCAAATTAGTATTTTTGTTTTCTTCTGATAAATACCCAGAAGTGGAATTGCTGGATGGTATGGTTGTTCTCACTTTTTGAGGAAATTCCATACTCTTCTCCATGGTGGCTGTACAAATTTACCTTCCCACCAATAATGCAAGAGGGATCCCTTTTCTCCGCATCCTCACCAACGCTTGTTATGTGTTTTCTTTTGATAATAGCCATTCTGACAGGTGTGAGGTGATGTCTCATTGTGGTTTTGATTTGTACTTTTCATGTGCCTATTGGCAATTTTCATTGGAAAAATGTCTGTTCAGATCCTCTGCCCATGTTTTAATCAGATTGTTTTAACTGATATTGAATTGTATGTGATCTTCATATATTTAAACATTAAACACTTCAGTGTATCATTTGCAAATGTCTTCTCCATTCAGTAGGTTGCATTTTTGTTTTGTCAATAGTTTCCTTCACTGTGCAAAAGCTCTTTAGTTTGATTGTTGTTCCTTTTGTTTATTTTTGCTTTTGTTGACCTTGCCTGAGAAGACAGATTAAAAAAATATATGTATTGCTAAGTCAGAATGCACTGCCTATGTTTTCTTCTAGGAATTTTATGGTTTCAGGTCTTAAGTTTTCATTTAAGTTTTCAATCCATTTTGAGTTTAGTTTTGCATATGATGTAAGAATGTGGTCCAGGTTTATTCTTTTACATGTAGCTGTCCAGTTTTCCCAGCACCATTTATCAAAGAGACTGTTCTTTTCTCACTGTACATCTTTGGTTCTGTTGATATCAGTTAATTGACCATATATGTGTGGGTTTATTTCTGGGCTCTCTATTCTGTTCCATTAATCTATGTGTCTTTTTGTGGCAATACTATACTGTTTCAATGACTGTAGCTTTGTAGCATACTGAAGTACAATTGGGCTGCATTTATTTGACTGGTTTGAGTGTATTTGAAAGTTGTCTAGACACACATAGGTTAAGCAATAAGTAGTGTCATTCATAGGCAGGCAGTAGATAGTATTTGAGATACTAAGTCAGGGTTTTTTGGCTACTGGGTAACCAAGCACTTCAGTTAGCAACAGGCGATATCTTGAGCAGTTAGCTTGAGTTGTTTTTACAACCCAATGCTAATATATCAGATATTTTCATTATACTTTTTTATCATTAACCCACTTAGGTGGCCTGCAGCTTTTTGGTGGCTTGTATTGTACTGGATCATGAATCATTCAAAATATTTTTCCCAGGTTAGTTGTCATTATTTGAAGGGATGTCTCTATTCTCAAGCCTGACATGAGACCACAAAGTGGTACCCATGAATTCAAAACTATGTTGACTAAAAGTGGTGTAAGTGGGCATCCTTGTCTTTTTCCTGAATAAGAAATAACTTTAATTTCTTAATTACCATATTACAAAGAGTCCCTGAATTTTGTTATGCCAGTTATTTTTTAGAAATATCTAATTAGCTCTTATTTACCTCTTTAAATAATATCACCCAAGTTAATTTAATTTGTTTAAACTAAACACTTATGACTGAGATCTGAACATCCTGTTCTTGTCCACGTGTCTTTGTTCAAGTCTTCTTCTTTCTACCTACTTATTACTTTTTAAAAACGTTTTTCATAGGATTCAGCCCCAGTAAGGGTCTTATTGTTGTTGATGTTGGTTGTCTGATACTGCTGTTGTTATTAGTGAAAATATTTAACTTAGAAATGAATCAATCAACCATTTCATATTGGATGTCTATGTTAGGAATCCAATTATATTTTATGTAAAGTATTATGAGACACTGCTGTGGTTATGAAAAATGCTTATATTTATATTACTTATTTTTCTTGGGCTTCCCTGGTGGTGCAGTGGTTGAGAGTCTGCCTGCCAATGCAGGGGACATGGGTTCGTGCCCCGGTCCGGGAAGATCCCACATGCCGCGGAGCGGCTAGGCCCATGAGCCATGGCTACTGCGTGTCTGGAGCCTGTGCTCTGCAACGGGAGAGGCTACAACAGTGAGAGGCCTGCATACCACAAAAAAAATAAAATAAAATAAAACATAAGAAAATATATTCATTACATTCATTACATTTTTGTGATCTAGCTAGGTTTCCTGAATTTTAAGAAATTTAGTGAAAGATGTCATTTATACAATAACTGTGACATCAGTCATGAGAGTTTGTCTCCATAACAACTTGATAATAATGTTGCTATGCATATAGTGTAGCTATAATTACAGTACACTGTTAATTCTTTATAACTGTTTAATAATCCCAACATAGTTTCTATTCTGTTCTTATTTGGAGGAAATTGGTATATTATAAATGCTCAGTAAATATGTGCTTATTCATTTCATTATTATATTCAAAAGACAAAAGTATTCAAAAAGGGAATGAGATAATATTAACTGGTCTATAGAAACAAAAAAAAGTCTAAAGTAGAGATTCATTAAATATCCTGGCCTTATGTTTTCTTTCAAACATGACTCAGTCAATTTTGGAATGTACTTTTTATGTTATTTTTAATCACTTTGATAACTTTACAAGAACAATGATGATGTTTTACATGTATCTAGTGAGTTAAATGTCCCTAATAGAAATATTCTTTTTCCAATTCAATGAGTTTTCACTTTTTATATGAAAAGGTTGTGCCCCAATTTACTCAAAACAACTTGGTTATTTTTTAATGTATTTCTTTGCAATTATTGAGTGTAATAGCACTAACACCATGGCTTAAAAAGTCAGTGGGGTTGAGATAATACAACTGCCTTGTTTTCTTGCATGAGTCAACAAATGGAGTTCATTAGGGGGTTGAATTTCTGAATAATATGAAGTTGTTGTGAAAGGAAAAGCATATTTTAAATTTAACATGCTTGCTTGCTCAGAAGGTCATATTTAATAAGCTTGACCTTTCATGATTAAAAAGATCATTGATATATCTGACTTCTTTATCCTAAACATTTTGTTTGATCAAAAATTAATAAAAATCATCATATTTAGCCAACTGGATATGTAACAGGCCAGTAATGTTGAAAGGTCATCTTAATAAAAGTTATACTCTTAGCAAAGTTATTATACTCTGGGTTGTTTCTAATCAGATCACTGCTGAAACAGTTAATTAGAATTGTCTTTCCAATCATACACCCAGACACATAAAAGTTATTGTTATAGATCAATTATTTATATTAATATTTAAGTTGCTATACTTTGTGTGGATTCTCAGCTGATAAAAATATACTCTTTGTTGTAGTTGTACCAAGAACTGATTGCAAATTACATTAAGTCCAAGTCCTTAAACTAAGTTTGTTTGCTATTTTAAGAGTTTAGAGAAAGAATTGACAGAATTATTTGTCTATGCAAATAAAATATTACCTTCATAACAAGTATGTTACATAGAAAAGTATGTTACATAGAAACATAGAAACATAGAAAAGTATGTTACATAGAAAATAGTTGATTATTATCATTATAGGACTAGCAGCAGAAAATAAAGTCTTTGTAAGATTGAAGGCATAACATTTTTACTTCTTTTCTCTTCTACTGTATTTCATCATCTAAAGATTATATATTGTGACTTACCCATTTAATCCATTTAAAGCTTTCTAGAATCTGTTGTTTGTTATGTGCATATCATTTCTGGAAGTAATGATTTCTACAGTAAATGAATCTTTCTTCCATTGGTCCTAAACTTAATTCTTCCTAATGTCAAGATGTGACTCCTAATTTTAACTTTACTTTTTTAGGGCATTATATAATTATGTAAAATCAGTTATATTTATACATATGTGATGTTATACACATATATAATTAATATAATTGATTTTATATAATTATCTAACAACCTTAGCATCGATCTTCAAAGACAGATACTTTTCCTATTTTTAGTAGTCTAGTTATCATTACACTAGAATCAGTGACATCACCTGGGAGCCAGGGTATGTGTCATGGTCAGTATTGTAACTTTAGCACTTTGTAACTTATTTGACTTTATTAAATGTTGTATAGCCAATTAAAGATTTTATTCCTGCTCTGGTCATTCTTTCTTCCGGTAGCCCATAAAAATACACAGCATGGTTTCTTCACTGTGAAGAACAATTCAATAATTTTAGTATTCCTTTTAATAACTTTCCTACAACACTTTATCTTGTTTGAAATGATCAGTGTCTCTCCTAATTACATATATTTCCTCACACATGGAGAGTCAAAACTATCTAAGGAAAAATTTCATGTGGTGGAAATAAAGGAATTAAAACTGAGTAAAGGCATGAGTAAAACATCTCTCTGAGAGTTCCATTAGTCCTTGATTTATTTTCCTCTTGTGCTTATGGTCAAGGTAAATATGGTTTTAATCTCCTGGTGTTATAGTTAAATGAGTTTTGTGTTTATTGTTTCATTTTATCCTCCTAAACTATTATACAAATTTGATATTATGATCTTTATTTTAGAAATGAGAGGCTATACATAAAGTAATTGACCTGCCTAAGAATTTTCAGCTGAGCAATAAAGCAATTTAATTAAAGAATGGTTGAATAATAAAACTTGAAAACATGTCATATGATGTAATTTCTTTCTGTGAATTGTAGAAATGTCTCCAACTATTCTAATTACTAGTATTCAAATTGTGAGGTCACAGGAAATCTCAAAACTAGAATCAGGACAGCTAGTAAAGGAAAAGTCATTTGAGTGGCCCCTCAGTCACTTTAAATATAAAGCAGTTGTTCTCAACTAGGAGACATTTTGCCTCCTAGGGGACACTTAACAATGTCTGGAGACATTTTTGGTTGTCCCAACTGTGGGTGAAAGCTCTACTAACATCTAGTTCAGGGATACTGCTGAACACCCAACCAGGCACAGGAGAGCCTATCACAATAAATAGCTATTTGGCTCAAAAGTTCAATTAGCACCAAGGTTGAGAATCCTTAAAACCAGAGAACCAGTTCCCTTGAGGTAAGAGGTAAACAAAACCTTCAATTCAGTTTCAGTGTATATACTCACTCACCAGTATCTCTCTACTTAATTCTGCTTATAAATATATGGTATGGTTTTTAGAGGTAGAATTGTTATGAGTATACTTGTGTTTAATTCCTGGTTCTACCACCTCTTTGCTTACTAACCTTGGGCAACTCATTAAACCTTATTTACCTTTAAAATAATAATGCTGTAGTAACTATTTCTAAGTTGTGGGGTTGTTGTGAAGGTAAAATAATGCAGGCAAAAAACAAGCACTCAATACATGGCAACAATTATGTTAATTTTGTGTAAGGATATTTGTGAAGCTATATCAATTGTGGTGTGCAAAAAATTTAACTTTTTTTTTCATGACTCTAATTAATTTCTGCCACCAGATCTTTTTAGCCTGATGGTGAAACAAAAATTAGTCAATTGTTGATAAACTCAAATAATTCATTAGTTTCTTAATACATTAAGAGTTATTGTGTTCTCCCTTTATTTCTAAAGTTGCATGTGTTTCTGACTCATTCTGACCTTTCATCAAAGCCCATGAAAAGTGGCTGAGTTCTTGGTGACTGCTGACCCATTTTGGTATCTTTTGTAGCTGCTTATTTTCCCTCTCCCCATTCAGCAAGTGATATACCCCTCTGGCATTTGGAAGGCATTTAAAAAAATCTGGGCTCTGATAACGTATCTACACACCTCACTCTGCTTGTTCAATACCCTGACCAGCGTGTTATTCCCTGCAGCTCTGCGTTCTCCATAGGGAAATTTTGGATGTTATCCTATACCATTTTGGCTCCGTGGGAAGCTCTGTAGGGCAATCTCACATCCAGACACAGTAGATGATTATGTGTAACTTTATTGCTACAGTAAAATATTCATGTAGAGGGAACTCTAGAACATGATGCTCATGCAGGCCTATGAAACCAAGCTAAGGTATTCTCTGCTCTAGAATCCCAAAACTTGTCTAGGGATTCTACTGTTCTCCTTCTCATAAAGTTCAGACAAGGGTGGAAACACAAGGTAGAAGGCCATTTCTCAGGAAGCTTTGCAAAGTTGACTTAATTATTTTGTTCTTCTCTCTGATGCTCCCCATGTCTCAGTTCAAATGTGGGTAGAGAGAAGTATATCTACTTATTCTGTAGCATCACAGGGGCTTGAAAAAGTTCCTTCCATTTCTGTTGTTTGTGTTAGGACTTCAGCTTTTGAAAATCTAGAAGCCAAGTATTCTTCTTCTCCTTCTTCTTTTTTTTTTTTTTTTAATGATGCAAGAGGGAGGAGATATGGGGATGTATGTATATGTATAGCTGATTCACTTTGTTATACAGCAGAAACTAACACACCATTGTAAGGCAATTAGACTCCAATAAAGATGTTAAAATAAATAAATAAATAATTTTTAAAAAATGTCTGCTATATCTTTCTTTAGTTGATGGCAATGTGGCTGAAGATCTTACAGCAATAAGGAATTAAAAATGGGTAAGTAGGACTTCGCTGGTGATGCAGTGGTTAAGAATCCACCTGCCAATGCAGGAAACACAGGTTTGAGCACTGGTCTGGGAAGATCCCACATGCCACGGAGAAACTAAGCCCATGGACCACAACTACTGAGACCATGTGCTGCAACTACTGAAGCCCACATGCCCTAGAGCCTGTGCTCCATAACAAGAGAAGTCACCACAATGAGAAGCCCATGCACCAAAATGAAGAGTAACCTCAGCTCACTGCAACTAGAGAAAGCCTGTATGCAGCAACAAAGACCCAATGCAGCCAAAAGTAAATAAATAAATAAGTTTAAAAAAGAATGGGTAAGTAAATTTACTATATGCAAAATAGATAACCAGACCCACCTCTCAGCTCCTGCGCTGTTGGCTGCTCAGCTTCCAGCTGTCCACTCTACTGGTGAGATGGGGTTGGGAGATGCTCTCCTCAGCTCCTTGCCTGGGTGGGCAAGTCAAGTTCTAGGGCCAGCAGAAATCCTCATCTGAGGGTCTCACCGAGCTCCCCAGTCAGAATGCTTCAGTTGAGCAGAGTGGCTGCTTGGGACTACTGCTTGGGCACTGCAGAAAGCCTTCTTGTAATCTGAAATGTTATAACTTTGGGACCATTGGCCAGCTGCTCCTGACTTAGCCACATGAAGGCTCAGACTGTCCCAGTCTCTGAACTGAAGAGAACAAACACTATTAGTATATATCCCACCACCATGAACAAAAGGTATTTCAATGAAGGGTATCAGGAAGACACCAACAAATCCAAGACAGTCATGTGCAAGTTCTGAGGAATGGCTGAATAACCCAATGTATCTGGGTGACCTTTGGAGACAGCTGAGACAAAGCTAAAACAGGGCAGTGGCTGACACCCAACTCATAGCCCATCTTCTCTAGGCATGTGACTGACAGGATCTTGGTGCTCGGCCAGCTATCAGGCCTAAACCTCTGAGGTGGAAGAGCTGGATTCAGGACACTTGTCCAACAGAGACATCTCAGATCCATGTAATATCAATTGGCGGGACTCTCCCAGAGATCTCCATCTCAACGTTAAGACCCTGCTCCACTCAACCACAAGCAAGTTCCAGTGCTGGACACCCCATGCCAAAAAACTAGCGACACAGGAACACAAGCCCACCCATTAGCAGAGAGGCTGCCTAAAATCATTCTAAGTTCACAGATACCCCAAAACACACCACCAAATGCATCAAGCCCTCCTGAAAGACAAGATCCAGTCTCATCCACCAGAACACAGGCACCAGTCCCCTCCACCAGGAAGACTAAATAACCCACTGAACTAACCTTACCCGATGGGGGCAGACACCAAAAACAATGGGAACTACGAACTTGCAGCCTGCAAAGAGGAGACCCCAAACACAGTAAGTTAAGTAAAATGAGAAGACAGAGAAATACACAGCAGATGAAGGATCAAGGTAAAAACCCACCAGACCAAACACATGAAGAGGAAATAGATGGTCTACCTGAAAAGAATTCAGAGTAATGATAGTAAAGATGATACAAACTTTTCAAAATAGAATGTAGAAAATACAAAACTTGTTTCACAGGGACCTAGAAGAACTAAAGAACAACAAACAATGATGAACAATACAATAAATGAAATTTAAAATACTATAGAAGGAATCAATAGCAGAATAACTGAGGCAGAAAAAGGGATAAGTAACCTGGAAGATAAAATAGTGGAAATAACTATCGCAGAACAGAAAAAATAAAAAAAGAATGAAATTAATTGAGGACAGTCTCAGATACGTCTGGGACAACATTAAATACACCAACATTCGAATTATAGGGGTTCCAGAAGAAGAAGAGAAACAGAAAAGGATTGAGAAAATATTTGAAGAGATTATAGTTGAAAACTTCCCTAATATGGGAAAGGAAATAGTCAATTAAGTACAGGAAACACATGAAGTCCCATACAGGATAAATCCAAAGAGAAACACTCCAAGCCACATATTAATCAAACTATCAAAATTAAATACAAGGAAAAAAATATTAAAAGCAGAAAGGGAAAAGCAACAAATAACTTACAAGGGAATTTCCATAAGGTTAACAGCTGATCTTTCAGCAGAAACTCTGCAAGCCAGAAGGGAGTGGCAGGACATCTTTAAAGTGATGAAACGGAAGAACCTACAACCAAGATTACTCTATCCAGCAAGGATCTCATTCAGATTCGATGGAGAAATTAAAACCTTTACAGACAAGCAAAAGCTAAGAGAATTCAGCACCACCAAATCAGCTTTATAAAAAATGCTAAAGGAATTTCTCTAGGCAGGAAACACAAAAGGAGGAAAACACCTACAATCACAAACCCAAAACAACTAAGAAAATAGTAATAGGAACATACATATTGATAATTACCTTAAATGTAAATGGATTAAATGCTCCAACCAAAAGACATAGACTGGCTGAATGGATACAAAAACAAGATCTGTATAAATGCTGTCTACAAGAGGCACACTTTAGACCTAGGGACACATACAGACTGAAAATGAGGGAATGGGAAAAGATATTCCATGCAAACGGAAATCAAAAGAAAGCTGGAGTATCAATTCTCATATCAGATAAAATAGACATCAAAATACAGACTACTACAGGAGACAAAGAAGGTCACTACATAATGATCAAGGGATCAATCAAAGAAGATGTATAACAATTGTAAATATTTATGCACCCAACATAGGAGCACCTCAATACATAAGGCAAATGCTAACAGCCATAAAAGGGGAAATTGACAGTAACACAATTACACTAGGGGACTTTAACAGCCCACTTTCATTTCATCCAAAATGAAAATAAATAAGGAAACACAAGCTTTAAATAACACATTAAACAAGATGGACTTATTGATATTTATAGGACATTCCATCCAACATAACAGAATATACTTTCTTCTCAAGTGCTCATGGAACATTCTCCAGGATAGATCATAACTTGGGTCACAAATCAAGCCTTGGTAAATTTAAGAAAATTGAAACTGTATGAAGTATTTTCTGATCACAATGTTATAAGACTAGATATCAATTACAGGAAAGAAACTGTAAAAAACACAAACATATGGAGGCTAAACAATAAACTACTAAATAACCAAGAGATCACTGAAGATACCAAAGGGGAAATCAAAACATACCTAGAAACAAATGACAATGAAAACATGATGATGCAAAACATATGAGACTCAGCAAAAGCAGTTCTAAGATGGAAGTTTATAACAATTCAATGCTACCTCAAGAACAAGAAAAATCTCAAACAAAATAACCTTAAAGCTAATGCTATTAGAGAAAGAAGACCCAAAATACCTCCAAAGTTAGCAGAAGGAAAGAAATCATAAAGATCAGATCAGAAATAAGTGAAGGGCTTCCATCATGGCGCAGTGGTTGAGAGTCTGTCTGCCGATGCAGGGGACACGGGTTCGTGTCCCGGTCTGGGAAGAGCCCACATGCCATGGAGCATCTGGGCCTATGAGCCATGGCTGCTGAGCCTGCACATCCGGAGCCTGTGCTAGGCAACGGGAGAGGCCACAACAGTGCGAGGCCCATGTACCGCAAAAAAAAAAAAAAAGAACAAGAAATAAATGAAAAAGAAATGAAGGAAACAATAGCAAAGATCAATGAAACTAAAAGATGGTTCTTTGAGAAGATAAACAAAATTGATAAATCATTAGCCAGATTCATCAAGAAAAAACGGGAGAAGACTCAGATCAACAGAATTAGAAATGAAAAAGGAGAAGTAACAACTGACACTGCAGAAATACAAAGGATCATGAGAGATTACTACAAGCAACTCTATGCCAATAAAATGGACAACCAGGAAGAAATGGACAAATTCTTAAAAAAGTGCAACCTTCCTAGACTGAACCAGGAAGAAAGAGAAAATATAAACAGACCAATCTCAAACACTGATATGGAAAATGTGATTAAAAATCTTCCAGCAAACAAAAGCCCAGGACCAGATGGCTTCACAGGCTAATTCTGTCAATCATTTACATTACAGCTAACACCTATCCTTCTCAAACTCTTCCAAATATAGCAGAGGGAGGAACACTCCCAAACTCATTCTACGAGGCCACCATCACCTTGATACCAAAACCAAAGATGTCACAAAGAAAGAAAACTACAGGCCAATATCACTGATGGATATATATGCAAAAATCCTCAACAAAATACTAACAAACAGAATGCAACAGCACATTAAAAGAAATCATACACCATGATCAAGTACAGTTTACCCCAGGAATGCAAGGATTGTTCAATATATGCAAATCAATCAATGTGATAAACCATATTAACAAATTGAAGGAGAAAAAACATACGATCATCTCAATAGACACAGAAAAAGCTTTTGATTGATGATAAAAACCCTGCAGAAAGTAGGCATAGAGGGAATTTACCTCAAAATAATTAAGGCCATATATGACAAACCCACAGCCAAGGTCACTCTCAATGGTGAAAAACTGAAACCATTTCCTCTAAGATCAGGAACAAGACAAGGTTGTCCACCCTCACACTATTATTCAACATAGTTTTGGAAGTTTTAGCGACAGCAGTCAGAAAAGAAAAAGAAATAAAAGGAATCCAAATTAGAAAAGAAGAAGTAAAGATGTCACTGTTTGAGATTACATGGTACTATACATAGAGAATCTTAAAGAAGCTACTAGAAAACTACTAGATCTAATCAATAAATTTGGTAAAGTAGCAGGATACCAAATTAATGCAAAGAAATCTCTTGCAATCCTATACACTAATGATGAAAAATCTGAAAGAGAAATTAAGGAAACACTCCCATTTACCATTGCAACAAAAATAATAAAATACCTAGGAATAAACCTACCTAAGGATACAAAAGACCTGTGTGCCGAAAACTATAAGACACTGATGAAAGAATTTGAAGATGATACAAACAGATGGAGAGATATACCATGTTCTTGGATTAGAAGAATCAACATTGTGAAAATGACTATACTACCTAAAGCAATCTACAGATTCAGTGCAATTGCTATCAAATGACCAATGTCATTTTTCAAAGAACTAGAACAAAAATTTTCACAATTTGTAGGGAAACACAAAAGACTCTGAATAGCCAAAGCAATCTTGAGAAAGAAAAATGGAGCTACAGGAATCAGGCTCCCTGACTTCAGACTACACTACAAAGCTATAGTAATCAAGAAAATATGCTACTGGCAGAAAAACAGAAATATAGATCAATGGAATAGGATAGAAAGCCTAGAGATAAACCTATGCACATATGGTCACCTTATTTTTGATAAAGGTGGCAAGAATGTACAATGGAGAAAAGACTGCCTCTTCAATAAATGGTGCTGGGAAAACTGGATAGCTACATGTAAAAGAGTGAAATTAGAACACTTCCTAACACCATACACAAAAATAAACTCAAAATGGATTAAAGACCTAAATGTAAGACCAGACACTACAAAACTCTTAGAGGAAAACATAGGCAGAACACTCTATGACATCAATCACGGCAAGATCTTTTTTGACCCATTTCCTAGAGAAATGGAAACAAAAACAAAAATAAACAAATGGGACGTAATGAAATTAAAAGCTTTTTCACAGCAAAGGAAACCATAAACAATATGGAAAGACAACCCTCAGAATGGGAGAAAACATTTGCAAACAAAGCAACTGCCAAAAGATTAATCTCCAAAATATACAAGCAGCTCATGCAGCTCAATATCATAAAAACAAACAACCCAATCCGAAATTGGGGAGAAGACCTAAATAAACATTTCTCCAAAGAAGATATACAGATTGCCAACAAACACATGAAAGGATGCTCAATGTCACTAATCATTAGAGAATTGCAAATCAAAACTACTATGAGGTATCACCTTACACCAGTCAGAATGGCCAACATCAAAGACTCTACAAAAAATAAGTCTGGAGAGGGTGTGGAGAAAAGGGAACCCTCTTGCACTCTTGGTGGGAATGTAAATTGATACAGCCACTATGGAGAACAGTATGGAGGTTCCTTAAAACCTAAAAATAGAACTACAATACACCCTATCAATCCCACTACTGGGCATATACCCTGAGAAAATCATAATTCAAAGAGTCATGTATGTTCATTGCAGCACTATTTACAATAGCCAGGACATGGAAGCAACCTAAGTGTCCATAGACAGATGAATGGATAAAGAAGATGTGGCACATATGTAAAATGGAATATTACTCAGCCCTAAAAAGAAACAAAGTTGACTTATTTTTAGTGAGATGGATGGATCTAGAGTCTGTCATACAGAATGAAGTAATTCAGGAAGAGAAAAACAAATACCGTATGCTAACACATATATATGAAATCTAAAAAAAAAAAAAAAAGAAAAGGTTCTGAAGAATGTATGGGCAGGGCAGGAATAAAGATGCAGATGTAGAATAAAGATACTGCTGTAGAGAATGGACTTGAGGACACGGGGAGGGAGAAGGGTAACCTGGGACACAGTGAGAGAGTGGCATGGACATATAAACACTACCAAATGTAGAATGGATGGCTGGTGGGAAGCAGCTGCATAGCACAGTGAGAACAGCTCAGTGCTTTGTGACCACCTAGAGGGGTGAGATAGAGAGGGTGGGAGGGAGGGGATGTGGGGATTCGTGTATACGTCTGGCTGATTCACTTTGTTATATAGCAGGAGCTAATGCACCATTGTAGAGCAATTATACTCCAATAAATGTGTTGAAAAATAAATAAAATATAATAAAATAAAATAGATAACCACAAAGGACCTACTGTATAACACAGGGAGCTATACTCAATATTTTTTAATACCCTATAAGAGGAAAGAATCTGAAAAAGAATACATATATATGTATGAATCACTGTGCTGTACTCCTGAAACTAACATGACATTGTAAAGCAACTATATTTAAATAAAAATTTTTTAATGGATAAAGTTATCAAAATTATACATAATCATTACTTAATCTCCCATTATTACATAGACACTGTACTTCATAGTGAGAATACTTTATAGGTATAGTGTTTGACTTTTAGAAATTTAGGCATTCTTAGATTTGTTAACACTGGTGCAAGGTTGAAATGAAGGTAATTTTCCTCTTGGATCCCCAAGCTGTTTTGATTTTATGATGTCATTGCTAATTCTGTTTGATCTCTCCCAGTTCTTATTATCTCAGAATATAACATCATAGCTTTCAACACATTCTATTTTTCTCATACTGCACTCATAACTTTCTTTCTTAAGGAAATAATAGGGTAGGGCTGCCTGAGTCCTTCTACAGGGCAGCAGTCTTCAAATGATTGAATGTCTTTTCTCAAGGTGCAGGAGGAAGGTTCAAGGGTCCCAAAGGAATGAATAGATTTAAGGAATTTAATTTCCTGATCCACATATAATATTTCCTAAAACTGAACCACCTGAGAACTGTCTATTGACTGCAGATTTTCTTTTCCCACCTCCTCTTTCTCAGTTACTGCTTACCCATTTTACAGAAGAAAGACACTTTAACTTTAACTCAGTTACCATCTCTCCACTGAAAATAGCTATTAAAAATCTGGGCATGAAACCCAGAAGCAATTGGAAAATGCTTTGTTTCTGAAGGGTAATCCCAGGAGAAAAGCAAAGAAAGTGTTAATAAGTATTGAAAGGGACAGAGTCTGATTCCATCCTAGTTGTATACTTCTTGCTTATCTCTAGAATGAAATTAGTATCTGCTTCTTTCAATACTTCTTATCAATAACTTCTATATTATTTTGGTATGTGTATGTGTGGAAATACTCATAAACCCAAAGACATACCAAATATGTATTTATCTCTTAATCTCTCTATCTCTCTACCTATGTAAGAATTAGAATTCATAGTGAGAATGTTACCACAAGGACATAAGCCATATTTTGATTTTCATTTTTTAAAAATGTCTTACTTTTTCTGAGAGAAATTTGTGTAATCTGGATGAATGATTTGACAAAAAAGACTGGATTTTACTAATGCAGACATTTTCCCTAAGTTGAATGAGATAAATCTGTCCCTTGAAAGTTTAACCAAAAATATATTTTAAAGGATATACCATTTACAATTTGCCAAATAGTATATATTTCACAATGATTTTAAGAAAAAAAATCTTAGATGTAAACTTAAAATGTATGAGAAGATACCTGGTTTTCAAAGCCTTATATGGAGCATATGGCTACAATTTTTGAAGTCCAATGCTTTGCAGAGCTCTAAAATATCACTGGAATAAACTGGAATTATTAAATTGTTACAGTAGGTTTTTGCAAGCCATTCTTTCTGTAAGTGACAAATTGCCAGTTGACCCTACCTTGTAACAACAATTAAACAAAAAGTCTTCCCTTGAATTAACTTATCATCATTGAATGTATTTGGAATTTTCACAGGCAAATTGCAAAGTTCATCTGCCACTGGAATCTTGCAGTGGTAGTTTGGAGAAATGCATACAAAATGTGGCACAATGTTTTTTGATAGAAATGAGTATGTTGTATTACTTATTACTAAACTTTTTATTTAATATAACTCCCAACATAATGTTTGGTTTGAATTTGCAAACATAAATAAATAAATAGATAAATAGATGGATAGATAGATAGATAAATGGAGAATATGAACTAGGAAAAAGCAGAACATTAACCAAATATTTCAAAACATCAGAACTGCTTTGAATTCTAAATATAAATTGCTAAATACACTTTTTAAAGCAAAATGAATGTTTCCTTATCTGCACCAAATATAAATTTAATGAATATTTAATAATATTTCCTTTTCAATTCTAAGATACTTAGTATTTTGTACACGGCTTCCTTTGTCTTCATTGCCACTATTTTCAGAGGCAGACAGGTACTGTATAACCGAAAAAGCAAGTATTCTGGACCCTAAATTTGTTTTATCATGAGGTCCTATACTTCGAGTTAAAATAAAAATTTTAGTTGAAATATTTAGTATAACAGTGATAAGATTAGCTGGAAAAAGGCAAGGCCCATTCATTTATTCATCTATGTATTAATCTTGTGCCAACGTGTAAACACTCTATGGAAGTGTACTGTAAAAATGAATGAGATACAGTTTATGTATTGCTAAAATTATACAAAAACTCAATCATTGCACTACAGTATCCTAAAACTGGAGTGGTTTTACAAAATTGTATGGAGCTCCTGAAGTGAAGAATCTATCTAACAGCATCAGAATTCCAGAGAAGGAGTCCATATAAAACTTCAGTAAAACTGAGTTCTGATTGATGAAGAAGTGCTCACCAGAAGTGGGTATGTTGGGGGATAAAACAAAAGTTTTAGGTGCAAAAGTACACTGTAAAGGAAAGCTTGATTTGTTTGAGAAACTCCAAGCAGTTCAGTGTGCCCAGGGAGTGTGATGCATAGGAATGTGGCACAAGACTTGAACAGAATAGGGAGGGCTTCAAGATAAAGTTCCTGGGGTGTTTGGCAAAACTATTAAATTAATTTTCAAAATCCTGGAAAGCCATTGAAATATTTCAAATAAGGAAGAGGTAATAGAGTATTTTATTGTCAAAATCACAATAATAATTACTATTAAGAGGGATGGGTCTGCATTATGGAAAGGAAGGTCAATTGGGAGAGGCAAGGAATACTAATAGCTGAACGGAAGTAGTGACAATAGGAAGAGATGAAAAGTATACAAGTTTTAATTATTAAAATAAAATCTTCCAATTTAATAATTCAGTAGATGTCAGATTAAGTAGAAAGCTAAAATGACTCCGAAAGTTTTGGCAATTAGGTATATGATTACCTTAATGTTACCTCCTAAAGTACAGAATGTAAGAAAAATGACACACTTTGTGGGACAAAGTAGGGAGATCAGTTTTGAATATGCAATTTCTAACATTGCTAAGAAATACCCAAAAAAAACATAGACATTCAATTGGAAATATGGCTGGATTTCAAAAGGTGAGGTTTGCAATTGCACTTCAAATAAGTCGCCAGTAGGGCTTCCCTGGTGGCACAGTGGTTGAGAGTCTGCCTGTCGATGCAGGGGACACGGGTTCGTGCCCCGGTCCGGGAAGATCCCACATGCCACGGAGCGGCTAGGCCCGTGAGCCACGGCCGCTGAGCCTGTGCGTCCGGAGCCTGTGCTCTGCAACCGGAGAGGCCACAACAGTGAGAGGCCCACATACCACAAAAAAAAGGGTCACCAGTGTATACCAGTATATGTACTGTAAGTATACGTACTATATTGATCAGCATTTATTTCCACTGAAAGTGACAAAAAAACAATTCAAAAGTAAAAAAAATAATTTTTCACTTATACGATACATAGAGTTATTTTCAGGTACAAATTTATTTGGGGTCCAAAGAGTCAAGTTTCTGTATTTCCTTTGCTTTGACCCCATTTTAAGGGTACATTTGAAGGCTGCCATAAGCCTCAGGCTTCTCTCAAAAATTACTGTCTAGAATCCATATTTTCATGTCACCAGAACCCTAGAAAATATAGGTTGTTTTTCTTCCCTCAAAGCTCCACCAAACATCTCATATCTCCTCTACTCTGATGGGGTTACTTACTCTTTCCTGAACCAATAACCATGGGCAAGGTACAGGATGTGCTGATTGTCATAAGCTGATCTTGCCCCTTTGAAGCCATATGTACCTTCACATCATCTGGAAACACCCGAGTGAAGAACAGAAAAGATTCCCCTTAAGGAAAGTTGGAACATGTTACCAAGAAAGGGAATAGTAAGCTGGCCAGGCAAAAAAAAAAAAAAAAGAACATTAAAGAAAAAAAAAAGATTGAGAAATATCCATTAGGTATGGCAGTTTTGGAAGCAGATTACCTTGGATAGTGTATAGGAAGGAAAAGATGTAGTCTTATGGTCTTCTAAGGAATTGCCAACATTTAAGGAGTCCATGGTGAGTGATTTTTTGCAAAATTTTTTGAATGAGAAAACATATTGTAATGCTTAGATCAATTTCCTGGACCGTAAACAGTATCTCATAATCTATTATTCCTTATCTAGAACTGTTCTTTAAATGCTTTACTTCACACTTGCCCACATTGGAGCTCAATTGCCATTTGCCTTACCCCACACAGATTCGTGAGCATTTTACTCCCACTGGCTCAGCATTCCTTTGCTGAGGAGGGCTTGGATAATTTACTGTGTACTCCCACTTTTAGGTTATTTATAAAAATTTTTAAATAAAATTACTGTCAAGTCTGGGGAATTACATTGTTAACTTTTCCCACTCAGCAGAGCATTAATTTAGTTCTGTTCTTTTTCTCCTAATTCTGTCTACTCCTTATCCATAGCAATCAATATTTATTTGTTAAGCATCACACTATGTGCTTAAAAGTACACCAGAGTCTTGGGGAACACTGATGAGTTTGAACACATTCAAGTGATTCTATTAATCACAAGACAATTAAACTTTATTTGCTTTTTTAACAGTCTCAATGACGAAATTTTGCTTAAGACCACGCATTAGTTTTGTCCACTGTTTACTGTTCTTATTCTTCCATTAATAATAAAAGGCCTTACCTGTGTTTCCTTTTGATGATACAAAAGCCAACTTCAACCTTTTTTCTCAGCTTTATCACTTATCCAATAGATAACTGAAATTATTTTGAAGCTATTTGTCAAAAATGAAGAAAATTTCTTAGAATTATTCATAAGAATGGGAAAAAGAAATATTTTACTCACTTACATTATGTGAGTGATTCCCATATGTCAAATTATGAACTGGGCCAGTCTCCTGATGGGAATTTTAACAGGCCAAGATGAAATGATAAAAATAAGAGCACACCACAGTTTAATAAAACATTATTTTATTTAATTGAAAAGTCTGTTCTTTGATTTTTTTTTTCTTTGGTGTTAACATATATCCTTCTTTTGCTGATGACATGGTGATTGAACAAGTAATGTGGGAATTTTTAATGTCCATAGTTGGCAAGTGAAAAAGTTGGCAAATTGATGCCAGTCCTCAACACTTTTTTTGAGTATTATATGGTATGTAAGATGTTAAATATTAGTAACATTGATTCATATGCCAATAGGCAAAGAATTTAATCCATTCAGCTGAGCTTTGGTTTTGGAATCTAAAAATTACATATCCAAAAAAGATGAAATATATGTTAAGTCAACAGGTCAACTACATAACTGTTTTATATGGATCATTCATCTTCAACACTGGATTTATCTTGTAATGCTGTAAGAATTTTAAATTCAAACTACCAATAAAGGAGAATTTTCTCAGTATTCTAAGGTGATAGAGTATTGTTGCATGAATTAACGTATGCATGAAAATATGTACAGGTTCTTTTCAGTTTAGCAAGAGTATCCCCAAGGGAAACTATTTAACTTGTTAAATGTCTTAGTTTAAGAAAAAGGAAAACATACATGAAGGTAGAATTAGGTAGTGTTATATGATTTGAAAATATTTATGTATTATTTTTTCAACAAATCCCTCTTACATATTAAGAAGTTTCCAAGCACTTCATTAGGTGCTAGGAGTAAATTAAACCAGACACATTTCCTGCTCTTATGGAGCTTAAAGAATAATGAGAACCCAGGCATTCAATAGTCTTATGACGGAATACAGAATTATAACTTTGAAAACAGAGAAGATACTTTAATCAGATCTGAAGCATAAATATAAATTATTAAAAAAGATAATTCAAAGTTCAGGCCCTGAGACTGCAGGGAAACAGATTACTGTGAAGGTCTAGTAGATAACCTCAGTAAAAGGTTGGTAGGGGTAACTCAACCAACCTTTCTAGGAGAAAAGGGAAGCTGATCATTGTTTTACTTGAAAACCATTATCAGGTTACTGTGATGAAAGTATTTCTCTGGCAGAATGCAGAGAATGAACTGTAAGGCAGCCAGGGGGGTGCATGTGGGTAGATGATTTAGATCTCTACTGTAGATATGAAATAGACATAATAGTAGCTTGGACTAAAAAAATGGTATTAGCAAGAGATATGTTCAGAACTGCATGAGCTTGGATAATATTTAACAGGTACATTTGAGAAGATTTTTGATGAATTAGATAGAGAAAAATCAGGATATGGTTGTCATGGTTGACTCAATTACTGACGAGTAACTAGATGCAAAGGGGTTCTATTATATGAGAAGACAAGTTTTGAAAGGACATGTAGATATAGACCACCTAGGGATCACAATGCCTTTGAAACCAAGGAGAAGTTGTCAAGGAGACAATGGATATAGATGTCTGGAGTTTAGAGTGAGATCTGGCCTAAACATATAAATCTGTGTCTCTGTTCATAGATGTCAATTAATATGTATGTGATTACTTAGGGAAATAGTATAGAGTGCAAAGAAGAGAGACTTTAGACAGAGTCTTGAAGAATTCCAATCAGTAGAGAGGTAAGTCTCCAAAAGGAGGCACAGAATGGGTAGCCTAACATGAGAGAAGAAAAGCAAATGAGAAGCGACCAGGAAGCCAAGGGAAAATATGTCAACAAGAATGAATGCTGCTTAGAAGACAAGTAATATGATGGTTGGTAAATAGCCAAAAGACTTAGAAAAATGAGTTTGATTGGTGACCGGCATGAACAATTTAGAGTGATGGACTAAATTAATGACTAAGCTGAGAACTGTTTAAAAGGGCAGAAAATGAAAAGAGTCAATATGGACAGCTCTTATAATAAGTTTGTCTGTGAAACTGGAAGATCTTTAACTTGGTCCCTAATTTTCAGACACTGTTACTTTGAACAACTAAAAACAGGAAGAAAAATTTAAGAAATAAAAATATTTGAAGATTATTAAATGCTAAATTTCTCACTGTATGAGTACAGTTTTATTTAGCACAGATCTTTTTGTAATTCACGTTTTTTTAATAGACACCATGCTTAATCATCCTCAAGAATCTGCCACTGTGATTCAAAGATGTTTCATATTCCATTTAAAATATCAAGCATCTGAAATAAATAAAAGAATATATTAGCCCACCTCCTGGAGCTTTGTGATATTTTAATGAAAACAACACTAATAATGGACTCATTAACACTTGCCTCTGTCATCTATAGGCATTCCTGGGTCTGTAGCCAAATACAGTATAACTTCCACCAAGAGGGTGTAAGTGATTAAAGCTGGAATTCCTCAAGTTTATAGCAAATGCTCCCCAAATCTTTTGCTCTGCTGCATTTTTTATTGAATAGTCTCAAGAAATCCATTTCAACAGTGATGGTAACTTAAACAATCATCTTGAAGCTGTTATTTGATGGGTTCTAGAAAATTTCCTTTTGCTATAATACTTTGCTCATCAGAAGGTTGCTAACAGAGACATCACACATTGTGAAATACACGTTCTATTGGGATAAAGACTGGTCTTGGTTGAAATGAAAATATTCCATAGAAGAAAGATGAGTTACCTCATGTCTATTATTAACACTTTACTACTAAAGAGTTTATCTGCTCTTATCCACAGTGACAGTGAGGTGATATCAGCTTATTATATAATGAGACATATTATGAAGAACTTTGGAGGCAGAGGGGCAGAACAAAATTTCCAGAGCTAAAGCACTATCTATAGAGGGTGAATGAAAAATCATTATTTAAAAGATGTTTTCCTTGAATTCAACTTTCCAGTGATCTCTTATTTTATTAACAACAACAAACTAAAACATATAGAATGCTTGCTATGTGCCCAGCAGTATGCCAAGTTTGCATGATTACTAAGGGCTGAAGCATTACGCTAACTAGGCTATTTAACTTCGGATTCTGAGTTTTCAACCCCCTCAATCATTATGACATCTGCCTATCCCAAAATTGTTGATGCAAATTGTTTAATAAACATACAGATACTTATTTAGATAGTGGCAAAACACATGAATAGGTAGCTTAGGCAAATAATAATAAAATTAATAAAGATACAAAACAAATTTGATCTCATTAACAGCCCAGTAAGTGCAATTTAAAAACAAAATAACATCTTATATGTAAATTCATTAAGAAATGAAATGCAAATGATTGTACCACAAATTGGATTTCATTTAGTACTTTGGTATTCTTGAACCATGTGGGGCTCATGTACGATGAATTGACTCACTCAGCAGACATTCCTAGCTACTTTGTCTCTTTTATAGAGAAAAGACAAGGAAAGCTGCTTTCCTTTGAGCTCAGTTGGGCTTAGGGAATCTTAGCCTTGTCTTAGGGAATCTTATTTCCCAGTTCTTCATTTTTTTCTTCTGATCTTTTTTTTTTTTTTTTTTTTGCTTCTAAGGAAGTATTTGACTTTTTTCCCCTTTCTTCCTCTCCCAACGTAACAATCATGGTAACAGAATGCTACTGCTGATTTACCAATGTATTTAATGTAAGTAAAAAAGGAGAACAAAAAAGAACAATTTTACAGAAACTAGAAAACTAAACACTCTATATTCTTATACAACTTCTAGTCAGGCGTGAACTTTCAACACATTTCTCATCAATGAGAAGTCAGAAGTCTACAAGGAATTACTTGCCTATCTACATACAAAGGCAAAGGTTTGAAAGGAAGCTTTGCACTTTCAATTCAATCCAGTCTGGTGCCTAGATACTTAGCAACAGCAAAGGAATCATGACCATGAGGTAGCACTAAAGATGGCACAACAAAAGAACAGAAAGAACTTGTGTTACTGATGACGTCATTGTGCTACTGTACTAGCCCTGAACTTTATATTATGTGAGACAAACAAAACACTTATTTAAGTAATTATTATAGGATGTTCAGTTATTGACAGCCAAATGCTTTCAATCTCTGCAGAGTGATTTGTCTCTATGTCTCAATAATCTTTAGAATGACGAGAACTTATATTAAGTTATTTAAATTCTGGGAATTATTCCAAAGAGGTCAATTTATACAAGACCTGTATGCCCTAAAATGAATGAATTTGAATAAAAAATTATATTATATGAAAAACTTTATTTCAGCACTATTTATAATACTGAAAAGTAGAAAAAATTAAATGGTAAGTAGGGGTTGAAACATAAATTAAACAAGTGATGTTTATTTAATGGACTGTTATCTGACAACAAAATGATCCTTGAAAGTGAATAATGCTAAGAGAAAACATGTTTTAATATAAATAGAAAGTTAAAATTAATATTCAAATTGTATACAGCATGATTAAAGTACTATATTAAAGCATATACAATGCTAAGTTTTGTTTCAAGTTGATATGCATTATGGAATATTTTATTGCAATATTATCATCTGATTTTCCCCCTTAATTATGATTACAGTAATACAAAACTTTCATGCAACTTTTAAAACTTGTATGCAAAATTTCAGAAAAATGTAAAAGTAGGGAAAATGGTATCATGAACTCATAACTTCAAACTGTTTCATTTGTATTCCTATACATATTCTCTTTTTCCATCCTCGATTATTTTGAGGTAACTACCAAAAAATATCATATAATTTTTCTGTAACAATTTCAACCAGTATCTTGAAAAGAATGCTTTTTAAAAATATGATCACCATATCATTGTCACATCTATAAAGATTTAAATAATCTCTTAACATTATAATCAACTATCCAATTTCTTTTCAAATCTCTGTGATGCTCTTATAAATTTTTTCTGCTTATTTGTATTGATTGGAATCCAAATATCTTCCATTTCTTGGAATTGATTGATGTGTCTACTCTGCCTGTTGTTGTTTCTTTGCAATTTACTTTTTGAAGAAATTGAGACATCAGTCCAGTAGAATTTCTCAAAGTATGGATTTAGCAAACTACATCTAGGTGGTGCCATTTATAATGTTCCTCTGTCAGATATGGATTCAGTTTATTGTCAATAAAACTATGGGAATGGTGGTGTTCTTTCATATTTATGTGATATTAAGTGTTATTGATGATCAATGCTCAAATCCACCTTTTATTTGAGTTTGCAGAAAGTTGGTATTTTACTGTAAACATTATTACTTTGTTAACTGAAATACTTCTATAAAGAAAATTTTCAGCTCTTCAACTATTTGGTTTAAATGAAGTTTTCTCAATCCAGGTGCTATGTTTAGTCTGGATAATGCTTCGTTTAAAAGGTTGTTCTGTGCATTGCAGCATGTTTAGCAACATTCCTGGCCTTTTCCAACTAGATGCTAGGAACACGCTTCCCCAAGTCATAAGAACAAAAAATGTCCCCCTCATTGCCAAATTATCCCTAGGGGCAAAATTGTCCCCAGTTGAGAACCACTGGGTTATTCTAAAGTTTAGACATGAAAAGCAGAATGTATACTTTTCCTTTACTTCTCAGTTTTCAGAATGATGAGTTAGTTCTCAAGCTTTCCTTGAGGAGATAGAGGAGATTTTTTTCTAATATGATTATGAACCCATGATTTAAAATGTATTTTATGTCTTTGATATAATGTACTTTTCCAACTTATACTCATGTTTTCCTATTTTAGGTCTGTTTGAGCCTCTTCACAGTTGTTTTTTAAATTCATTTGATACATCTAGAGGCCTTGCTTTCTACTCTAACAAGTTAATCCAAGTTAATTTTGTGCATTTCCTGCTCAGGCCTGGAATCCACTATTTCTCCAAGGAATCTTATTTCTTTTTGAAGAAAATAGAATTTAGAGAGTACAGTCTGGACGGATGTTTAGCACTCTCCCTCCTCTCTACCCAAGAGATGTCAGTAGCACCTCCCCACCCAGTTTTGACAATGAAATATGTTTCCAAACATTACCAAAGCTCCCCTGGAGAACAATATCAATCTCTTTTGAGCATCACTACCTTAGATACAAAATATATTACTTTCCTTTTTTCACAGATGCATGACTTATATTTGTGTGCATAGACCATAGTTTTTTTCACCAATGCCTTCTCGGTAGACATTTTGGTCTTTCCCAGATTTTTGCTGTTGAATACAGCACTGGAGTGAATAGTCTTGTGCTTTTACCTTTTTATATTTTTGCCAATTAGAAATCTATTCCAGTGTATCATTGGAATAGATTCCTAATTGTAAGATTGCTACATCAAATCATAAGTGCATCTGTATATTTGTAAGATATTAGCTAATTCTCTTCTTACCCCACAGGGTTTGAACTATTTTACTTTCCTTCCAGCAATATATGAGAATGTTTCCCTATGGCCACCCCGACAGTTTGTTGTCAAAGTTTAGAATTATTATCAATCTGATAGGTAGGAAAACTATCTCAACCATTTTCATTTGCATTTTTCTTACTAAGAACAAGACTCAGCAACTTTTCATATACTTATATTCATTTTAAATGTTTTGCCCATTTACTATCAGTTTTCTTCTTTTTTTTTTCTTTTTCTTTTCAGAGGTCTTTACATATTAGGTGTATCAACTGTTTATAATGTTGGTAGAAAATATTTTCTCAGTTATGCATTTGCCTTTTAACTTGTTTACCACGAAAACAAACAAACAAACAAAAACTAGATTCTTTTTTTAAAAAATCGTATTTTTCTTTTCCACATCTGGATTTTGAGTAATGGTTAGAAATTTTCCCAATGCCCAAAAAAGAGGGGAACTCATCCATGTTTTTCCCTAGCAATTGTAGGAAAATTCTGAATCAATTTTTATTCATTCTAATGTATATAGTAAGAAGAACAATATCAACTTTATCTTTTTCAATATGGCTACCCAGTTATCCTAACACTGCTAATTTTAAGTTCGTCTTTACAGCATTGATTTTAGAAGATACTTTTACATTACAGTCCAATTCCAAATGTACTGTGTCTATCTGGATTTTTATTTGTTTTTTAACACCTTTATTGAGGTGTAATTAAATGCTTTGAAATTTACTTATTCTAAGGGTAAAATTTAATGAGTTTTAGTAAATTTATAGAGTTGCACAACCGTCAACAAAATCTAAGTTTAAAATATTTCTATCATTCCCAAAAGATCTCTTATTCCTATTTGCCATCACTCTCCATTCCCATCTCCAGCCCCAGGAAACCACTTTCTATCTTTAAAATTTGCCACTTCAGGAAATTTTATATAAATAAACTTATACAGTATTTGGTACTATGTGTGTGGCTTCTTTCACTAAGCATAATGTTTTTCAGGTTTATCCATTTTGTAGCATGTATCACTACTTCATTCCTTTGTATTGTCAAATGATATTCCATTGTATGGATACACTACATTTTTTAATCTTATTATTAGATTATGGACATTTGAATTGTATTCACTTTTTGTCTACTGCAAATAATGCCGCTATGAACATTCACACATGTGTATTGATGGGGACAATATATATTTTATTTCTCTTGAGTGTATATTTAGTAGTAGAATTTCTGAATCATATGGTAGATTTGTATTTAACTTTTTAAGATACTGCCAAACTGTTTTCCCATATTTCCTATTCTTTAACTTTGGCTTATGTGTCCAAGCCACACTAATTTAATTTAGAAAATATATCTTTTAATATCTGAAAGGCTAGACCCCTCCCCTTCAATAAGGTATTTCCTGCTATTCTAACTTCATTTGTTTTACTTAATTTCAGTTTTGAAAAATGGTAATTTAATTAAGATTACATTAAATTTATGAAGTGGGGGACTTCCTTGGTGGCACAGTTGTTAAGAATCCACCTGCCAATGCAGGGGACATGGGTTCAAGCCCTAGTCCTAGAAGATCCCACATGCTGCAGAGAAACGAAGTCCGCAAGCCACAGCTACTGAAGCCCTTGCTCCTAGAGCCCATGCTCCACAACAGGGGAAGCCACTGCAATGAGAAGCCAGTGCACCACAACAAAGAGTAGCCCCCACTCTCCACAACTAGAGAAAAGCCCTCATGTAGCAACGAAGACCCAGCACAGCCAAAAAAAGAGAGAAAAAATTTGTGAAGTGGGAAGGTCATTCATTGTTACGTTAATGTTTTATATTCAAGAGTAAGGTACACTTTTCCACTTGTACCAAGTCTTGGAACTAGACTTGCCCAAGCCTATCTTCTTGTTTCTCAGAAGTATAGGCTTTAGACTTTTTTTTTTTAATCTTTGTTTGAATTTCTTCTGTTTTGGGAATTACTCTAAATCTAGTTTTCTCTTCCATTACATCTTGTAACAAGTTGTTTTATTATGAAAGATATTGATTTTTGTGTTGATTTTATAAATTTCTACTTTGCTCAATTATCTTGTTGATAGTATACTTTCCATTGACTCTTGAGTTTTCTTGATCTATAATAGTATCATCTGAAAAAAAAACTTATTTATATCTGTCTTTCCAGTTGTTATGGTGCTAATTGCTTTTTCTTTTCTAATTGTATCAGATAATATCTTCAATAAAATCCAGGTAATAGTGTAGATAGTGAGTACCCTTGTACTTGTGTGTGTGTTGTGTATGTGGTGTTATCAAGAAAACCTCTGTAATTCTCCATTGAGGAAGAGGTAGTCTTGGAGATGAGGTATTCATCAGTTCTTATGTTATGAAGAATAATTTTCTATAGAACCAATTGAACCTAGGTTTTTGTTGGGTTTGGTGTTGCCTTCTTTAACAACTTTCTTTGGTAACTGGCTTTTTAGACTTCTGTCTTTATTAGGGATACTTTTGTCTAGTTGTTCTTATTTTTCTAAAAATTTATGCATTTCATCTAAGTTTCCAAAGTAATTATTTTTTTTTCTGGTTTAATGGTTATTTTACCATTGTCAATTAAAATAACTTCTCTGTTTGAGCCTTCTTCACCCAAAGCATAGCACACCTTTCTTTCTTTATTAGCCCCATTAGTGGCTTGTTTATTTTTATTATTTTCAAAAAACAGTTTTATTTATTAGTTTTACTGTTTTATTATATTTTATTTTGCCACTGCAATATATTTACAGGTTCACTGATCATGTAAAATACTGAAGAATTATATTCATAGTGATTCTATAAGACAGGAGACCAGCAGAATCATTGGACCTGGGATGTAAGTCAAGGGAGCTTCAAATTTTGGCTGTATTAAGAGCAAATTTTTAATAGGAAACAGGATAAGCCTTTGTCACGTGTGTTGCTTACAACTAAAGTTAATAAGCTCTTATTCTGTTGCCAGTGAATTTGAGGTTCTTGACGTCTCGTTGCAGAAAGAATTCAGTGAGAGACAAAAGTTATAGGTAAGAAGTGGATTTATTTAGAGAGAAACCTACTCCACAGACAGAGTGTGGACCATCTCAGAAGGTGAGAGAACTTCAAAATATGACGTGGTTAGTTTTTAGGGGCTGGGTAATTTCTTAGGCTAATGAGTGGGAGGATTATTCCAATTATTTTGGGGAAGGGGTGGAGATTTCCAAGAATTGGGCCACTGCCCAATATTTTTGCCTTTTATGGTTAACCTCAGAACTGTCATGGGGCTGGTGGGTGTGTCATTCAGCATGCTAATTTATTACAATAAGTGTATAATGAGGCTCAAGGTCTACTGGAAGTTGAATCTTCCACCATCTTTGACCTAGTTGGTTCTAACAAGTTTTTGTCATGTCCTATGGCTATGTCATTCTTTTAAAGGTTGTGCTCTGCCCCCCTCCCCTCATATCTTTACACTCAGGCACATAAATGTGGAAAGTAACAATTTGAAATAATTATTTTAAAGATTAATCAACATTTGAAGCAAGCCCACTGTGAGATAACATTTTGGAAACCAAAAGAAGTGGAATAACAAATGCCAGAAATCCAAACTTGAGAAAGGAGAAACCACAGGTGAGGGTGACAATGCACATGGAGCACCAAACACCTCTGATGTCACCATGCATCCTCCCTCAATGGCCTAGTTCATTCAAAGTTGTCTTTGTAAATGCTTGATGCTGGTTCAAAAGTTGTTGATTTGGGCTCTATTGTAAAATTCCTGTGTGCTGCAGTCTTATAACTATGGCACTACCTTCATTCCATTATACCAAGGCTTCTCAATCCAAGTACTAGAGATATTTTGGTCCACATAATTCTTTGTTGTGTGTTTTGTGCATTGAATGATGTTTAGCAGCATCTCTAGTATCTACCCACTAGATGCCAGTAACACGTTCCCTTCATTTGTGACAACCCAAAATGTTTCCAGATATTACCAAATGCTCTCTTAGAGGAGGCGGGCCAACAATACAAACTACTGCATAATGCATTTACTAACCATATTCTTTCTGTGATTGATCATACCTTTCCTTTATTTTCCTGGAAATGTATGGGAGAAAGAAGCCTGGACAGCTGTGATTCATCCTTGTTTTCCTTTTTTTTTGAAATTTCATTTTTTAATCTTACATTTTTTTTTTTTTTATTTTTAAGGCTGCCAAAATTTGTTCTGTAAAGTTCATAATGGACATTGGGAAAAAATTGGATATTCATAAATTAGTAATAGACTCCAAACAAAATATAACACATGTCAAAATATGGGACTTTCTGTTGACTGGACATTATTAATTTTGGGCCCAGATGTTTGTAATCACAGTCTAGACAGTAATATGGAACAAAAACAAGTAGACAGGTTCACAGACAGGTCAGTCAAAAAGAATATATTCAGGCTTCCCTGGTGGCACAGTGGTTGAGAGTCCGCCTGCCGAGGCAGGGGACACGGGTTCGTGCCCCGGTCCGGGAAGATCCCACGTGCCGCAGAGCGGCTGGGCCTGTGAGCCATGGCCGCTGAGCCTGTGCGTCCGGAGCCTGTGCTCCGCGATGGGAGAGGCTGCAGTGGTGAGAGGCCCGCATACCACACACACACACACACACACACACACACACACACACACACACACAAATATATATATATATATTCACTCATGCAACAAATATTGTGTATCCTATATACTAAGTATGCTAAGCACTCAGTATACATCAATAAACAAAGTAGACTAAAAACAGAAAATATGTCATACCCTCATGAGACTTACAATGTAGCAGGAAGAGATAAAAAATAAACAGGAAAAATAAGTGAACGTCAGAATGCCAAGTGTCCTAGGGGCCAACTTAAGATTCTATTGGCCACAGTAAATAAATGACATGCTATAATGGAAACTGGTATAAATAAAGCAGGGCAGGAGATAAAGAGTACATGTATGGGGATGTGTTTAAACTGAAATAGGATGGATAGTGAAGACCTATCTAACAATCTGATTGTGTGCAAAGTCTATGACTTAGAGAAGAATATCTGCATTGTGGAACAGCCAGTTCAAAGGCCTGAGGCAGGCACATACCTGCCATGGTGTAGGAGTCACGTGGTTGAGACAGCGGAAAGAAAAACATAAAGAGACATTGAGGGGGGCACTGGCTTGTGCAGAGCCAAATAAGCATAGGAGGAATTTGTATCTTTCTCTGCACACAATTGAGAATCAGTAGAAATTTTTGAGCAGAGAATTCTTAGCAATGTTAGGATGACAAATGTCTTACTTCAAATTCTGTTTTTCAAGATAAACTAAAAGCATATGCTACAGTGATCAAATAGAAAGTTTTCAGGAGATGAAGTACCATCTAATAATCTAATCTGATCACAAATTTCTGTGTGTTTTAATATTTAAACATTTTTCTCAGTTTAAAGTATAAAATCATCAAAAGATTAAACAAAAATATATCAGTCAACCAGATCAAGTCACATATTGTTGAAAACAAAAATCATTAGGAATATTATGTCCAACAAGCTGTTGTCCTTACCTCACAAAATCAGTTTGGAGAACTCCACAGCCCATATTGTTTACATTTTAATAAACAGCAAAAATTTAGTTAGAGCCTAAACTAAGAGCCCTCTGACACAGGAATAGCTGGAATGGGGTGCTATGTACCTCTTCTTAATGCCTAAGGGCTCCCCTGCTGCAAGTCCATATTTGCTACCTTCAGATATCATCCTATGCCATTAAACTGATTTGTAGGGACTAGCTATCTAATTAATGACACTGTGTTTTTCATTTGGTCTTTTCTCTCCTTCTTGAAGTTTTATAACCCAAAAAGTGGGTAGAGTGATATATTTTCCTTGTTTCTTAAGCTTTCATTTTTACTTTCCAGTATTAAAAAAAAAATTTTGCTCAGTGTTTGTCTTAGCTTAGGCCCGCATAACAAAATACCATATACTAGGTGGCTTAAAAAAACAGAAATTAATATCCTCACAGTTCTGGAGGATAGACATCCAAGATCAGGTTACCAGCATGATTCAATTCCATCAGGGTTCAATTTCTGGTGAGGGCTCTCTTCTTGTCTTGCAGATGGCAATCATGGTGAAGAGAGAGCTCTTTTATTCTTCTTGTAAGGCCGCCAATTCTATCAGATTAGGAACCCACTCTTATGACCTCATTTAACCATCATGAACTCCTTAAAAAGCTCTGTCTCCAAATTCAGTCATACTGAGGTTTAAAGCATAAACATACAAATTTGGGGGGGAAAACAATTCAGTCCATAGCAGTGTCATTAAATAATTACCCTTATTGGTATTCTAGACTGTTACTTTTATTTCAAAATTATTCTGTTATCATTCTCTTTTGGTTTTTCAAAGTACATATTGCATATATATATACATGTGTGTATTAGCAGTATATATGTCTATATGTATACATATACACACATATACAATATATACACATATATACATGTATGTACAATATATATACATTTCTACAATACACATATATGCATTGTGTACTATCTATCTATCTATCTATATATATATCCCAGATCATTCTTTTGTAATAGTTTCTTGCATTCTCTAAAAATTTTAAATATAGACTTTTTTTCCTTTGGCCCTAAAATTTTCTCTTATTAAAACTTCTTCAGAGAAAATAACCTAAGGCAATTTGTCAGATTAATCTCTATTCTTCAAATCACTGAGTCCCTTAAACAAAGAGTAAATGCCCTTTGTCTATTTATATTATTCCATTCATATTAGACCATCTCTCACCATGAGTTTATTATTAACTTCTTAGTTCAGGGACTAAGAAGTTGTCATTCATGAGGGAGTACACAGGAACAATTTTTTTACTGTGAGCTGAAAATAAATGGGCTTCAGAACGAAGTCTTTTCCTAAGAATTAAGGGAAGGCTCCTGATTCTCAGTCTTTGACAAGAAGGAGTAGTCCTTTTTCAGTTGCATGATAGAGAAATAATTCTACTTTTTGTGTAGAGCCCCTAGAGGTCAGCCAGGACAGCAAGATCAGCAATAGTTCCCATATGTTAGCATAACATGTAGGCAGAGACCATTCATCCCCTAATGTTGAAGGACACCCTGGGACAGTAGGTGTCTAGCAGATAAAATACGCTGGCTCACACCCATAAGGATACCTCAGTTGCCTTGTGTGTATAGTATGTATGTATATAGTAATCCATCATACCCCATTCCCCCACCTCTCTGATCCTTCCTATCACTGTCTGCTATTTGTATTAGTAAAGTCAGTCTAGCAAGATATAGCAGAGTAGAGACAATATCCTCTTAAGCCTGTTTTTCCCTGCAGAAATCAGAGCTGCCACCACCTCTTTGACTTTATCTTTATTTCTCTGATTCTGTTCTGGGGGTCAGAGTTGATCTCAATTTTTAAAAATGTTTTTCATACATCTTGTGTTTTTCTTGTGTTCTTGTTTTATTCTCTTAAAAAGAGAGAGTTTAACAATTTAACATATGTTAATTTAGCAGTCATTTACTGTCTTGTTGGTGTTCATACAATTCTGTTCAAGGTATAATTGGGCAAATAATGGAACTGAAAGAGACTTCCTGACCTTCATGAGTCTATTATATAGTTAGAAGTTCAGACATGATTGAATAAACAGAGATAATTAAAATAAGCCTGGGATAACCTCTTGCTGACTTTGATATAAAGTCCTGTAGAAATACAAAATAGTGGTGGTCAGAATGAATTTAGAGCTCACCAGGAGATTTATTGGCGAAGATGTCTTGAAGCAGTTTTAAAGGAAGTCAGGAGTGTGAGTGGGTGGAAATTTCTGCGTAGTCTAGGTCAAGAATAAGCAAATGTGACAATAAATGAAAGGGCAAGGATGATTAGAAGATTTTCAAGAGCCAAGTTCCCATATAGCTTGGTTTGGATGCTTGAAAAAAATGTTAAATTTGCTTTAGCATATATATTTTTTTCATTTAGTAAATACAATTTTCATTTAACCCAATACATTTCAAGCTTACTTCATAAGTGCTAAATAATCCAGTTTCAGTGATAATCATCAGGTTTCTATAATATGATTACTATTACAGGAAAATGGTGTATCTATGTATCTTTTTCTCTGATTTCACAAGTTGTCAGAAGAGAAATGGTACAAGAATAAGAAATTCATACCTCTTCCTCTGACCTGACCTCAGATGAAATATGAATGAGTCTTGGGGAGGAAGGATTTCCTAGCAATATACCATAGAATCATCACAGGAAATATTCTAAAACACAGAACTTATGCAAAAGACTCTTTTGAAAAAGTGGCAGTCAAGAGTTTTCGTGGATGTCTGATGGAAATTAGTTTGGTCTAATATATGTGGGCTGCTGATGATTTTTTCCAGTAAATCATGACCAGGGAAGAACCAAATGATAAAAAGGGTGGTTTTTCATGATCCTCTTTGTTACTGACTCAGAAACTCTGTGTGTTCTTAGCATTTCTAGTCCCCACCAAATGGTGAAATCATTAAAAATGGGTAAGTCATAGAAATGCAGTTTCTAACACCGAGGTTTGAAAGTAGCTTTATTTAAGGGATAGACTACTTACTTGATGATTTTACTTACCTTTAATAAAATATGAGCCATACAGTGTGCCTGTGAAATGCACATAAAGGACTCTGAATAGGAACATCTAAACCTTCAATCATATTATTTCAAAGAGTCAGATTATTTGAGTGTTTCATTCTAAAGTGACAATTTAAGAAAAAAATTTAAATGTTTATTTTTTGGTTAGACAAACAGCAGGACAATAGTTTCAGCACTCAAATGTTTAAAGTGAAAAATTTTATTAAATTAGAATATGTCAGAGAAAGACATATACTGTATATTATCACTTATATGTGGAATAAACAAAAAAATGTATATAACAAAACAGAAACAGACTCATAGATTTAGAGAACAAATGTAGTTACCAGTGGGGAGAAGGAAGGGGAAGGGGCAAAGTAGAGGTGGAGGATTAAAAGAACAAACTACTATGTATGAAATAAATAAGCTACAAGAATATATTTTACAGCACAGGGAATATAGCCAATATTTTATAACAACTTTAAATGAAGTATAATCCATAAAAATATTGAATCACTACATTGTATACCTGAAATTAATATAATATTGTAAATCAAATATACTTCAATTTAAAAATGTAAAGTAAATTCCAAAAAATGTATTGCAAGATGAAGTTAATGCTATGTGTTTTTTCAAAATGGTTAACTTCTTACCATGTTTTCAATTTCTTTGCCCACTGCTTTAGAGACATCTGTTTAAAAAGATATTTTAGAGAGCAAAAACATATTAGCATGCTATTTGCAAAAGGAAATTTAATATGCTTTTTGCAGGAAAAGCAAAATTTTATGAAATACTGAAGATTTAAAAATTAATTTGCATTGATTTCAGAAATATTTTTGATTCTGCCTTTCAAGAAATATAAAGCATTTAGGATGAGAGGGAATGTCTTTTTTTTTTTTTTTTTTACACATTTAATATAATTTATCAGGGCAAGAGAAGACATATCTGATGTTAGTTGCTATCATGTTGCCTTGAAAGCTCTGCGTCCTACTGTGAAAATAATAAAAATATAATAATTTAGACTACAGTGCCCCACTTGCCTTCAGAAAACATTATCATAGTATTAAAGTAATCAAGAATACACCTTCATTGCATTTATACTGTATCAACTATGTGTAAAATAAATATTAGAGGTTTCTCACTTTTGAAAAGCTATTTTTAATGTAAAAATTGTAAGAAAATCTATACACAAAATAAACATCTGTTGATAAAGTCTCTACTTAAGGGAAGAATTAGATACAGCAGGTTTGTCATTTTTGTTCAGTGATCTACCTCTAACATCTAAAGTGTCAGAGAAAGTACTCAAAAATTATTTGTTGTATGAACATGTGATTGAGAATACTGTGATCATCTGTGTTCATTATTAAATTATTAAACAAGGAGGTCTAATAGCTAATAAACTCATGTTTTTAATGCTTTTGATGTTTTAAAATAAGTAGATCTAATGAAAGATGAAATATTATAGTCTTTATTTTAGACATTCATTTATTCAGTTACCATACTAACTTCTTTATTCCTCACTTTTTCTTTGGCTCAGTTTCTTTAGTTTTTCTATCAGAAAGGAGCTCTTTTTAATAAACCCGGGAAGTCTAGTTCTAAGCTGTAGTTTTGTCTGAAGTGGTATGCTTTTACTAAGATTCTATTAATAAATGTCCATAGTAAGAAAAATCTTTTGATGATAGTAATTTTCTCTGTTCATTTTAAAGGAGGGCCAGAAAAGTCTGATTTTCTTTTTTTTTTTTTTTTGAGAATGAATTTGTAGCCATTTTAATGTTTTACAGTTGTAAGCTTTTGTAAAAGGTGGGGTATATTTATGAACACACTGAAGGCATTCAGTAGCAACCTGTACAAATAAATGTTTGTATGCATACCATGAGTTATATATTTATTTCAGGAAAAAATTCTAATAGTTGGACTGAAGAATATGTAAGTGACCACAGAAAAATATTTGTTGCTAAAATCCAAAAAGTGTGATAACGTCAGACTTGCTCATTTGTAGGTCCATCATGGGCCTACAAATTTACCTAATGGGGGTGAGTATTTATCAGTTGTTAACTATTCATCATTAGTTTTACAGTCATGATTTGAAAGTCCACAAGATTTAGAGGACAAAATGAAGGAAATGTTATTCTCTTCTATAATAAAGCATGTTGGAAAAATGGAATCAATGAACAAAGGGAAAAGTACAAATCATATTTTATTTTAAAGAAAAAGAGATGTGATGTGCAGTATGGAGAGAAAATATTTGCATATTCTCATAATATACCTTGATTCTAAAGGATAAATTAAGAGAAATGTTAGCCAATTATATAGATTTCCTATAGAGGATTTCAGTCATAACCTAGTAATCAAGAATAAATCAATCATGTTTGGATATGCTGAGTTAACTAGCATTTAATCAATGACATTCATTTATTTATTTATACATGTGACAAATATCCAAGGAGTACTTATGATGTACCAAGCACTGTGCTAAAATCCATGAGACAGAAACTGTGTTTGATCTCATGGAATTAGTCCAGGAATGTACACATAAATAAATAGGCAATCACAATACAAAACGTTGAGATAAAAGCAAGGTGCTATATAAATTTCCTAAGACATATCCGTACAAGGGATTCTATAGGAGAATCCTAGAAGAAGTAGTACTTTTTAGCAGTAGTACTTAAGATGACTCTAAATGTTGAAAAGGAATTAAACAAACACATGGGTGGGGAGATAGGGTGTTTTATGCAGACAGAGGAGTATCCACAAAAGTTCTCCTAGGTAGACAAGGGGACGCAGTGTTTTGCAAGAAGTAAACGTGGGTCAAAATGGCTGACACCTGGAGCCTAAGAAGGCCATATGGGTAAATCTCAAATTCACCAAGAAATCTTGATGGCTGCACAACTGAGAAAGAGTGAACGTGAGGAATTAATACGCTCTTGCACCTCATAGAAAGGAAAATAATTTTCAACTAGCAGATACATTAAAGAGGGTAATCTCTAATACAGGAAAAGTGAATACTTATTCACATGAAGAAATGTATTTCTCTAAGTAAACCCTGCTAACTATAGTTAAGGTATAGCAATTATTCCATTATAAGTATTGTGTACCGGAGTATGATTAGGAAATACTTTTTTAGGAAAAAAAAAAAAATATTCCCTCAGAAAGAAACATGTATCAAACATTGAGTAAAGTGGGCAAACTTATTTATGTCTTCTTTAGTGATTTTACAGTGAATTTGATTTGCAGTACACTGGAATGCAAACATGTCAGTACAATTTAGAACCATGATCAATATTCACTCCTTCCTAAATCATTACCATTAAATCTTTCTAAACCTGTTATAGAATGATTGGATTTCAATAGGACTTTAGAGATTATCTTGTCTTACTTCATATCGTATGTTAAAAAAGAAAAACCATTGGAAATAGTTAAATTCCATCTTTTTTGGTTTCCCTCAGCTTTCTTGAGGTCAAATTGACAAAAATTGAATATACTTAAAGTGCATAATTTGATGTTTTAATATATGTATACATTGTGAAATGATTACCACAATCATGTAATTAACATATCCATCATTTCACACTGTTACCTCTTGTTTTGTTTTGCGGTGATAACACTTGAAATCTTAGCAATTTGCTCATTTTGATTTTAGGTTTGATGTTTTGATATTTGATTTTCTAGCCAGGTAGCTCATGTATTGGAAATGAATTACTGGTGCTGTGTATGCGGAAGGGGGAAAAGTATATAAAGTGTTGCATGAAGGGCTAGAGTTTTGTTCACAAATCATAGATCAATAAGCATAAATTTCTTGGCATGAACACTAGACTGCTGACTTCACTCTTGCTCCTCCCCTAATAATAATCTGTCTTCCTGAGAAAGTATGGTGAAATTTCTCATAGTAATTACTATGAGAAATTTTAGAAAAATGTACATACTTTACTAATGCCAAATTATACTTGGGAACCTGCCCTCATGGAGTTCATGCTCTCAAACTGGTTTTAGTGCTGATAGGACTATGGTTGGCAAAGAAATGGAGACAATTAAAACACACTGAGATAAACTGAAGTATGAACAGGGCTCTTTGGGAACACAGAATGAGATCAGACAAGGTTTGGAAAATGAGCAAGGGAAGGCTTCCTTGGGCAAGTCAATTGAAGATAACAGAGAGGCTGTCCATATAATATTCAACATCTCTCTTTTCATAGTATTTGACTAAATTATAATTATCTGTGTACTGTCTGTCTGCCCTTAAAAGTGAGGATCTGGCTTTACCTTTGTTTTCTCAGCTGTGCCATGGTACAGTGCCTAGCACTTGAAATCCTTTGATATCTGTTTGCTTGATGGAAAGAAGATAGGAAAAGACTAAAAAAGGGAGAGGAATGTAAGAAGAAAGGAAAGAAAGTGAAAGAAAGAACCTGGCATAATCAGGTGGAATTAGAAGCTTTTTATTTATTTATTTATTTCAGATAGCAGTCTTCTTCCAAGTCTTCTTCCAATCTTCAAACACCTTGTCAGTCAAAAGTACTGCAAATATTTCCTAATTTTTATTTTATAGTTAAATAGATTTGTGGTAAACTCTGTTTGGAGGAAAGTTTCATTGACTTTTGGTGAACAAGTTACCTGCTGAGTTAGGGTAAAGACCCCAGGCATCCACGTAGCTGGGGATGTCTCTGAGGGAACTAACTGATAACTAGACAAGAGTTATTATTGATGTTTGCCTGGTGTTTAAAGCATGCATCCATATATAAATTAATGATTTCATTCCAGGAGAAAATAGTGGGCACTGTTTGTGGGTGGGGGTTTAGATGAAGGAGAGCCCTATAGAAGAATTTTGCTTCTCAATATCAATTCTCTCTCACACTGGAAAGTGTTTCATAAACTTCCTGTGACAAATCATGCCTCTAATTCTCATCTGTGAGTAGAATTTTCTCCAACACCAGGTGTATTGGCTTAAACCAATTGGACTATCCATCTCACACTCCACAATAATTGGTTCAGTAGCACAGAATAGAGTTGATCAAAGAAAGCATTTTCTGGGACTTCTGAAAAGGAAAACCTTTCACTGTTTTTGGAAAGAGTAGTGCCAGTTTGGGAGAGTGGGACTGCTGAAGTCAGTTGGTTATCCTGAAGGGAAGCAGCTTGGTGATGAAACAGAGGAAAGGGTCTTAAGATAGGGATCTCCATGACCTGGTTTGAGCTTTATCTGCAGGTAAAACCAGACTTAACCATACTTTTTTCCGGCCTATGAACCAATCAATTTCTTTTTATTTTATTGCAGTTTGGGTCAAGATCTCCTCTAATTACAAGCAAAACAATCCTTAATAATGCAAGTAATGAACTAAAAATTATAAAACAAGTATTTGAGTCAATAATCTTGCCACTAACCAACTGCACTTGGTTAGTTAGTCACCTCTGCAGTTGAGAAACTGACTACCAAAAAAAAAAAAAAAAAAGAAAGAAAGAAAGAAAAAAGCAAAATCTTTCCCGTCTACTTCAAAATATCATTGTGAGTCTCAATAGAGACAATGTGTGTTAAAATACTTTTTAAGTAGTACATTAATAAACAAATAAATATGAGACTATCATTAATGCCTCAAAAATGAACATTACTTTTTTTCTTCTTACTGACAATGAAACTGAGGTATAGAAACTAGATGGTAGAAAGTTAAATCAAGATATTTCAACTTTTTATCCAACTATATCTCTACTATTCTGTGCTGCTAATAAAATGTAGAATAATTTGCAAAATTGTATCTCATTAATGATGGCAGTTTCTGATTAATTATTACATATGTCTCCCTTGATAGTCCTGCTGCCAAAAATACCCTTATGGGCTCTGATTGCAGAGACATGACCTTGTGTTTCAATGTTGTCATGTCTTCAGTTACAGACAGACCTGATTTGAAGCAGCCATATTTCCTTTTTACAACTAGTAATTCACATTTAGGCTGTTCAAAATACTCTTGGGGTTAGCACATCGAGAAGACATTATCCTAAAATTAAACACTCATAGTTACGTGCAAAATGTTTGCCAATACTCCGTATTTGCAGGTGGCTGAAAAGATGCAATTGTAGTATGCTGTAGAGATTTGGGGAAAACTTAGGAATGGAACATATAAGAGTGATACTTTTCTTTCACTGTCTGCTAGTCTTTGTTCAGAGATAAATTTATTTCTTCCAAATGACATCCTGCTAGAATCTTGGCTGTACTGTAAACTAAAATGTTGCCTTCAGATATTCTACTTGTGTCTGTGGTCCTTGTCTACTCCACTGATCTACCTGTCATTCTTCACACTGAGGAGCTATTTATGTGGGGAGTACTTGGAGGTCTCTATGAATAATGTCAAAGTGAGACAGTAGCCAGTGTTAATTTAGGAACAAGTGATTAGTCCTTAGAGAATCCATTCTAAGGACCACAATCATGCCTGTGGGAAGACTAAGATTGAGGCAGATGACTGGGCTGATACCGCAGACGTTCATTCTTAAAATAAAGTGAGACAAACAAGAGGACAGTATGATCTCAGAGCCTAAAACCTACATCACATTATCAGTAGGTCATGTGTTCCTCAAGGATAAGGATGGGATTTTATATATTTCTGTTTTTCAGAGCCAAGCATAGTGTTTTACATGATAGCCTCTGTAAATAAGCTAAATAAATACATTGGTGTGGTGGTGGGTTAAGTGTTGCAGTAGAAAGCCAAGACCCTGGGGTCTAATGTTTGGGTACTCCAACCTGGACAAGGTATAAGGTAAAGTGACTGGAATCTAGGGTCTCATCCCCCATATTTTGCTGGGGATACTTGTGGTCTTAAGCCTAACATAGTTTAGGGACACAAAGGAGACTAAGGCTGTGGTTTAGATTGCAGCTAGAGTCCTTTGTGAGAGACCAGGGAGAGGTAAGGGAAATAGGGAAGTGGCCCGAACATGTGCTCCAGGAAGCTCTTCCTGAATGTTCCCTTCAAAAGTAATGTATTCCTCTACATTTTATTTTCAGCATTTTTATAATATTTAACAGATTATGCCTTGTATTTCTAATGTTCATGATTTATTATTCCTGGTAGATTATAATCTCCTTGAAAATAAGATTCATGTCTCATTGCAGTCATATTACCTCAACATTGTTTCTTCTAGGTAGTAAGCTTCCAATGAATGTTTCTTGAAAGAAAATGAGCCCAAAATAGTTACCTTGCTAGCTTTTTATGGCAATGGTGTATGTAACAGAATGATCTGGAGAGATTTTAAACATGCAGATTTGGCCTATCCACCAGACATTCTGATGCATTCAATCAACAGGGGGGCTTAGGACATTGTTTAATACTCCCAGATGATTCTGATATATATATCCCTGATTAAATATCTGTACTTTCGTGAGTGGAAAAGAAAATGCTGTTGATTTCCAATACATGTATCCTTAGGATAAATTTCAATTTGCCAAAATTTTCTTTAACATCCTTATTCTCTTTCAGTATTCTCCTCCTTGTGGGCACCCTATCCTCAATATACTTTCCCATAGGAACTATCTCACTTAATTAGCTGTCTGCCAGATTAGAAAGCAATCCCTGATTAGGTGTTAGCTGACGCTTCCTATGGTGCTACATCCTGTAAAGCAATTTCAATTTAATAGGAAAATGTGAGGAACAAAATCTTAAGGGTTTAAGATATCTA
Source organism: Grampus griseus (assembly GCF_964374135.1). Classification (NCBI taxonomy): domain Eukaryota; kingdom Metazoa; phylum Chordata; class Mammalia; order Artiodactyla; family Delphinidae; genus Grampus; species Grampus griseus. The sequence goes on along the minus strand of NC_139009.1, from coordinate 66,227,389 downwards.
ATAGAGGTTTCAAGTACCAGTGTGGGTACTATTTTAGGACAGGGAGTTCTTTAAAACAGACCTTTAAAATCACAAAACTGGCTCCCTGTTTATATGGCTGACCCCATTTCTTCAAATATCAGACCCCAGTTATAAACTGACATGAAAAAGTTTCTGGTGATTTCTGGTGATTTCTCTCTGTTGCATGTAAAGTCCTGAATATTAGAAAACATTTATTTGTAGATTGTTCTTTTCTATAGTATCTTTTAAAACCTATGAGACTTGTTTGTTTTTATTTCTGATATATATATATATATATATATATATATATATATATATATATATATATAAATAATGATTTGTGGAACGAGATTAACAGTGACAAGTGGATTAATCCAAGCTATTTTCTTTCAAAGTTTACTCAAGATTTCTTTGTTGATGGGCATTTTCTGCTTTCCTTGTTGTGAGGTTAAGTGGAAAAAGTGAGGCAAGATTGCCACCAGAGGAGAAGTGCTACACCAGGAGGTTGCAAATGCCTCTCTTTTTCTACTCTGGGCTTGACTGGCATTGTTCCTTAAACTTTTTCAGTCAACTTTAACATCAATTTAGGGAAGATAAGTTAAAAGTAAAGACAGGACTCTTCTCCTTAAAAAACAGTTTTGTTTTTATTTTTTAAAAAAACAAAGGCTGAGAAATGACATTTCTTATTAAATAAACTTTGTCAGTTATTTGTCTTTTTTGTTTTAAACTTCTAAATGAATTAAAAACACACATGTACATGCTCATACATACACACACAAATTTACAAACAAATATCCAACCTAAAAGACAAACAAAAAGGCCTCCAATTGCTTAAATGATACTATGTATCAGATACTCTTACATATTTATTATTTTTAATTTGCAAACTAATCTTATGAGGATAAAATATTATTTTCTTTATTTTTTTCTGCCATTACCTATCTTGAAAATTCCACAATGTAGGTTTCAATGTTCATAAAAAAAAAAAAAAAAAACACTTGCAGTGGAAGAATGTTATTTGTATGATTAGATGAAAACAGCTATATTTTTCCCCATAAGGGTTGGCTCAATTATAATATTTTCTCAAAAAGTGAAAAATCATTAGTACCAAAAGACAGCAGAACATGCACATGTGATTCATTACATATTTTCCAAATTGACTGTTTGATATTAATTTTTTTCATGCAAATATTTATTAAACAGAAACTGTAACACCTGTATCAGACACTAGGGTTTTAACAGGCATAATTTCTTTTTTTTGAAGAGTTTCAGACTAATGGGGGATACAGAGAAGTAAAAAACCAATTATAATTCAGAGTGACAAGGGCAACAATGGGGAATAAGAGTTTGACAGCAGAGGAGCATCTAACCCTGACAAGAGGATGTGAGGCTTCTGGAGACATGCAGGGCTCACAGGTAATTTGATGAACAAAGCAGTCAATGGCCCAGTTGCTGCAATTACTTATTTTTATGAGAAAACACACAATGAGAATTATTTGTGAACATAATTTCAGCAAATTAAATATTGATTTTATATTATGTCTCTTAGGGATTTAAATTCTAAACTTAACAGATGAAAGTCCTAATTAGTAGCAGCAGGTTTTAATAACATATTTCAAATTGGGATTTATGACCTGATATAATAGTTCTATGGAAAATTATGTCTGGAAAATATCACAAACCATGATAGATATTGAGCTATTAACAAAGAAACAGTAAATTGGAAGATAAATTTCAGTAGCAGATACAGGAGCAAATATTCTACTTCTATGGGATTAGAACACATCATGAAGGCATATCATGTGCATGGCAGAGGCCATAATCTTAATAAACAAATACAGACAGGGAAAAATCATTTCCACTTGGAGGTGAGATTAAAGGGTAAGAATAGAAAGCATCAATACTGAAAACTGATTTTTAAAATGGAAATATTTATGTGAAAATTTCTATTCTAACAGGGGTTGATAACTTTTTGAATGTTGGAGAAATAGACATTCTTGTATATGTAAGCCTATTTGTAAGTCAGAGTCAGATTTACAAATTCCCTTCTGAAACTTACCAAGGGTGAAAGGATAGGCTATAAGTTTGACCAAAATAAAAATTATCCAGGTATTTGTGATTTTTTTCCTGTTGCCAGGTTATTTGACACGATCACTATGTCTTCAAAAGCTATGCGCAGATCAAAGACGTTCAAAGAGTTAGTATTTAAAGACAATTTTGGAGGAATTGAAAGACGCCTGAGAGTAATAGGTGAAGCTACTTGCAGTCTTTTTTTTTTTTTTAATATTTATTTATTTTTGGCTGTGTCAGTTCTTAGCTGCGCACGTAGCATCTTTAGCTGGGACGTGTGGGCTTAGTTGCCCCGTGGCATGTGGAATCTTAGTTCCCGACCAGGGATCGAACCCACCTCCACTGCATCGGAAGGCAAATTCTTAATCACTGGACCACGAGGGAAGGCCCTACTTGCAATCTTTTAAATGTATACATATGATTTCTCCCAAGCCTCCTGTTGTCAAATTAATGAACATTAACTGCCAAACCAAATAAACAAAAACATAAACTAACAAACTCAAACTTAAAATAAAATCATGTACTTAAAAGTAGTACAAACGTAGTTTTTGTCCAAAGCTACAGCTTCACTCTCCAGAGTATTTGTTAGTCTGAAATCGACACAAGATTACAGCTCTCAAAAATTTCATGCAGTGATTACATCTCATACATATAAAAAAATACTTCAAGGCACTTTCTAAACATAATATGAAGGTAATTTTTTTTTTTTGCTTTATATAAATTCTGTTTTCTTCTAACCAAATATTTTCTTGTCCCTGTCTCAAATTGTTCTCAAAGGGGGACATGGAAGATTGGTGTATATGTATAAATTCCTCTGCCCTGATAAATACCACAAAACAAACAAGCATGCCAATTATTTGTGAGATTTTCTTGGTAAGATTTACTTTTAATTACAAGTGCACTCAATAATCCAGGTCTAAGGAATAAATACTTCCTGTACAATTAGAATTATCTATTAAAAAGATTGGCTTTATTGATCAACCTTACAGTAGTTAATTTTGTGGGATGTACATCAGCAGCCTGCTGAAGGACAATTTATTTCTCCCAGGACATTGGGCAGTGTATTTCCTCAGTTATTTCCCATTAGAATGGAAAGACCTATTTTTTTGGTGGTCATATTTTTTTTTAAGATACAAGATTACTGTGTCCCAGTCTTTCCTTATTATTTGTGGATTTAGAGCAAGAAAAGTTTTCTTTTCTACTGTATTTTTTTGTATGAGATGGAAATAATCTCTTATCACACCGAAGGAAGAAATTTAAGCCTAATCCATGCAAAGTGGTCTGATGACCATCAATTTTCATAGTAACGACTATATTATCTTTTTAAAATAAAAATAATTTTCTTACTACTAACCTAAACTAATATTAGCAAAATAGATGATGTATGTAAAAGTCTCTATTATAAAACCTAGTACATATTAATTGGTTGCTTACTTTAGCAGTTGATTAATAAATAGTCTCAATTTGAGTTTTTGGTCCAAATTCTAGTGAGCAGTTTCCAGGTATAAGCTTTTATTTCTTACTTCCCTGCTTTTGTTTTCACTTCCCAACTATTGAAGAAAGAAAGGTTAGTATGGCAAATATCATTCTATTAAAATGTGAGTGATTTATTATTAGTTTGTCAACATTTTTATTCATTTATTTTTTCATCTATTTATCCAATAACTACTGGTTTTGTACAGAGTGTTAGGCTTTGTTACAGGGATAAAGAAAACGGATGCCAGTCCTGCTCTTAAGAAGCTCATTGTCTAGTGTGAGAGTCAGACATGTGTACACACAAAAAAGGTAGAGAGAAATAAAAGCTATGGAAACCAGTGGAGGAGACATACTAGACTGAGGAGAGTATGAGGAAACAGCCTCCTTCCTCAGTACGGTAAAACAGAGATAATCCAAGAGATGTGATGCAAGAAGACTCTGGGTAGATGCTGGATGGTTGAACTTGGAGTCCTGATTCTAGGCTTTCAAATGCCCACTTCACTTTCAAGGCCACTTACCAATTATAATTGTCAACACCGCCTTTGTTTCCTGAGTAAATCTGTTGCTAAATTAATTTCAGAGGATTAAAAGAGAATTCCTGGAAGGGTATATCTTTGAATGAAATATTGAACAAAAATCAGTATTATATAGGTGCAGTTTGAAAAAGGAGTGGAGAGAGAGACACTGGCTAAGAAGAATAGTATAATGATGCAGTGGTGTAAGGTTCAGTGCTGACATGAAACTATGTTCAAAGATCAAGAGATACATCACATTCAGGTACATATATGTTGTTCAGTAGAATAGAAACAAAGTTTTAAAGGGTTAGGGTGGTGAACAGAGGCCCACTTCACAGATATCACATCTCTACCATGACCAGGAGCTTCCTCCACCCCCACTTCAGTTTTGAGGTGAAGTAGTATTTTTACTACTAGTATTTTATAAAAAGTGGACTTTTTATAATTCCCAGAATGGGCAGCCAAGTCAAAATGAGCATGGTTCTCATAAATCAAAGTAAATTGTATTAATTTGGTTGCAATTAGAGTGAGACTGATAAGCGGAATCTTTCAACTTCAAACATCTGTGGAAGCTGAGTTTTTTGTTTGTTTGGGTTTTTTTGCGGTATGCAGGCCTCTCACTGTTGTGGCCTCTCCCGCTGCGGAGCATAGGCTCCGGACGCGCAGGCTCAGCGGCGATGGCTCACGGGCCCAGCCGCTCCGCAGCATGTGGGATACTCCCGGACCGGGGCACGAGCCCATGTCCCCTGCATCGGCAAGCGGACTCTCAACCACTGCGCCACTAGGGAAGCCCTGGAAGCTGAGTTTTTATGTTAGACTTTTAAAATTACATCATAAGAGTAATTTAAACCATGACTTAACACCTGCTATTTAGTAATGATGATTGCAGAGTGTTTAATAAGTTTATAAATTTATCTTAAAAAGTGCATCACCTTTACCAATAATATGAAAGTTCAATGATTTTAAAAGGAGAAAGGAGAGAATTTTATGGAAAATATTAGAAACATTAAATTCAAGGTACCCAATAATTCCTGTTGCTTAACTACAAATGATATGTTTTACTTTTATTTCATGCAGCTACCTATTTAGAAGTTCCCTGTGGCCATTTTAATTAGCTTTCCCACCACTCCTGTGAGATAGGCAGATAGCATAATGGGTTGAGTTTGATGAATGTGGCTGTGTGGCTTAACTATGTTTTATAGAAATTTGGAGGTTTTGATGGTGATGAAAGAAAACCCCAAATCTCTTTAGTCCATTTGAAAATTCACTAGGATTAAACAATCAGAGGTCAAACTGTTATTGGGATATATATGTTAAGCAGTATGTTTAGCTACTATATATGTATTCCCAGTATTTCCTCTCCTTCTAAGGGCCTCTTTTGCCTCTTTAAATTTGCTTAAGGGAAAATGTTTTTCTTATTCTTATTGGATAACTCTGTTGTTTTCTGAAATGTAGTGCCCAATAGAGAAAGTCCTAATATTAGCAAACATTTTTGTTAATTACAGTATCATTACAGGCGTGCCTCAGAGATATTGTAGATTCGGTTCCAGACCATTGGAACAAAGTAAATATCACAATAAAGTGAGTCACACAAATTTTTTTTGTTTTTCCAATGCATATAAAAATTGTGTTTACACTATACTGTAGTTTATTAAGGGTGCATTAACATTATGTCTAAAAAAATAATGTATATACCTTACTTTAAAAAATGTTTTATTGCTAAAAAAATGCTAACCATCATCTGAGCCTTCAGTGAGTAATCTTTTTGCAATTGTAACATCAAAAATCATTGATAACATCACCATAACAATGAGAAAGTTTGAAATATTGTGAGAATTACCAAAATGTGACACAGAGACAGGAAGTGAGTGAATGCTGTTGGGAAAATGGCACCAATTGACTTGCTTGAGGCAAGATTACCACAAACCTTCAACTTATAAAAAATGCAATATCTGCAAAATGCAATAAACTGAAGCACAAATAAAAGGAGGTGTGCCTATATTGTAAAAAGCTGACCCATCAAATTGAATAAAACTCTTTGTCAGTATTAAGTAGCAGTCATTTGGAAAAAGATGATGGGGAAATTAAAAATAGTGACAACTGAAGAACATGCTTTTTCACCAGCACACAATTACACCAATTTTGTATTTGCTTTTCATTTCTATAAATTAGTTATGTGACAATATTTTAAAGTAGAGTGAATAGCTAAATCAGAAACCAGAACATCATCATGAAACATTCCCGTAAGAACTGATCTAAGGACCATTCTCCTATATGAAACAATAAATTAGAATAGAAGTAGTATTCTGTTATTTATCCAGGCAAGACAACTTAAGATTCTAACTTACTAATGTTGAATGCTAAGATGGATCCTTTAAAACTATAACAATAAATTACATTGCATTATATTTATCTATAAGACATTTTATAAAATGATTTTAAAAGTGTAATAAACATTTTTCTTCCACTTAGTGAGTAAAAAAGAAAATCCCTCAACCAAATTTCCTTTCCTAAAATATATGTCTGTTACTCATATAAATGGGCAAAAAGATGTTACTTACCTATTAAAGCAACAGCAGAAACAAAAGTTAGTTATATTTAGTGTTAGCTATTGCATGATATAGTCAGGGTCAGTGTAGGATTAAGTTTCAAGATGATAATGGCAAAATGTGACACATAAATCTCAGAGTGGACAGAGATTTAAAGGGAGAAATTATCTAAGACTCACCTCAATTATCTAAGTCCTGCCAACTGTCTTAGAATTATCTAGGACCTATCAAGTCCCAATCCCATTACTGAAGAATTAGAAGTCATTAATTAAATACTTATTAAGTAGAGCAAAAAGATAAAGAAGAAATAAAAGTTCAATATATTTGATGGTGAATTTGATTTTTTAAAATTATATATAGGTAGATAAATATATTTCTATTATGTACATAAAATCTTCCCAATTTCCATTATTTCTCATTCAGCACTCATTCATTTATTCACCCCGTCTTTGTACAAATAATAAATACTCACTCTACTCCAAGTACTGTACTAAGTACTAGAAATCCACCTGAAGCAACACATACCTTCCAACCTCAAGGGATTTGCAATCCTATGGCAACCACAAGACAATACTAGCAGTAAGTGATTTCTGGGAGAAAGATCAGGGTACAGTGAATACACACAGGAGAGTAAACCAATCAACTTATGGGGACTGCAACAGCCTTTCTGTTGCTATGGAATTCTGAGAAGAGATCTTAAAACAGGAGCTATCAGGATAAAAAAAAAACAAAGCAGAAAATCGGGTAGGAAGGATTTTGGATAGACAGGACCACAATTATCAATATATACCTATAGAGCCAGAGATAATAACCAAAAGACTGAAATTAGTTCAGGAGAATTAGAACCCTGAAACCAAGATGGCAGTGGAAGGTTTTTTTGTTTGTTTTTTTGTTGTTGTTCATTTGCAGGGTGGCTGTGGAGGAATACTATTAAAAGGGCAGGATAGAAAGGCAAACTGATGATTTAGTTTGTCCTGATCAGGTGAGAGACTTTAAAACTTACCTTAGGTTAGCAAGGAGTCACTGTTAGGTTTTCAGCACAAAAATCGTATGACCAGATTTGTACTTGAGAAGGATTTTTTATGGCTTAGTGTGGGGAGTGGCTTAAAAAGAGTGAAAAATGAAAACGTTCACATAGGAATCTAAGAAATAATAATGTTGACCTATATTAGGATAGTGACCACCAGAAAGTAGAAAAGTGTGTACATTTTTTATGAGCAAAAGGACTAATTTTTTCTCTCATCTACCACCATAATACAGAGCCCTGAAGCTGGTAGATATTCAATAAATATGTGTAGGGATCCATGAAATGTCATATAGGCCCTTCCCAGAGTATATTCTACTGAATAAATCATTTGTGAGGATTTTCAGCAGAGAAATGGTATGATCTGATACATTTTCAAAGTCCTTCTCTGTCTGCTCTATATAAATGTGAGACAAAACTGTAGGAAAGTGAAGCAAGAAAAGAACAGGGAGACTTGTCAGAAACTTCTCTCACTTATCCAGGTTAAAACTTGGCCTTGAACTCAGGCAATGGTATACAAGTGGAGGAAAATGAGGTTTGGAGATATAAACCAGCTACATGTACTGATGGATGAGCTGTGAGATGAAAGAGAAAGAAGTCAATGACAGTTTAAAGCATTCCAGTCTTGGAAGCCAGGTGAACTGTAGGACCAATTCCTGAGCTGTAGGCTTTAGACCAAATTGAAGGGTCAATTATTCAACTGTAGGCAATAGAGCAAAGTAAATAATAAAAAAGGTAAAAAGGCAGAATGTACATTAGACAGGATGGAGGAAAAAACAAAGAATATAGATAGGATTATGCCACAAAGTAAAGAAAGTATTTTAAGAGGAATGGGTTCAGCATGATCAGATACTGGGAGATAAAGTAAAGATGAAGGTGAAGAATTGGCCAAAGAATTGGGAGAAAAGTAGTAGAGATGGTGTTTACAGACTGTTCTAGAAAAGCTTTGCTGATTCAGGGAACAGAGAATGGGGAAGTGGCTGGAAAGGTGTAGAAATAAGCAGCACCCCTCGCCTTTTCCAGTAAAGACTGGAAATATTACAGCATATATATATGAATTATCCAGCTAAGAGGAAAATCTTGATGAAGGGGAAGAGACTGAGAAAATTTTCTGGTTTAGAATTTAAGTTTATTAGAAAAGATGGCATCTTGTTCAGTTTGAGCCTTGAGGGCTTCTTCTTCAATACTGCAACGGCAGTGCTGAGCCGCTGATGGTCACTTGTGAACACACTGTGCCAGGTCACATGATGTTATCTCATTCAGTTATCTTAACAACCCCATATGCTATAGGGACCATTAATTGGCCATTTCATAAATTAGCATAAGAGAATTTGAAGTGCCTTTACCCAAGTTTTCTGAGATAGGTTTCAATCCAAATTGTCTGACTTTATGGTCTATACTTGTGGCAACTTTTAAGGAGACAAAATGGGGAGGGAATTATAAGATTTAACTTGCACATGTTTTCCAAATTCCCTTTTTGGAGTAAGTTTAGTGTCATATTTAAGGGCAAGGACACTGATTTTTATTATGTCTTCAGCAAATTACTGTGTGACTTTGAGCAAATCACTGAAATGTTTTCAAGAGTTTGATTCCTCCTTATTTATCTGTAGACAGTAAGGAACCACCTACTTAATGCGAAGTGACCCTATAGGCAAGGGGTGTAATGTAGAAAGCCAAATTATACCCAAGGTATCAGTTTAAAAATTTACTTATAAGAGGATAGAACATAAGGTCCAGCACATGGAAAGACAATGACATGCATCTTTCTGTTTACTTAGCATAGAATCATGATTTTTAAAAGGGGATAATAGTATGAGTTTAAATGGTTAGTGGCATATGCATGAGATAAACTAAGGATAGTTTCATATAAAGAATAATAGAGACAGAGAAGGCAAATCAAATTCTTGGACCAGGGTACCTCAAGGCTCAGCATAGCTATGGAATGAGCATTGCAGACGTTCTTCTTTATGACTCTCATTTGTATTCTATGCCCTGAAAATCTACACCTCTTTAGAGAGATGCATTATTTCGTAGAGATGATAAATAATTTGATCAGGTTATAATCACATCCTAATGGCCTGTGAACCATCAAGTCTTTTTAAAATGCCTTTTCTTATCTTCTCTCTGATTCATTGTCTGCTGATGTCTGTGTTTAATTAGCAGAAATCAGTCTTAGAGGTCTTCCCACCATAAGGGAAGATACTGAGAATTAGCACATCGCAATAAGGAATGACTAAAATTACAAGCAATGGCCATGAAATATGGGATCAGAGGACCTGAGTTCCAGTCTTGATTTGATAACTTATTCTAAGATGGGCGTTCTTATTACCCCTGTTACACATTAACTATGCAAATGGAAATATTTTAGTATAACCTCACATACTTATTTTGTTAATCAACTAGTGTTCAACATATATTGCACACTCTCTACACTTAGTAAACGTTTGTTGAAAGTATAAGCAAATGAAAGACTCAGTCGATCTTTGTGTCTTGCTGTACTGGAAGCCACTGGTCAGAGGTTCCTGTTATGTACAACTTTCCCATGGGTAAAGTGAAGAAGAGCAATAAGAGAAGACAGTAGCATGTACTGTCTTCTGTGCATAAATAGCCTTCTCTTATGGAATGTATATTCAGACATCGATCTCTATTGACCTTGCTGTTCAACCTTCCAGCAGCAACAATGCCACTTAATCACTTTTCTGTTCTACGTGTTGTTCAGGAAAGTGTACAGGTTGTTTGATCTCACCAGTAAGCAACTGTTGTTAACTATGGTGCTGAAGCATAAACCTCTGACACTGTTTTTCTTAAACTCTCATAATCTAGTATGCATTGTTTTGGCCTATCATGAAAAATAAATTTGTAGTAAATTTTCTTGGATTTTAAAAGGATTTGAGGTTGTTGTTTATTACCAAGGCAAAGACCATATTGTATGTATGTGTGATTTATTCAGAAACAATTTCACAAAATGTAGACCCTAGAGATAACCAACAATTCAGTTTTGTTGTTCTCTCTTTCCATCCCTCTCTCAGTCTCTCTCGTTCTCTTCTTCCTTTCCTCCCTCTATTCCAATCCTTCTCTATTTCTCTTTATCTTTCCTCCCTTCTCCATCTATTTTTCTTTATATCATTTTATTTTCAATAAATTGTGTTTTGTAGGGCCTGGAAAATTAAGACTCAGAAATTCAAACATGCTACATTAGGCAAAGGGGAGAAAGTGTGGATTTTTGAGAAATACTGATAATCGCTTTCTAAATTAAGAATATAGTCTTTGTGTTCTCTACTGAATATTTCTTCTACTATCAACTGAAAATAAGGGTAGGTGGTGTCGACTGAAGAAATGCACAACCTAAAATTTGAGAATTATGTTTTATATGGTGGACAAAACTGATGACTTAAGCCCAGGAGGCAGCCTCTCAGATAACTCTGAGGGACCGCTCTAAGGAGGAAAGGGAGAAGCCAGGATATAGAGGAGTTTTTGCAACAAAGACCAGGTAGTTGGAACATCAAAAGATTACTGTTAAATAAAGAAAACCAGATATCTCAAGTTAAGGAATTTAGCACTTTTCTATGTATGGGAAGATGCAAGAGTCTGGGCTCACTGAAATCATTCCTTTGATCTGCATCTCAGCTATCTGGGGCCAGTATCCTGTTCTTTCGTATCCTGAGTCTCCTCAGGGTGAACCATTGGGACTGGTTGCAGTCTGATGACTGCTAGATAGCAAGCATCCCGTTCCATCCTGTGTTCCTTCAGGGCTCACTGTAGGAGTGGCTGTAATGTGATGGCTTGATGGCGCAATATCCTTTGGTTACTGATGTGGCAGGCAACATTGTTTCATTGACAATGGCAACAACTGCAGCTATCTGCATCTTATGAATGACCCTAGAGATCTGTCAACTGAAGCGAAGAAACAGGGGTGAATGCTTTCTCATCTAGAATATTCCAATAGATCACTCACAGTAGATACTTTATAAAAATCCCTGGATCTATTCAGTTGAATGAATACTGAATAAGTGAGGATCTCTGAAGCATCAGGTTTCTGTCATGAGAATGGACACTGAGAAAATAAAGTGTTAATGGAAAGAGGAAATTAATATTTTAAAAGACCAAATATAGGGCTTGCCTGGTGGCATAGTGGTTGAGAGTCCGCCTGCTGATGCAGGGGACACGGGTTCGTGCCCCGGTCCGGGAAGATCCCACATGCCGCGGAGCGGCTGGGCCCGTGAGCCATGGCCACTGAGCCTGCGCGTCCCGAGCCTGTGCTCCGCAACGGGAAAGTCTGCAACGGTGAGAGGCCCGCATACCGCAAAAAAAAAAAAAAAAAAAAAGACCAAATATAAAACTTCCAATTAAAATCAGATGATACATGTAAAGACCTCAGTACATAACAGTTACTCAATAAATGCTATGTTATTTCTTATTTATGTTGACTTACAAAATATTTCTATTATAACATTTCCATCAATAGGTAAATTTTATTTAAGAAAAGAAAAATGATTGTGGATATTTTCCTTAATGTGTCCATTATATAAATAAGCCCATTTTACAGAAGAGAAAACTGAGACACAGTTTCAGTAACTTGCTCAAGATCTCACAGCCAGTCAGTGAAAGAGTCAGGACACAAACTTCTGTCAGCTGTCTGAGATCCCAGAAGAAAGGTCAAGCTGTTAAGGAGCCCAGAAACTTATACATGTGCAACACCAAAGTAATTTTCTTGCTTTTGAAAACACATGTACTGTGGATAAACTGTCATTAGTACGTTCAGATTTTTTTTAACAGTAGTGATCAATTTTATCTGTACTCTCCAACATCAGCCTGCCCTTGCAAAGGAACAGTTGTGTTTTAAGAAAAGTAAGAAGTTAAATTACCTATAAAGGATTGAGTTCATATTATCATATTTTAATCTGATTAAGTGGCTGAAAAGAATAGAGAAACTATATTCCAGGGTAGCTCTATGGATGGGAAGTTCCTCTGAATTTAGAAGCTTCCAAACTTTAAAATTTTCCCATGTGTCTAAGTGCTAAAATTTTGCTTGAAATGCCTGGTGTCTGGAAATTACAGTCATTATTTGTGAAAGCAACACTGTTTTGGTAGTCATTTGCTACTTATCAAATCTTTTTGAGAAATAGGAAAAATAACAAATATTAATTTAAATAAATAATTCAGTTGCTATTAAATGTTTCAAAAGTTTGAGCTTACCACACAGATCCAGTAGGGATAATTCCTTGTCTGTTAATAATTTAGTGATATTCAAAGGGCATCAAAAGATAGGACTTTTACATTCTCACTGACAAGAAATGGGCTTTTCTCAGTGTCATGCTTTCCCTTTAAGGTACAACGTTTTAAATTGCTATCCAAGGACATTTTTGCCCGGGACACCAAAGTGGCTCTCTCATTTACAGTCAGGACAAACTGTCAAGAATTTTGAACACCCAGGTATTAAAAGGTCATTTTGGTCAAAGTTGGTTACCAACCTTCTAGTCCGATGACTGTCATTCTTATGACTTTGACAGGAATCGTGCTATATTCTATCTGGTAAGGAGAAAGTTCAATTGTGAGGTTTCCTTGTTTTAATGACAATCCTAACACAAGTATAATCTAACCAAGATTGTTAATAAAAGATAAGAAAATCAATTTTAAAATACTGTTTTTTTTCTTCTAGCTTCAGTTCAAGGAGAAGCAACTATGTTTGCACTTTTGTATGCCACAGTCTTTGTAAAACTCTTCATTCCTTCTAAGCAAACAGACCACACATTTCAATAAGGAAATTTTCCTTTTAAGGAAAGTCAAGCTTTTACAAACAATTATGTTTCTGTAGTAAATCTTTATATTGTATGAGTGTTGTCTTGATTTTCTTTTTTGTTGAAGGAAATGAATGGTTTCATTTGTTTTCATTTATTTATTTATTTATTTATTTATTTATTTATTTATTGCGGTCCGCGGGCCTCTCACTGTTGTGGCCTCTCCCGCTGCGCTGCGGAGCACAGGCTCTGGACATGCAGGCTCAGCGGCCATAGCTCACGGGCAAACAGAGGGGTTTGCCCTGCCCTCTTTGTCACTGCTCATCATAAGAAAGGGGTCTACAGCATCGGGAAAACACTTACCAAGTAGAAACTTAACTGATTTCAGTTTAGTGTGTCCATACTCTTGCTACTGAACTTTGCTCCAAATAAGCTGACCTGAAAATTTCATTTATCCACAGTGGCCAAAGGATTCCTAACAGAATAGTTCCATTCTTTCCCTTCAGTCCTCACCTTTCTAAATTAAGACTTTGTGAAATTCTGTTGTTGTTGTTGTTTTTCTTTTTTTCTCACTTACTTAGCAGCATCTTGTATTGCTATTTCAGGAAGTAAATGGTTGCTCCTTCAATAAGGTTCCATTTCAATTGAATTAAGCAGAGACCCCTTGAGGATTTCAAAATGTGGATGTCTTCCTTCCCTATTAACAGCGCTGATGCAAATTTTCTCTACTTTTATATACCTTTGTTCAGTCAACTTCTAATATCAAGGGGGGGAATTTTGGTTGCCAATCTGAAGCCATCACTATTCTCTGAAGACCCTCTATGGAATAAGCTTTTGGCCTTTGGCATTTGTAGACTATTCAGGTAAGTTGCTATATCAGAAACTATATTGTTTTGCTTCGCTGCACAATATAGAAGGATTGGATAACAGAAGGCAGGAAAATAAATCTCAAGTATTTTCTATTTTCACCTTAAATTCCTTTTTAAACTCACATCTGCAATAGAAGATGGTACTTACTGATAAAAAATAATTTAAGGTTTGAGAAATAAAATACATCAGTGAGAAATAAAAGAAAGGTCTGAGGAAAAGCTTATAGGGACTAGATTTGCTGCATTTTAATAAAACATTTCTAGACTGAGGGGTCAAATAAACTAAATTTACTGTTTTCTGTTATTCATTTAACAAATATTTAACAAGTACTCACAGTATGCAAAACTGTATGTAGGCACTGTGGGAGCTATAAAAATGAATTAAACACAGTTCCTACCTGTGAAACTGTTAGGGGAGACAAGAAATATGCCTAAATAGCTTGAATACAAGCTCCAAAAATGATGAAAGCCATAAGAGGAGCATAAACAAAGTTTACTGAATCCAGCAGCTGTAGAGATTACTTTGCTGAAGGTAAATGTGAAATGCATATGCATAGATGCATATACATATGTGCACAGGTACACACATATGTATACAAACTTTAGAGGTTTTTTATGTGTTAATTAGCCTTTAAAATGTTAACCAGTCTTTAAAGTGGATAAATCATTTTGGTGGTTTTAATAAATAAATCAACAAAATTAAGCATGCCTTGATAATAGAATCTAAATGATTCCAAACATAATCCTGATTTTAATAACGTTCGAAGAAATGTTTCAGTAAAAATGTCAGTTGCAAGACATGAAAGATATGAGATAATAATTAGCAAAATTAACTCCTTGTCTCTTGGCTAATGTCATAGAAATACATCCATTTGTATCTAATTATTTTAAATGTAGCAAAAATTAGGAAGAAAATTGGGTCATTTAAGGAAAAAATGTCTAAGGAGAACAACTGAGGTAGTACTGAAATGGATATTAAGTGAATACTAAAGCAACAAAACACTTTTTGAGTGTTTAAATAATTTGAAATAAATCCTTGCCCAGTGGACTTAAAGAATATAAATGAAGTTTTGAAAATATCCCTGGTCAGCTAGTCTCATTTGTGTCTGTGCGGAGACAAAGAATAAATACATATTAGTTTTTTTTTTTTTTAATTACCATTTCTTATTTATTTATTTTTGGCTGTGTTGGATTTTCAGTGCTGTGTGCGGGCTTTCTCTAGTTGTCGTGAGAGGGGGCTACTCTTCGTTGTAGTTCACGAGCTTCTCATTGTGGTGGCTCCCCTCGTTGTGGAGCACAGGCTCTAGGCATGCGGGCTTCAGTAGTTGTGGCACATGGGCTCAGTAGTTGTGGGCTTAGGTGCTCTGCAGAATGTGGGATCTTCCTGGACCAGGGATCGAACCCGTGTCCCCTGAATTGGCAGGTGGATTCTTAACCACTGCACTACCAGGGAAGTCCCTACATTTTAGTTTTCCAAAGACAAAGTTTCTGTTAGATTTAAAAAAAAATTTCAGAAACAGCAACCTAAGTATGATAGAAGCATCAGAAAAACTTATTAAAACTTGTCAGTTTATAAAATCCTATATGTTACACAAAGCGACATGAGGGAAGCTGTAGTTGAGGGTCTCTTCAAGGGAATTAGTATTGTGGCATAGTCAAAACTAAATTCAAGCACTGATACTTTTGGGTCTAGTTATGTGATTTCAGGTAAATTTTAAACTTTTTTGAGACTTCTTTATAAAGTAGATAAAGCTAGGTAACATTAATATCTACTTCATTGGGCTTCCCTTGTGGCTCAGTGGTTGAGAGTTCGCCTGCCAATGCAGGGGACACAGGTGTGTGCCCCGTTCCAGGAAGATCCCACATGCCGCGGAGAAGCTGGGCCCGTGAGCCATGGCCGCTGAGCCTGCGCATCCAGAGCCTGTGCTCCGCAACGGAAGAGGCCACAGCAGGGAGAGGGCCGCGTACCGCAAAAAAAAAAAAAAAAAAAAAAAAAAAAAAAAAAAAAATATATATATATATATATATATATATATATATATACCTCATTAATTGTTAAATGAGTTTACACATGTGGAGTTTTAGACTAGTATTTTCTCAGATATTAAATAACTCTGAGTAATAAACTCTTCCCTACTAAGCAAAAACAAAAATCAGCAAGAAAGAGAGGGAGAAAGCACTGATATAGGGTAAATGTCACAAATATCATGATGATTCTTTAGTTTCCTGAATGAAAATCTGGAAGGAAGCCAGGGGCATTATAACAGAATAAAAATAAGTTACTTGAATTTTTTTATTTAAATCTATTTTATTTTTACACTATTAGCTTTCCTTTGCTCCAGTCTTTTCTGGTCTTAGATTTGCTTTTCTGGTATCCTTGATTTAAAATGATGAGTTGTATTACATGAGACATAAACCTGTACTTGTGTTAGAAATTAGATAAATTCCTGAATATTGCAAAAATGCAGGTACTATATCTAATACTGTACCACAGTATGATTGTCTGATTAAATACAGGACACCTGTTTAAATTTGAATTTCAAATAAACCATGAATAATTTTTTTTAGAGAAATGTCCTGAATTTACATGGAGCATATTTTATTAATAAATTATTGTATGTTTATCTAAAATTCACATTTATCTGATCATTCTGCATTTTTATTTGATGATTTCTGGCAACCCTGTATGGTAGGAAGCTCATTAACTCCCAAAGTGTCAACCTCAAAACAAATTAATCAACAAGTAATTCTGTACATTCATCTCAGTCCCTGCTGCCACCTCGCTCCTTTAGACCATAATCATTCTGATTCTAATCATTCCAAAAGCCTCCTAACTGTCTCTGGCTTTATTCTCTCACTCTTCCGATCTATTCTTCACGCTGTAGCAAAGTGATTGTTCTAAAACACATATCTGATTACAGTGACTTACCTGCTAAACATTTGTCAATGGTTCCCCAGAGAGCTCTGGATAAAATTTAAACTCCTTACTAAATAGGGTAAGGTAAAGCCTTAGGTGATCTAGGACTTGTGTTCCTCTCCAGTTTATCCACTGTAAATTAAACTTCACCTACAGTAAGCCTCATTTTGTCTTGATTCCTCTGCCTTAAAATAACTTCTCATACATTACCTCTTCCTCCCTTAGCTAACCCCTACTTGCCAGTCTGCTTTATGCCTTTTCCTTTATGTTGTCCCATGCTAGGTAAATGACATCCAATTATTTGTTTAAATACTGTATAGAAGTACAGGCTATAATATCTTCATTTCGTATGTACTGAAGACAGAATGGAACTGACTAGTGTGAGCTGTGTGAGAATTTCCCTACCCTTAACCAAACTTTCTTTAAAAATGATTGAATTAAAAGCTATTTTTAATAGGTAACATACACAATGTTCAATATGTGGAGAAAACAAATAATATAAAGTTATAAAACTTTCATCTGACATATTCAAGCTGTGGATTTCATGAAAATAATTCTTTTCTCAGTTTCACTGTTTAAATCAGCAATTAAGTAATTAAATATGCATTAATAAAGAATTTATAATGTCCTGATTGCAAATTTTAAGTGGGTCATGCCCTACAAATATATGCTCCATTTCACAGTCTCAAGCTTTTAAAAATTTAAACAGACAGCCTCTCTAAAGATTATACATTTCCTTTTGCTTTCATTTTTTCTTCTGTTACGTATTTAAATTTCCCATTTCCCTAACAGTCATTATACTCATTCTCAATATTCAAAAGGATTAAAAATTAAAACATGATTTATTCAAAGTATATAGAATTGGATATATTTAATAAAAATATAAACTAAACTAAATAAATCAAGATATTAACTTCTTGATACAAAATAATTTTCCTCTAAATTATTCAAAATTATATAGTGTAATTTGTTTTGACTGTATTTAAATATAAACCAAAATTTTAAATTATGTTTATAAGAAAATCATTTTACTTAGCTTTTTTTTGTTTTTTACTTTTTGAATTTTATTTATTTTTTTATACAGCAGGTTCTTATTAGTCATCAATTTTATACACATCAGTGTATACATGTAAGTCCCAATCACCCAATTCATCACACCACCATCCCCACCCCACCATGGCTTTCCCCCCTGGTGTCCATACATTTGTTCTCTACACCTGTGTCTCAATTTCAGCACTGCAAATCAGTTCATCTGTACCATTTTTCTAGGTTCCACATACATGCGTTAATTTACAATATTTGTTTTTCTCTGTCTGACTTACTTCACTCTGCATGACAGAGTCTAGATCAATCCATGTCTCAAGAAATAACACAATTTTGTTTCTTTTTATGGCTGAGCAATATTCCATTGTATATATGTACCACATCTTCTTTATCCATTCGTCTGTCTATGGGCATTTAGGTTGCTTCCATGACCTGGCTATTGTAAATAGTATTGCAATGAACATTGGGATGCATATGTCTTTTTGAATTATGGTTTTCTCTGGGTATAAGCCCAGTAGTGGGATTGCTGGATCATATGGTAATTTTATTTTTAGTTTTTTAAGGAACCTCCATACTGTTCTCCATAGTGACTGTATCAATTTACATTCCCATCAACAGTGCAAGAGTGTTCCCTTTTCTCCACATCCTCTCCAGCATTTGTTGTTTGTAGATTTTCTGATGATGCCCATTCTAACTGGTGTGAGGTGATACCTCATTGTAGTTTTGATTTGCATTTCTCTAATAATTAGTGATGTTGAGCAGCTTTTCATGTGCTTCTTGGCCATCTGTATGATTTCTTTGGAGAAATGACTATTTACGTTTTCTGCCCACTTTTGGATTGGGTTATTTGTTTCTTTAATATTGAGCTGCATGAGCTGTTTATATATTTTGGAGAGTAATCCTTTGTCATTGATTCATTTGCAAATATTTTCTCCCATTCTGAGGGTTGTCTTTTTGTCTTGTTTATAGTTTCCTTTGCTCTGCAAAAGCTTTTAAATTTCATTAGGTCCCATTTGTTTATTTTTATTTCCATTACTCTAGGAGGTGGATCAAAAATGATCTTGTGATTTATGTCATAGAGTGTTCTTCCTATGTTTTCCTCTAAGAGTTTTATAGTGTCCAGTCTTACATTTGTGTCTCTAATCCATTTTGAGTTTATTTTTGTGTATGGTGTTAGGGAGTGTTCTAATTTCATTCTTTTACATGTAGCTGTCTATTTTTCCCAGCACCACTTATTGAAGAGGCTGTCTTTTCTCCATTGTATATCCTTGCCTCCTTTGTCATAGATTAGTTGACCATAGGTGTGTGGGCTTATCTCTGGGCTGTCTATACTATTCCATTAATCTATGTTTCTGTTTTTGTGTCAGTACCATATCGTCTTGATTACTGTAGCTTTGTAGTAGAGTCTGAAGTCAGGGAGTCTGATTCCTCCAGCTCTGTATTTTTCCCTCAAGACTGCTTTGGCTCTTCAGGATCTTTTGTGTCTCCATACAAATTTTAAGATTATTTGTTGTAGTTCTGTAAAAAATGCCATTGGTAATTTGATAGGGATTGCATTGAATCTGTAGATTGCTTTGGGTAGTATAGTCACTTTCACAATATTGATTCTTCCAATCCAAGAACATGGTATATCTCTCCATCTGTTGGTATCATTTTTAATTTCTTTCATCAGTTTCTTATAGTTTTCTGCATACAGATCTTTTGTTTCCCTAAGAAGGTTTATTCCTAGGTATTATTCTTTTTGTTGCCATGGTAAATGGGAGTGTTTGCTTAATTTCTCTTTCAGATTTTTCATCATCAGTGTATAGGAATGCAAGAGATTTCTGAACATTAATTTTGTATCATGCAACTTTGCCAAATTCATTGATTATCTCTAGTAGTTTTCTGGTGGCATTTTTAGGATTCTCTATATATAGTATCATGTCATCTGCAGACAGTGACAGTTCTTCTTTTCCAATTTGGATTCCTTTTATTTTTTTTCTTCTCTGATTGCCATAGCTAGGACTTCCAAAACTATGTTGAATAGTAGTGGTGAGAGTGTACATCCTTGTCTTGTTCCTGATCTTAGAGGACATGCTTTCAATTTTTTACTTAGCTTTTAGAAAAAAATTGAATTTATATCATATATATATATATTTAAACATCTTTATTGGAATGTAATTGCTCTACAATGTTGTGCCAGCTTCTGCCGTACAACAAAGTGCATCAGCCATACATATACATATACCCCATAGCCCCTCCCTCCTGCGTCCACCCTCCCCATCCCACTTCTCTAGGTACTCACAAAGCACCTAACCAATCTCCCTGTGCCATGCAGATGCTTCCCACTAGCTATCCTCTTCACACTTGGTACTGTAAACGTGTTTGTGCCACTCTCTCACTTTGTCCCAGCCTAGCATTCCCCATCCCCGTGTCCTCAGGTCTATTCTATACATCTGCTTCTTTTTTTTTTTTTTCTTTGCAGTATGCAGGCCTCTCACTGTTGTGGCCTCCCTGTTGCGGAGCACAGGCTCCAGACGCGCAGGCTCAGTGGCCATGGCTCAGTGGCCTAGCCGCTCCATGGCATGTGGGATCTTCCCAGACCTGGGAGAGAACTTGTGTCCCCTGCATCGGCAGGCAGAATCTCAACCACTGCACCACCAGGGAAGCCCCTATACATGTGCTTCTTTATCCCTGTCCTGCCCCTAGGTTCTTCAGAATCATTTTTTTTTTTAGATTCCATATATATGTGTTAGCATACTGTACTTGTTTTTCTCTTTCTGACTTACTTCACTCTGTATGCCAGACTCTAGGTCCATCCACCTCACTACAAATAACACAATTTTGTTTTTTTATGGCTGAGTAATAGTCCATTGTATACATGTGCCACATCTTCTTTATCCATTCATCTGTCAATGGACATTTAGTTTGCCTCCATGTCCTGGCTATTGTAAATGGAGCTGCAATGAACATTGTGGTACATGACTCTTTTTGAATTATGGTTTTCTCAGGATATATGCCCAGTAGTGGGATTTCTGGGTTGTATAGAAGTTCTGTTTTTAGTTTTTTAAGGAACCTCCATACTGTTC
This sequence comes from Grampus griseus, assembly GCF_964374135.1. Lineage (NCBI taxonomy): Eukaryota > Metazoa > Chordata > Mammalia > Artiodactyla > Delphinidae > Grampus > Grampus griseus. The sequence continues at coordinate 66,206,119 of NC_139009.1, read as the reverse complement.
TCCATAGTGGCTGATCAATTTACATTCCCAACAACAGTGCAAGAGGGCTCCTTTTCTCCACATTCTCTCCAACATTTATGGTTTGTAGATTTTTTGATGATGGCCATTCTGACTAATGTGAGGTGATACCTCTTTGCAGTTTTGATTTGCATTTCTCTAATGATTAGTGATGTTGAGCATTCTTTCACGTGTTTGTTGGCAATCTGTGTATCTTCTTTGGAGAAATGTTTATTTAGGTCTTCTGCCTATTTCTGGATTGGGTTATTTGTTTGTTTGTTTTTTTTTTGATATTGAGCTGCATGAGCTGCTTATATATATTGGAGATTAATCTTTTGTCAGTTGCTTCATTTGCAAATATTTTCTCCAATTCTGAGGGTGGTCTTTTTGTCTTGTTTATATTTTCCTTTGCTGTGTAAAAGCTTTTAAGTTTCACTAGGTCCCATTTGTTTATTGTTGTTTAATTTCCCTGTCTTTAGGAGGTGGGTCAAAAAGGATCTCGCTGTGACTTATGTCATAGAGTGTCTTGCCTATGTTTTCCTCTAAGAGTTTTTTATAGAATCTGGCATTACATTTAGGTCTTTAATCATTTTGAGTTTATTTTTGTGTATGGTGTTAGGGAGTGTTCTAATTTAATGCTTTTACTTGTAGCTGTCGAGTATTCCCAGAACCACTTATTTAAGAGGCAGTCTTTTCTCCATTGTATATTCTTTTTTTTTCTTTTTTTTTTTCTGCGGTATGCGGACCTCTCACCGTTGTGGCCTCTCCCGCTGTGAAGCACAGGCTCCAGACACGCAGGCTCAGCGGCCATGGCTCACGGGCCCAGCCGCTCTGCAGCACATGGGATCTTCCCAGACCGGGGCATGAACCCATGTCTCCTGCATCGGCAGGCGGACTCCCAACCACTGCGCCACCAGGGAAGCCCTCCATTGTATATTCTTGCCTCCTTTATCAAAGATAAAGTGAGCATACGTGCATGGGTTTATCTTTGGGCTTTCTATCCTGTTCCATTGATCTATATTTCTGTTTTTGTGCCAGTACCAACTGTCTTGATTACTGTAGCTTTCTAGTATAATCTGAAGTTAGGGAGCCTGATTCTTGCAGCTCCGTTTTTCTTTCACATGATTGCTCTGGCTATTCAAGTTCTTTTGTGTTTCCATATAAATTTTGAAAATTTTTGTTCTAGTTCTGTGAAAAATGCCATTGGTCTTGTGGGAGGGATTGCACTGAATCTTTAGACTGCTTTGAGTAGTATAGTCATTATCACAGTGTTGATTCTTTCAATCCAAGAACATGTTATGTCTCTTTATCTGTTTTTATCATCTCTAATTTCTTTCATCAGTGTCATATAGTTTTCTGCATAGAGGTCTTTTGCCTCCTTACGTAGGTTTATTCCTAGGTATTTTATTATTTTTGTTGCAATGGTAAATGGGAGTGTTCCTTTAATTTCTTTCAGATTTTTCATCATTAGTGCATAGGAATGCAAGAGATTTCTGTGCATTAATTTTGTATCCTGCTACTTTACCAAATTCATTGATTAGCTCTAATAGTTTTCTGGTAGCATCTTTAGGATTTTCTATGTATAGTATCATGTCATCTGCAAACAGTGACAGTTTTACTTCTTTCCATTTTGGATTCCTTTTATTTCTTTTTCTTCTCTGATTGCTGTGGCTAAAACTGCCAAAACTATGTTGAACAATAGTTTTGAGAGTGGACAGCCTTGTCTTTTTCCTGATCTTAGAGAAAATGGTTTCAGTTTTTCACCATTGAGAATGATGTTGGCTGTGGTTTTGTCATATATGGACTTTATTATGTTGAGGTAAGTTCTCTCTATGCCTACTTTCTGTAGGGTTTTTATCAAAAATTGTTGTTGAATTTTGGCAAAATCTTTTTCTGCATCTATTGAGATGATCATATGGTTTTTCTCCTTCAATTTATTAATATGATGTATCACATTGATTGATTTGCATGTATTAAAGAATCCTTGCATTCCTGGGATAAACCCCACTTGATCATGGTATATGATCCTTTTAATGTGCTGTTGGATTCTTTTTGCTAGTATTCTGTTGAGGAAATTTTCATCTATGTTCTTCAGTGATTTTGGCCTGTAGTTTTCTTTCTGAGTGACATCTTTGTTTGGTTTTGGTATCAGGGTGATGGTGGCCTCGTAGAATGAGTTTGGGAGTATTCCTCCCTCTGCTATATTTTGGACGAATTTGAGAAGATAAGTGTTAGCTCTTCGCTACATGTTTGATAGAATTCACCTGTGAAGCCTTCTGCTCCTGGGCTTTTTTTTGTTGGAAGTTTTTTAATCACAGTCTCAATTTCAGTGTTTGTGATTAGTCCGCTCATATTTTCTATTCCTTCCTGGTTCAGTGTTGGAAGGTTGTGCTTATCTAAGAATTTGTCCATTTCTTCCTTGTTGTCCATTTTAGTGGCATATAGCTGCTTATAGTAATCTTTCATGATCCTTTGTATTTCTGCCGTGTCAGTTGTTACTTCTTTTCCATTTCTAATTCTATTGATTTGAGTCTTCTCCCTTTTTTTCTTGATGGGTCTGGCTAATGGTTTACCAATTTTGTTTATCTTCTCAAAGAACCATCTTTAAGTTTTAATGATCTTTGCTATCGTTTCCTCCATTTCTTTTTCATTTATTTCTGATCTGATCTTTATGATTTCTTTCCTTCTGCTAACTTTGGGGTTATTTTGTTCTTCTTTCTCTAATTGCTTTAGGTGTAAGTTTACGTTGTTTGTTTGAGATGTTTCTTGTTTCTTGAGGTAGGATTGTATTGCTCTAAACTTCTCTCTTAGAACTGCTTTTGCTACATCCCATAGGTTTTGGGTCACCATGTTTTCATTGTCATTTGTTTCTAGGTATTCTTTGATTTCCCTTGATTTCTTCAGTGATCTCTTGGTTATTTAGTAGTGTATTATTTAGCCTCCATGTGCTTGTATTTTTTACAGATTTTTTACTGTAATTAATACCTAGTCTCATAGCACTGTGGTAGGAAATATACTTGATGCAATTTCAATTTTCTTAAATTTACCAAGGCCTGATTTGTGACCCACAATATGATTTATCCTGGAGAATGTTCCATGAGCACTTGAGAAGAAAGTGTACTGTGTTGTTTTTGGATGGAATGTCCTATAAATATCAAGTAAGTCCATCTTGTTTAATGTATCATTTAAGGCTTGTGTTTCATTATTTATTTTCATTTTGGATGATCTGTCCTTTGTTGAAAGTAGGGTGTGAAAGTCCACTACTATGTGTTACTGTCGATTTCCCCTTTTATGGCTGTTAGCATTTGCCTTATGTATTGAGTTGCTCCTATGTAGGGTGCATACATATTTACAATTGTTATATCTTCTTCTTGGGTTCATCCCTTGATCATTATGTAGTGTCCTTCTTTGTCTTTTGTAATAGTCTTTATTTTAAAATCTATTTTGTCTGTATGATAATTGCTACTCCAGCTTTCTTTTGATTTCCCTTTGCAAAGAATATCCTTTTCCATCCCCCCAGTCTCAGTCTGTATGTGTCCCTAACTCTAAAGTGAATTTCTTGTAGACAGCGTATATACAGGTCTTGTTTTGTATCCATTCAGCCCTTTGTATCCATTCAGCCATTTGTGCTTTTGGTGGGAGCATTTAATCCATTTACATTTAAGGTAGTTATTGATATGTATGTTCCTATTACCATTTTATTGATTGTTTTGTGTTTATTATTTTAGGCCTTTGCCTTCTCTTATATTTCCTGCCTAGAGAAGTTCCTTTAGCATTTGTTGTAAAGATGGTTTTGTGGTGCTGAATTTCTTAGCTTTTGCTTGTTTGTAAAGGTTTTAATTTTTCTGTCGAATCTGATTGTGATCCTTGCTGGGTAGAGTAATCTTGGTAGTAGGTTTTTTTTTCCTTTCATCACTTTAAATATGTCCTGCCACTCCCTTCTGGCTTGCAGAGTTTCTGCTGAAATATCAGCTGTTAACCTTATAGGGATTCCCTCTTATGTTATTTTTTGTGTTTCCCTTTCTTCTTTTAATATTATTTCTTTGTATTTAATTTTTGATAGTTTGATTAATGTGTCTTGGTGTGTTTCTGCTCAGATTTATCCTGAATTGGACTCTCTGCACTTCCTGGACATGTTTGACTATTTCCTTTCCCATATTAAGGAAGCTTTCAACACTAATCTCTTCAAATATTTTCTCAGTTCCTTTCTTTTTCTCTTCTTCTTCTGGGACCACTATAATTTGAATGTTGGTGCATTTAATGTTTTCCCAAAATTCTCGGAGACTCTCCTCAATTCTTTTTATTCTTTTTTTCTTTATTCTGCTCTGCAGTAGTTATTTCTTCTATTTTATCTTCCAGGTCACTTATCCGTTCTTCTGCCTCAGTTATTCTGCTATTGATTCCTTCTAGAGAATTGTTAGTTTCATTTATTGTGTTGTTCATCATTGTTTGTTTGCTCTTCAGTTCTTCTTGGTTCTTGTTAAACATTTCTTCTATTTTCTCCATTCTATTTACAAGATTTTGGATCACTTTTCTATATCATTACTCTGAATTCTTTTTCAGATAGACTGCCTATTTCTTCTTCATTTGTTTTGGTCTGGTCGGTTTTTATCTTGCCCCTTCATCTGTTATGTGTTTCTCTGTCTTCTCATTTTGCTTAACTTGCTGTGTTTGGGGTCTCATTTTCACAGGCTGCATGTTCATTGCTCCCATTATTTTTCGTGTCTGCCCCCAGTGGTTAAGGTTGGTTCAGTGTGTTGTGCAGGCTTCCTGTTGGAGGCGACTGGTGCCTGTGTTCTGGTGGAAGAGGCTGGATCTTGTCTTTCTGGTGGACAGGACCACATCCGGTGGTGTGTTTTCATGTGTCTGTGACCTTATTATGATTTTAGGCAGCCTGTCTGCTAATGGGTGGGATTGTGTTCCTGTCCTGCTAGTTGTTTGGCATAGGGTGTCCAGCACTGTAGCTTGCTGGTCATTGAGTTGAGCTGGGTCTTAGCATTAAGATGGCAAGCTCTAGGAGAGCTTTCACTGTTTCATATTATGTGAAGCTGGGGAGTTCTCTGGTGAACCAATTTCCTGAATTTGGCTCTCCCACCTCAGAGGCACATGCTTGACATCCAGCTGGAGCACCAGGACCCTGTCAGCCACACAGCTCAGAAGAAAAGGGAGAAAAAAAAATGAAATATAGTTATTAAAATAAAAAAAATTATTAAAAATTTTTTAAAAATTAAAATGTAATAAAAAAGAAGAAAAAGGAAAAAAAGGACAGACAGAACCCTGGGACAAATTGTAAAAGCAAAGCTATACAAACATAAGCACACAAAGAAGCATACACATACACACTCACAAAAAGAGAAAAAGGAAAAATATACTTATATCCATATATAAAAAAAAAAAGGAGGAAGAGTGCAAACAAATCAATAAACAAATCTACCAATGGTAATAAACTCTAAATACTAAACTAAGATAAACATAAAACCAGAAACAAATTAGATGCAGAAAACAAACCCTAGTCTACAGTTGCCTCCAAAGTCCACTGCCTCAATTTTGGGATGATTCAGGTATTCTAGAGATGCAGAGTACATCAACTTGGTTTTGGAGATGTAGTCCACTGTGCCTGAGGCTGCTGGGAGAAATGTCCCTTTCTCTTCTTTGTTCACACAGTTCCTGGGGTTCAATTTTAGATTTGGCCCCACCTCTGCATGTAGGTCGCTTGAAGGTGTGTGTTCTTTGCTCAGACAGGATGGGGTTAAAGAAGCAGCTGATTAGGGGACTCTGGCTCTCAGGCCGAAGGGAGGGAGGGGTACAGCATGTGGGGCGAGACTGCGGTGGAAGAGGCCAGTGTGACGTTGCAACAACCTGAGGCTTACCGTGTGTTTTCCCAGGGAAGTTGTCCCTGTATCACAGGACCCTGGCAGTGGTGGGCTGCACAGGCTCCCAGGAGGGGAGGTGTGGATAGTGATCTGTGCTTGCACACAGGCTTCTTGGTGGCTGCAGCATCATCCTTAGTGTTTCATGCCCATCTCTGTTGTCTGCACTGATAGCCATGGCTTGCCCCCATCTCTGGAATTTGTTTAGGTGGTGCTCTGATTCCCCTCTCCTTGCTCACCACAAAACAATGGTCTCTTGCCTCTTAGGCAGTTCCAGGCTTTTCCCCAGACTTTCTGCTGGCTTGCTGTGGTGCACTAGCCCACTTCAGACTGTGTTCATGCAGCCAACCCCCATCCTCTCCCTGGGGTCTGACCTCTGAAGCCAGAGCCTCAACTCCCAGGCCCCATCCACCCCAGCTGGTGAGCAGAGAAAGCTCTCAGGCTCGTGAGTGCTGGTCAGCACTGATCCTCTGTGTGGGAATCTCTCTGCTTTGCCCTCTGCACCCGTACTGCTGTGCTCTCCTTCATGGCTCTGAAGCTTCCCCTCTGCCACCCCGTGTCTCTGCCAGTGAAGGGACTTCCTGGTGTGTGGAAATTTTCTCCTTCACAGCTCCCTCCCAGACGTGCAGGTCCTGTCCCTATTATTTTGTCTTTGTTTTTTCTTTTTTCTTTTGTCCTACTGAGGTATATGGAGAGTTTCTTTCCTTTTGGGAAGTCTGAGGTCTTCTGCCAGCATTCAGTAGGTGTTCTGTAGGAGTTGTTCCACATGTAGATGTATTTCTGATGTATTTGTTGGGAGGAAGGTGATCTCCACATGTTACTCCTCTGCCATATTGAAGGTCTCCCCTTATAGCGTATTTTTATAGTAATAACACAATTTGCAATTATAGCTTTAAAGAACATAAAGAACATTCTGTTTTGCTAATGTTATGAACAGAGATCATGCTTCAGATGAATTATGTCTAAGCCTTTATATATATTAATTTATGGTGATATAAATTATTTCCTGTTGCAAAATGATTCTTGACTGTTATGTAACCTGTATGTAAATTGCACTAATGTGTGAGTACCTCTAGAAGCATAAAATGGAATACTATGGGAAAAAAATTAATGCTCCACAGTTCTGGGAAATGGTATTTCACTATGTGAGAAACTATTGCCTTCACACCAATTTTAAAAGTATATACATGTGTATTTTCTCTTTCCTAAGACCATCCACTGCTCAGTTCTCTCCATGATAGTCAAAGCATTGTCCATTTTTCAAAGCTGTACAGCACACAAATTTTACAGCACTCAGAGCCCCCTAATCAGCAGCTTCTTTAACTCCATCCTGTCTGAGCGAAGAACACACACCTTCAGGTGACCTACATGCAGAGGTAGGGCCAAATCCAAATTTGAACCCTAGGAACTGTGTGAACAAAGAAGAGAAAGGGACATTTCTCCCAGCAGCCTCAGGTGCAGTGGATTACATCTCCAAAACCAAGATGATGTACTCTGCATCTCTGGAATACCTGAATCATCCCAAAATTGAGGCTTTGGTTTAAAATGAATAGGGAAAAAATATAAAGAGGTGTTTCCCTGGGGTGTAAACAATGTTATTGTGAAAGTGAATATTTAAGATTAAGAGTTACCGTGTGCTGGCCTGATTGCTAGATTCTGAGTGACAAGATGGTCCTGTTCTTTAGTACATGTTGTACCTGTGTTTGTGATATACTAAGCCTCTAAAGCCCAGGACTCAGGATAGGGGACCGTCTCATTCAGGTGTAGTAGCTCCAATAAAGTCAATATTGGCTGCCTTCCATAATGAGTATTTCCATAAAGCCTCCCCATTGGATTCACAAAGTGCAGCACAGTATCTGGCACATATTAGGACCTGAAGAAATGAGAGCAGGGAGGGAAGGAGGAATAAAGGAAGAAGGAAGGAAGAATGGAAGGATGGAAGGAAGGAAAGGAGGGAGGGAGGGAGAGAGTGAAGGAAAGAAGGAAGGTTTATGGTTTTGTTCAGGCAGATAAGAATTACTCCTGCTTGTGATGTGGTGGGATAAGTGGGCATTTGTTAGCTCAATTGGCAGTACCATCTTGAAACAGAAGTTCCTTTAATGGGAGGTAGTTTAAGTATAAGGAGGTATCAATTTTCTTAAGATGATCAGTCAGGAAATAGGTTTAAATTACAAATCCACTTTGGTAACTGGATAGCATTTAAGGATCTACAAATATCAAGGCCTCTTAAAGTCTCTTTTTGTTTTATATCTAAACAAAGAGCCAGTGTATAAATAATCATCTGATAATCACCCGTTTGAAATTGTCCACGTACTAGTTACTTTTGCATTTTTAACACAGTTGAGTGGTTCTAATTCATCACAACCCTGGTTTGGCTTTATCTTTGGCCCTGGCTCTAAGAAAAGTTTCATTACTTTTTCTGCGGGTAGAATTGATATCTTATTCAGTCCCTCAGATTTTCCAAATTTCTTTTTGAAACAAAACCAAGCATTTTTCAGGCCTTTTATTTCTTAACTGTTCTTCTATAGGTATATTAAAATATAGTAATAATAAAAAATACAGTTAACTTGATTTGAAATGGCAATATGATTGGCAGCTATTTAAAACCTGATAGTTTTAAAGTGAGATTGTAAAATTTTCACCTGGAACTTTTTTCATGCTCAATTACACTTATTTTTGTATAAACTTTAAAATACTTGTGGATACATATTTTGGTACACATTATAGAAAAGGACTCCTTTGTTCAATATCTAACTCTATAAAATCTGGTATATCCTTGGAATTTCTTGTTAATGGTTATATTAGATTATTTGTAAATTACTATTTACAAAACCTTTCCAATTATATATGGGACTTTAAACTAAAAATATATATTACAGAGTACATATATTTATATAAAAGAGTATCTATATGCTATCTTACATATTAATTTGCTCATTTATATATTTATTTTATTACTTCACTGAAATGAATTAGTGACATAATGAATTAATGATATAAAACACATTCACTAACATGCCTGCCTTTGGAAATGCTGATGAAAAGACTTAGAGAAAACATCCAGCTAAGTACAAAATTTGAAATACAATTGACACCATACTAATTCATTACTATTCATAAATAGTACTCTTTCATGTATGCTATAAATTATTTGATATAAAGTGATTGTAATAGAAAGAGAGACTTTATAAATTAGCTTAGGTGATAAACAATATTTATAAATCTCAAAATTTACTTGTAACTGTAACAAAATTGCATGAAAGAAAAACAATATTCCCACTAAAGTGAAGAAAAGAAAAAATGAATAAAAAAGAGAAACTCTCTCTGATTTATTTCCTCCAAATCAGGGCCTGCAGACTCCTTTTGTATTGCTGTCACAGTTTTGAATGTCTGATGTACAGAAATAATATGCTGGCCTTGCAGTTATGAGATCTGTGCACCACCAACTACATGGTATGACCTTGGACAAGTGACCAAATCTCTTTAGACCTAGGCTAGATGATATTTATGGTCTTATCCAGCTTTAACATTCTATATCTAATCTAATCTTTACTGTGGTGATTCAATTCATTCACTTCTCTAGACATGGGGCCTGAATGACTGTTCACTTTCAGAAACCTTTACTTTTTCTATTTTTGAAGACTGAAGTTTCTAATCTGACTTTTCCTTTCTTGAAGATGGTCATGTCTCTTAGTTCTCTGTTACACTGTCAGGTAAATCAATTTACCACACCATACATCAGAGACCTTCATCCAGTCAGGGACAAAAATCTACATCAAAAGAGTGATGTGAGCAGAAAAAGAACAAGGAACTGATCTTATCCGAGGTCCTGTGAAAAAATGAATTAGAGAATCCACTTAAATATCCTCGATCATATTTTTGTTTCACTATCAATGAAGTGGTATATGATAAAAGCTTGAGGACATTTTAATATAATCTCTATTCAAAAAATAGAGGTAATGTGAAGTAATGGTGAAGTAATTTTATTAACTATTAGGCTTATGCTTTCCAACTCATTACTATGTCCCTAGTTTATGCATAATTTTTCTCATCAAATGGAATGACTTCCCTTTAGGTAAGCTGGTCCTTGTCAAGAACCATGAAGGGCCCAAGATGTTACCCTGCTTGCAAGCTCACAAGTTAGCCTACCACACTTTCACAGAAACTGGGAGAAGGTGCATGAGAACTCAAGGCACGGCAGACAGCATGAGCTTCCTGTTCACATGGCTTCTCTTTCCTCCCCAGCTCTACAGGGTGATATGGAGTTGTCCAGCTTGATGGTGAGCAACTTTGAGTTCAGGAAACCCCAGTCTTTTAGAGGATCAAATCTGCTCAACTTTGTTCCAAATGGAGATATCCTGGACAGCAAAGAAACATGACACTTGCTTAGAAGACATGCAGAAACATGCAGGATCCATGAAAAATTATCTCTCAACAGTCCTCATAAACAAAGAAAAATCAAAAACAAAAAATGTAAAAAATTCACTTTATATATAAATCTGCATGCTTATAAAAATTAGAATGTCTTCTTTCCTAAGGACATTAGGAAGGAAGACATTCTAATCAACCAAATCTAGTCATATCTAACATCTATTAAATGTCTATCATATTCCAGGCATTTTCATATATAATTTTACTCTAATTTCTAAGTCATCTCTATGAAGAATATTATATAATTCTCAATTACATTCTCAATTATATAAGAATATTATATAATTCTCAGTTGAGAAGGAATATTATTTCCTTCTTAATTACAAGGAAATTTATGGTCTCACAAGGAATATTACCTGTCTCTTGGTCATAAAACCATTCCATAGGGCTTCCCTTTTGGCACAGTGGTTGAGAGTCTGCCTGTCGATGCAGGTGACACGGGTTCATGCCCTGGTCCGGGAAGATCTCACATGCCGCGGAGCGGCTAGGCCCGTGAACCATGACCGCTGAGCCTGTGTGTCCGGAGCCTGTGCTCCACAACGGGAGAGGTCACAACAGTGACAGGCCCACGTACCATAAAAACAAACAAACAAACAAACAAACAAACAAAAAACATTCCATAGAGAAAGTGGGATCTAAAACTGGTATAACACATTGAGAAATAATATTTATGAGGGCTTTATGTGAAATGAAGGTAATAATCAACTTTTGCTTAAAAATTTTCTCTTTGTTTTATTGACTTAGTAGATGCACTGAATTTATTTAACCTTGTTAGAAGGTAGTAGCATCCTTATATAAATGTGCTAATAGAGGATTAAGTAGATTTATAAGTTTATGAAATCTGTCCCTTTTGCTCATTTTAGAAAGCTTATTGATCTAATATAGCCAACACTACTCTTTCCTCTCTTTTTGGTCTTTTAAGCTTTCAAATACAGTTATTTTAGAACAATTTGATGAGGAGTTAGGCTCAATAACATATCTTAAAAATATTTTCTTTTAGAAATAATCTATCTTCTACATCAGAACTTCTAAAATTGTACCATGTAACGTGTTTTAAGTATAATCTAGATTTTTATTCAAAAAGAAAAAACAAACAAGAAAAAAAGAAGAAAGTCTACTTATTAGCTTAGGACATCTGGTATTATTGATGGAGTGAGAAATTCTGAGGTTCATACATTTCAAAAGTATGTTTTAAAGTAAACTTGATCATCCTAAAACTATCATAAATCATGCTTATTCGATATGAGTTTTTGCTAGAAAACTGCTCCCATTTTAAAGCTTATGATTGCCTTAAGACAACTGCCTAAATAGTCAGTGAGTGGATTAACTGAGGAGCAAAGAATTCCACTACACAAACATTTTCAAAGCCAACAATAACTAAAGAGGATTTGTTCTTTACCAGTGAATCTACTTCAGAAATCTCTTTGCAACCACGGTAAATACAAATCTGTTCTCTTGTCTATTGTTAATGCTAGTGTTAGTTGACTTAATTTTGGCTAAGCCCTAAGGATAAAAGGTTTAGAAATGTACAGTTAGAATTATGGATGGAATTCATAAAATCAAATGGGTCATTAGAGTGCAATCTACTCTGATCCCTTTTGAAGAATTCCACTTTCCATATCTCTTGATCTGTTTCTCAGCCTGCAGAGATCCTACTGTGATTGTTACCTCTTAAAAGGCATTACCCAACAATGTTACTTTTCCGCTTTCTAAAAGTGTTGTTTTTTTGACTTCAAGTTTCCTTCCTATGCATTTTTCACCGGGAATTGCATTTAGAGAATTAAAAGAAGACAGTATAGCTGGGAGATTATTAGATTATTGTAAATGCTACTACTTGAGTACTGTAATTTTCATAGCTTTGCTGTAGCATATATTATTTGTATAAAGTGAAATTTCTTTAATAGAGATGAATTTTAGTTTATAGCAAGATAGTACCCACATATATTAACTTTAAATCTAAACTTGATCCATCTTCACCTACTGTCCTTCACAAACCTGTTGTTGTATCAAAACTGGTGTATTATATTCCCAGAAATATTTTTCAAATTTCTCTTTTTACCAACTCCTTTTCCTTTTCACTAGGGAAAGATAAAGACAGACCTTGCTCGATTTAGGCCTCATCTTTTCCTTAAATTTTCCTTGAACACCCAAGTCCTCAGTGATCTTTCAATTTCATCAAATTATAATTAACCTCTTTTATTTTTGCTGTTCATTAGTATTTTTACATAGATTGTATACTGCTAGTAGTACTACTACTAGTAATAGTAATAGTAGCAAGAGACGTAGTGATAAGTAATTAACATTTATTGGAAGCTTAATATATGTTAGACATTGTCCAAAATACACACTTTCTCATTTGATTCTCATAAAAACCTAATATGTTGAGTTCTTTTAAGAAAAATTTAGAAATCCAGTATTTGAACAAATAATGGATAAAGTCACACAAACTATATATAACTATATATGCTCTATAGAGCATTTTTAATGATCTATGTTTTTTTAATATTCTTATCTTCCTAATTATATTAAAAGCTCTTTGAGGGAAATGACAATGTCTTACACATTTCTTGCTCCCTTGTAGAACCTAATTTCATGTACACTGAAAGTTCTTAATGAATACTAAGTTATTAATTGAACAACAGATGCAGTGAATTATAAAATATGCAGTTTAACAAAATATAAATATTAAGAGTAATAATAAAGTAACCAACAATAGCCTCATTTGTTCCAGCACATTTCTATCTGCAAAACCAGCTCTTGTAAAATTAAGTACTGCAACAGTGCAGCTTAGTGTAGTGGTTCTCATATTTAAACTTGCATTAGAAGTCCCTGGAAGGATTATCACAGCACAGATTTTTGGACCCTCAGAGGTTCTGATTCAGTAGATCTGGTGTAGCTGCAATATTTTGCATTTCTAACAAGTTCCCAGGTGATGTTAATACTGCTATTCCAGGAACGAATCTTTGAGACCCACTGGTTAGTGATTTTAGAAGTGTGGAGCTAGAACCCCAACTCTGTCACTTTTAAGTTGTGTGAACTTGAGCAAATAATTAATATCTCTGGGCTTCAGTTTCTTCATCTATTGAAAGGCACTTTAGAATTTTTGTGTGGATTAAATGAGACAGCATGTGTAAATTGCTTACAATAGTGCCTAGCACATACATAAGTTCTCAGTAATTATTAACCATATTAATTTTTATATTAGCTATAATTATTAAGTTGCAAACATTGATATAACCAACTGTTTGCTAAACTGTTTTATGTGTGTGTGTGTGTTGTGGTGAAAAAAGCAAAGCATTGAGAAATAGACTCAGCTGTGATTCTCAGAATAGCAGAGAAGAAGAGCTTGAGGTAGAAGAAAAGCATGAGAAAAGCCTTAGTAGAAGATCCAAACAATTGTACAATGATCACAGAGAGCCTCATAGGGAAAAGAAAGGTATGTGAGAAGTGGAAGAAAGCAGGATGATTTAAAAAGAAGCAGAGTAGAGGTCAGAAAGTCAAGTAAGAGAGAGATATCTTATTTGCAAAGCAGAAATAGAGATGCAGATGTAGAGAACAAACGTATGGATACCAAGGGAAAAGGTGTGTGTGGGGGTGAATTGTGGGACTGGGATTGACACATATACACTACTATGTATAAAATAGATAACTAAAGAGAACTTACTGTATAGCACAGGGAAATCTACTTGGTGCTCTGTGGTGACCTAACTGGGCAGGAAATCCAAAAAAGTAGGGATATATGTGTACATATGGCTGAGTCACTTTACTGTACAGCACAAACTGACACAGGAATGTAAAGTAACTATACTCCAAAAAAATTAATTAATTAATTAATTAAAAAAAATAAATTCAGGTAATTTTTTAATTATCTGAAATGTACAAAATTCAAGATGAATGTTTTTAAGAATAAAATTATCATCACTACTTTATAGGTAGTTAACATGATCCATAGTTTTCTCAATCATTTTACTTTAGTTTATGAAACAGGAAATTGATATAATTTCTAAAATTTAATTTGAGGCACAAAAACATATCAAATATTTTCCTTGTTCCTTGTGAACATGCTAGCAATAAAATTGAAACTGAGGGAATTTTGCAATTTATGGCTCTAAATGGAGAATATGCATATTTTTTTAGCAACGGGATGTGCTGTACCAGGGTTCCATTCAAATGATGTTTTTAAACAGCAAAGGTAACTACATAACAGGATAATATCTAAAGATATAAAGTAAGTGATTTAGATACGGCTAGTACTCTACCGATTGCCCCATTTTTCAGCTTAGATCCCCTGTATATTTAGATTTCAATTAAAAAAAATATATTCCTTTCTGCTTTTAACAGGACTAGTTTATTCTAATCTAAAATGATGTGAGGAAAAAATACAGCAGGAACATGATATCCAGTGTTAACAGTTTTACATAAAAGGTCATTCTGTGGCCACTGTTGTGAGAATATGCTCCTGAATATTTTTGCATACCTCATGAGGCAGACAGCAGGGTAATAGAATCAGATTAACATTGCTAGGATTTACATAAAGGAGAAATACTTTTGTTAGTGTTTCTCAGAGTGTGGTCTGTGGGTGCCTGCCCCAGAATCACAGAGGATGTTGGTGAAAAATTTAGGTCTCTGGGCATCTCCCAGGACCACTGACTTACAACCTCTGGGAGTTTACTCATGAATCAATTATTTTAGATATACCACAGGCACTTTCTCCTGAACTTGTAACTATCTGATGTTGACAAGTGCAGGCTTCCTGGGAGAAATTAGGTGGTTAAAAATAAACTACATTTTCTTCCTGTAGGTTAGGAAGTGTGCAAATAAATTAAGCATGCAAATCAGGGGTAAAATACCTGTAGAGAGAACAAAGCATGTATTAGTAAATATTTTATTTTATATTTAGTTTGAAAAATGCTGTAATTCTCATGTATGCCAGATTACAGAAAAATCTTCAAGGAGTATATAATAAATCTGAATACTTCAGTCCTAACCATGACTTGAAAGACAGTAGAAAAGTTCTACAAACTTATTCTCTTTATACAAATATTCTTAACCTGAAAATACCTAAAGAGGTATTCATATTGCATGATAACAATACAAAAACTATTCTATAGCTTGTTTATTAGTATTCCAATGAGAAACTGAAATGACTTATATATTTATTATATTTACATGTTATATCATAAATTATATAAATTTTTCTTCTTTTGCTAAAGTCCATCACCTTGTCACAAGAAAATGAGTGGTCTCAAACATTCTTTTTCTGTGCAAAATTGTGTATGTGTGACTATATAGTAAATATCTAGAAGTGTGTTCACTGGATATTCTTTTTCAAAATACCACTAAGTCACCTAACTAAAAAGGTTGTGACAATTTGCATGCTCATCAAAATACTAAAACGACCAACTCCTTTCCCAAATTCCTATTCACCTTGGCTATTAATAAACTTTTTCATCTTTACCTGACATATGAATAGAAAATGGGGAGTTTTTATTATAATTTGCAGTTATTTAAATCAACTGAGATTGTACATTTGTATGCTTATTGGCTATTTATCTATCTATTGATCAATTCTGTTACTGATCTTTTTTTTAATTGATTTCTAAGAGATGTTTTATGTAAAGCACTTCACCCTCTTGCTATCATATAGTTGCCAGGTTTTTTCTGGTTATTTGTCCTTCAGTTTGGTTTATTATATCATCTATACAAGAACTTTAAAATTTTATGTAATCAAATTCATTAATATTTCCTTTTCTGCCTTTCTTTTGTGTATCACACTAAGAAAATTTTTGTATATCTTTCTAAGTCTGAAATCTCTAACTTATTAATCTCCATTTTTCAGTGGTCTCATAAATTAATAATAGCTAATTATACACTATGTTATAAACATTATTTATATCTACTTTTACTAGGTTTCTTGTGTTCCTCCCATTCAAAATAATTGATTCACCTGATCACAAGGGTGATTCACATAAATAGCTTAGAAAGTTTAGAAAACTAAAAGAAAATTAGAAGTATTCACCATATTACACAAATACTGCAACTGCCACTAGTTGATATATATTATTCACCTATTTTCTTATGTTTTATCTATTAATGTGTTAATCAATTAATTTGACCATATTTTTATCTCATTGTATATTTTTTTATAAACTAATTTTTAACATCACAGGTCTTTTCCCCTGAAGTTCCTTGTAAACCTTACTTTAATAGCAACATAAGTGTTTCATTACATAGACATGCCATAAGTTTTAAGCAGGCTAATTCCAGCTTGTTTGCTATTTTATTTAAAATTGTGTTAAGTATCTTTTTCATAGTCTTCTGAATAAAATTATCATTATGAACAATTCTTAGAAGTTAAGTTCCTGGGTAAATCTATATGAATATATTTTCGGCTTTTTTCATATGTTGACATATTACCCCAAAGGAATGTTTTACTGACTGTTACCCCTTGAGTTGTGCGTGACGTTTTTCCTTTAACTGAAACCTTGCCAATATTTGATAATGTTTCTTAAAGTCTATCTATAACAATAAAAATCTTTGAAAATTTAATATACAAAGGATTTTTAAACTAATTATATGTTTCAATGGAATATTTGCCCTTGTTGTGTCTTAAGCATATTACCTAATGAGCTATAAATATAAATGTTTATACTATTTGAGATGATTGCTAAGAATTACAACTTCATAGTCTAAAAAAAAAAATTACCTAAAGAAATGAGACCCACATATGCCTTTTTGTTGCTTGCTATCTGCATATAAACACAGTATTATGAAACTGTAGATTATCAAATGCTAAATAAAAAGTTTAAAAACAACCAGAAATAAAAACAGATTAACAACAAATCAATAACGAGATTGAGAGCAGACTTCCAAACTTCAACATAAAGGTCAGAAAACAATGACATCATATGTTTAACTTGTTGCAAAAAAAACTGCCATTCAGATAGCCAGATTAACTACCATGGATGAAAGGCAGAAGAATAAAAGGTAAAACTAGATAGAGTTTATTTATAAGCCTTTTCTAAAGAACTACCACAAAGGTATAATTCAAGTTAACACAGTAGAAAACACAGGGAAATAACAATTATGAGGAAAGAAACTGATAGTCATGTAGTAAAATCTATATATAATTTACTGTAAATATCAATATTAATAGCAGGAACTAGTGAAGGAGATTAAATTTAAGGTAGAGGTAAAATAAAGGACAACAATAATGTACTGTATGTGAGACTAGCCACTGGAGTTAACTAATCTGTGTCAGATGTTATTGGAAAGAGAATGGAGTGTATAATTCTTTAGATGTTGCCATGCTAAATATTCATATTACAGATATACACACAAACGTTAAAACTACATAAATATAAGGTATTACTTCCAAACCAGTGAAGATAAGGAAAGGAAATAAAAGTTAATACAGAAAATTCTATCAATGAATAGATGTCCAGAAAGGAGATAAGGGAGAAAGAATAAACACTGAAAATAAAAGCACAAAATATAGCCAAAAAATAAATCCAAAATATTAATAATCAAAAGAGTGAAAATAAAATCTGTTCTTAAAAGACAGAAATACATATTCAATGGAAAATATACATCTTTAAAACAGACACCTCTGAAAACTATAAGATTAAAATAAAAAATTAAAAGCAAACAATGAGAAAGTATACTAGAGTCACTTACAAGCAAGAACATTAGACAAAATCAGGAAAAAAAATGAGTTTTTAGTCACAAAGAGCACCATTATGCATAATGACAAAAGGAAGAGTTTACCAGGAAGATAAATTTCTGAGCTTTTGAAATGTGAAATGGCAAACACTATGTCACCTAATACATTCCAGCCCAGCCTCTAGGTTCTTCACACACATTAATTTGCTCACAATGTATCACAACCAAACAGGAGGGTCCATTTTACACATGAGGTCACAGCAGTTGAAAGTTTAAGTACCGATTCTGAACTCACACATCTAGCTATGGATAAAGTCAGATGTATACAGTAAGCCTGGCTGCAAAGCCTAGGATGGTGCAGGACATAAGAAGCTGCCACAATTACAGAAAGAGACATTTACCTCACATCTGAAATAATGCAGACTGAATCCAGGCACGTTCTGGACCTTTAACAACACCTGATCAGGTTACAAAGAAAGTCAAAAATGCCTAGTAGTTGAAAATACAGAGCATGTTCTCAAAGCACTCAGTTAATTATCCAGGAAAGGATATGATAGCTCCAAAAAAGTAATATAGAGAGAATTTTTTTTATAAAAACGCACATGCACACACGAGATATAGAACTGCTCTAAGAAGAAATCATAATAAAAATAATATATATTTAAACAACAAAAATACCAGATATCTAACATGCGGAACGAATTTAAGGCAGCCTTTGAAATAAAAATTATAACCTTAAATGTATTAGAATAAAGATATAAAATCAATTAAATTTACTTATCACAAGGAGAGGACAAATGCTCCCCAAAAGTTGGAGAAAATGATAAAAGCAGATTTAATAAACTGGAAAATAAATTGAAATACTGTATAGAGAATAATTAATACCTTTAAATACTGTCATTTGAAAAATAAAACAAAATAGACATATGACAAGATTACAAAAAGGGGAAAAAAAGATTAAAAGTTAAAATAACATTTAAACTACAGATATAATTTTTAAATTATAAATGAATATCATGAATAATTGTAAAACAGTAAATATGAAAACTTGGGCAAAATGGACTTTTATAGAACAACCTAAATTAATAAACTATTTTTAAAAGATGTAAAATTTTGATAGGAATACAGACATTAAAGAGATCAAATTAATTTTCAAAATGTTACTAGACTGATTTTACTTTAAGAAAATAGATGCAAAATTATAAAATAAAGTCTTAGCATGTTTTACAAAGCAATGAAAAGATAAATATAATATATCCTGACTAAAAAAAGTTTAATTTCAGAAAGGGAAGGAAGTCTTATTAGAAAATCTATTCATGTAATTCAACACATAAACTGATTTAAAAGAGAAAAAAAAGAATGTGATATTCTCCAGTGATTCAGAAAAGCATGTGATAATATTGAGCACCCAATAAGATGTATTTTTTTTTAGCAGTGTGTAGAGAGATTACTTCCTTAACCTGATAAGTAGTATTATCAAAAACTTGCAGAAAACATTGCACTTTACAAAAAGTAGTAGAGCATACAATTTTATATTGTTCTGGAGATGTATCCAAAACAGTAAGACTAAAAATAAAGATGAATCAATATTGTAAAATGTCAATTAACCCCAAGTAATCTATATGAAGGGTCAGAAAGCTATGACTTGTCGGCCAAATCCAGCTCATGGTCTGTTTTTGTACTGCCCGATGAGCTAACAGGTTAGTAGTCTGTTGTTGTTGCAGTACTAATTGTCAGGCAATTTTCTAAGGTCTTTATTTGTTTCATTTTTTTTTTTTCCTCTCACAAACACTCCATGAAGCAATAGCCATGTTTTCCCATTTTACAGAGAAAGAAATCAAGACACACAGTCAGATAGTTACTTGCCTAACATCACAGAGCTAGGAAACAGTGGAGCACAGATTCAAACTCAAGCTGTTTCCCTCTAGTCTTTCTAAGCATTGATTGGAATGATAATGCCAACTTCCTGAGGTTGGAGAAAGAAAAAAAGCCTTGGAGGCTAGAGGTCTAGCAATAAATACAATGTGAGTTTTGTTTCTTTTCTTGTTTAGCTTTTTTTCCTAATTTTGCTGTGTCCTTTCTTCCAGAGAAAGTTGAAGGTAACTGTAGCAAATTACAAACAAAT
This sequence comes from Grampus griseus, assembly GCF_964374135.1. Classification (NCBI taxonomy): domain Eukaryota; kingdom Metazoa; phylum Chordata; class Mammalia; order Artiodactyla; family Delphinidae; genus Grampus; species Grampus griseus. Next base: position 66,186,034 of record NC_139009.1, on the reverse strand, counting down.
TCTGTTTCCTATTAACATCTACTTTTATTTTTTAATCAAATTAAAGAGTTCTCTTGAGTGTGAAAAAGTGGTGATTTGAGATTTGTAAAATTTGAGTTCTCATTGAGTGGTAAGGTTCACAGAGAGAGAAAAGGCAGGTGGAAACAAGAAAAGAGTGAATGGATGTACGACATGTAAACTTTGTTTAAAATATATATGTATATATATATATATATATATATATATATATTTGAACTAATATTCAGAAGAAATTTAGGAAAAATGGAACCTGGGAAGTTGACAAAATTAGAAGAAACTGAGGAAACTGAGATATTAGTAGGATCATCCAATAAGCACTGGATGAAGTTCCAGAAATTAAAGTTTATACTAGAAAAACAATTAGTACTTTTCTTTCCTTTTACTAAAGAAAACTAGAAAGTCCTTCTCTACAAAATGACTTTGGAACTTAAAATTTATAGCAACTAGATCAAGAAGTGCTACAACCACAGAATGTTTGATATTGCATTTATAAACTAGATATAGATAAATCTTTGAGACCAGATGGTCTCTAGTCAAGATTTTTGAAAGCAATTAAGACTGGCACTAAAGTTTCATAGTAAAAATAAATAGTCATTGAGAGTAGTCACTCTGTTAGAATCAAAATTTACTGACATCCAAAAGAAAAGTCCCACTATAAACCCTAGAGTTACCATCTAATGACTTTCACTTCCATATTAGAAAAGTTGGCAAAATCTGTGCAAAGTTATTAGCTTCACTCACATTTAAACAAATAATTTTAAGAAGAGAAATAGTGGGTTTTTTGTTTATATGTTTGAGAAAATCATGTCCGTCTAGTATAGAAACCATAGGGAAATGGGTACTAAGTTTTAGTTCCTGGATTATTCTTTTTAAACACCTTTGTAAATTATGGAAAGAGAAAGTTCACTGATTAATTCCCTGCAAGTCAGTTCCCTCTTCAGTCTTCAGTATATTTATTCCCATTTGCTTTGAAATTCCTTCTTAGCTCCTCGATCTCACATTTTCATCACAGCTCATTTACTTTAAATTTCAGTCTTTTTTTTCTTGCAGCTATTTCCTGGAGCCTCACATCTTCATGTAATCTTTTGAGTGTGCCAAACTTTCTAACGTCATATATTTTTATTCAGCAATGGAAACTGTGGCTAGGCAGGATGAGGACATGAGCTTGCCCTCTAGCTTCAGAAGTGAGGGAATAAAAGAGGGCATGTGGAAAGGTCCCTGTCCATTTTCTCACTTCCAGTGAGGCTTTGCCTTTTTGACTCTGTACCTGAGCAGTTTCACCTCTATTTTCTACTACGGAGTAGACTTTTCACTGTACATTGATCTAGGCTGTTTCCATTCCTGCCTAGACTTTTCTGACTCTATGTTAACAGCAATGTCCCCTGCAAGGGGCACATCCACTTCCACTCCCAGTCCATTCCTACCATATACTTCCTGACCAATTGTTTTCTATGAGTCGTATATCTGAATATAGCTTTAAAAATGAAGGGGAGAGAAAGAAAAGTGATGAAATCCAAATAAGGTGGATAGCTTAGTTAATAGTATGGTAACAAGCCTAATTCCTGGTTTGATGTTATATGCTTATACAAGATGTTTTCATTGAAGGAGCCTAGGTGCAGGGTACCTGGGAATTCTGTACTGTTGTTACAACTTCTTATGAATCTAATATATTTCAAACTAAAAAGCTGAAAAAAGGAAGAAGGCAGGAGACATGAAGCAGTGTTTCATATACCTCAAAACACAGTACCAATGTTGTTGAAGGACAGTGCTTCCATTTTATATTTTGTATAAACCTTGGATTTCTGAGTCTGGAGACAGACAGAAATTGAAGATAAATCCTTTTCTATTTTTTTTTTTTCACAAGTGAGTTTTATTTCCTGGTTGACTATAATGCAAACATTCAATATATTAATTGTTTACTTCTTCTGTAATCTCTTTTCTACTCTTACAGTTAGTGAAATATATTCAAAGACCCTCATTATAAGTTATCCATAAGTGTAAGTTTTAGAAATTTTAAGTGACTATTTTTTATTCTCATACCATCCTAGTTTTTGTTGGTTTTTATTTTTAAATTTTAGTTTATTTTCTTTTATTATTTTTTGTTTTGTTTTTGAGGACTGGGAAAAGTTGTATAAAGGTCAAATGCCATTTTAAGTCAAAAGTATCCCCAATCTGGTTGATATTTCTTATGACCCTGTTTAGTAAGCCTTTTTTTTTTTTTTCCCCAGAAATCATTAGGTTTATTTCTGTGAGCAAGTAAATTGTGTTTGACCAGCTGTTCTACTGCACTCATTTCCAGAAGGAATTGAATTTGCTTCTGAACTCTGAACTCACAATGGCTAAACTTGGCACAATGTGTTTTCTCATTCTTACCCCAAAAGACCAAGCACATGCAGTTATTTAATATCATGCAATTTTGAATGTGGGCTTAAAACAACATGGAGGCTTACAGCAACACAACAGTGTATTTTTCCATGAAGTGTCACGTGTGCCTTCCAGAGTGAAGAAAGCACTGTTAATGCTGAAATATTATTTGCAATTTATTCATTTTTATTGGATCAGTACTAATATATGTGGAGATTTTTTTACCAGATATCAATGCCTAGTAACATTTCTGCAGTTTATAATGAAATGACTACCTGTGATTTATGATTTATAATTATGGGCTTTTAAAAATCACCATTCTTCCTGAAATGTGCTGTGAGGTTCATTGTGTTTATTAAGAATTCAATTCTTCAAATCTGGTACTGTACTGTGTTCTGCAGCTCTGTAACTCCCCATCTAGCAAAATGGCTATAATATAGACAACATTCAGTAGTTTTTTTCAAATTAATAAGAATATAAGTAAAAGCAACTTTTTGAAGATCAATTCTCCATGGCATTTCTAAATGAGTTGGGACAGTTTTGTCCCAGATTATATTTCCAAGGAGGTTTGTATAACAGAAGGCCTTGGAAGATAGAGATACTTTCTTCCTCAGCAGAGGGCAGTTTGCTCCTGACCAGTATAACAAAGATAATGTCTTCTTCCTGCACAAAGTTGGACGAATCTGCCAGCAGCCTGCTATAATACTGGGGTTTATCTAAGTGTGGTTGGTTCCTTAGCTGTAAGATAAACCCACTGCGTACACAGTATACTCCCTTGGCCATATGCATCACTGCTGTGGGCCCTAGGGGCCCAGGGAACCAAATTAAATATAAAGCCCATGCTTCTTGCTGTACCATGAGTAATAAAGACCTTTATCTCTTACATATGAGTTTTGTGCCTCCTGCCACTATGCATAAAACTGTGGCAGACTGAGTTGCTAGCCTTCAAATGGAGTAAAATCACATTCCCTTCAAGTTTCTTGAAATAACAATTTAGCTTGGAGCACATTATGAGTTTTTGAGTAGCTAGGAGGAACTTGAAACCAAAGGGAGGTATATCGGATTTGGAGGATTAAGTTCAGAGAGAGGAGCACAAAGGAGAGGTTGAACATATGTAAAGGAGATATGACTGATGTAGTCAGTTCCTAGAACAGAATTGACAGGAGAATCTCAAGGCACAAGAGTAAAGCATGGTTTGGGGAAAGAGGAAGTCCACTTCATCCTGTGTGAATGGAGAAAAGAAAGAAAGAACATTGTGGCAGCAGAAAGATTAATAAATAAAGAGGTGGAAAATTGAAGAAAATCAAGCCTGTTGACCACAATTTTCTAGGTTGTCAGGCAATCTGCTGAGGGAGGGGGTGAGAATTGAGTACAGAGAAAGTCTGAGGAAAAGGAATAGTTCTGAAATTGTCAGTAAGAGGATGAGAGAAGTAGCTCACTAAAGACAGGTAATGGGATTGATAGGTGGTTTTGAGGGCCCAGCTGAGTTCAGAAAATACTTATCTGTAGAGTTCTTAAAATACTGTCACATTATGGTCTCTAGCAGAAGCAAGTTGCTGTGAAATAGTAGAGAAGGCCCATTTTAGAAGTTTAATTTTCCTGGAAAAGACAAAGAATAATATCCATTGCCTGTTATTTTGTGATGAACCTTAAAGTTTCATGCCCATCCCAGGTCCTAGCTAATTGTACATTCACAGAGGTAGATGACCATTGAGATGATAGATGAGTAACATTCTTTTTACTTTTTTTTTAACATCTTTATTGGAGTATAATTGCTTTACAGTGTTGTGTTAGTTGTTGCTATATAACAAATTGAATCAGCTATATGTATACATATATCTCCGTATCCCCTCCCTCTTGCATCTCCCTCCCACCCTCCCTATCCCACCCCTCTAGGTGGTCACAAAGCCCCGAGCTGATCTCCCTTTGCTATGCAGCTGCTTCTCACTAGCTATCTATTTGAGTAACATCCTTTTAACAGAAAACTCATTGTTTGATTCTCCAGTAAAAGTTGAAACTTACATACATGTTCTAACACCTTTTTACTATATGATACAGTCCTCTCCCATCCAACTAATCATATTACAGATTAAATCCACCTTGTCTTGAAATCATGTATTAATGAGGGGCCGTGGGCATGAAACTAGAGTTAATTTGCCTGGATGCCTCCATTCTTTTTATTAGTGAAGTCTAGACAGACCATGTCACCAAGAAGCTGTGAGTGATGGGGAACTTCAATGAAGCACTTGGCAAATGCATGTCAGAGAAATTCTTAATAATAATAAATCCTCTGGCAAGACAAGAGTACTTAAGTCTGATGGTGACAGTTTAGTTTACAGAAATAAAGCCTATGTTCTCTGCTCCATTTTCTGAGTATGAATGGTTTTAATCGTGCTGTTTGGCAGATAGCTACATCAATCCATCTCATCATATCTAAATTCTGTCATCTTTGGTTAGTCATCCATAGACATATTTCTAAACTTCAAAAACAAAGAAAACCTTGTTTTATTTTTCATTTTCATCTAGCAGCTATAGAAGCATTCTCTCATTTACAGTTTGAAAATGAATGAATCTCCTGTGAAATGAAATGATGCTGTTTCTCCAAAATTAGAAGAGTAAAGATTGGTGTCAAATCAACCTTATGTTAATGTTTCATAAAGTATCATTGCTAGTGGCAGTAGTTATTATACTTAGAAACCTGATGAGCTATATATCTACAGTCCTACATCAGATTTGTCCTCATTTTCTGACCCCCACCCCCTTGCTTTCTCAAACCAATTTCAACATCTTCCCTTGTTTCTTTCCAGCCTGAGAGTATAGATTAGCTTTAGTGAAGAGTGTATCTCTCTAGAAATGCCATGTACATTGCCTTGACCATAGTCTTTGTGGATACTTCAACTCCAATATATTCAAGTGTTTCTGGTAACTGTTTTATGTTGATCAGAAAGTTTGAGGATGACCTCAGTCTCAGTCTTTTCTTGGGATTTTCCTATATTATACACAAAACCCTGCATCAATATCAGTAGTCTCTGTTTCTTTCCTATACCTTGACCCACAATGGATTAAAAATATATAAAAATATATATAAACCAAGGGCAATGCCTTATTTATTCTTTTATTCCCAGCTTCTAAAACAGAGACTTGTACCTTGCATATATTGTAGCATAACAGAAATGTGACACATTTTCAATTCACATAAACCACATATATTTGAATTTGGGCTCTATTACTTTATATTGAACTCATTAAGCCAAAGTACTCTCACCTGTAAATAGAAATATTAAAATATACCTCATGATTTATTCTAAGGATTAAATAAATGTTATTCAAGCTAGCTTGTATTTTTTAAAAAGTAGCTTATGTTTAAGGATTCAAGGGTGTCTCATAGTACCCCAAGGGCAAGGATAAAGAAAGGACTCAGAACAAGACTGTATGTGAATACAATCATGACTTCCATTTTCCTTCTCATACCTGGTTGATGCTAATCTGCTACCTTCTTTATTTCTTGAATCCAATTTCTCTTCCTCTCCAAAGCACATGGTAGAAACAGGTGAGCTACCTGCAGATAAAATGATCTTTCTCTTCTTCTGCCCAAATTCCAAATTATTTGAGAAAAGAGAGGTTGGCCTACCTTGGGAACCTGACTACACCTGTTCCTGGGTGAAGAGGATAGTAAGTATTGGCAAGGTCATACAGTAGAAAGCTGGATCTTCTAAGCCACCTCTGGGTAGTTCAGGTAACACTCCTGGTGGCTTGGATTAGAAGAGAAGTCTAGGTTATGAAAGAGGAAGAAATATTTTCCTACTACAGAGTTTTTTATTTAAAACACAGATTATTGAATAATATTGTCTAATTGAGCTTTATATGATGATGGACAAAAGCATCTAAAGTATTTTCTTGCAAACCAGGAAATAATATTTGATTTTAATTAATTTAAATTTAAATACCCATATGTGGTTATTGACTAGTATATTGGACAATGTAGCTTCAAAATTTCGCTGTCAACAAATGGAAGCTTTTCCTATGAGGTAATCTATCCTTGTTTAATGAATGTGTAAGTGAACGTCTTCCCTAGACAGAGAACAGTTACTGGTCATCTCTTATTACTCAATCCTGCAGCTGTTTTTATACTTTCTGTAATTTCCCCTATTCTTTAGGTACTTGGAAACAGAAGTAACTGGGAGAGGTGTGTTACAATTGTTTAGTAAGAACAGAGTTAGCTGCAGCCTGCTGTGGGGGGTCACTGAGTTTCTAAAGATGTGGAATAGCGAGAAATTGGAAGGGGGTAGCAAAAATGGAAGAAGAGAGCAGAGGTATTATTAATCTTTGCCTACTCCACAATTTCACATGAGATATGCTCTATTCAAAAGTCCTTTAGACAAGTTATTCAATTCTAAACAGGTTACTACCTCAAGTAGAAAATGAGATATGTGCTCACAATTAATCATTGTCTCATGTACACATTTTCATGGCAGTAACTGGAGTTGCAATCAAAAACAACATAGACAGGCTCCCACTTTTGTGTAGCTTATTATCTAGTAAGTGACACTAAAAAATGAAAGAATGACACCAAGTGCAAGTGCCATGGAAACCTATGTGGGAGTGTGGAGGGGCATTGACCCAGGTTGTGAGGAAAGGAAGGCTTGTTTGTGGAAGTACCTCTTTAACTGAGAGCTGAAAAAGGATTTTGTCTTTATATAAGAGCAGTTGGAATTTATTAATAATGGGAAGGAGGAAGAGGGAGAGATAGTGATGGGACTAGACTTGTAACTTTAAATATTGCTTTGATTTTAGCTTGGAAAGACAGACAGGAGAGGGAGAAGTTAAGTGGATAATGCAGTGTCTGGGGCAGAGATGATAATAACTTGACCAAGGATGTTGTTCGAGATAGACATAAAAATGATAATAGTAAGTACAGTTCTTGAGACTGAAGAGGGTATTGGATAGTTTATATGAGTGTGAAATAAACAACACTGATGACTTTCTGTGTTTCACTTATACTGCTGCATGGATAGTGGTACTTTTCACTGAGATAAGAGACAAGAAGTTGGAAGCATTTGAGAGAGGTAAGAGGAATTATAGATTAATTTTTTATGATAGTGGCCTTTGAGATACCCAATGGAGATGTCAGATTAAAAGTTAATAAATTGCTTGGAACTTTTAGGAGTGGTCAGGGTTAGAGACATAAATTTGGCTTGGGGTGGAAATGAGACAATTCGGGTGAGAATATAAAGTAAGAAAAGGAAGCCATCTAGGAATAAGCCTAGAAGATTTTGAATAGTTAAAGACTGGGTGGAAAGTAATAAAGCTTAAAATGTGGAGAAGAAGTGACTAGACAAATAGGCAAGGATATGTCTTGTAAGCCAAGGAAAAGCATGTTTCAAGGAAAAGAGAATAGTCAACTGAAGTGAATCAACTAGGAAATTAAGTAAGTTGAGTGCCATTGAGTAAATGACTATTAGATCTGGAGACCTTGGTGAGAGATGCTGTGGAGGAGGGCAGTACAAGGAGCCAGATTGGACTGAATGTGTGAGAAGGAGGTAAAACAACGGATGTAGAAATAATGAACAATGCTTTTAACAAAGATGTCTGTGAAGAGAAAGTTCATTGTATTTATTTATATTTATTTTTGACTTAACTTTCAAAGTGGTACATCAACCAATCTGGACATTTCATTTCATATATATATATATATATATGTATATATATACACATACGTGTGTGTGTGTGTGTGTGTGTGTGTGTGTGTGTGTGTGTGTAATCAAACTGTTCCATCAACAAGAAGGGATTTATTGCTTAGATTTTTAAAACATATTGCGTAGAGAAAATAAAGACGCAAATAAAAACATCCACAATCCCAACACTCTTACATGGTTTATTTGCATATATTAATAGGTAATATTTATATTAATAAGTATTAATAAAGTCACTCAAGCAAACTAATAAGTAACAAACAAATCTTATTATTTACCTTCCCTTTATTTAGGTGGAGGTCTTACAGTTTATTTTAGAGACATGCCAAATCTAAACTTATTAACCTCTATGAAAAAAAAGCTGTGTCAAGAGAAAAATCATGAGAGCTTTTCTGGTTGCTTGATCACTGAATGACTCCTTAGTTTATTCATATTTTTTTCACGTAATTTTAAAAAAAAGCTGAGTGTTTTCACAGAGCTGGAACACAGGCTGATAGGATATAATTAAGTATTATGTTCTGGGGACTGACCTGAACTTTGTGGTATTTGGCAATTAACTAGGTGATAACAAGACTTTTATCATTGACTCTGTAGTATTTCTTGAGAAAATCAACATTCAGTAAACATGTTCTTGGTAAATTTTATTCTACTTAAGGCTAGTTTTTATGTGTAAGAGTCAAAATGTAGATCTAGAGTCTACTTGCCTAAAGAAAACATTCTACTCTTTTCTTTTTTCTTTTAAAGATTATTAGTTCTTACATCTCATTAGTGTTCAACTTCTACCCTGAAAATAGAGGTAGAGGTTTGGGCCCTGAAAGACTTGATAGAATCCATAAAAGTGAAATCCTTCTCACTGGAAGGATCAATGTTGGTTTAAAAGTTTGATTTAAATAAATGTTGTTTGTTTATCTCCTAAGAGGTAGAATTATGCGATTATTGGGGATTTGTTCTACTCTGGTGAATCTAAAAGCAGTGATTTTCCCACACAGAAATTGCTTCAACAATGAAAATAGCAAAATAATATAGGTGATTCTGGTTATTATGAATCAGAAGATCTGTATTATGATGAATCTAAGATCTCTAGGCTCATGTTACATGCCTGCCTTACTGTTAAGCTACTTATTGGAGTGGATTTAGTTAGACTCCTGTCTTCTTCCTTCATGGGGTAGAGGCTGCATTAAAGGCTGTTGACTCACTGAGGGTGAGGCAAACTTCCAGGAGATGGAGGATGTAGCAAAAGGATGGAGTGAAAGGACATTATGGGACTTGCAGAGGGCACAACAGGAATTCAGATGGCTCTATAAATTCAAAAAGCAGTGTCTCCAATTTTCATTATGGCTGCTAGACTCTTAGGGCTCTCCCTTTAAAATATATCCTGGTAGAGGTTTTTCTGTAAGTTAACATTTGGCCCTCTCCTGGTTAACTCCTACTTTCTTGTTTGGACTTGAATCCACAATTCCCTTTAATTCTCTAAGTCCTTTAAAATGGAATTAATTTTGTAGCTTTCTCCAAATACACCCCCTATATATAGCAGTTAGTTTGAAGATTCAATTTTTAGTGGAATTTTAAACAAATGTGTGCTGAGGAGCAGAAGGTAAACATTCTTGTGCTCAGAAACCACTCATCCTGCTACACTGTGGCAGGTATGCTGATATTGAATGCAAATAAAAGTTCATGCACACAGAGAGAAGTAAACAAGAGGTTTTTTTTGTTTTTTTTTTTTTTGCTTGTTGTCCATGGCATTTTCTGCTTCTAAATGCACAATTTATGAGAAAGACTTTACCAACTAAATTTGCCTTTTGAAATTCAAATTTAGGTATGTTTAGAGGGAATACATGTAGCCCATTATCTTTAGTAATTTTTTAACTGTGGTAAATGTGTCAATCATATGTGGAATTATATATCACTTGTAATTGAAACTTTCCATTATACTAAGAAGTACTCTAGTTCAACAATTTTAAACGGTTTCTTTTCATTTGAGAATTCAAAGAGTTATATAATAGGTTTAGTTAAAATTGCAAAGCATTCCTCTTAATGCCTTCTTGCAAAAGAGGAGATAAATCTTATATATATATACTCTGTGTTCAGTTAAAGCTGTAGTCTATGTATAGAGAATGCAATTATTTGTGGTAAATTCTCCCCTTTTTATTGAGGACTTAATGTTAATGAGACAGAATTTTGAAGAGCACTTTTATTAGTCATTTACTATTTATGTCACGATTCTGAGTCAGAATGGAATTTTGGGTTGGATGCAAAGCTCAGTAAACCATTTCAGGATGACAAGACACAGAATTCATGAAATGGTACATGGCCCTGATTCCTTAAAGGACATAAGGGAAATTACCACCACTACTTCTATTCAGTGAGATGACTGGTAATAATAACTGGCTTTGTTATTTTCCATCTCACTACTGTCATTAGGGACAACGCTGGAGTCCGTGTCAGTTCAGGACTATATGCTATATTCTTAGGAGCACATTTTTCTTTTTCTTCTGATTTCCTACACTTTTCAGTTTCATTATTTTTCTTCTTTGCCTCCTACTTTTTTTCTTTTCAATATTCAGTGCCAAGTACTAAAGATATGTGGATAGCCCATGAGAACTACATAACATGAAATTTGAAGGCATAGCATAATGTTTTTATTATCAACCCTGATAATGTTTATTGTGGATTTTAATTATGGATATAGTATAAATTATAAAGGGACAAAATAGCATTGTTGTTAAGAACATGGATTTGGGGGACATATTGCCTAGTTTCAAGTGCCCTCTTCACACTTATTGATCTTGGGCAAGTTACTTAACCTCTTGTTGCCTCAGTCTTCTCATCTGTGGGCAGTAATAGTACCCATATGGATTCTTATGACGATCCTTTGTTAAACACATAATATTGTACATTAAAATTAAATTAAGTAAAATTTTCTTGCTTTATAAATTAATAAATGTACTAATGTTGAACCAGCTTTTGTTTACAGACTAACTATTCTAGTTTTCCTACTGACTTGTTTAGTCTCAAGAAATTTATAAATTAGGCACTTAAAAATAGGAATCATTTATATGGTTGTTATGGAGAAAATTTTTTTTTAAAAAAATGGAAGGAATAGTTATGATATCTTCTATCTTATGGCCCTGATGCCAAGGCAGAATCAGTCGGATTTTCATCATCTCATCACAGGTCAGATTTTATTCAATACTTGCCATAAAATGGGCTACTCTAGAATGATAGCTAAATTAGGCCAGTTCCCATATTACCTCTCATGGGAAAGAGGAGGAATAGGGTCAGTTTTAGGGTAGCATCTGTCCCTGGTTCTCATCTTTCAAACCACCTAGTTTCTCCCCCAAATTTGTCCTACATTAGAAGTGTTGGTTTGATCTCTGATTGCTTTAGGTTTTCCCAATCAGAGACATGTGAATCAAAGTTCTATTTATGCTTACCTTACTTAGGGAGACCAGTCTTATATACTAGAATCTTCTTCTGACCAGGAAATGCTGAGTATAGTTATGAGACAGATATGTTTGATGGTTAAGACTATGAACTCTGAAAACAGACTTTCTGGAATGAAATCCAGGAATATGCCACTTTCAGCAATTTAACTAAACTTTCTGGGCCTCAGTTTTCTTAATCATCAAATATCAATGGCTATAGTGATAGAAATGGAGAAAGAGGGATGGGTTTAAGAAATATAAGAAATAAAATATTTGACCTTGATGTGGAATGATACTAAGATGACACCAGATTTCAACTTATGTCACCGATCTTAAGTTTACAAAATTTTTGCCAGTTTTGTTTCTTTGTGTTTGTCTTTTATAGTTTGTTTAATGGACTGTTTAAAGTATATCAGGCATTATTAGTTCACTGAAAATATAAATGGTATGGCTTCTAGACTATATTTTCAAGCAGTTTAGCTCTGAAAAGAATATATAGAACCATAGTTAGAAGATGTGGATTTCAGGGAACATTTTCTTTTAAAATGAGATAAAATTGAACATTATAATTTAGCTAAGGTAATAAGTCAAAAAAAGTAAAATAGTGAGGATGGAGAGCATGAAGTTGTTTGAAATAACATGATATCTCAAAATGTTAGAGAAAAAGGCTTAAATTTTCATTTAGAGAAGAAACCTCCTCAACTAAAATGGGACGAATGGATGGAAGAATGCAGAGTTTGATTCATCTGCGAGTGGCAAAAGGAGGAAGTTTAGAAAGTTCTTGCCTGATTGCCCTTTTTTTTTTCAGTGAAGGAGGAAGGATCATTTGCTGAGAGGAGGAAGGGAGTGAGGCATATGGGATTATAGGAAATAAAGCAATATGTAGAAGAATTCCTGAAGGAGTTACACTTACTAGGAACATATTGAGGAGGACCTGTCAGAGTTTAGAATCTGGATGTTTTACGAAGCTGTAACAAGATTGTGAGATTTTCTTATGCGTTCAGTCAGCTGTCCAAGACCAGAAACAGAAAGCTAAATTGTTGGATTCATCACAATGTGGGTAACTAACTAAGAAAGTTAAGTCCAATGGTAAGATACCGATAGAAATGGTGGCAGATGTGACAGACTCTGAGTGAACTACTGAGGGAAAATAATTAATGAACTTGGGAGAAGATTAATGTAGGAAGCTGCAGTATACCTTTAAAAAATTCGTAATGAAATAAGAGTATCCTGGAGGGATCAATGGCTACTAACTAATAAAAGTTAACATTCCTAATATATTTGTTGAATTTCAGTTGAGTCTATTCAGTTATATCACTGTACTTTGGACTATTCGAAAGATTGTAGAACCCCAAATCCCACTTCTGCTCTGTTCTTCTCTAGTAAGGGGGCATTAGAGAAGTCACTTAAATTCACTGGGCTAATTTATTTATCTACAAATTATAGCACTATGTATTTTTGGTAGACATTCAATTCATATCAGGTGAATAAATTAGTAAATAGAATAGTTGGGATTTAAAGATAAAGTTTTTGTAAGTTATTATAACATGTTTATACAACACTACATTTCCATTTCTCAGATATGTAAATATATATCTTATTTTTTTTTAAAGACTATAGAGCAGGAAAATTCAGGTTCTATTTTATTAACTAAGTCAGAGCTTATTAAAAAGTCCCTATCTGGGGCTTCCCTGGTGGCGCAGTGGTTGAGAGTCCGCCTGCCGATGCAGGGGACACGGGTTCGTGCCCCGGTCCGGGAAGATCCTACATGCCGCGGAGTGGCTGGGCCCGTGAGCCATGGCCGCTGAGCCTGCGCGTCCGGAGCCTGTGCTCCGCAATGGGAGAGGCCACAACAGTGAGAGGCCTGTGTACCGCAAAAAAAAAAAAAAAGTCCCTATCTGTAATGTCTCCTTTAACTAACTTAAATTGGCCATAATATATTTTAAATTAATTTACCCTGTTGAGTAAAAGTGTAGGGAAAGGTACAAAGCAAATATTATGTACCAGATAACTTTCATATCTCATTTCTCTCTCTTAATTTGCACAACCATCATTTGAGGGAAGTATCACTGCTCACATTTTATACTTGAAAATAATTAGGCTTAATGCAATCATATATAGTGGCAGATCCAGGATTCAAACCTAGATCTATGAAAGATATCTGACAAAATCTTAGCCTTCCAGGCTTTTATATTGCTCTTAGTTTACAGAGAGATTGAAAAGCCTTCTTAATGATAATACAGTTTATAGCAATATATTTCATAAGACCTACATATACTATGTCATAAATACCTTTATATTTTTCTCTAATTAGAAAAATTCTCAGAATAATAAGACAATGAAAGAATGGAATTAGGGAAATACGAGATGGGAAACTTTTTAATTACAGGAGTTAACATAATTTATTATTAGTGAAACATAGAATGGAAAACTGAAAGAGACCCCAAAACTTGCAAGAATTTTATATGAGAGATGATTGATTATATCAAAAATCTCATTTAAATAATTTGATTGGAATTGGGGAAAAAAAATTAGAAGATCCATGCCTAACAATAAGAAAAATCAATTTAATTTAGATTAAAAGATTAAAGTTGAAAACCAACAATACAATATAATTACAAACTAAACAGTCATCTGATTTTAGGCTGAGAAAGGTTTATGACCAAGTCCAAATGCAAAAAAAATTAAAAATTGATACATTTATTTCATAAGATTTTAAAAATTTAGATATCAAAAGCATTAAAAAAGGTAAGAAACAAGTAAAATATTGTAATTAAATGAAAAATAAATGATAATTAATACAATTGATGAAATGCTTTCATGGATCAATAAGAAAAAGCTGAATCACCTAGTGGGGAAAAGGACAACATATCAAAAGAGGAAATACACACACAAATAAAGATAATTCATTAGCCAAAGTATATATTAAATATTTAATATTAAATATTTGTACCCAACCCTATTAATAATGAGCAACATTTTTAAATTAAATAAAATTTTCCATTTTTATATTTGGAAAAATTGTAAAATTGTTAACAAATGTTCCCAAAGTCATAAGGTCGTGGGCAATCTCATTTACTGATACTGGGTATACATATTAGAAAAATCTATCAAGAATAAAATTTGTCAATGTACATTAAAACCTCATTTTTTTTTCTTTTATTTTTGTGGTACGCAGGCCTCTCACTGTTGTGACCTCTCCCATTGCGGAACACTGGCTCCGGACCTGCAGGCTCAGCGGCCATGGCTCACGGGCCCAGCCGCTCCGCGGCATGTGGTATCTTCCCGGACCGGGACACAAACCCGCGTCCCCTGCATCGGCAGGCGGACTCTCAACCACTGCACCACCAGGAAAGCCCAAAAGCTCATATTCTTAAATGGAGTAATTCAACATCTAGTAATTATCTCATTAAAAATTCCAAAATGTGGAAAAATTTATGTAAGAAAATGAATACTGTTAAAAACTGAAAATAACCACAAAGTATAATATTTTCCTGACATAAAACATTATGTTGGGCTTCCCTGGTGGCGCAGTGGTTGAGAATCTGCCTGCTAATGCAGGGGACATGGATTCGAGCCCTGGTCTGGGAGGATCCCACATGCTGCAGAGCAAATAGGCCCGTGAGCCACAACTACTGAGCCTGCGTGTTTGGAGCCTGTGCTCCGCAAAAAAAGAGGCTGCGATAGTGAGAGGTCCACGCACCACAATGAAGAGTGGCCCCCGCTTGCCACACCTAGAGAAATCCCTCGCACAGAAATGAAGACCCAACACAGCAAAAATAAATAAATTAATTAATAAACTCCTACCCCCAACATCTTCTTTAAAAACAAAAACAACAACAACAAAAAAACATTATGTTTGGGCTTATCTGATGGCACAGTGGTTAAGGATCTACCTGCCAATGCAGGGAACATCGGTTCAATCCCTGGTCCAGGAAGATCCCACATACCGTGGAGCAACTAAGCCCTTGCACCACAACTACTGAGCCTGTGCTCTAGAGCCTGCGAGCCACAACTACTGAGTCTGCATGCTTCAATTACTGAAGCCCACACGCCTAGAGCCTGTGCTCCACAACAAGAGAAGCCACCTCAATGAGAAGCCCGCGTATTGCAACAAAAGAGCAGCCCCCACTCGCCACAACTAGAGAAAGCGCGCACACAGCAGCGAAGACCCAATGCAGAAAAAAATAAATAAATAAAAACAAACAAACAAAAACATTATGTTTTAGAAGAAAGGTTAAGGACATGATTTCAGCATATATTAAGTGGGAGAAAAAAGCTGAATTCAAAGCAGCATATAAAGTATGACCCTAACTTTCTCTAAAATATTATCTTTTTCATCATACTACTCATAAACATCAAAAAAATATATGAAGGAAATACACTAAAATAATAACATTCCCTCTGGCTGGTGAGTTATTTTTTCTTTTCATTTTCACCCCTAACTGTGTTTTTTAAGTCCCTAAAACAAGCATTTGTTTTAAAAATGTTATGTGTATGTGAGCTAATCTTATACTCATTAAAAATTAGAAGTGTTTTTAATAGATATAATGCTGTTTAATGCAATAAATCGTACATTATCTTATCTTAAATTTATGTAAATTTTAGTCATTTCCAAATTTGCTGTGGTGACACACTGTCTTTTAATTGTCTTTGCCTTCTTAGCGCCCAAAGCATTTCCAAGAATAGAGAGAACAATCAAATTTGGTTTGGCAAATGAATGAATTTTGTATTTATATGCATAACTCTTGGGAAGATTTGAAGCAGACGTTTAAGCTAACTAGATATTTTCCATTTAATTAGTATTTAGGAGGATAAGGAATATTGGGGGAGAATTTTCCAAGCAATAATTAAAATACCAATGTGGAATGCAATACGTGACCATGGTTCTTGATTTTCTATAGAATATTCCAGCTATGCTAATTTATAATGTGTTATGGGAAATAGGAAAATGTCAGTATCATCTTTGCTCATTTTGCAACACTATAATAACACTTTTTTGTTGTAAAGTGTTCTTATTTTAGTTTTCATTTCTTTGTTTTTCTTCTTCAAAGACTTTTGAAATTAGTTTTCCCTTCCACTATCTAAACAAATAATAAAATCAACTTAAAACATTTTGAAGGTATGAAAAAGGAATATGAATATAATACCACCATATAATAAAATATGTCAGGCAAAACACAATTTAATCTGATATTAGTTCATAACCATGAAACACAAGAGATTATAATGTACAGTATCCAAATAATACTTTAAGTCACTAAAAACTAAGGGTGTCACTGTAAACTTCCTCAAAATGAGAGGAAGAAGACATGGTGAATCACTAGGTATAGGTGTTTCATAATCATGATAGTCAAATGGCACATAATACTCTTCAAAAAAATTCAAATGTGTTAAATGTGTTACATTTTGCCCTTAATAGCAATTATAATGCCTAGAATATAGCACATACCCTCATTTTACAGATAGAAAAACTGACACAACAAAAGGTGGAATGAAAATCTAAAATCCCACAATGAATAGGCCTAGTGTTAAGACTGGATTTCAAGTTTTTGGTTTTATAATTATTTCAAGTGGACATCTGCACTTAGCCTTGCCTACTAGCCCCTGTAGCCATTATACATGTTTATGTGACTATTCTGAAATGATAGCATGGTGCCAAGGCACAGAAAACAGATGCCTTGTCTTACTGATTCCTTTTAATAGGCATTTCTCAAAACAAATTGTTCCTTATTCTCATTCTAACTAACTAAGCTGAAGACAATTTTTGCTTTTGATGTGATTTCTTTTTTTGCTGCTCTATGTTACAGAAATGCATTTCTTCCAGTTTCTGAGCTTCAGCACATTAGAGTGATCTTTGAAGCTCCCTCCTCTTAAGTTCTTCCATCTTTATATGTTTTCTGTTATTATTTTCCTTTGAGTTATCAATGTCTTTTGAAGAAATTCCACTGCCATCACACTAGTAGAGAGTTTTGCAACCTCAAAACTCAAATAATTCAGGAACCTCCAAAACTGGTCTAATGTCTTTTAGAAGATTTTTCAGACCACCAGAAAAGGCAGCATCTATTAAATACTCTTAAAATGTTGCCATGGTCATGTTATGTTACTCGTCTGAGGGAAATCTTTAATTTTTCAATTACTCTATGATCTGCATTTAAAAAAAAAAATTATCCTGGCATTCAAAGCCCACCTATAATTTAATTCCAACATAAACTTCAACAGGGGTTACACTAGTGCCATGCATTGAACCAGACGCAGTCAAACAAATTGTCATTCCTCAGCAGGCATCATTTTATAGGCCCTTTATCTCTGCTCTTTCAGACTATCTTTCCTCTTCACAGGGGTTTGATGTATTTGTTTATGTCTTATCTTTGAGCACTTTGATACTGAGAATAACAAACAGAATCTGTGTTTTCTTTGTCCTTTGTCTGAATATGCATGTTCTCCAATGATAACCTTATTGTTACAGTAATTTATGACCATGCAAGTGATCAGGAAAACTAGTGATTAGTACAGATGCATCATTCTGGCATAGCAGGTGACTCTTTCAACATTGATACTTTACTCTGAGTGGTAAGAAATTCTTAGAGAGACCCTCCAAAGAATTTTGGAAACAGAAAGCAAGATATTGAAATTTACTCTTTGTTGTCCAGTGTAAATTACATAGGAGGGAGGGGTTGACACTATAATAGCCATCCTTAATTTTAAAAACACCATCGCAATTGTTATTTTAATATAAAATGGAAATAGTTAAAATTTCCAAAGATGTTATCCAACACTTTTTACCTATAAATACTTATGGTATAATAAATGGCACTTACATTCATTAGACCAGAGCATAGTAAACATAAGAAGAAAATCATTAGGTGTTTGAGTGTTTGTAATACAGAATCTGTGTATTAGATGATCACATTCTTTCTCATATTCAATAATACATTTCAATAAAATAGGGCATTATACAGAGTTAGGAGAGATTATACAATTGTTTACATGGTTCCTATTCATTCCATTTTTATTGTCAAGTATATTTAAAGCCAATTGAGGAAATACTTAGCAGCTCTTCAATAACAAGAGAGACAGAGAAAAGGGCTTTGTCTGCGTACCGCCTTGTGGATCTGTGATTCTGTTCTGAGCACTGTTCACTTTGCCTGTAGGTGAAGAGAGGTGGAAAGGCTGGGAGTATATTGGGCCCATGTCTAAGAGGTCCTTAGCCAGTGGCTGACTAGTGGAAGCATGAAAGAGCAATTCCCTTGCCTAGAGATGAGAAGAAGCTCGGAGCTCTCTCAGAAATCACTTGTACCTTGGAGACCCCTTGTGGTATCTGGCTAAACTTTAGACTCTGCCTGAAATCACATCACTGCTGTTCTTTCTCTGCTTTCCTGTCCTGTTTCCCTCATTCTCTTTCCAGTGTCTCTTGGAAGAACTTCCTTTAATAAAATACTTGCCCAAGATTCCTCATTTCAAATTTGTTTCTGGGAAACTTACTGAGTTATATGGTTGATTAGTGAAAACCAAGTACGGAACATGCTACCCAAAGTGTAGTCCTCAAACTAACAACAGTAGCAGCATCTGGGAAGTAATTAGAAATGCAAATTATGTGGCCTCACCCCAGATGCAGTGAATAAAATTTCTAGGAGGTATGTCAGAGAAATTTGTGTTTTAAGAAGTTCTCCAGATGGTTTTTATGCTTGCTAAAGTTTAAGAACCACTTGTCTGTAAATGTATCTCCTAATTCATAGCCCACAGCTTTTTAACATCTTTGTTTCTCTCCTCTACCCCTGTCTGTTCCTCTGTCATTCTCCTCTCATTTTTTTTTTAACCTATCTTTCCTTCCTTCCTCCTGTCCTCCCTTCCTTCCTTCCTCCCTTTCATCCTTCCTCCCTTCCTTCCGTTCTTCCTTCTTTCCTTCCTTCCTTCTATCTCTCTCTGTCTCTTCCTTCCTTCCTGTTATCTATTTATCTGTCTGTCATTTATCAATCATCATCTTGTTAACAAGACAAATAAATAAATAAAGCTATTTTTATTTATTTGCCTTTTCCTCTACCTATATTATAGGCTTGCCAATAACCTCAAAGAGTTTCCTTACCCTCCTGCAGGGAAAGAATGATCAGATTTTTCACCCCTGTACTCCTTAACAAATGATGAGCAGTTTAAATCATAAGTAACTGTTGCTTACTAGTTATTTGACTTCTGTTTTTTTTCCTTTAAGAATAAAAAATAATTCAAATTACAGTAAGAAATTGAATCTTCTTCTAAATTTATTTTGAAATAACAATTTTTGTGAAAAATATTGTTTCACTAAGTGTTGAACGATTTAGCTGACTGCTAGTTGGTATTAGGTTGTTCATATTTACTTATTCGGCATACTTTTTTTTTTTTGCCGTACGCGGGTCTCTCACTGTTGTGGCCTCTCCAGTTGCAGAGCACAGGCTCCGGACGCGCAGGCTCAGTGGTCATGGCTCACGGGCCCAGCCGCTCCGCTGCATGTGGGATCTTCCCGGACCAGGGCACGAACCCACGTCCCCTGCATCAGCAGGCAGACTCTCAACCTCTGTGCCACCAGGGAAGCCCTGGCATACGTTTTTGATAAATGTAATACCTTGAGAACTTGCTGTGTGCTAGGTACTGTTTTATATCACACGAATTATCTCACTTAATCCTTGTAGCAACCTTATGCATATGCATTATTATCATACTCATTTACGAAAGAGGATACTCAAGTTGAGAGGGATTAAGAAAGTTTCTCAAATTGTTTACTTTTATGCAAATTTCTTCTGGCCTGCCGACTCTAAGATTTCAGACATGGCCAACTTGTGTATTCTTTAAAAAATTGTTTTTAAGTTTAAAGAACTTACAATTAAAACTCCAAAGAGATTTTAAAAGCTGGGAAAAGTGAGTTTAAATAACAGTTGGCAGGATAAATAGGCAAGAATATCATAGATTTAAAAAAAAATAAATATGAGGAGTGATTTGCTCTGTCAGATACCTGATATATTCTAAGTCTGTAAAAAGTTTAAAAATCAAAATGGGGCTTCCCTGGTGGCGCAGTGGTTGAGAGTCCGCCTGCCGATGCAGGGGATACGGGTTCGTGCCCCGGTCTGGGAAGATCCCACATGCCCCACATGCCGCGAAGCGGCTGGGCCCGTGAGCCATGGCCGCTGAGCCTGCGCGTCCGGAGCCTGCGCATCCGGAGCCTGTGCTCTGCAACGGGAGAGGCCACAACAGTGAGAGGCCAGCGTACCGCAAAAAAAAAAAAAAAAAAAAATCAAAATGGAACCAGAATACAACAGTGGATGGATTGGTCAATGGCATGTATATCCACATACATGTGCATATATCTATGCATATACACACTATACACATTTACATATATATGTTACAAATTTACATGCACCAATATAGATACAAAAGTATATACACAGAAACGTATGCAATACTTTTTTTACATTGAAATATTGTTGCTTACAAGATTATATTAGTTTCAAGTGTACAACGTACTGATTCAATACTTTTATAGATTATACTACATACAAAGTTATTCTAATGTTATTGACTATATCACCTGTGCTGTACATTATGTTCCTGTGACTTATTTATTTTATAACTGGGAGTTTGTACCTCTTAATCACTTTCATCTATTTTACCCTTCCTCCCACCTCCCTCCATTTGGCAACCACTAGTTTATTCTTTGTTTCTGTTTTGTTATATGCATTTGTTTGTTTTGTTTCTTATATTCCACATATAATTGAAACCATTTGATATTTGTCTTTCTCTGTCTGACTTATTTCACTTTGCATAATATTGTCCAGGTCCATACATGTTGTCACAAATGGCAAGATTTCAGTCTTTTTTATGGCTGAGTAATATTTCAGTATATATATATATATATATATATATATATATATCACTTCTTTATCCATTCATCTGTCTATGAACATCACCTAAATTGCTTCCCTATCTTTGCTATTGTAAATAATTCCACCACTCAGGAGTAGAAATCCTAGATTATATGGTACTTATATTTTTAGTTTTTTGAGGATCCTCCATAATGTGTTCCATAGTGGCTGCACCAATTTACATTCCTATGAATAGTGCACAAGGATTCCCTTTTCTACACATCTTCACCAACACTTGTTATGTCTTGTCTTTTTGATGATAACCATTCTGACAGGTGTGAGGTAATACCTCACTATGGTTTTGATTTGCATTTCCCTGATGATTAGTGATGTTGACCATATTTTCATGTGCCTATTGGTCATCAGTATTTCTTCTTTGGGAAAATAGCTAGTCAGTTCCTCTGCCCAATTCTTAAATCAAAGTTTGTTTTATTGATATTGATTTGGATGAGTTCTTTATATATTTTAGATATTCTTTATCAATCATTTGCAAACATTTTCTCCCATTCAACATTGACTTTTCCTTTTGTTGATAGTTTCTTTCACTGTGCAAAACCTTTTTAGTTTGATGTGGTCCCATTTGCTGAATTTTGCTTTTGGTGCCCTAACCAAAAAATCTAAAAAGTATTGCTAAGATCTGCCTCAAAGAGCATACTGTCTATGTTTTCTTCTAAGAGTTTTATGGTTTCAGGTCTTATATTTAAGGCTTTAATCCATTTTGAGGTTTCTTTGTGGGGTTTTTTTGTGTGTGTGTATTGTGTGAGAAAGCAGTCCAGTTACTTTTGCTTGTGGCTGTCCAATTTTTTAACACTATTTATTGAAGAGACTATTCTTTCTCCATTCTATGTCTTTGCTCCTTTGTCATAAATTAATTGTACATATACGTGTTTTTTTTCTGGGCTCTCTATTCACTTCCATTGACATATGTGTTTGTTTTTTTCTGTGCCAGGACTGTACAGTTTTTATTAGTAGAGCTTTGTAGTACAGTTTGAAATCAGGGACCCAGATAACTCCATCTTTGTTCTTTTGTCTCTAGATTGCTTTGGCTATTTGGTATCTTTTGTGGGTCCACACAAATTCTGGAATTTATTTTTTGTTCTGTTCTGTAAAAATGCAATTGGTATATTAATAGAGATTGCATTGAATCTGTGGATTGCTGTGGGGAGTATGGACAATTCAACAATATTAATTCTTCCAATCCATTAAATTTCTTTCTTTAACGTCTTACAGTTTTTGCAGGACAGGTCTTTCAACTCCTTGGTTAAATTTATTCCTGGCATTTTATTCTTTTTAATGCAATTTTAAATGTGATTATTTTCTTAATTTCTCTTCTTGATAATTTGTTATTAGTGTATAAAAATGCAACAGGTTTTCTGTATATTAATTGTATATCCTACAACTTTGCTGAATTCATTTGTTAGTTCTACTGGTTTTTGGTGGAGTCTTTAGGTCTTTCTATATATAGTATCATATCGTGAACATTGACAGTTTTATATATTCTGTTCCAATGTGGATGCCTTTTACATTTTTTTGGGGGGGGGTCTGATTACTGTGGATAGGACTTCTAATACTATGTTAAGTAAAAGTGGCCATAGTGGGCATCTTGGTCTTGTTCCTGATTTTAGAGAAAAGGCTTCCAGCTTTTCACCTTTGAGTATGATGTTACCTGTGGGTTTGTCATAAGTGACCTTTATTTTGTGCCGTTTATAGGAACTTTGCTGAGAGTTTATGTGAATAGATGTTGAATTTTGTTAAATGTTTTTTCTACATTTATTGAAGTCATAATGTGATTTTTATCCTTCATATTTTTAATGTGGTGTAACATGTTGATTGATTTGTGGGTATTGAACCATTCTTGCATCCTTGAAATAAACCTCACTTGATCATAATGTATGATCCTTGTAATGTACTGTTGAATTTGGTTTGCTAATATTTTGTAGAGAATTTTTTCATCTAAGGTAAAATTTTAACAATTTATCAATTTTGTTTATCTGCTTTTGGTCTTTATTTTTTTTTAGCTCTGCTATTTACTATTTCCTTTCTTCTACTAACTTGGGTTTTGTTTATTCTTTATTTGTAGTTCCTTTATGTATAAAGTTAGATTTTTTCTTGTCTCTTAAGGTAGGCCTGTATTGCTATAAACTCTCTTAGAACTGCTTTTGCTGCATCCCATAGATGTGGAAAGTGTATTTCCATTTTCATTCATCTCAAGCTATTTTTTAATTTTCTCTTTGGTTTCTTCATTGACCCATTGGTTTTTTAGAAGTATGTTGTTTAATCTCCACTTATTTGTGGGTTTTTTTCCATTTTATTTGTTTAATTAATTTATAGCTTCATATCCTTGTGATCACGAAAAAATGCTTGATATGATTACAGTCTTCTTAAATTCATTGAGACTTGTTTTATGCCTTAGTATGTTATCTATCCTGCAGAAATTTCCATGTGCACTTGAAAACAATGTGTATTCTGCTACTTTGGGGTGGAATGTTCTGTGGATAGCTTTTTAAGTGGTTGATCCACTGCCTTCACTATATATGTGCTTTTACCAGTGAGATTGTTTCCTTCATTTATCTTTTAAATTTCTTATTGTGGATTTTTTTTTTCTTAAAAAAGACCCTTTAAAATGTCTTGTTGGGTTTCCCTGGTGGCGCAGTGGTTGAGAGTCCACCTGCCGATGCAGTGGACACGGGTTAGTGCCCCGGTCCAGGAAGATCCCACATGCCGCGGAGTGGCTGGGCCTGTGAGCCATGGCCTTTGAGCCTGCGCGTCCGGAGCCTGTGCTCCGCAATGGGAGAGGCCACAACCGTGAGAGGCCAGCGTACCGCAAAAAAAAATAAAATGTCTTGTAAGGCTGGTTAAGTGGTGATGAACTCTTTTAGTTTTTGCTTATCTAGGAACATCTATCACTCCTTCAATTCTGAATGATACTTGCTAGAATAGATATCCTTGGTTGTTCTCTCCTTTCAAAACTTTAAATATATCATACCAATCTCTTCTGGCTTGCAAAGTTGCTGCTGAAAAATCAGTTGATAGTATTATGGGTATTTCCTTGTAAGGGACTCTTTGTTTTTCACTTACTGCCTTTAAAATTATCTTATTATCTTTAACTTTTGCTATTTTATTATTATATGTCCTGTCCTGGATCTCTCTGAGTTCATCTTGTTTGGGATTCTCTGTGATTCTCTGACCTGAATATCTGTTACCTTCCCCAAGTTGGGGAATTTTTAAGCCATTATTTCATCAAATACATTTCTACCACTTTTTATCTCTCTTTTTATTTTGGGACCCTTAAAATATAAATGTTAGTATACCTGATGTTATTCCAGAGGTACCTTAAACTATCCTGATTTTTTTTTTTTTATTCTTTTTCCTTTTTCTGTTCTGTTTGGGTGATTTCCACTATTTTGTCTTCCAGGTAACTCATGTGTCCTTTGGTTTCACCTAATCTACTATTAATTCCCTGTTATACTTTTTTTTTTTTTAATTTATTGTATTCTTCAACTCTTTTTTTTCAGTTCTTTTTTATATTTCCTATTTCTTTGTTGAAGTTCTCACTGTGTTCCTCTAGTCTTCTCTTGAGTTTGGTGAGCATTTTATGACTGTTGCTTTAAACTCTTAATCAGTAAAATTACTTATCTCCATTTCATTAGGATTTTTTCCTAGGGTTTTATATTTTTTTTTCATTTGGAACATATTCCAGTCTTCTCATTTTGTTTGACTTTCTGTGTTTGGCTCTATGAATTAGGCAAAACAGTTACATTTCCCAGTCTTGAAGATGCATCCTTGTGTAGGGCATCCCTAAGCAGACTGAAGGTACCCGATGGCTTTGACAGAATTTCTAGGGCTGAAGAGAGCACAAGCCAATACTTTTTTGTGGACGTGCTTGGGTCACCACCTTGGCAGGGACATCTAGAGTCAAAGAGACTAGAGCACAGGCTATGGCTTCTACAAGGATGCACTTGGGGCTGTGGCCTTGGCATGGGGGTTTGGAGCTGAGGGCATATGCTTGAGGGCATATTGGGACTACCTTTGCAGGCTGGCAAAGCACCATGTGCTTTTCAATCTGCTGTCTCTGTGCTGGGACTTGGAGTGAGTGAGTTTGTGCATGCACCCTTTAAATGTGTAGTCTTGTGTTCCTACAGCCTTCCAACTCTCTTGCTTGTAAGCCCCTCTGGTTTCCAAAACCATTTAAGGGGGGTTGTCTTCTTGTTCCCAGTCCCCAAAACTGGTGTACCCAATGTGGGGCTTGAACCCCTTACTCCTCAGAGAGAACCTCTGAGTTCATTATATCCCCTTCCTCTTTTGGGTCACTCACTGGGTTGTGGTCTTGACTAGATAGCCTCTCTTCCTCTCCTACTCCTCTCAGTGTGGTTTTGTTTTTTATATCCTTGGCTGTGGAAGAGCCATTCTGCTAGCCTTCAGGATATTTTCAGAGAGAGTGGTTTTATATGTGGTTGTAGTTTTGGTGTGTCTGTCAGAGGAGATGAGCTTTCCTATTCCACTATCTCAATCCTACCTCTGAAGGATACTTAATATCAGTGTGTGAGAATTGTTCAATAAGTAATATCGGTATATTTAAAAATCAATTAGGTTTAAAAATTAAGATACATTTTTATACCAAAATAAACTTCAAAAGGTAAAAATAATTAATAGAATTATAAAATAATTAGATGAAAATATAAATATTTTTATTACTTCAACATGGTGTCATTATCTCTACATATACAATTCAGAAAAGATACATGTATATTGATGTTTATTACAGTTTATATGAAGGAAAAAGTTTAAACAACCTGAATATTTTAAAAACAGGAAATGCACTTTATATATTATGATTTAGCCATATAGAAGAAAACTACTTAGTCTTCAAACATAGCACTCTAGAAATTATAAACATCAAAAAATGTTTAAAAAATACAGTGAGCAACAAAGTATGCATATGCATTTTTATTTTTCAGAGAAAAAAGAAATAAATCCTTGAAAATATACATTAAATTTAATATCTATTAACTGAAGATGATAAAATTATAGTGATTCTTACTTGCATCTTTAAGTTCTTTAATTTTAATTTTTGCATTTTCTAATGTTACTACATCTAACATATATATTGTAATATAAATAAAAGCATTTTTAGAGAAAATATTTTAATTCCTTTTTTTTTTTTGCGGTATGCGGGCCTCTCACCATTGTGGCCTCTCCCGTTGTGGAGCACAGGCTCCGGACATGCAGGCTCAGCCATGGCTCATGGGCCCAGCCACTCCACGACATGTGGGATCTTCCCGGACCGGGGCACGAATCCGTGTCCCCTGCATTGGCAGGCGGACTCTCAACCACTGTGCCACCAGGGAAGCCCCTTTAATTCCTTTTTTAACATGTGTAAAACCAGTACTTAAAAATTTAAAAGCATGTTATACTGCTTACCTTAAATGTGGTAGAATTAAAATTCACAGAATAAAATTAGTCATAAATTTTAATTACTTAAACCTATTAATAAGAATATAAAAATTAGTTATAGCTACTTGTTTTGATGTGTTTAATATTACCAATTTGGCTCTTTGCTAAAAATTGTGCAGTTGACTTCCTACTTGTATGTTCTTGTTTCTCCATCAGTCAACTTACACTGAAAAGGCACTTGTAATAGCTTGCACCAAGGAACAACAACAACAAACTGTTTTCTTGTTTGTTTGTTTTTATTCTCCTTAACTCCTAGAAGTTTCCACACCAGGTTGCAATAAAATCTTAGCCTGGTTTGGAAGATGGAATTGTTGCAAGGCTTAAGGGATCTCTGTACTGTCAAATTTAGATCAATAACTCATGTTAAAATATAGCTCTATTAAGCAGGGACAAATCTGGTCTCTCCTCAAATGTAAACACCTAAAACAATGAGAACTTTTGATTACATATAGTTTGAAGTAATTTAAATAAGATGTGTCATGCATAACATTAATTGCAATTCCTGGAGTTTCCATAAAGATCCAAGGGTGCTTTAGATCACTTAATAATTGCCAGAATAATCTGTCTTCGCTGTGTTAGGTCACTGAGGGAGAGGTTGAATTTACTCTTCATTGCAGTCAAATGAAGGAAACTAACACATTTTCTGTTGGCCATCTGGTGAATTGTACATCAAATTAGTAATATGACTTCACTCCTAAATTCTAATTATTATTCAAACATTGATAAAGAGAACTAAACAAATAGCTTTAAACTTCTATTCCATAAAGGAAGGTCAGGCTCAGCATCAAGAGGAGAGTGAATTGCTTCTCGTTAATGCTAAGCAGAGGAAAAGAAAAGTTGTCCTGAATCTTCCCTCATTCCCAATTGATTGACTAGGAATTATGTGATTGACTAGGAATTATGACATGAAACTTGATCCTTCATTTCCCATTCTAATTTACACTGTCACATATTTCAAACATGTAATAAAGGTGACTTTGTTAATAAAATTATACAAAAGAAACAAGATACTCAGAGAAATGTAGACAAGGAATAGCAGCTGTTCCTAAATGTATTTTATAGTAATCCTTATTTTGTTTTAAAATTGTTTTCACAAACACAAAGTATAGACACACATCCACACACACACACTCATGAAGGAATTCTATTGTCTTATATATTCTTTTTTTCACATTTTTTCTTCTTGTTACTATGTTGTGGTAGTATGATACTCTGTTTTTTCCTAATTTGTTTGGTTTCTGCCTCTTCATTGTACACATTAAACACCAAGTAGTCTGAGTTAATGACTCACTATGAATCCTTCCATATTTTTCTCTATATTCATGTGTGTGTGTATGTGTGTGTGTTCAAACTTATAACATAAATTCACATACATAAGGGTTTGCCATTCATTCATGAAAGTATATTATTTTTTGCATCTTGCTTTTATCATTCAAATATGTTGCATAGAAATGCTTACAAATCATTTGGCTTAGTTATGCTTATCCTTTAATATTCTATGGTACAGAAGTACCTCAAGAACATTAGCCATCCAACTACTGATAAGAATTCAATTTGTTTCAAGTATTTTACAATTATACTGTAATAAATACTTCAATAAACATAATTCCACTTGCATCATTCAATATAATTGTTATTTACAAGAAAAAGAATACTTGAATTGGGGACATCTTGTCAAAGAAAATATGCATTTCAGTATTTTATAGATTTTGACCACTTGATATCAAAATGCCCTGTAACAATTTATATTTTCACCAGTAAAGGTTTTGTTTGGTTGTTAAGCTTTACATTTTTTTAGCAATAAGCTCAAAATGAAATTTTACTGAAATGAAATAATTTTATACATTGCATATTCTTGAGTACTGATTAGTCTGAACAGCTTCATATATGTTTTTGGATTATTTTGTAGTTATTAATACTCTGCTTGCTGGTGGAAATAAGTCTTTCCAACTCTATTGTTTGTACCTTTAATTTGTCTATGGTATTTCTACAAACTATTTTAAATTATTTTTATAATTAAATATATCTCCATTTGTTTCATAGTTTTAGGTTTCAAGTCTTGGTTATCCTTTAATGATGCATTATGCATATAATTTCAGAGAAATCTTACAGAATTTTTTAACACTTAAATATTTATTTACTCCAAACTATTATATTTTCTCAAATTATTCTAAATTCATTCTTCAAAATCTCAGCATTATCAACTTCTCTGTGAGGAAAATTTATGAGGGGAAAAATTGAAGTTTCTGAAGTAAGGTTCCGTTCTTGAAGAGTCTGAACCTAGTTCTAGGGGAATAATTGGGAATTTATTTTTGTATGTGGTGTAAAACAGGAGAATAATTTTATATTCTTCTAATTAGTCATGTAGCATTCCTGATGACAATAATTTATAGTCCGTTTTTACCTACTGAGTTGGAATAACACAACTTTCTTAACTTACGTTATCATAAACATTGGAACGTCATTTTTATGAATTTCCTATTTTGCTCCATTGATTTTTTTTAGTTTCCATATAAGTTTTATTGCATAAATTTATAGATTTTCTAATATCTGGCAAAGCATGTCCCTTTTCTCCATTGTTCTTTAGCAAAAAATATCTTTGGTTTTTATTCATTTATGCTTTCTTATAATCTTTAAGGTCATCTTATCTCCACCCCACCTTCCACCCCAACAACAACAAAAAACACATCAACAACAAAAATGTCACAAGTCACCTGCTTTCATAATTATTTTAAATGTACAGTAAATTTTGAGAAAATAAGCCTCTGGTTAAGAGCATAGTATCACTTTCCATTTGTTGAAATCTTATTTATGTCCTTCAAAAAGATGGCTAGAGTTTTCTTCATCAATTCTTCTGGACCATTCTTACAAAATTCACTCATGAGCACCTTCTAGGTGATTATGTGGTTATGAATGGAAAAAAAAATTAAATTTCTATCAGCTTTTCCAGGTAACTACTGCTGGAATAGAAAAAAGCTAAGGTTTTATTTTTTAATGTATTTACCTTGTATGCAGCCAACATACGAAAGTCGATCATTAACTTTAATGGCTTTTCACTAGTCTTTAATATTCTAAGCATAAATAGGGTATTATCTCTATTTTTCTGATGTTATTTCATTTTCTTATTGCATTCACTAGATCATCCAAAGGATTATTGATTTTAAAAATGAAGCTAGCCAGTAGCCCTGTCCACCTCCTCATATTACTGGAAATACTTTTAGTGGTTTGACATTTATAATCATGTTTGCTATCAGTTTTAATGGTCTTCTATTTTTATTTTCTTTGGAGTTTTTATTTTAAGCTGCTGCTGTAATTTATCAAATGCCTTTTCATTTTTTTTATTAATTTGTGGATGTGAGATTATGTTGATAGATTTTTTTTAATCTAACCACCTCTGCATTCATGTACTACATTCTACTTAAACATAATCTTTTTATATTAATGTCTTCTATTTGCTATTATTTTTGTATACTTTTTGTAACTATGTTCACAAAGTTTTATCTGTATGTGTTTACCTTTTAAATTTCAAATTACAGGTTCATTGACAATATTTGAAGATTGTTTATTAGCAAAAGGATAAAATAAAATGACAATCTCAGTAACAGAAATAACAACTTTAACATAATGTTTTTATATTTTTCCAGAAAAATATTCTTTAAATTTTGACATTCTGTTTTGCATACTTGTAAGTTATATTTCACTTAGCTAAATATTTCTATCTTTCCATGACATTATATATGCTTCTACAATTTTATTTTACGGTTAGTTTGGTGTTCCATTATGATTTTTTGAAAGCATTTTAAACTCTTCCTTTTGACTGGACCTTTATTTGATTTTTCCAGTTTTTCTTGTCTTGCGAATAATACTGTTAAGCTTAATTGTCAGGTCAAAAAGTATGCTCATTTAAACATTTAGATAGTTTCTGCCTATCTGTACTGTGCAGTATAGATACTGCCCCAGGCAATATATGAGAGAGCCATATTCTCTAAAACTTTAGTAGTAAAAGAGACTGTGTATATGTTTGTGTATATTCTGCATTTTGTTACTGTTTTTTTTTAATGTTCATTCATATATTTATCAAATATTTATTAAGTACCTGATAGGTGACAAGGTACTGTTTTGGCATCATTAACTATACCTATGTATAGATAGATAGATATAGATTTAAATAGATAAAATATATGGCTATAGATACAGAGAGAGATACAGGCATCATCTTGATCATATTTTAGACCAACACTACCAAAATTGTGGTCTGCAAACAGATGTAGGTACACAAACATAAATTAAAATATTTAGAAACGTTTATAGCAATTTAACAGAACAATTTTATGTCTCCTGAATTTAAATATAAAAGATGTGGGCTTGTATATGTATTTTTAATTTAAATTTTTATAATTACCTTCATTATATTTTATAAAACTCTATACTCATGACAGATTAAAAAACAAGTAATCTCTCACAATAAGTAGTTTGACAAACATTATTGTAGTAAATTATATTTTTTTTCCTTTTGTAGTTACAAAAATCCACATGACACACATAACAGTAAATAACACAGAAAATACATACATAGAAGTAAATCCACATAAAAGTAATATAAATAAATAAATACTTTTCCATAGCAAGGGATAACTTCTGCTAATATTTTAGTGAAGGTAATGTTCAGGATCCTGACAGGAAATATCTAGTATTAAAGTGAGATGATTATTGACAGAATTTAACAAATAAACTACTTACAAAGGCTTCAGGTTAATGACAAGGGAAGCTGAAAAACTCCAGGGTTGAGACGAGTGTGAAACCATCATATCTCCTGAGCCTGAATACGAGGCAGTGGTTATTGGAAGTTTGTGTAAACTCTGAGTATAGTGTTTAAATACTTGACAGGAGTTATAGCCTTTGATCAAGTCATATAACTACTATCAAATCATAGTCTTCAAGGAGAGAGCTGAGGAACAAACACTTTCAATCTTCTCCCTCTCTACCAATTTAGTCAGTGTCTTAGATTGGCCCAACCAGCTGGAAGCCAGGGCACAAGGGAGCCCATTGTTGTAGTCCCACGGCAGAGAGGAGAGGGTGGAGAGTGGATCTGTAGAGAAGAGTGAAAGAAGTAACACCTAATGCACATGATTTGTACTATTTGGGGTAGTGTACAAATTAAGACATATATAAATAGTATTTAGAAAATATTATCAAAATGTCTTTATATTCTGTAACTAATTTTAAAAAATCTGTTATGGTGATTATTTCCTTTTAAGTAAATATATTTCTCAACATCATTTCAATAGCTGCTTGCATTATTATTATTATTTTATCAAACCTCTATTAATGGTTATTTAAATCTCATTGAATTATTCAATATTATAAGTAAATCCACAGTTGAAAATCCCAAAGCTACATTTTTGTCTACATTGATGATTAGACAAAATTTGATTTCCAGAAGTAGAGTTCCTTTACTTTTTTGAAAATATTTAAGACTTATCATAAATATTCCAAGAACTATTGTACCAATTTAAAATTCCTACTGACAACATATATGTGTCTGCTTTTCCACATTTCAATTGCTCACATCCACAGATAAGTACATAGATTCCTCCACAGAGACACATACATATATGCACTTGTAACACATCTATATCTATCTGTCATTTTGTTAGGCATACTTCTCACACTTCTTAAATTTATGCTTATTTGATTGCAGATTAAAACATTTTTCATATCATATTAACCATTTGTATTTCCATTTCCTGTGAATGGCCTTAATATGGTTTTAACCATTTTTTAATTTGGGTATCAATTTAAAAAAAAATGAATTGGCAAGAGCTCTTCATAACTTAGGGTTAATTAAAACTGTTATATTCACGTTCTTTGCAAAATTTCCTGTCAGGTATAAACTGCTTGCACTGTTTTGCATTTATTTCTCACTAAACACTTTAATTTTCTTTCAAATCTATATTTTTCTAACACAATTTATGCCTGTGTATAAACTTGATAAAGTACAACCAAACAAACTTTCTCATATTCTTCAATTTCTTTTTTCAGTAAAACTAATTTTTTTTGTTTGTTTGTTTATCACTCTATGAATTTCAACACATGGTTAGATCCATGTAACTACTATCATAATTGGGATATAAAACAGTTCTATCACCTTACCTAGTACTACTCCTTTGAACTCAAACTCCTCTGTGCCTAACCCCTAGCAACCACTGATCGGTTTTCTGTTCCTGCAGTTTGCCATTTTCAGAATGTAATGTAAAGGAATCATAGATTAATTAACCTTTTGAGAATGACTTTTTTTACTCAGCATAATATCCTTGAGATTCACACAGGTTGTTGTGTGTAACTATAGTTCATTCCTTTTTATGGGTGAGGAGTAGTTCATTGTACAAAGGCACCAGTTTGTTTATCCATTCATTCAGTAAAGGACATTTGGATTTTATTGTTATTAATGTAACTTCTATAAACATAATGTACAAATATTGTGTGAATGTAAGCTTTCATCTCTATTGTAAATATCTACGAATGATATCACAAATTCTTATGGTAAATGTATATCTAACTTTAAAAGAAAATGCCAAACTGTTTTCCATGGTAACTCTATCACATGGCATTCTCACCAACAATGTTTGGCTTTCCAAATTGCTGCTCTTCCTCACCAGCAAATGGTATTGTCAGAGCATTGTTGTCATTATTGTTTCATTCGAGTTGGTATTTGGTGATATCTCATTTTGATATTTTAATTTTCATTACCCTGTTGATTGTCATTTCCTACTCTTATTGCATTTCTCAGAGAAAAAAACAATTAACTTCAATAAAGGCTAACTTACCATTTTAAAAATATATTCTCACAGTCTGTTTTTCTTTTTAATTAATATGATTACACAATTTATATTTAATATGGCTATTAGAATGTTTGGATTTTACTTTTTTTGGATTTTACTGTTTGTTTTCTATTTTTCTCTTTATTTTACAATTGTTTTATGTTTCTTTCTTTGAATTGCCTGCAAATTTTTATTATTTCATTTAGCTTTGTGTTAAATATTTTATTATTTGTATGATGTGTTTAGTAGTTGCTCTAAAGTGTTCTGCCTTTAGTTTTCAGCAGTTTGATTGCAATATACCTTAACAGAGATTTATTTGATTAAATACTGTTTGAGGTTCTCTGAGCTTCTTAAATTTGTGATTCATCACTTTCACAAAGTTTGGAAGTTTTCTTCACCACACTCTTCTTTTCTTCTGGTAGTATAATAATACAAATATTAAACTTTGATATTACCCATAAGTCCCTAATGCTTTGTGTTCATTTTTTTCCTCAATTTTTTCCTCCCTGTTATTCAGATTAGATAATTTCTATTGCTATATCTTCAGGTTCACTCACATTTTTTGGATGTAAAAGTCCCATTCTTCTATGAAGACTAATCCATTATTTTTCATTCTAAAACTTACCTTTACTTCTCCTATATTTCTCTGCCAGAACTTGGTGTGTCTTAATTCCTTTGATGTGTTTGCTCTTATTTATATTTGTTCTTTATAGTCTTTGTCAGATAATTTCAACATCTATGTAGCTCAGAATTAATTAGTAGCTGTTAATCATCTTTTCATTATGACATGTCAATATGATATCTTATGATATATATTTAACATGATTTATTATGATATATGTCTTTTGTATGTAGAGTCATTTTGGTTTGTATTCTGAATAGTTTATTATGTTATGGAACACTAAGTCCTGCTTATGTCATATAGAGAATGCTGATTTTTTGTTTGCTTCCTCACTTGCTCGTTTGTTTGTTTTGGAAGGCTTGTGTGAATACCACTTAATGGCCAGAATGACACAAATTTTAAAGTTTATTATTTATTTTGTACCCAGTTTTCCCATGTTTTTCTCTAGCCACCCTAACCTTTCTTCTATTTCACCAGTGCAACAATCTAATTCCCTAAGGACTTTTGTATCAAGTATTTGAATTTCTTGATGTACTCTTCCTGCAATTCTACCTGCCTAACTTCCCTAATTTCAGATAGCAGCTTTAATCTTCTTTCTTCAGAAAAGGCTTCCCTGACTACCTGTATACAGGTGTACCTCATTTTATTGTGCTTCACAGATATCACGTTTTTTACAATTGAAAGTTTGTAGCAACCCTCCATCAAGCAAGTCTATCAGAGACATTTTTCCAAAAACATTTGCTCATTTTGTGATTCTGTGTCACATTTTGGTAACTCTCCCAATATTTCTAACTTTTTCATTATTATCATATATATATATATTTCATTTATTTATATTTGGCTGTGCTGGGTCTTCGTTTCTGTGCGAGGGATTTCTCTAGTTGCGGTGAGCAGGGGCCACTCTTCATCGTGATGCGCGGGCCTCTCACTATCGCGGCCTCTCTTGTTGCAGAGCTCAGGCTCCAGACGCGCAGGCTCAGTAGTTATGGTTCACAGGCCCAGTTGCTCCGCAGCATGTGGGATCTTCCCAGATCAGGGCTCGAAACCGTGTCCCCTGCATTGGCAGGCAGATTCTTAACCACTGTGCCACCAGGGAAGCCCTATTATCATATTTTTATAGTGATCTGGGAGCAGTAATTTTTTTTTTTGCGGTACGCGGGCCTCTCACTGTTGTGGCCTCTCCCTTTGCTGAGCACAGGCTCCAGACGCGCAGGCTCAGCGGCCATAGCTCACGGACCTAGCCGCTCCGCAGCATGTGTAATCTTCCCGGACCGGGGCACGAACCCGTGTCCCCTGCATCAGCAGGTGGACTCTCAACCACTGCGCCACCAGGGAAGCCCGCAGTAATCTTTTATGTTATTATTGCAAAAAGATTATAACTCGCTGAAGACTCACATGATGGTTAGCATTTTTTAGCATTAAGTATTTTTTTAATTAAGGTATGTACATTTTTTTTAGACATAATGCTATTCCACACTCTACAGATTACAAATATAGGGTAAACATAACTTTTATATGCACTGGGAAACAAAAACATTCAAGTGACTCATTTTATTGCAATATTTGCTTTATTGTGGTGGTCTGGAACTGAACCCACAATCTCCCCGAGGTATGCCTGTACTTATATTTATATCACAATTTCTTATTACCTCATGGTACAAAAATACAAGGGTTTTACCTCATTATTTATCTTCATCATTAAGATAAACTTATCAGTTTTTCAACATAGTAACTGGAACATAGAAGTCACATACCTAATAAACAAATCTGCTATATATAGCTAAAAATTGTTTTATTATTCTACATTTAGAGTATATAATATTTATAGTCATAATATTTTCAACCTTAATTTTTTTTTTTTTTTGCTTTACCAGAATTTTTTTGGGAAAGCCAGCACAAGTTATACAAGTACTACTAGCCTTATATGACTAAAATTAGAAACTAAATTTTTAAAATAGAATGAAAGATTATTATTACCACAAGTTTGAAATCTCCTGGTCTTGAAAAGTTAATGTACATTGGACAAAATCCCATAACTAACTTAAGGAATCCTTAATATTTTAATTCAATAATATGATTTGCATTAATTTCTATGAAACATTTTAATATTTTTCTCTAAGGCAATCTATTTTATGAGGAAGTTAAGACAGTTACATAGGATAACACTATTATAATGTATGTTAGAAAACATGAGAACTCTCCATTTCCTACAGAATGAATAATAATTGTATCTGTGTATTTCAGGAGTCTTTTGGTTGCAAGTGACAGACACCCAATGAGCTAACTAAAGAAAAATAGAAGCTTTTGTTACCTCAAATGATGCTGGAGTCTTCAGAGATGATTGGATACAGAGCTTAAATTCAGTCTTTCCATCTACACCTCTTATATATGCTTTCTGCTCAATAACAGCTTTAAACTCTTTTACTGTAAAAGAGTTTTAGTCATATCCAATATAACTGTAGCTCAATCTCTTGACAAGGGAGCAAGATTGTTATTTTTTTATCAAGTTTTGAATCCTTGAGAAAGGCATTAATGTTCTGGTTTGGATCATCTGCTCATTCTCAGGATTCTAATTGTGGCTACTGGCACAGGGTCCTAAGTTAGAACCAGCTTGAGACACAACATACTGGTATGTCCCTGGAGTAGAGTTTGCAGAAAAAGTAGGATTCCTGGGTGTGCACTGAACAGCCAAACAAATAAACAACACCATCTAGCTATCACAGTTTTCATCTATTAAATGACTGTTCTAAAGGCAGATTATCCCACTGTACAATTTCATACACATTACTTTTCTTCAAACATTTACCCTCAAAATTAATTTAATTTCTATTTTTCCAGTGAAGAATCTGAGGCCTAGTCAGATTAAATAATTTAAAATTCAACAGTTAAGCAGCAAAATGAAGACTTCAAGTCCTCTCTGAATCCACAATGGTTGCTTTTTCTACTCCACTAGATTTTCACAACTTTGACACTATTGATATTATGGGCTGAATAATTCCTTGTTATGGGGGCTGTCTTGAGCATTGCAGGATATTTAGCAGGATCTCTGGCTTTGACTCAGTAGAAATCAGTAGCAGCTCCTAACCTGCACAGTTGTGACAACCAAAATATCTCCAGACAGTGCCAAATGTCCTCTGGGGTAAAAAAATAAACCCACCCCAGTTGAGAACCTTGAACTACACTACTGATTCCCAGAATGTGTTTTGTGTATGTACATTCTTCATGATGCTCCATGGAAAAGAGAAGTTCTCCTTAGATACATATGTTAAGGACACTCTATATAAACTATAAACTTCACGGTATAAAGTCCATTATGTAGTACATTGGTATAGCAAATAGCTCTGAGAAATCCTACAATAATGAAACCTGTACAAATTTTATTTAACTTAAATGTTCTTTTCTTTCTGAATCACCCAATAGTTGACACAGAATTTCTATGATACTGTGATGCTTCAACTGTCTTGATCCCAATGCCTTTGCATATTATACCAAGCCCTTTACAATCTGTCTTTCACAAACTATTATTCTCTACAAGGAAGTTTTCCAATTCAAACTTGGAAAAGATCCTTTAGACCTTAAAAATGCTTTCTTTCTGTCTATAAATGCCCTTCTCCTTTATCCTGCCTGATAAACTCCTATTAGAGCCTTAAGAGCCTCATGAAAAGTCACTATTCAATATAAACTCCCTAGTCTTCCCAGAAAATAAATTACTTTATTTATTTTTTTCATTCATTCAACAGATATTTATTGAGTAGAGTCTCTTGTGCTGAATGAAAGCCTGTGTAGTCCTTCTCCTCATAGAGCATAGAAGCTAGTAGGGGAGAGAAAGTTAACATGCTATTATCAATAAAACTGTGATAAACATTATTCTAGGACAGGATCCGCTGGGCCGCAGACAGCAGGAGGAGAGCAGCAAGTGAGCAAAGTTTCATCTGCCACTCCCCATGGCTCACATTACGGCCTGAACCATCCCCTCCCCCCACAACCACCACCAATCCGTAGGAAAACTGTCTTCCATGCAGCCGGTCCCTGGTGCCAAAAAGTTTGGGGACTGCTGTTCTAGGAAGTATGGATTGTTCTATATAACCATAGCAGCTGAAAAAACCTCCAGGTTTCCATGGAGGAGTGATATCTCATCTGAAACCTCAAAGCTAAGCAGGGTCTACCAGGAAAACAAAAAGAGTAGCAGTGGAGAGGAGCATCACAGGCAGAAGGAAAACATGAACAAAGGCTCAGAGGCAAAAGAGAACATGTTTCATTCATAGAACTGGAACAACAACAAAAATCCTAGGAGGAATTTATCTTAGATTTTGAGCATGGGAAAGGTAATTTAGTACAGATGTGGATGTACTTCTCCACCTGGTTATGTTCAGCCAGATATTAAGGACTGTGTCCTAGTCTTCACATCTGCCCATGTGACTAGCAGAGTGTTAGTTATTCACAAAATATTTTTGAGTAAATGGACCATTATAGTCTTGATAACCCATGACATGGTAAGAGATATATATGTATGCCATTGTGCCTATGAAGGATTTCATTTCTCTGGCAGAACACCTGAAACTGGAATTTCAAAATGCTTTATGTCAGGATTTTATGCTGCTTGAATGTTCTCTTACTCAGAGGTATTTTATGAGGTTGTATGATATGCACTGCTAAATTTCCTCTCTATACTCTCACCAAGTAACTTTTTTTAGACTTCTTTTACTTTGAAATGTAGATCATGCTCCCTGAACAAGTTGCATGTATTTATTCTATTAAGCAACTTATAGAGTCAAATGTCTGAAAAGAATATTGAAATCATGAAGGCCAAATTAAAATAATTTTTGGCCTCAATAAATGATAAATCAAGGCACTACACACACAGTGACACCATAAATTCTTTTATTTTTACATTAATTAGAATTCTTGACTCATAATTCCACCCCTTCTTCTCCAAATATAAGCACTCTTCATTTACTGCATGTGACAATGAAAGTGTTTAAAAAGTCAACAATCTGTGTAGAGCTTTACTGTGGTTAATTTAGTGTTATTTCAGCATTTACATACACATTTGATTATTTGAACAGGAATACCTAACCTTTAGTAAGGATTTACAATGTGTCATGTAGTGGACTAAACTCATTACATGTATTGAGTTTTGTAATCTAATTGAAGATACCAATTTAAAATGGTTGTTTTGCCCAATATCTGTGACTTCATAAACTATGGATGTATACCCTTCTGAATCCAAAGCCACATTCTTCACCACTGCTCTATGCTACCACCTCTAATAATGCATAGCTGAGGGTATATCTTTAACATTTATATTTTAGTGAAAACAAACAGATGCATACTAAGTTATATAGCAAGAATAAAGTTTACTCTATGACACCTATCCTCTTCAGGGTGCACTAATAATGTTAATCAATTTCTTAAAGATCTATCAGAATATGATGCATCATGTTTCTTATGAAATTTGTTTTAAACTAGCATTCCTTTAAATCCATGTAAACTCATATTCAGACTATAAATTTACAGCCTCTAAGTGTTTGCCCATTTCTTTGGTCACAATTATCAATGTGTATCATTCTAGTTAGGAAATAAAGCAACATTCATTGGAGAGAATAAAAACAAGTGTGAGGGTTAAGAGTGCATAAGTTTCCCTGGCAGAAATCTTTCCTCTGCTTAAGAGATGAGTCTATTCTTCTCCTCCACTTGTCACACTATTTCCAGCCTCTGAGAGAGGAGATACAGCTCTAACCTTTTCTTGCCAGTCTCCATATATCTGCCTCTGACCCATCTCAGGTTGGGGAGGATAAGGCGGCATAGTAAAGTGAGAGTTTTTAAGGAATAAGAGTCTGAAACCTTAATAATGAGCTACATGGTCTTAAACACTCATTTATGCATAAAGAGTCTCAATTTTCTCATTTCTAATTTAGGGCACTAATACACACATCTCCAATAGATAAGGTTTATCTAATTATTCATTTAACAAATATTTATTAAACACCTGCTACATGGCCATGCTGCCCTAATGGAATTAAATGAGGAAGACAAATAGTAAACAAGTAAATAAATATGTAAGCATACTATCAAATAGTGCTAAGTGCTTTTGATAAAATAAAGCAAGAAAAAAAAAAAAAGGGAATAGAGAGTGATGGGAAAACAGGAGAGGATACTTTAGGTAGAACTGACAGGGAAGATTTTCCTGAGAAGTTGGGCTTTGAATGAGGCATAAATGAAGTGATAGAGCAAGGCATAGCTTTCTGAATGTGAAGTGTTATTTTAATATTTTATTTTGTTAAGTCTCGTCACATTTATTCAGAGTGTGGGTCTCAGAGGAAGGAAACAGGCCGATTTCCTGGAATAATGAGATAGGTAAGGCAGAAAACATTAGGGTGAACAATGGCTATCAGAGACCTCTAGTTCATCCAGGCATAGGCACAAGGCCCTCTGATGCCTATAAATACCTGTGGTGCTTTTATAATATCTATTTAGTTATGTGAATCATTGGGCACTTGTAAGTTGAAGGCACAGTTAAATTTTGGCATGCCAAATCATTTCACAGAGCCATTTCAAGGCAGTGTCTTATTACTTATATGTCAACTATTTCTTAAATGGGCTACTAGTTAAAAGGAATATGAAATGGGTTGGTAAAATGTCCTTGCAGTCACAGCAGCATTCTAAGTCTTTCCCTTAAAAAGCTGGGTGACTACAAATTTAGACCATGTTTAAACAATATGAACTGTGATTATGACCACATTGATAGGACATTCTTTTTTGACCTAGTTGTAAAAGTAGTTTTTGTAAGAGAGGATTTATTTAGTTTAGTCAAAAAACTTTAAAACTATTTCTAACTATTTAAAGCTTAAAAACAATTTTCGGTTTTAAAGCAAAGAAACAGATGTACTAGACTTGGCTACAGCTGCAAGCAGGGACTGATTATGAGAGATCCTTGTCTGAACCACTGTACAAAGATCAGTGACCTTCGATGACCTCCAATATACTGATGTCAGAGAGAGAAAAAAAAACTGTTTATCCTAACACTATTAATTTTAGAAAAGATAATTAATAAAAAATATTTAAAATATATTGTGAAAAGTAATTTGAAGAAACTCTTGAGATTATTTTGGTATACCTTAAAAGGAGTTGTAGGAAACAGTTTATAGTTTGGGTCAAAAACTCATTTATGAGCTAACTGTTGAAAATCCAAGGCTTTCATAAGGCATTGTGAGGTAATGTTTCTTTTTCTTTCTTTTTTCCTCTCTTTTGTTTATTTTTTAGAAATAATTTCACAAAAGAACTGTACAATCACTAGAGTAAGGAGCAGCAAATTATGGCCTGCAGACCAAATCCAGCCCACTGCCTGTTTTTTATAAGTGAAATTTTATTGGAAGTAAGGCACACCCATTCATTTATGTATTGTCTACAGCTACTATTGTGCTACACCAGCAGCACTGAGTTACTGTGACAGAGACTGTATAGTTCAAGAAGCCTAAAATATTTATTGTCTGCCCCTTTACGGAACAAGTTTGCTCACGCCTGCACTAAACCCTAACTTGTTGAGTGCAAAGACTGTTAGACATGACAAATTAACAAGGGATACTTTGCAAGAAGCTCCAAAATTACTTCTATTTGAAAACTCCTGACTGAAGTAGAGATGACTCAGTTCTGAAGGGTGTGCTAAGGAAATATGGACCCATTCACTACATTCTGCAGTGCTAGGTCAGCAAATGCCTCTTTATGCCAAGGACATGTACTGAGGATTACTGTGTGGGGGGCATCACATTAAGTGTTTTATTGCAGTACCTCACTCAACCTCACAAATCACATGAGCAAAGTACTATGCTATTCCTGTTTAAATATGAGAAAACTGGAGT
This sequence comes from Grampus griseus, assembly GCF_964374135.1. Taxonomy (NCBI): domain Eukaryota; kingdom Metazoa; phylum Chordata; class Mammalia; order Artiodactyla; family Delphinidae; genus Grampus; species Grampus griseus. The sequence goes on along the minus strand of NC_139009.1, from coordinate 66,143,882 downwards.
TAGAGCATTTAAGACCAAATAACTAGTGAATGTCAAAATTTGTGTAAATACCTAAGCTTGCCAGACCTCAAAGTCCATGCTCTTTTTAGTACTAGTATTAAACAATATTGTCTACGATGAAATATATTTTTATACATTTTACTGAAAAAGTATATAATTAAATACATTAATATGTAAATGATTATAAATCCAAATAAATGCAAAAAAAACAGTTGTAATAAATTTAGGGATGTTGGGGCATTTTTATATTATTATTGAGGAAAATACTTGGAACTATAATCTGACCCTTCTGTCGTTGCTTTCTAAAAATGAATATGATTAACAACGTTTTCTTAAAGCCTATTTAAAGACAGAAGTCAGGTAGAATTTTTTTTTTTTTTTTTTTTTTTTTTTTTTTTGCGGTACGCGGGTCTCTCACTGTTGTGGCCTCACCTGTTGCGGAGCACAGGCTCCGGACGCGCACGCTCAGAGGCCATGGCTCACGGGCCCAGCCGCCCCGCGGCATGTGGGATCTTCCCGGACCGGGGCACGAATCCGCGTCCCCTGCATCGGCAGGCAGACTCTCAACCACTGCGCCACCAGGGAAGCCCCAGGTAGAAGTTGATACATGGTTTGGCCAAGGGAAGAAATCCTTACGATCAATTATACCATCATTCTACACAAATGCACCCCTTTGTTAGACCATTAATAAATTATTTTTGTATTAGAGAAAAACCAAGTTCATAATTGTGGAGGACTATTCTAAAATGTTTACTAAAAATTGGGGTTATTATTTACTTATTATACATCTCCTGATTCTTCTATTTTTTTGACTCTCACCAGAAGTTCCCAAACATCCAACTATTGTCCTTTGTGGCCTGCCATATTTATTGTTTGGCTTATTTATAAGTCAAAATTCCAATTGTCCAAGTCTTATTGGAGGGATGAGTTCAAGTAAATCTAAAAAGATTTGTTTGTGTATTTTTTTGTTTTGTTTTTATCAGATTGCAATATTTATGATAGCCCTTGTAATTCTAGACTTTGACAATATGTAATAGTTTTTCCTAGAAAAACTATTTACAATATGTAATAGTTTACAATATGTAATAGTTTTTCCTAGAAAACTAGGAATGCAAAGTTTTCCTAGGAAACAAATTGGCATTTTTATTATTTATGACAATATCTGTTGCTTTGCCCTGGTAATAAAATTGGTCTTATTTAGTGAAAATACACTTTCTGTACTTCTACATAAGTTTTTCAATACATATCTGGTTTCAGAGAGTTTTCATAAAAATAATTTATTTGTGTATGCCCATTTATTTCTTTGGGGAACTATCCCAGTTCCCTTCCACATGGTTTTGACAGGGCTTAACACAAAGGACTGGTTGTCAATTGTATGTGCAAAAATTAAAGATCTTTCTCAATATCAACTGTATTAAAATTTCTAGGAGTACAAGTAACCATAGGGTAGAATCACAGTAGGGAAAACTCTGAAACCTCAAAGACAATTTCCCAGATCTTTTCTTGCCACATTCAGCCAGATTAACTTAAGAGGTTCTTACTCATTCTGTGCAATCACATAACTTACAGACTACAAGTCAATTTGATCATGCAACCTCTCACTTAGGACAAGCTACCTAAATGCTCTAACATCAAAAGAAGACACTCTGTTGATGTTAACATTTAATGCCCATCTCATCTGGGATTCACAAAATCCTGGCTATTCTCTAAACATTACAAGTGAGAAAACTCAATTCAGAAACATCAAAGATACCTGGTCAAGTTTCCCAGGTAGCTGTTGGACCATTTGACCTGTTGCTGTCTCACTTAGCTCTCAAGAGATCTCTGCTGAAGGGATTCTATACCTAGAGCATTCACAATGCCTTTTGTGAGCATCAATGCTGAAGTATAGAAGCCGTTCATCAGCTTATTTCAATTTATGTGCCTATGGTGCAGCCTGAAATCCCTAAATAGAAATAAATCACTTGCTGAGTTACATGAAGACTCCTGTGTAACTTCTCCCAACGACAACACTTGTAAACCATATATCATAGTTCACTGCACTGTCCTCCAGGGCTTCACATTTTGCTATGAATGTATAATATTTCTAGAAAGTTATTGTTTTAGAAACTGTCATTATACAGTTCCTATCCTTATAACCTCAAACTGTGGCCAGAATATGTTCTAATAGAATAATTGTGATCAAGGAAAAAAAGAGGATGAGAGAATGAGGGAGAAGGAAGGAAAGAAGAAAGGGAGTGAGGGTGAAGAAAAATGACACCAATTCCCATTACTGGAAATTTCCCTCTTCAACCACATAGTTGTAAAAATGTCAACCCTCACAGCAAGCTTCAGGATTCTCCATGGAAAAATCAGCCAACTCTCTGACAGCAATCACATCTGAAGGGATGAGGCTGCTATGACTGCCAGAGCAGAGGTTTTATGAGGCTGGGGTTTTACAGAGAGATATTATTCAGTTAGACCTAATAGCAGCAACCTTCACCTACACCTTTGAGCACACTTGGACTTTAAATTTAACTTAATCTCAGGTTATATCAAGCAGGTTATGGAGTTAATGGATAAAACCTATTTGCTGAAATTATAACTTTTATTACCAAAATTAAGAAGTCACCAAGGGCTTAGCACAGTATGTAGTAAGAAATGCAATGCCATGTCTCTTAACACATGTATTTTGATAAAAGGCAGATTCCGGATATAAATCTGTGAAATAACAAATCCATTAAGTAGCCTTTCCTCCCTGTATGTTTTCACCTCTCTTCTTTGTTCTCCTTCCCTGTCTCTTTCCTCTGACTGTTCTATCCCCACTTCCTTTTAAATTTCTCTCTTCTTTTCCCTCCTCCTTACTTCTTCCTTTCCTTTACTCTTTCCATTCTTGTTGAATTCTTATTTTCCTTCTTTCTGTTTTTCCCATTTTATTAATATTCCATTCTATTTCTCTTTACGTTTTTCCTTCTACATTCTAGTTATTGAGATTAATTTTGAAGGAGATAACTATGTGAATATTACTGGGCTTCCTATTCCCTCCAAAACATACTACCTAGAGAAGATAGGCTTGCTTAAAATTAAACTAAGGAAAAATATAAAGCAAATGACAGATGACATCAGTCCAAAGTGCTGCAATTATGTAGAAGAATAAAGGATCACTGGGATAGAGAAGGTGAGAGGCAGACACAAGAGGGAAGAGATATGTATATGTATAGCTGATTCACTTTGTTATACAGCAGAAACTAACATACCATTGTAAAGCAATTATACTCCAGTGAAGATATTAAAAAATAAAATAAAATAAGGATCCATCAACTCCTCTCTCCTTTTTCCGTACCTGCCCAATTTATAATCTAGTGTTCTTCATTCCTTCTGTTACCTATAGAGAAGTTAAATTACTTTTTCAAATACAAAGTGTACCGTGATTTAGGAGAAGTTTTACATAATAGTCTTTATTATATATAGCCAAATAGCTCTTTATTGTTATTGATATTTTACTAATTACCATGGAAAAAAGAACTCTGAACTCTACATCCACTGAAGTAGTGTATAATATTAGGGAGCTGTAGGAGGTGAGAGTCTTGAAATTATATAAAAAACTATTTGTATCACATTCTCAGGTTACCCCAGTTTTCAATCTGTTATAACTTTTTAATATTTTGTACAGTGTGCTTAGACCAACACATTACTTGATTCACATAGTGTTACCCTTTAGCTCCAGAATGTACATAAATAGTTTAATATAATGAATTAGCTGATCTCCATCCTTGCATCCAGGTGATGAGACGTCCTCTACATTTAAATTAAGAAGAAATTATTTTTCCTACTCCTTTGCTGTATCCACTTTAGAGAAGAGAACCACAGATGAAAAAAACAAAATGAAACAAATTTTCCTTTTGCCTAAGATATGTCTTGCAGCAGAGACAGCTCAGGCCCAGGTTTATGGAATGTTTTACGTTCTGGAATTAATACAGGCAGGAGAGGGAAATGGAAGCTCATATGCAAAATCAGGGAAAAAAATTTTGTCAAATGATAGTTTCAAACTTGTATGAAGTAAGCATGACACTTTTGTGACAAGATGGTAACATAGAAAAGGAAACTAGTCCAGTAGGATGAAATGCAGTATCTTTCATTCCATTGGCTGGAAAAAAGGTTAGATCCTATAGATTCTATTTAAAGTAGAAATGGACAGAGTGGTGAACTATTTGGACAATAAGGAGTTAAACTATGAGAGGTTTGAACATGACACATAATATTTCTACTGCCAGAATCAACTCCAGAGAAAGCTGATGCACTGCCTAAGGAAAAAGAGCTTTCACAACAATTTTTACCAATACAAAGTACAAAGAGCCAAAAGCTGCAAAAATAGTTGGTATCACTTCAGAAATAGTGCCCTCACCAAAACAAACCAAGAGGGTAAATTTCCCAAACCTCAACATGACAGGGGTCCTCGGAGAAGAAGTGTAAAATTCTGTTAGCAAATGGCTCACTGTAATTCCAAATCTTTGAGGGGAGGCTTGACCTTTTTCTCATGCTATTCTCTCTCTCATTCCCAAGCTGCATTTATTTTTTATGACATCTGTACAATCGAATTTTATTTCCCTTCCTTTCTGAGGTCCAGAAAGCACCAGTTCCCTCCTTTAGCTAAAAAAACAACTTGATATCTCTACACGGTTGGCTCATATGGGTCTCAAGCCCTTAATGTCTCCAAATGAACTTGCATATAACCTCCATACTCAGCTCTATCTCCAGTGCATTTCAAAGTTTCTTTGGCCAGAAGGATGAGAATCATCCTAGGAATATTTTATCCATTGCCAACTGTCTGGCTATCTAATTTCCAGTTCCCTAGAAGAGACTGAGACAGGAATTTGGATACACAAGATATTCTGTATCAAGAGAGACAGCCCTTTGGAGATTGACAGTCATTGGCTTGGGGTGTGAGTATGAGGGATGAAGATTGGTATCTAACTTCCGAGCAGGTTTTGAATTTCTCTGTTAAAGGGATTAGGTGTAAGCCTAGCAACCTACTTAAACAGCAGCTGGTCCAGTAGAAGGGATTTGAGTAGGTCACCACAGCATCTACTTCAGTGACTATATCTAGTGTATCACCAAGTCTCATTAATTTTTAAATACTTATTGATTCAGCTATTTTCCTCTATCATTCTACCATTACCCTATTCAAGGTAATAGTTTTGCTTTTCAAAACCACTAATATATTCTCCTAATTATTCTTCACAAATCCATTTGTATGCCTCTCTCATCTATCCTCCACGAAATAGTCAATGACTTCTTTAAAAACAAAATGAAACCACCCCACTACCTTACTTAAGACTCATAGGATGAATTCACAAGTCTATAAAATGGTCTGCAAAATGCAGTATGATCTGCTTTGTGTCAACCTCTCCAGCCACTTCCCTAACTGTATGTCCCCTGACTCTAATTTAGCTACTAGAGGATGTTAAGTTTCCTAAAAGCATGAAGTTGCTTCCTGCTTCATGGCTGTTGTTCATGCTGTTCTCTCTTCTAAACACTTTTCTCCAGATGAAGCTAGTTTTAGATAAAAATCTTATTCACAGAAGACCATCCTCTTGCTTCCTGGACTAGGTTTGAGTCTCCATTTACCTGCTCTCACAGTACACTACACTTTACTTCTGTAGCACTTTTGTCAGAAATGTATTTTTGTGTGGGCGTTTACCTATTTAAGTGTCTATCTCCTACAGAGTCCACAAGACTGTTAAGCTACATGAAAGTAAAAATCTTATCTGCTTTATGTTTGCTACTCTGTTCCCCTTTTCCAAAACTCTGAAACACAAGCTAAATGCTAATAAATATATGTTGGGGAAAAAAAAATCAATAAGGTCAAATACATGTGGAATAGGAAGACAAAACCAGAAATACTACAGCCATTCTTATCTGAGCTCTATGATAACCCTACATTTCCAGCTGAGATTTATTTAGGTCTGTTTTTAGGCAGGGATGATGTGCCTAAAGAATCTGTATTCTATTGTTTAGTAAACCTAATCAGAAAACGTTTCCTGCAAGCCTAGTGCCAAGTGGCTAAAACAATTTAGTAACAAGTTTGATGTCTCCCTTGAGTACAATGGTTTGGGGGAGTACAGTGCCTCACAAGCAGTGGAGCACTATTCCTGAGGGATCTGGGGCAAGAGCCAGCTTTACAGAGGTTAAGAGGCAACATGGAAGCAGAGCATGACGGGTTAGGAGGTCGGGGATTTCCTTAGAAGGTGAGCAGGTCCTGCTTTCTAGGGTATGGAGAGCTTGAGAAAGATTAGTTGGAGGATTGTGATTGGTGCATATTAGGTTTCCTTGACAGGTGTTTAGATTTAGGTTTAGATTTAAGTGTAGGCTGACTTAGGTTTAGATTTGTGATGTGGGCCAGGACACAGGGGCAGCCTCCATTTTGTGGGTCCTAATACACAAATTAACTTTATCACTAGTAATTATAATAAGAGCTAGCATTTTCTGAGTGATTACTATTACATAGGTACATTTCTAAGCACTTCGTGTGTTTTAACTCCTTTAATATTCATATAAGTTAGAAACTATTATTTTCCCAAAATTATGTTTGAAGAAATTGAGATCCAGTGAGGTTAAATAACTTGCCCAAGGTCACGCAACTAACAATGGTGAAGCCAGTAATTAAGTCCACAATTACTTTTCTTAACAGCCATGCTCTCATCCAGGGCTCCAATAGTATAGACTTTGGGAAAGCCATTTGAATTGTAGCTCCGACAATTTAGCAGATGTGTGATCTTAAGCTAGTCATTTAACTTCTTCAAATTTGTTTCCTTATTTATGAAATGGAGGCAATAGAAGCCTTTGCCTCCTAGGCAGCATTTAACACAAAGCCTTTCAATTAGGAAACACTCAAATAATAATAACTACCACCACTGCCACTATATTGTGATTATGTGTTTGTTTGCAAGTAACAGAAAGCCTGCATTAAACGGACATAAAAAATAAAGGAAAATGGTTGGCTCATACAGCTGAAAAGTCCAGTGTAAGGTGGACTCCAGGCAAGGTTAGAGAAATGTGACCCAGGACTCAGGCTTTTTCCAACTCTCTGTTCTTCTGGTGTAGCACCTTGATTTAAAAGCTGGATTCCTTCATGTTCTCAGGATGGTGGCAGACAATGTAAATACTGGCTTCTTTCTGGTTTAGAGTAAGAGCATTTTTCCTCCAACCACCAAACAAATTCTGGGGAAGGAAGTTCTGGGATTTACTCTGTTCAGAATAACTTTGGTCAGGAAGCAAAGTGAACAGGAGACTGACATGAGACAATTGCAAATATCTGGGTGACTGCTCACTGGGGAAAGATACATAGAGCAGATGCTGGTGTTTGATAATCAGAGCTCTCCCCAGAAGCCAATGCCACCCAAACCTTTTGTCTTTGAACAATGGAAAAAGGGTCGTTCTCCCAAGGAACTTCTGGATGCTATTGGGAGACAATGATGTTGAATAGACAAGCAATGCATTTTCACTAAAAATTATTACCTTTATACTGTGTTTGTTTTTAATATAAATATCTATGTAACAGATATTGTTGTTGTTTCTGTTTTATACAACTGTTTATATGGAACAAACCATTAGAGAGAGATAGAGAGAGGGAGCTCATGTAGTTCCAAAGTCCCAACTCTGTCTTGGACCTTCTCTGACATATGTATACCAAAATCAGATGGATTTTGTAAAATTTGTGTAGATGTTGTTTCATTTTTTTAAACTAATTTTGACACCTGTTTGATGAATATCTCTTATTTATATTTGGATCTGTGAAAGTTATTTTTACCCTAGATTTAGGTAAGTGTTCCTGACAGAAGCAGTTTTTTCTCCCTAAAGCCATGCCAAGCACTGTTTTTTTGTTTTTTTTTTTTCTAAATAGTCAACCTACAGAGTATGTATGAATGCATTTTCCCTCCTCATTGAATTCAGAAATGTTTCAACATTTGGGAGAGTATCTGTTGAATGAATCATTAAATTTACCCTATCATTTAGTGAAAGCAGAATCATTTTCAGTTTAACTCTACTAAGATGGGATCACATCTTGAAGCACTGAGAGTTTATTCTCAAAGTGTTTAGATAAGCCAGATGCATAGGAAATGTTCTTAATGTCAATTTGTTTTACTTAAAGAGGTATATTTGGATCACATAAGAGGATGGTAAAGTAGCATCCTAGTGAAGCTTAGAGGAGATGACCCATTTATATGGTAAGCATATTCACCCTCAGCTACCTAGCCCCTCCCACCTCCCAGGAAACTGTACTGGTATAATTAAGCTCCTTCACAAATTTGAAAAAAATTCTTTTGTAAACAAAGGGCCTGAATTCAAATGTCAACTCTACATTTGTGATGTGACTTTACCTTGATTACCATTGAAACTCAATTTCTCCATCTGTAATGAGGAGAAATTAATTTAAAAATAAAACAGGGCTTCCCTGGTGGCGCAGTGGTTGAGAATCTGCCTGCCGATGCAGGGGACATGGGTTCGTGCCCCTGTCCGGGAAGATCCCACATGCTGCAGAGTGGCTGGGCCCGTGAGCCATGGCTGCTGACTCTGTGCGTCCGGAGCCTGTGCTCCACAACGGGAGAGGCCACAACAGTGAGAGGCCCATGTACCGAAAAAAATAAAAAATAAAACAAACTTTTCCCTTCTGCAACTCAAAATTTCATATCTTAAATTTCAATTTGAAATAATCTATTTAATCCTCTCAAGAAAGTGTAGAAAATGAGTTCTATTGAATTTACAGAAAAGCTATGTAGCAACAGAAGAATTTTTTGTTCTGTGTTTATAATCCATTAGGTCAAATGCTCATACTAAAAGTCTTTTAAACATCCCAGAAATAAAACCTTGCTACATTTTTGAAATATCAAAAAATTCTAAATTTATTCTTTTCATGATGATCTTGCTTTAAAAATAAAATGCTTCACTCTTCCCTTGTTAAATTCACACATCAAAGTTTTTCATGATTAAAATTAACTCTCTGATGAATATAAAATATGAGGGTTCCCCCCCTTTAGTCTTATCTCATATTCTTGTCAGAGTAAGAATGTGTCTTTCCTTTCTTCATTCATCCAATACTTATTTAGAACCTAACCTACTGTGGGCTAGAATCAGGCTACAGGCTAGGCAACTTAAAACACTTCAATTCAGATGTTGTAACGTCTCCTGTTGGGGAGGCCTTTGCACTTACTGAACTAACAATTGCCTTTTGGTTATGTAAGACTGATTTAGAAGATAAAGTACTCTCATTTATATACCTAAGGTTTCCAATAAAAGGCAAGCTGAAAAATTGATTTCCATTGCACACACACAAACACACATAGTCTAAAACATTTTACCAGTAAAATCTACCTCCTGTCTCTCTAGGCTCCAATATGCAGAGGAGAAAGTGTGCAGGCATGCAAGAGAGAAATGTGTTTCTATTCTTTTATCAGAGGATCTGAAGACAGACAGATTGAAATGCATCAGTTTCTAGTAACTAGTAGATGGTGCTTTCAGTAATAAATTTATGAGGTTACTTAAATATCCTTTCTGTAGATTTTTTTAAAATAAAACTAACCAGAAATGAGAGAAGGTAATATTTTGCCATGACATGAAACAGTCTATATTTTTTTGTTGTTATTAACATATGAACTTACAGAGCTCAGCATGGTTTTTCCAATATTCCTATCAGGCCTCTGTCAAATAATGAGAGATGAAATATCAAAGAAGCTAAAGTTAATATAAGTCATAACACAATAATTTATTTAAATGCTGAATGCTTATAGAATTGGAATAATCTAACAGCCAGCGTAACTCCAATTACAGATAAACTCACATGTATTGTTTTAACTCATGCTTACTTGGTAACATTTTTGTATGTGTGTATAATATTTTTCAATATTAAAAATTAAAACTTTACATGGCTTGTATAGGAAAAATTGTCATGAATTTAAGCTTTTTGACCTCTTAAACTATATTCGCATTTACTCTTGGCGTGTTTCATTTGACCTCTTTCTTTGGTTGTGGCCTTCATTTATCTTATATCAACCTAATTGTATTACGCTCTTCCAGTCTTGGCTACCACATTTTAAAGAAATAAATGTCATCTCACGTATACCAAGGGAATCTGCTTCTTAGGTTGGGTGGGGGTGACTTCCATTAGTAAGAGTAATAGTAAAATTTAAAGTAAAAACATTTTGATTTACCCTAATACCTGATTTTTATATTTCATTTGAACAAGCATCATAGGCATAAATATGAACTTTTCGGTCTGAACATTTTGGGATAGTGACCAAGTGTTACATCTATGATATTTTCAAGGATGTAACCTACTCTGAGAAGCAAGGGTAAAATGTCAGAATAATATCGTATACCTCATGATAGGATGCACTGAGAATGGCTCTGTGCTATTCTTACCATAATTTCAATCTAGTCATGAGAAAATACCAGATAAACCCAAATTGAGGGACATTCTACAAAATAATTGACCAGTATTCATCAAAATCATCAGAATCATAAAGAAGAAGGAAGTTTGAGGAATTGTCACAGATTGGAAGAACCTAAGGAGAATTGACAACTATGGACAATGTAGGAGGCTGGATTGGATTCTGGACCTAAAAACTAATATAGGTGGGAAAACTGGCAAATTTCAAAGAATATCAGTAAGTCATTTTAAAATATTGTATTAATGTAATTTCCTAGCTTCTATTATTGTTCTGTGGTCATATAAACTGTTAACAATAGAGGAATCTGGGTGAAAGTATAAAGATACTCTGTGCTATTTTTACAACTTTTCTGTAAGTTTGACATTATTTCAAAATAAATAATAAAGAATGAGCAGATGGGTATAAAAATAATCCATAATGCTCAGAATTTTACAGAAGTCTAACAGGTTTACCTTAGCTTTCAAGTTTTCTTTCTTGCAAATCTTTATATTAGTCTAGCTTCAAATGAGAGTTGGTGATGCCACATAAATAAATTAATACCACCTGATCCTTTACCCAAATTCGATTAACTATCCTATTTCAAGATATTAAGTAAGGAGTTTATTAGATTTCAGATCAGGCCCTTGAAAGGAGTAGTTATATTTTCCAGGTGTCATTTTAATTTTCAGCTAAAGGTAATGTGATCTACAGCAGTTCTATGGAAGTATTGGTCTGAGTTTGCTTTCCCATGGTGCTTTTAAGTTCATAAATTTGTAGTCTGAATTTCCTGTGTGTCTCCACACGAGTCACATGTAACAATTTAACAATATGTCATTCATGTCAAGAGACTTACCATAGAAACATGCTTTAAATAAAATTGAGTGTTAGAAATTTAAATGAAAATGTTGATTTGGAGAGGAAAACAATAATACAGTTATAGCTATAGTTATATTATAACCATAATACGCTAGTTTTATGTATTCTGAACAAATAAAATTCTCCATATGAGTTTTTATTAACATCATTACCAACCCATGGTAAGTCCACGTTATTTTGGAGTTCTTAGAGGAGAGTTTTCTTTCTTTTTCGATAAACAACATGCAGGCAGTGGTTTTAAGTTTTATCTATGTAGAGAACAGAAATAAAGTCACATGTATTTATTAAAAGAGTCAAACAGAAAAAGATGGTCTTCCAGCCTCCTACTAGTTCCCACTACATCAGTGGACTGTCTGAACTGACTGGTGGTTTACTAACTCTCTGGGAGTGATACACAGCATTATCTAATTTTAAGAATACCACTTGACAACTAAAAGAAGAAAATATGTAAGAAAAAAATGTCTATTTGGGACATGGGATAGTCTTACAAATATAAAAATATAGAGGAAAATATTATATTAATTTGGAGATAAAATTTACTATAGACATATAGATAGGAGTTAATGAGAGTTCATAGGAAAAAAGTAAAAAAGCTAAAAGAAAGCAGTCAAGGGTGTCTAAAAAGAAGATATCAAACAATATAGAAATATTTATTTTAATTTCTTCTAGAAAAATAATGACCTAGAAGAAAATCTTGCTTTTTAACTAGCAGATGAATACCAAAGTTGATTACTTTGATCATTTTTATATATTTTGTGATTAGTTATGAAATGGTAGAAAACTGCAAAGATGATTATCACAGTTAATGTTTTTTATTATGTATTTTAGACTGCTAACTAGCCCCCTTGATAGAGAAGGTATGGATTATGATGTATAAATTGTGGTACTTTTTTTTCACTTCACATTTATCATGAAAATTTTCTCAAACTATAAAAGGTTCTTAAATGTGATCCTAAATGTTTATATAGTACATTCCCTTGTATAGTTGTATAATGCTTTATCTAAGTTAACTCCTATAATTTGGTTTCTTAGGGTTGGTTCCAATAATAAAAATAATGATATAATAATATTAAAAATAGAGTTGGGTTAACATCAGTACTGATTAATATTTGCAGATGTTGAACTATTTCTTAGCCTTAAAAGTAGGCACAATATATTTTTTTAATATTTAACATCATATTGACCACCAGAAATTAATAGAAATTTATATTTTCACCCCTGGTATATGAGAATATTTGCTTTGCCAAACATTTGCCAACTCTGTAGAGACTTTTTTTTTTTTAGTGTATGTCACTTTGATTGCTAGAAACTAACTTTCAACTTCCATTAAAAAAAAACACAACAACTGACATGAAAATTTTTTTAGGTGTTAATTAGCAGATTATTTTTGTAATTGCTTATTTAAAGCCTTAGAGTATCATTTCTAACCTTTACTGAGCACTTCCTATGCATCATTCTGTAAAACACTTTACCTACTACATTATCTCCTTTGACCTTAACAACCATCTTGCTTGGGAGGTGCTGTAAACTCCTATTTACAAATCAGAAGTTGAAGTTTAACCATTAAACTTGCCCCAAATTATAGAACAAGAAATAAAAATCCAGCTCTATTTCTTGATGTTTTTGTGTCAAAGAGAAGTTTCTCACATCCTTGAGAAAGACAATTCTAACTTGTGAAACTGTCAGGAGGCTTTGGGTAGAAAAAGGATTTATAATTACTTTGCCCTCACAATTAAATTACTCTCAGAAATGGAAATTTAGAGGCCTAGAATCAGGAAGAAGTGTGTCTAAAATTTAGCCAAGCTGAGGTGAATTTTAGACTGTCTTGGTCACTCAAATAATCTTTGATATTCAAAGAAATTAACTCTCCATTAGTCATAATTACTGCAAATAATTTTCAACAACTGTATTTCATTTTATAATTTAGTAAATGTTATAGCAATAGCAATCTATATTTGTTATAGAAAAATGAGAAACAACTGAGTGGCAGGAAACCTATATTTAAACTATTTATTTAAATATGTTATGCAAATGAGTTACCTACTTTTTCTAATTAACAATGTATTTTAAAAGTTGTTGTTTGTAAATAACAACACTCTAGAATAGCATTCTAAAGTTCCATTTGACACTTTACTGTTTAAGCAAACCCCTGCTATTTCATATAGATTGTTTGCAACCTAATAATAAAAATGTATACGTGCCATACACTATTAAAGAAAAAAAAATTTATCTGTGCCTAATAATACAGATGGTCCCCGACTTACAATATTTTGACTTTATGATGTTGTGCAAGTGATATACATTCAGTATAAACTGGACTTCGAATTTTGAATTTTGATCTTTTCCCAGGCTAATGATATGGAGTATAATACTCTCTCATGATGTTGGGCAGCAGCAGTGACCTGCAGGCAGCCACAGTGTCATGAAGTTGAACAACTGATAAGCGTACAGCCATTCTAGACCCAGACAACCATTCTGTTTTTCGATTTCAATACAGTATATCAATAAACTATATGAGACATTCAACACATTATTGTAAAATCAGTTTTGTGTTAGATGATTTTGCCCAACTGTAGGTTAATGTAAGTGTTCTGAGCACGTTTAAGGTGGGCTAGACTAAGGTGTGCTGTTCCATAGCTTTATGCATTAAGTGCATTTTCAGCTTATGCTATTTTCAACTTAGGATGGGGTTATTGAGACATAACCCAGTGAGAATGTTGAGGAAGATATGTAAAAATGTGTTGTTATTATTATTTTATAGTACATACTATATTTTCTAAGTACTTTGCATTTAATCTTCTCAAGAGCCCTAATAGGAAGGTACAGTTTTCATCTCTGTATTTCAGACAAGAAAATTTAATCAAAGAGATGCTAAGTTACTCCCCTAGAGTCACACATCTAGTAATAATCTTGCAGAATAACTTTTAATTAGTAAACCTCCCAAACATAGAGTATATGCATATAACACTGAGTGAAAAAAAATTGATTGAAAAGAAGTAAATATGTTATGATCCTATTCTTAGAAAACTGGTATAGATATATGTATAAAATTTACAAAAGGATATAAACCAAGATCTGAACAGTGCTTACCTCTATTTGATAGGAGTAATTTTATTTTCTTATTTTTGTTAGTTAATATTTAAACATGGATTGCATTGATAATATTACATAATAAATATTTATTTTCAAAAGATATGATTGATGAACCTTTGTTCATTGAACATTAAAGCACAGCAAAATATAAAACAAACAAAATATACCTAGAATATGAGAACTATAATTGTAGAAACTCTATTACAATTTGATCATCCAAGAAAACCAAGTGAATAAAAATTATATCTGGAAGCTTCCCTGGTGGCGCAGTGGTTGAGAGTCTGCCTGCTGATGCAGGGGACACGGGTTCATGTCCCGGTCTGGGAAGATCCCACATGCCGCGGAGCGGCTGGACCCATGAGCCATGGCCACTGAGCCTGCACGTCTGGAGCCTGTGCTCCACAACTGGAGAGGCCACAACAGTGAGAGGCCCGCGTACCACAAAAAAAAAAAAAAAAAAAAAATTATGTCTGACTATAAATAAGCTTGAACTGAAACGTGAAAATTTATTTCCTACGATCATCTGAAATGTCCACATCTTCCAAAAATTATCTGTTTGGTCACAGAGGATAAGTTACATTATCAACATTTAGAGATAACAGAGGAACTTTGGTTCAAAATTGAGAATAGCAATTTCTGCTGCAATATTTGTTTTTCATTTTACTGTAGACTTTTGTAATAAAAAATGAATAACAAACTTTTGTTCTAAGAGGAGTGCAATAAGTTATTAAAATATTTTGATTTTGAGTGGAGCATAGCTTCCTAAGGAATTTGGATGTTACTAGGTAGTCTTTGGGGAATTATTGAAATTTAAGGGTATTTTTTGTATTCAAAGAGAAATCTGTTGGCATTACTTGTTTTAGGAAGAACACTGTCAACAGTATGTGGGATAAACCAAAATGAAGGAGAGAATGGGGATAAGAATACCACACAGATGATAAGGATAGTAATAAATAAACAAGAGGGATATCCTGTGCTAAGCCTTTTAAGAAGATGAAAAAGAATACGGAACAAAAGAACATCAGGAAGGATGCTCATGGATGTCAGGATGAAGAGAAAAGTTAGAGAGGGATATCACAGCAACAGTTTCTAGGAGGCTCTATAGTCACTGAAGGTGGATTTTGACTTGAAAAGTCTGAAAATCCACCTCTGTGATATGGATTAGATCTTCCTAACAATGGAAGGAAATGAAACAACCTACAGAGATGATGCCTACTTTTTCTATAAATTTACTTATTCTAATTTTATGCAGGTACTCTTGTCTTTCTCAAGAGCTTTTCCCTTCATTTCCAGAACTCTAATCAATGCAGAGTCTTTGGTACTGACTCATTTGACCTTATTCATGTGACTTCAACATCTACTCAAAATTCTCCCTTAACATTTGATGATTCTAAAAGGGTCACATCAAACCTCTATTCCAGTTTTTGAGTTATTTTAGCTAGTGTCTGTTTAATTTTGTTTTTCCTTTTTCAGAGTAGGTTAGGCTTATTAGATGATGGATTTCCATTAACTTACATAAGATTTTTAAAAGAACTTAAAGTTTAAGTCACATTATGAAAGTGTGTATGTGTGTATATGCCTGTGTTTATGTCTGTGTATGTGCTTTAAGAACCACATAAGTAATTATGCAGAGCTGAAAGAATTGAAGGATGGGTTTTGTAAATCATAGTGAAATAAACAAGAATACTTATATATTATCTAAAAAATATATTTAAATTGAGAAATATTTCTGTCTTCAAACTTTAGATTTTTAATTTGAAGTTCAAAGTGGATAATTAAACCTCCATTATCTAAAATTATCTGGTAGTGCCCACAGAATAAAATCACATCTACATAATTGTGTTGATAACTTGTTGGTGGGATTTAATAACAGCATTTTTCACTACCTGAAACAATCACAGTCAAGAAGAGGTTGAAATACAACATGAGTAAGCAGGTCAGTTTCACATCATTAAGAAGATATAAGTGATATCTAATTAACTCTGAGGAATTATATACTTTTGTAGAATGGAATACAATACTGAGAAATAATGGGAGAAATTCATATTAATGAGAGAAATATGTGAGCAGTGAAATGGATTAAAGTCAAACAACCTTTAAAACATGGATCACAGGTTTCAATAGCTTGGGTGTCCAAGGTGGGGGTTTGGGTTATGGGTGGAGTTATAGGAACTCACCAACACTCTAAGAGTGAGGAATGATAAAAAAGCAAAATGTACTGTGCTTGCTGATCATTTGTGGAATATACAGAGAAAAAAAAATCAGAGTCCATTGTCCCCTGCTTGGATTGCCTCATATTCATTTGTAATGGCCAGGGTAAGAGTAAAACAAAATTTGCTTACATTTCTCCTGACAACTCAATATTTTGTTAGACTCTCTTAATTTTTAATCATCATATTTTCTACCAAAGCCAGAATTCTCCATAGTCTTGTCCCTTCTGGAATTTTTAAAAATCTGTGTCTGACTAAGCCCTGAGCTTGCAACCAAACTCATCTTCCCTTCCTAAGTGTTTCTTCATTCATGCTCACTCTTTCTAGTGACTTTACATTGACAGCTCATTATTACCTACCAAATAAACTTCACACTCGTCATCATTTACTTAACCAGCACATAATACACACAGTCCTTGATATATGCCATCTACTGTGCTAAACGCTTTACAACTATTAGACCATTTGCTTGTGAAAATAACTTTATGAGGGAGACAGGCAGTAGTATAATTGCCTACACTCTAAGGATAAGCAAACTGAGGGCTTTAAACTTGCCCAATTTTACACAGCCAGTAAGCAGAATTCAATCCCAATTATCCTGTCTACAGAGATTATGTTGTTAACCTGGGTACTTTGTTTTCTCCCACATAAACACTCACCTCTTAGGTTCTGTAAATTAAGTAATTCTTTCTGACCCCCAGATTTCATCTACATTCTTCTTTGTAACCAGCAGAAAATGGGAGAGTTTTAATAAATCAAATATGATATACAGAGAACAGTTTTTAAAAGGTCAAGACTTTTAAAGTTCATAAAATTTCTACATTACACCTTAATTTGTTAATCTTGGTCACAAATCTTGGGCAAGATTTGTTCATCTTATTTTACAGTTGCATTTGAATTCAACTCAATTTTTGCAAAAAAACCGTAGTACCATCAAATAATTTCGGGTTATTCTGTGATAATATTTGCAAACTTGTACTGGACAATGAAAAGCCAACTTTGCCATCCAAGGCTTAAATTCATACTGAAAATTAAAACCATGAGTTATTAGAGATATTTCAAATATATTATTACATTCTTCCTTTAAGAATGAGTCTATTTTTGTCAAATGACAGGCTCAACATGATTTAAATAAATAAATATGTACATTTATATATATATAAATAAATATGTATATATAATATACACACTGCCATGATTATTATTCCCAATGCTGCAATGTTTATTGTCATTAAAAAAATTGATTAATCATGGAAGTCTGGTACAGTATCGACATATTGGTTGTACTTGTCTGATCTCCTTTCCTGTAGCAGCTGCTGGGCTCTTAGATCAAGAGAAGCCTTTGCTGCCACATCAGACAACAGTCTTGTGACAGATGTTCCGTGTTCAACTGAAGGAGCACAGAGGAAAATTACAGTCTTTCCATGCTTGTGAGACCACAGTTGAAAATGAGCAGTTGTCCCCCTTCCAGACAACTGTTATCAAACTCATAGAACCTTGACATAATTTGCAGCTGCCCCACTCTAGAATGAGGCCTACATAGTGCTTGAGGCTGGCAGGCTCCACACTACTGAAACACAAGAAGGGTCCGTTTTCCTTTTCTGAAAATTCAGCTGTTAGAAACAATGATTGCACAGCCAATGATAAAGACTGCCCCAAAGATTTTGCTCAGTTTCTTTTAAAAAATATCTTTTTGTGAGTTATGTATGTAATTTATTTATGGAAAAAATTTTAAAATGCATAATAATGACAAAATGGAAGTCCCTAATAATCTTTTCTCGTAACCATAACCATCACTAACATGATGTTTATCCTTCCTATATACTCACAAATGAACACAAACACACAAACACACATATACATTTTTAGGTACACAAAAATATGAGCTTAGCATACATAGTTTTATAATTTCCTGTTACACTTAATATTATCTCACAAAAATGTTTCCATGTTCATAAACATACCTCTTTCTTACCAAGAGTAAGAAAACTTTCTGTAACCAGCAAGATAACAAATAATTTAAACTTTGCTGGCCAAATGATCTCTGTTGCAACTATTCAACTGTGCCATTGTAGCTTAAAAGCAGCCATAGCTACATAAATGTGTGTCTTTGTTACAATAAAACTTTATTTACAAAAGAAGGAAATGTGCCAGAATTGACCTGTGGATCATAATTGCCCATCTGTGACCTACACTATATATTAAAATATTATTTTAATATTGGCAGAAGCTTCCATGATATGGGTATGGTATGGTTTATTTAAGCCTTTTGCTCCCATGGGGTATGTGCTTTCAGCCTTCTGTTATTATAAAAGGTCTTACACTGCCAAGGATTCCACTGCCGACATGCCTCTCAGTGCTGTGACTAGCATCCCTGGGAGCTAGCTTTCCTATCAGTTAATAACTCCCCCAGTCTGACAGTACTTCCAGGCCTTCTCCTTCCCAGCCAGATGGCCTCTGTGGACTTTGGAATTCCTCCACTATGCTGTCTCAGGTGTGTCCTATTTTATCAACAAGGTTAATTACAAGACAACATTTGATGGACATGCTGTTTTACTATGGTCATGCCTGCATGTCAATACATCCCACAAAATTTTTAGCATTTAGATGTTTTTTTAACATAGCTTGGAAGATCAGTGTTCATATTTCCTAACTCCAAAAACAAGGAAGGAGAGAGTCAGACTTTTGTCATTATGACCTTCCAGAATGACCTGTCCATTTGATTTTTCAGGACATGTTGCTATTTTAATATCATTTAAAGGTGTGTTATTTGAACTGTATTCCAGTTTCTGCCTCTCTGAATTGGAAACGCCAAACAAAGAATCAACATTAAGTGGGCTTATTTCTGCCCTTTTGATCTCGGCTGGCCTTGGCCTGCAGCAGCTTGAAGCAGTTTTAGTTCCCGGCCAGAGATTGAGGTTGGGCTGCAGCAGTGAGGGCACTGAATCCTAGCCACTCGACCACCAGGGACCAGTGATGAGTGACAAGGTCCTGGCCCTTTGGCTTTGTGGAAAAGAATTCCCACAAAGACAGAAAGTAGAGAAACAAGTAATGTGTTCATTAGGAGAAAGAGTATGTGTGGATAAGCACATGGGTGGTCTCAGAGAGAGAGTCATGCCCTTGTGGTAGTTTGAATCACTTTTATGGGGCATTTCTTCTGGGTTTCCTTTAGCCAATCATTTTTCTTTGCCTGGTTCTGAGTCCATATTTAGTACATCTCAGGATCCTCCCATGTGTGTGCACATCTTTTAGCCAAGATGGTTTCCAGCGAAGAGGCCTATGGGTAGGTTGACATCACCTATGATGGGGTAGCACTCCCTCCCTTTTTGACCTTCAAGGAGCTTTATAGTCGGGAAGGTCTCCTTGACTTCCAGAATGAGAAATATGTGGTCTCTATCTTTTACCTGGGTAGGGCTTAGCCTCACCTATCTTCATCTTTGAGTAAAAACTCCAGCTGCTCATCCTGGGGCCCATCTGTGTACTGCCATAAATCTCCCCTGAGAGCTGTAGACCCCAAGAAATCTTTATTGGGAAGATGAAGGGTGAAGGTCTGTCTTCTGTAGCTTCTCCAGGCTGGCAAGGAGCTTATAGACCCTACGTAGTTGGGGGTCACAGAGCTCTTGCCCTATCTCATTATGGGGCCCCAGGGTGACTTCCATTGTTATTTCGGCATGATCTGCTGTGGGTAGTAGCTGGATTCCCTGCATCACCATTGTCCTGTGATGCTGTAGAGAAAACAAACTAAGTAATTAGATTAGAGAAGCTGGAGCTAAAAGGAAAAAGACTATTATAATCAGACACTCAAGCAAGTGTAAGAATCTGGTTATACAATGTCAGCATAATTTTGTTAATCTCAGACTTAAAATTTAGTATATTGCTCTATTTCTAAAATGGAAGGTCTGAAACTGTTAGCCCCAGGCCTCCTTCTTGGACAAAAATATAGTTTCAGAAGCACAACAGTAAGGAACACTAGGCAAAATAAAATATAAATCATTATGGCTGGAAAGAGGAAGGTTATGAAAAAATAGAAACCTTCCATCAGAAAGTTTTTCATACCTTGTGGGATCCAGGAGAACAAGCTGGAGAACCACTTTTCAGTTTCTCCGCCCATATTGAATAGCGAGGATTGGTGGTTAATTGTCTGCTGAAGCCAGGTGGCTTGTTATCTAATTTTCTCAATGTTGGTCTCTACTTGAGAAGTGTTAATGTATGTGCAACATACATACCCCTCCTTGTACTGTCAACAGATAATCTAGGGCCAGTCGGTTGTCAAGGATCACCTTGGCCAGCGAATCTAGAGAGTTCTATAAATTAGTGAGAGAGTTAGTGGTACTGTTAGCTATGGCAGTAAGAGTATGAGAGAAGTTTTGATGGACATGTTGGTGGGTGGCTACTCCCCACCATGGTAATAAGGTGTACTGAAAGAAATAGGCGTCTCCATCTGAGATGCCACCATGTAAATATCGAGTTAATCAAGTGAATAGTTTTAATGAACTAGCCCAGTGCTTGGATTCATTTAAGGAGTGGATTGAGAAAGGGGTAATCAAGGTTCTCAACATACACTGTATAGGCGTGGAGTTATTGCATAGGCAATTAGTGGCCCACGGTTTTTTATCTACCTGGCATAAGAAACATATCCTGGTGAGGCACAATAGACTAACTCACCCAAGATTTTAAAGTCTATCCATCCAATTCAATTGTTATGGAAATGTTCTCCAGCTACAAACCCAACACACTATATCCACATCCATCCTGATATCTGTTTCTTCGGGTGGATCCTTCTTCCATTGTGTAGCAAGTTAGAGTTTGAGCCCAAATAGGTAACTGGAGTTCTGGCTTGGGGGGACCATTATAAAGCATTGGGGTGCTTTAGTACCAGTTCTTCCTCCTCCCAGTTTGACTTTGTAAGCAAGCAGGACCCTTTGGGGCCTTCCCAGGACAGGCATTCCCCCATATCTTCTGCTTATCTCCTCTCTGAAGTACCTAGATAATGGTATTTAATGCACATTTCCTGAGTTGGTTTGCAGATGTGAATCTCCCCCCAACAAATGGAAGATGTTAACTACTTCACAACCATGAGCACACAGCCCCAGGTCACCTGGAGCATGAGGACTAATAATGTTAACTCCTGTGACACCACCCTGCTACCTCACCATCAGCCAATCAGAGAACTGTGCACAAGCAGATCACATAGCTGCGAACCTCTTCCTCACCTGGCTTTTAAAAGTGCTTTGCCAAAACCCTTCAGGGAGCTGGGGTCTTTTTTAGGGCATGAGCCACATCATCTCCTTGCATGGTCTTGGAGTAAACTTTTCTCTACTCCAAACTCCCAACATTTCAGTTTGTTTGGCTTCACCTTGCTTTGGGCACATGAAGTTGAGATAACAACTTCTCTTTCATTCTTACAGAAATTTAGGGCTTTGTTTTCTTTCTTTGTATGTATATTTTTGTTTGTTTTTGCAATTTGTATTATCAATGCCAGAAGACTCAGAATTTAGAATTAGGTTTGTTTTGTGATTTTACACTTATTGTTAGGTTTTGTTTTAATTTTTTTTTTTTTTTTGAGTCAAAATTTGTGCATTCTACTGAGCTTTAGGATGAGCTTAACCCGTATCTCAAATGCCAGAATACAGAATAATTTGATAGACACTGCTGCAGAAGATAATAGTTTGGACTTGTCAACTGAAAAAATTGCACAACCTAAAAGTTGAGAGTTATATTTTTTTGGTGGACTTTCTGAGGACTAAAGCCCAGAAGATAGCCTCTCAGATAACTGATGGACTGCTCTGAAGATGTAAGGGAGGAGCCAGGATATATACAAGTTCTTGCAACAAAAACCAGGTAGTCAGAACCTCAAAAGGCTACTGTTAATTAAAGAAAACAAGACATCGCAAGTTAATAAATTGAACACTTTTTATGCATGGGAAGATGCAAAAGTATGGGCTCATTGAAATCATTCCTTTGATATGCCCCATCCTCCACCTTTCCTACAGAACTCAAAGGTTTTGTAATGTATCTTCCTTGAGGAGGGGTGTTTTATCACTGAACTATCATTCTTGACTGCTCCTCCTTAGTTTCTGCATTCCCTCCCTTTGCTGACAAGCAAATGTTTGAATCTGCCCTTTGGAATTCAGGGAGGGTCAAGGAGGCTGAATGAAGCATATTTTCTAAAAACAAGAAACAGGGGCGGAGTGGTGGGTACTAACAGAAAGGATTTGTACCTGGGAGGGCCCACAGGGTCCTGCTCCATTTTGAATTTATACTGCATATTATTAATAATAAAAGAAACATCTCTTTTAATGTCAAATATTTCATTATAGGCTTTCATGCTTTTTAAGCTTTTCCCAATACAGAAGCAAATAACATGACAAAATTGTATACATTTGTGTATGTGTAATATAAGTGGCATATGTGTGTACATATATAATTGAATTATTAAATCTTAAGATAAATACAAATTATAAACATTATATCATATACAAAAAAGTCTATCTCTCATTTTTTAATAAATGAAATCTGAAATTAGGATACTGGGTGGATAGATATAATAAAAAGAAGCATAGCTAAGAAACAAAAAGTAACTAGTAATTCATGTATCAGAGAAAATTTCAGGTTGATCTCTAACCCTTTTATATTAACCCTTTTATATTCTGTAGGATTTTAGTACTCAAAGTAGACCTCAAAAATATATAAAAGCAGAATATGAATATAGCTACTATTTTAGAAACTATATGAAATGACAGTTTTTAATTTTGCTATTTAAATGATTAAGAACATTAGAGCTTTCATCTCATCAGTTGCAGTTCACTGCTTGACATCTGACTTTTTTTTTCTATTTCATTATTTTATAACCTGATTGAGGAACCAAAAAAAAAAAAAATTCTTTGAAAAATGGGTCACATGTATTGAACTATTCTCCAAATATAGTTGTTTCTCATACCCTCAACCTGGGATAGGTAACTGCACCACAGAAAATTGCATTAAAATGATCCCTAATCAACCTTAGGTTAACTGATTTGGGGAGGAGAAAAGAGATTTTAAGGAATTATCAGCTGCAAAACTTGAATAGTTATTTGAATACTAGTATTGTCACATTTGCATACCATTTTGGGATATGTCTGCTCCCAATGCCTCAGGTGTGACTTAATGGAAACTATCAGGTTTAAGGTTTTGCAACAGGAAGCCCATCAGAAATATCTGAAAGCTATGGTAAATTACAGTAGAGCAATTGCAAGGAGGTTACACGCCATCCAGATGTGAGCTATTGCTCCTGCAACTTGTCATTGTTGAGTGACATGTCAGATGCTGCAGGATGCAAAAGGGCATGGAATTTGATTTCTGTTATTAAACTACAAAGGCAATACATATTAAAATTATTTTTTAAAAATTATAACTTTAACGTGGCATTTTCACTTAAAATAATTTATCTTATATATATATATAATTAGAAAATTACAGAATTGATGACAAAATGGAAGAAAAACTGAAACTAATTGCATATATATCCAAATATATGGGATTGAATAAACAAATTATTATGCATCCAGACAATGTATAATATACAGCCTTTAAGAAGAAGTTATAGATGTCGACACATGGTCATAACACCTAAGTGTAAGGAAAATACAGATTTTGAATGATGTGATCCATTTTGTACACACAAACATGCACATACTTTTATTTTGTCTTATCTAAATTTTCAGAATAAAATATATTGAATCAGTAGTAATGATTTTATAGATTGTTTTTAGAAACTTGAAATGTTCAGGGTTGTTATTTTATTATGAGAACATAAAGGAGATAATTCTGGTTATACTATTTAAGGATATCACTTTGCACAACTTTCAGAAAAAACAATATCAACCTTTTTTTACTTTATAATTTTAGGGTATCATATGAAAATGCCATCTTGCCAACTTTTAGTAGCATAACAAAGCAATGATTTTAAGAGCTCAGCTCTTAACACATGACTATGAAATGAAAATTTTAAAACATGCACTGACTGTTAAAACTATGTCCATTGAATATTAAACACCTGAAATTGCTAGTGCCTAAAACACTTCATTTAGCATAATGTATATCAACTTTGGAACTATTTTCAGGCACCAGCTTTTAATAAATGAAGTGCAAGGTTGAGAAGAAAGTTTACTACAAAATATTTTGTTTACAATGGAATATTACTCAGTCATAAAAGGAAGTTATTTGTAGTGAGGTGGGTGGACCTAGAGTCTGTCATACAGAGTGAAGTAAGTCAGAAAGAGAAAAACAAATACCATATGCCTAACACATATGTATGGAATCTAAAAAAAAAAAAAAAGGTTCTGAAGAACCTAGGGGCAGGACATGAATAAAGATGCAGACATAGAGAATGGACTTCAGGACATGGAGGGGGGAAGGGTAAGCTGGGACGAAGTGAGAGAGTGGCATGGACATATATACACTACCAAATATAAAACAGATAGCTATTGGGAAGCAGCTGCATAGCACAGGGAGATCAGCTCAGTGCTTTGTGACCACCTAGAGGGGTGGGATAGGGAGGGTGGGAGAGAGATGCAAAAGGGAGGGGATATGGGGATATATGTATACATATAGCTGATTCACTTTGTTATACAGCAAACACTAACACAACAATGTATAGCAATTACACTCTAATAAAGATGTTTAAAAAATAATTTTGTTTTACAATCATTTATTTTAGGTATTACTCATATTGAATCTTTGTAAGACATGTGAAGTTAGAGAAAAGGTTTAAAATGGGGTTAATATTTGAACATTTTGAGAATTTAAATTAAGTTCAAGCATGCTTTTAAACATGCTCCCAAGAATAACAATATTGTTTACAATTCAATTTTTTTGTAGTATGTATACAGGATTGGCATTTATAACATTAAAAAAATAAGAAATTTGGGCTCCCCTGGTGGCGCAGTGGTTGAGAGTCTGCCTGCCGATGCAGGGGACATGGGTTCGTGCCCTGGTCCAGGAAGATCCCACATGCCACGGAGCAGCTGGGCCCGTGAGCCATGGCCACTGAGCCTTCGCATCCAGAGCCTGTGCTCCACAACGGGAGAGGCCACAACAGTGAGAGGCCCGTGTACCACCAAAAAAAAAAAAAAAAAAAGAAATTTGACAAGAGGTAAACAAAATAACTTAATTCGTATGTAAGTCAATGAAGAAAACTAGAAAATCTATGTTGTATTGGTGTTGCATTAACTAGTTCTGAGTTTAAAAGCAATAATTAAATAATAATCTCAAATAATTGAGTTTTATGTGTATCTTTTCAACCTTAGTTTATATTGGTCCAATGTTCTCAGAGACTGATGTGCATTAACAATGTTCCTTCTTTTCATATATATATGCATGACATGATGTTCCTAATATGAAGAATTAATCCACAATGAATGAATAAAATAATTGGTTAATTTACACAGCATAATTATTGGTATATTACATAGGGATCTTAAAAGATATTATTTTAACAAAATTTGGTATGCCATCCTAAGAAGATTTGGAGTCAGAAAGGTGTTCATTTGCATTCTGGTCACACTATGTACTATGTGATCTAGGATAGTAATTAATCACTCTGACCCTAGTTTACATATATGTGAAATGGACACAATACTACTGTTACCAATCCAAGCTCAGTCTGCTCACCACACAACAGGCCAATAAATCAGGAGACGAGGTGTTGAGGCAAGGAACAGTGACTTTATTCAGAAAGCCGGGCATCAGAGAAGATGGTGGACTAATGTCCTAGAGTATCATCTTATCGGGGTTTGGACACTAGTTTCTTTTATAGAACAGAGAGGGGGAGGAGATGAGGAAGTAAAGTAAAAAGGCCATAAGTCTTGCAAAATAACTCCTGGTTTTGGACAGCTTTGGGGAGGGGATGTGTTAATTTCTTCTTTTGTGTAGCCATTCACAGGTGTGCAAGGTCAGGGTGTTTCCCCGTGAGCTGAACAAAGTCACTTTAGTTTAACATTCAGGCAGAGAGGCATGGTTCCCCAAGGCAGGCCATAAATGGTTATAACTATAGACAGAACAAAAGCAACGGAAAGCAAAGGCCAAGGTAAAAGAAACAGATCCAGTATGGAGTCAGATTTTGTTCTTCCCTGTTACAATACCATTTCTTTGAAGGTTCTTTTAAAAAGTAAACAAGATAATGTCAGGTAAGCACTGAACATAATGTCTGATCACATACTAGTTACCCAGTACATGGTCGTTACTACATTAACACAATTATTGGTTGTTGTGGTACTAGTACACTTAGTCTGGTAACCATTGTAATAAACCGAGAGGCAAGAACTATCCCCTTCTAGTTTTTTCTGTCTGACTTCTAATTCACACTAACCCTCAAGTATTTTTTTCAGGTACATCATCTGACTATTTTTTTTTTCTTTCAGTTCAGATCATTTCTTGGATAAAATTAGCTCCACAAAAGTACTTTAAATGATGACCACTTGCCACTTAATTCTACACTTCTTCCTCTGAATTCAGGAACTTGGCATTCACTTCTCCTCAAGAGAACTCCTTTCACTCATTGAACAAATTTTTGTTGAGTGTTTACCACATGATCAGCACTGTGGAAAGAGGTGTTGAAGTTAGAGTGGTGTGGGGTTCAGGACACTAACATGTGTGATAAAATCTGTGCCACAGTCAGACCCTGCTAGGGTCCCACCATGACAGTGGACATGCTTGTTCTAATTAATCACTTTCCGTTCTTCCCTATCAAAATAAGTATATAGAAGCCTTTGTCTTCTTGGAAATATTAACTATAACTCCCCGCTCTACTAAAATTTGCTGTTACAGTTAAATCTACTTTCAAATACCTACCAATAAACTTGTGACAATTACACTTTTTCCTGGTGAAGAATGAAAGACATGGTAGTTTTGAGCAGGTGATTAAAACTTTCAGCTTTATATTTTAGAAAAATTTATCTGGGGCAGGTAAATTAAGGAAGGGGCAGGATAGATATATAGAATTGCAATCATCCAGGAAAACAAAAAAACTCTTAGGGCTTTGCCAACTGAAAAAAAAACAGTACAACCTAAAAGGTGTGAGTTATGTATTGTTTGGGGAACTAACTGACGACTACAGCCCAGGCGACAGCCTCTCAGATAGCTCTGAGGAACTGTTCTGAAAAGGTAAGGAAGGAGCCAAGATATATAGGAGTTTTGCCGAAAAAAAAAAAAAAAAAGGAAAAAGGTGGTTGAACATCAAAAGATTACTGCTATTCACACACACATAAATAACAACAACAAATAAACAACACATCTCTCATCTTCAAGGAATTCATGGAAAAGACTCTCACAAGTACAGGTTTCTGGTAACTGACTATACTGCTGAACTGAATGAATAAGCATTTTCAGAACTAATGGAAAACTGATGAATTCATAAAAGTGCTAACAAAAGATCAAGATAAAAAAAATTAATTACATGGGACTGAGTGAACTGATGAGGATGATTATAATTTTTGTGACTTTCTGTTTCAATTAAAAAAATCTCAAGTTAATGATTTTAGTGCTTTTCTTTGTATGGGAAGATGCAAGAATATGGACTCATTGAAATTATTCCTTTGATATGCATTTTAACTATCTAGGGTGATATCCTGTTTTTCTCCATCCTGAATTCCCCTCAGGGCACACATCAGGGTGGCTGCAGTGTCTGAAGGCTTGAAAGTAGACAGTATTTGTTTTTTACCAAAAAGGCAGGCAACATTCTTTGTTTACCAAAATGGCAGGCAACATTTTTTTTTTTTTTTGGTCACAGCCTGAACAGTGACAGAGCCTAGCGTATATACCTTAACCTACTCAGAACCTAGACACTTCAGCCTGCTGATATGAGTTGTTTCCCCATTTTATCATCCCACCCCTTCCATGCATAGTGGTTTCAATCAAAAGCTAGATTATATTAAGACAGATTGTCTTACATTATCTAACATTATCTCCACACAAAGTGGCTCTGTCCCCTCCCTCCCCTAATACTGTCTGGTAGTAATTTCCTCAAATTCATTCCTCAGACCCAGGAAAGGGTATGTGTATAAACATTTCACTCAAAACTGCTGCAGAAATCTCACTGAAGGTGTTGTAGTAGTTTATAGCACCTCCACCTACTATTGCCAACATAAGTCCCCTCTACTACTGTAAGAGTTTCCGTGGGATATTACAAATTAGAGTAAGAGTGAGCAAATATTTATCGAAAACACCTCCCTTCTCCCATAAAATAGGGACTGTGTTAAATAATATTATTTACTTGTTTTATTTAATCCTCACAACAACACTGATAGGCATATTCTGACTTCAAACCCCATGATTTCTTTTCACATTCTATCACAGCTGCCTTAGAGGAAATCTTGAATCCCACTATTAATGCTATTGAGAGCCATTTGCAAAAAAAGTCAACATGTTCAGTGATTAAAAATAAACATATATTGAATGTAACAAAACTTTAAATTTTAAAATGAAGTGCAGATTTGTCTACTATTTCTTAAAATAATAAGAGCTAGAAATGATCTCATGGATGCCACTTTGAAGCAAGACTGAATAGTATTTTGACACAATTCTTTATTTTTATATTAGATTTATATTTTACTACTTTAAATTTGGAACTCATTTTTTATTATTTCTGATGAAAATTTTACTGCCCTGATGTGAGTTTGCAGTGATGACTAGAAGAGTATGTCTTTATTTCTCTCTACTCCTCTATTGCTCCTCTGATGCATGGAAAATGAGCCCATTTCTGCTTAGCTCTCTTTTTCCACCTAGATGACTTAGAAACTATGTCTAAAATAGTTTTTAAATGATTTCACCTGTTCTCATTTCTAGTGAGTCTTCCATAGCTTTCATTCTTTGAGGTGTTGCTAGGCAATGTCTAAACTATCCTTTATTTCTTGTGATTCCTTAGCTTCTCCATGTTACAGAATAAGTTTTGAGTAGAGGTCATAGACACACAATATGCTATTTCTATGCTGTGTTTGAATCTCTCTTGGCCCAAGAATAACCAAGCTTAATATGAAGGGAATAGGATACTATTTATTTTAAGTTTTATTAGCAAAAATTCTGCCTAACAGTTCAAACATAGGGAGAAATATAATTACATGAGTATATTGTCAGCTGCCTCCTGCATTCCTATGTGTCTCATGGGGCAAAATAAAAATGACAGCAATTATAGTTCAAATCTCAGAGGGACATTAATGTAATAGTTTTAGCAATAGCTTTCTTATTTTTATAAAATTGTGTTAATAACTGTGGTAATTAGTGCAATATTACATTTTGTTAGCAGTAATTACTACTTAATATAATCTATGTGACATAATGACATAAAAAAACTTCCTGAGACATATACTATTTCAGGGTAAAACCTCATGAAATATCATGCTTATTTATTGAATATTTTCTGATAATATTTTATCTGGTAGTATCTACTTAAAGTTTTAGCAATAATTTATTTCTTTATCTATGGCAATATATTTTTCAAATTTAATTACTTTATTGTATAAACTTAAAATTAGAAATTATCAACATTCAATGGTTATATGGTTTCAGAGCATAAAAATTATCCATTTTCTTACAAACCTGTTTAAATACATAAAGTTAAACAGAAAAGCAATCTTAAAAATTTCATGAAGTGTCTATTTCAGAGTATATTAAAAATGTGTAGTGTGATTTTTTATAAAGATTTATATCTTTTCTGTTAATCCTAGACAGACCACAGAGTTCAATTAACTTTAAAAGAGACATGGCCTTGTATGTATGACCCTGTATCCTGTTAAAAAAAAAGAAAGAAAAGCCTATCTATTTAGAGACGTTTAAAGTGTTTTTCAATTTACTGCAACTGGATTTTTAGTATGATTTACACCTTTCTTTTAATTTAGTATGCATTACTATTCTTAAATGTGAAGGCATAGAAAACCCAGGATATCACAGAATGCCAGTTGTTATCCTAATCAGATAGATAAGGATCATTGATAAACATAAAATGAACATATAAATGTGCACATTAAATATATGTCTCAAATCCTCATATCAGAAGTAGTAATCGATAAATGACACACATGCATGTTGTATTTGATTTACAGATAGCAACAGTAGCTACCAATTATTGAGCACTTGATGTCAAAACTCGGCCTCTCTGTATCACCAGTGCCAAATTGAATCTTGGAGGCAGAGTTTTGGGTGACGTAGAAAAGGATAGCTTTATTGCTTTGCCAGGCAAAGGGGGACAGAATGGGCTCCTGCATTGAAAAGCTACATGTCCCAACCAGGGAGAATTTGATAAGGAGTTTTATAGCAACAGTTCAAGGGTGGAAGTTGCTGACAAGATTAGGGTATGTGCAGGGTCTCAGGTGGTTGGTCTCCTAATCTTGGTGAGCTTCTCTGGTCCCTTTAATCTTGCCTCAGATGGTTTCTTGGCTGCTCCTCCCATGATTAGCAACTGTTTGAATCTGCCTTTTGGAACTCAGGGAAGGTCATGGAGGCTGGAGTCTTGCCTACAGAAACGGGGGACATAAAATGCTTCCGTGCCCAGTAGCCCCACAGTGTCCTCCTCGGTTTCACACTTCCTTTGTGCTAGACACTGTATTAAATGGTATGCATAGTTATTATAGATTATTCTTCACTCCAACTTTATGTGCTGTTTATTATAAAATCTATATTACAGTTGAAGAATTGAGCCACATATTAGGTAAATTAACCCACAGTTGCCCATCTAATCTTTGTTAGAACTTATCCATAATCATAGGTTGTAATGCTGAATTGTCTTAACACTTAACTATTTTGTTCTCTGACTTTTATATAAAAATATTTTAAGGATCTCACGAAAGTTTAAAATATTTCTATTTTTCACTTAAACGGTATCACCAAAAGATTAGCACAAGTCTTCCAGCTATGATTAAATAAGATGATTAAATAAGATGACTTGTGAACAATCATTTCTACAAATTAGATATAAAATAACCCCACATTTTCTAGAAGACATCACGTTTATGTACTCTATTAGAATTAACGGACCTCAAATAAACTTTAAAAAAAAACTCATTATCACTCCATGTCCTCACACTAGGTGACAATGTGTTGTTATCTCTCCATATATCTGTCAATATGTTTTCTTTGAAAGGTTAAAGTGTTTCTTTTCAATAAGGTATAATGGAATAACTTCTCTACATTTCTTATCTACCTTTTAGAGACTCAATGTATCTCACAATGGATAATGTGGCAGTTTTACTTAGGCTTTTATTTTTCTTGCACTCGATTTTAGAAATAGATGGCTAAAAGTAGCAAATATTCTGCTACCACATGAAAAGGAAAAATTGTTCCAGTTCCTTTAGCTTTGAAACTGAATTTTGAAGAGTTTATTTTAAGAAATCTTCTTGAATTGTTCTAAAGTTGAAATTCATTATATTTCACCGTCATAATGTGGTAATGAAGAAAATGTAATTGTGAGATATATATGTATCAGTTATATATCCTGTGAGATATGTATATTGTGACAAGTCAGAACTATTATGCATTTCTCTTCCTTCTCAGGAAAGCCTATCTGCATTATTGCAAACAAACATGTAGTGCGTCACATTAAAAATGTAATGGTTATTACTATCTTTGTTTTCTTAATTTGAACTTCAGCCAGATTGTAAATTTCTATTTCATTTAAAAGGAGAATATTTTTATACATTGTATTAACATTTATGTATAATGTTTTATATAAACCTTTTTATTCATCATCTTCTATACATTTTAGAAACCATGTTAGGTGCTTCTCATAGACTTTAATCATTAACAAGTACTTATCACTATTAAGTTAGAGCTATGATTAGTAGTAAGGCAAGATAATTTAATGTGCCAACAAAATTCCATTTTTTGCTTGGAAAATGAATACAATAATGGCAGTGTTTTTATTCAAGGTATTTATCCTCTGGAATGATAGCAGCAGGACACTTTCTGATGAATGCAAGATTAATTAATCAATTGTAAACTTCATGACATTAAATTGTAGAGAGGTTTGTTTAACACATACTTAGTGCATTATTTTGGTTCATCAACTATCATAGTGGTTTTCAACTCTGGTTTTGCATAAAAAAACCCTCTAGAATTTTCAGAAAATACCTGTTCTTGGATTACAACATTTGAGGTATTAAGTCTGGAGTGAAATCTGGGAATTGATTTTAAAATTTCCTCTAGTGGTTCTCATATGAAATAATTTTTATAATCACTTGTCTATCTTAATTAGATTGTCTTTATTTGAGAATAGATCCACAGAGGACACAAGGTGGTACTATTCCTGGTAACTGATTAATCCACTTGTTTATTGATCTTGGATTATTGAAAGGCATCATTTACTCTCTTCTTATGAGTTTCCTACAGATCACATGTTCATTCATCATACTTAATGCCCAAGGGTTCTGTGTAGAATTAGAAATTTAAATTGTATCACCTGTTTTGGAGAATGATGAAAGATTTTTTCAAAGAAGAAAAAGAAGAGGAGGAAACAGCTCATTTTCTTTCTAAGTGGGTAAGCCTTTGACCACATGATCTTGTATCAGTCCTAAAGTAGCATTGTAATCAGAAGGTATTGCTAATTTAGAGAACTTAAAATTGATGAACTAAGAGCAGGGGGATCACCACGGGGGAAAACTTCTCTCATTACATTATTATTATTTGTTTTTAAGTTCTATTTTCTTGACTCTGTTATTAAGGCAAAAAAATCTGAGAATTCTGGTATGACTGCCTTCAGGGACAGCACCTAGGGGTTTCTGAAAAAGACTATAACCAACCTTGGTAGGAGAAGAACCCCTAGGTATAACTAGACCAAAAACAAACCAGGCTTACTTAATCTCTGGGTCCCAAAGTGTAAGAAAAGAGAAGTAAACACTAATTAGTTCATGCATGAGGAGAGTCCCTAAGATCAACTTACTGAAGTCCATTTGTAGTTTTCCCTTTCCCCTATCTCTCCCTGTATAGATAGTGCCCCTAGAGAGAAGGCACTAACCTCATCAGGTATACAGTAAAATGGGGTGACTATAGAATAACTAAAATGCTCTCAGTAAGTCAAATAATCATTACATCTTATCAAACTTTTAATAGACTTAAATAGGTCAGACAACCTATTCTTTTTATTTACTATGATGTAAAACTTATAAGAGAGACATTTTAAAAATAGTAAAAGATAGAAAAGAGTTTCTGCAGCCCCCTTAAGGCAGCTAAAACGTTTGAAGAAAATCTCCAGATAGATGCAAAAGAAATATGTGGAACAAAAGCAAAAAAACAAGATTTACTAATTACAGAATGCCAAAATGCTAGCAAAATCTATATTCATTACCTGATGGAGCTGTGATGAGGACTTGGGAGCAGAGAACTCTCTCTTCTGTGCTCATTCCAGGTCTCACCTTATGAAACAGGAAGAGACCTGGAACAGACTCTTCCCTCACAGCACTCAGAAGGATCCAACTCTGCCAACACCTTGATCTTGGACTTCCAGCATCCAGAACTCTTAGAAAATAAATTTCTGTGGTTTAAGTTACCTAATCTGTGGTACTAGCTATGGCAGCCCTAGCAAATTGATCCAATATGGTCAAGTCAAATAATTGAATATATTAAATTATCAATATTATTGGGAGTGTAATTTGCCTGAACCTGCTAACATGGACTGGAAAGTACTGATCAAAATACAATCTCCTAACTGACTCCTTTTTATAAATGTAGACTTTAAAGTTTAAGTAAAATGTATAGCTTAGTAAGAAAAATTATAAGTAGCAGAAAGTTTCCTGATTAAAAAAGATAAGCTCTTTTTTTTGGGGAATTTTTTTTTGGAAGGGAAAAACAATTGCTAAGAAATAAGCTACTTCTGTATCTAATGTAATATAAGAGGATACTGCAGCCATGTTCTTAAAATAATATGTAAAGTAAATCACACTTGCTTTAAATTAAACACTTAAAAAAGAATGATGATATCTTCAATGCTAGAAATACTTGATTAAATTTGTAACAAGTGACAGCAATATAAGTACAGCACTATGGCTAGAAATTCTAGTATTATTACAGATATATAAAGTTGACAGTACCCTAGAAATAAGATGATTTTTATCACCTGGAACCATTTTATGTTTATAAATTTTTTCATGATGATTAAATAAGTGTACTTTAATTACATTGAAATGTTACTTAAATGGAACACACAGATTAAATATACAAAATAATTGTATATAGTGAATGTTTGTTTTGATTTTTCCAGTTTTAAAATATAGATGATGTTAAAATATAAATCATGTGTGCATTTATACAATCCATTTATAATCCATTGCAACTGAGCTCAATTCTTTTCTAGTGTCATTTCGAGTTCCCTGTTGCCATAGTTGCTGCTAAGAAAATGCATTTTTCTAAAAGATTTATAAATAATGATTGCAATGTTTTTAGCTTTTTGTAGTGAAATACCATATCCAATGCCTCTGAGAAGAATATAAATTTAAGCACTAGGGAGCCATTCAGGTCACACTTGAGTCTTGTTATGAGTAGGGCAAGAAAAGTGTCTCACTGGTATCCATTAATGTTTACTCTCCTGCCCACTCAAAAGATAAATTCCATGTAGTTAGGTTCGGAAGACATATACAAGACTGTCTTTAAGCTTTATATTTGCTTATGTTACTCTAATATCTTGTTGAACAGAAAAAGGTTGTATTTATTATCTTCTCTCTTTTCTAACATTGCTTACTCTCATCATTCTTCTAAATTAAAATATTTAGTTTATATGAACATGTTTTGCCAATGAATGCATTCTTTTTTTCTTTTTTTTTCTTTTTTTTTTTTTTTTTGCGGTACGCGGGCCTCTCACTCTTGTGGCCTCTCCCATTGTGGAGCACAGGCTCCGAACGTGCAGGCTCAGCTGCCATGGCTCACAGGCCCAGCCACTCCACAGCATGTGAGATCTTCCCGGACTGGGACACGAACCCGTGTCTCCTGCATCGGCAGGCAGACTCTCAACCACTGCGCCACCAGGGAAGCCCACATGCATTCTTAATATCTCTGAAAATTAGGTAAATTCTAATTTTTACTGTGACAAGGAATCAAAGTTATCTATATTTGATAAGCTGATTTTAATTATGACTCTTGATATGAGATGAAAATCAATATTCAAAAGTCATTTCCTCTTCTTCAGATCAGCCACTATTTACTAATTGGATAATTGTTTAATTATTCCACATATAGTGCATGCTACCTGAAATAAAAAATGTACCAAAAAAACAAAACACAGAAAACAGAGAATGAGGATAAAATAACATAAATATCTACCATCCAGGAATAAGGAAAACTTGAATATTTCTGATACACACACACATAAATACACAGATCTGATATACATGTTGACAGTATATACACATGTATTACTTGGCTAATCTAGATTATGATGCAGTAACAAAACCAAATTTCCATGGGTTGAAAAAACAAAGGTTTGTTTCTTCCTCACACTTATGCTCAACACTGTTCAATGGAAGGGTTTGCCTTCCTTAGTCACTCAGGGACCCTAAGATGGCAGAAGTTCCACCACCTTATGACATCTCCATCTCATCATGAGGTTTCAGGGTTTATCATGGCAGGGGAGGAGAGGGCTAGTGCTGCAGGCTCCCACACCAGCAATTAAATGCTTTGGCAATAGTACATTACCCACAGTTAGTCACATGACCTTGACTGATTGCAGATGATGGAGAAGTATATTTCTCCTATGTGTCTATATAGAGGGAAATGTCTATCGATAAGCATTGAACAGATTAACCACAATATTCTGCACAATTATTCATTCTCTTCTTCCTTCTTATTCTTTCTTTTTTATGCCTTATTTATATCCTAGTCAATAGAGAGTGCCAATAATAATGTTACCATTTTTATGTTAATAAATAGATACCTATATCATCATTTTAGTGGTTCCCTGATTTTCCATTATATGGATTTATGAAAAAATGTTCCATTTTATCCTCTCACCCCCTTCCCTGTTTTTTTCTTTTAATAGGTGAACTATGGGTCACAGTGCTTGGCTCATAATGTGTCTAATGAATCATATGGTTTAAAATTCTCCTTCCAGTCTTGTATATTTTTCATATGGCACACCCCAAGTTCTCAACAAATGTTAGCTCTTATTACTTTTGGTGATAATCACCACTTTTTCTCATTTGAATTTCATTTTTAGTATATATTGTGAAAATTCCTCAATTTCTTATTTGACATTTTTCCTCCTGATTTTACATTTTAGTTTTACTTCCTCAAAGTGTCATATTTTCCTATAGATTTCCATGATAATTTGAAAAGGAAAGGAATTAAGTACACAAGTTCATAGTGTCTTGATACAAAAATAAAAATTTTCCTCTTGACAAGATGTGGTATATTTTAAAAGTATACTGGGCTTAAAGGCATGTGATCTGGATTTAGTTTCCAATTCTGCTAATAACTAGGGATATGTTTTAAAGAAATAATCTATTAGAGTTGAATTTTTATTTAACCATTAAATAAATGGGTGAGTAACAAAAATGGCTAAGACTTATTAAATAGAAAAATATAGACCACATACTAAAATATGATGGCCCCTCAATACAGGTTTGTTTGTTTATTTTCTTCTTTTCCCAAAACTTTCTCTTATCTGAAATTCTGAAGCACACAGAAACTCTGCTAAATATTTATATGTGAATAGTTTTATACAGTTTTTAAGTTTTTGATCTTTACTGGCAATCACTTAAGTTGATATCATTGGAAGTAAATAAGACACAGTATGTAAATACAAAGAAAATTTTAATTTTATCACTTCTTACATTTTGAAGTTTATTTTTTTTCTTTTAAATAAGTTTTATTTTTAGAATAGTTTTAGATTTACAGAAAAGTTAAGAAGATAGTACTGAGAGTTCCCATATACCCTGCACCCAGTTTCCTCTATTGTTAACTTCTTATATTAGTATGGTACATTAGTTACAATTAATAGATCAATATTGATACATTAGTATTAACTAAATTTGTCCTTTATTTAGATTTCCTTAGTTTTCACCTGATGTCCTTTTTCTGTTACAGGATGCCATCCAAGATAGCACATTACATTTAGTCATCATGTCTTATTCAGCTCCTCTCATATTTGCTTTGCAAAACAAAATCAAAGCTCCTCCATGGCTCCTGGTAAATTAGTTTCTTTTGCTTCCAATCTTTGCTTCCTGGACCCATGCACAACAGAAAGTTTAATTTTTAAGGCATACTTCTTGATGCTGTTCTTTGCAAGATTAGAAAATTATAAGAATAATATTTTAACATTCAAAAATCCAGAGCACTAATGTAGGTGCTACATACATATTTTACCAAGTTTGTATAACAATCCAATGAGGTAATGTGTATGGAGTCTGCAGAAGCCCCAATTATTTATTTATTTATTTTTTGATAGAAGCAGGCATGCTCCCTTGCTGTTTTGGTACTCCAAGTTTCTTTGGTGACTCAAGTTTAGCCAAAGCAATGTAAGAGAAAAATATTGGGTAAGGCTTCCAGGAAAGTTTATATAATACACAAACCCTCTTGGCACCTCACTTTGCCCTTTGTCATTTGCCCTACCCCATGATTTTTATGTGGGATATCAAAACTCATTTTGATTAATAGAAGGACAGAAGCTATCTTATTATCTTGTGGATGAAAGTCCAAAGCTAAATTGGGATAAGAAGACAGAAGGAAAAATGACCCTTTTTGAAATTTTGCAGCTTGTACAAGCCCCAAACAGCCTAACTCCAGAATTTTTGTGTTAAAAAAATAATTTTCTTATTTATGTCAGTACTAGTCAATTATGTGACTGTTGCCATTAACTAAAATCCTAGTTGACATTCTAGATTAAATCTTGAGCATAATGCCTGGTACAGGTACTCTGATATTTTATTAGATACTATTATGAAGACACCTACCAGTTCAGAAAATTAAAGCTACCAAACAAAATATAAACACACAGAATATATTAAAATTTAATATTCCTTAATAACACATATTTACATTAAATATTTTTGCACATAATGAAAAAAGTGGGTCATCAGCCATTTCCACATATATTTCACAGAAAGAGAAAAGCTGCTATCTCCAAGGAGAATAGTGGCTCACAGGCTAAAATACAAGATAATGGAAGAAGAGAAGTACTTCAAAAGAAAAACGGAAACTGAACAATACATATCAATTAAGAATAATTATTGAAGCAGTGAATGAATAATTTAAAATAAGCATAATAAGTGTATTTAACTAGAAGAAAGAAAGTTTTACCATGCTAGATGTGAACGAAATGAAGAACACAATGGGAAAGATAAAATGTAGGATGGAAACTGTGAAAAATGAATTTGTGAGTTGAATTGGGGTAAATTGCACAGACGTTGAGAGTAAAGTGATCTAGAAAACAAAAGCAAATTTAAGAAATATAGAGAAGGGTTTCCCTGGTGGCTCAGTGGTTGAGAATCTGCTTGCCAATGCACGGGACATGGGTTCGAGCCCTGGTCTGGGAAGATCCCACATGCCACGGAGCAACTGGGCCCGTGAGCCACAACTACTGAGCCTGCGTGTCTGGAGCCTGTGCTCCGCAACAAGAGAGGCCATGACAGTGAGAGGCCCGCGCACCTCAATGAAGAGTGGCCCCGGCTCTCCGCAACTAGAGAAAGCCCTCGCACAGAAACGAAGACCCAACACAGCCAAAAATATATTAAAAAAAAAGAACAGTTTAAAAAAAGAAATATAGAGAAAAAAGCATAAATATCCCAATTATATGGATATCTTAAAGAGAAAAGTAGAAAGGAGGAACTAGTGCAGTAATAATGGAGGAAAAATTTCCCAAATTCAAATAAATTTGATAGACCTTAGACTAAATGGTTCATAGAGTCCCTGCTAGGTGAGAGAAGGAAAAACTTAACCTAAATACATAGTAAAACTTTAGTATAATGATTACAAATAGAAAATTATTAACCTTTTTTTAACCATACAAAGATATTACAATATAATTGACTATACTCCCCATCCCCTGCCCCAGCAACCACTTGTTTGCTCTTATCTATGAATCTGTTTCATTTTGTTATGTTTGTTCATTTGTTATTTTTAGATTCCACACTATTGAGTATGACACTGTCCTTACCTTATTCACTAGAATAGAATGTGAAGCTACCTATGGGCTATGAGAACAGAAAAGGGGCATGTGGCCCAGCAATAATGCACTCCCACATGAAATGTGTCTTAAACTGAGATAGAAAGATTCCAGAGCTAACTGTTCACTAGGAACTCAAGGCTCATAGATGTTTCAGGAAGCAGATGCAGCATGGGAGAACACAAATTCCAAGAACTTTAAGTAACTGAGTGTAGCTGGAGCAGTTTAAAAATCCTGAAACTGTAAGGAAGGCAAGAAGAAAAGGAAGCTAGAATTATAGGTAGGACCATATTGTGAAGGGACTTAGATGGTAATACTAGAGTTTGGACTTTGAAAGCTATGGGACAGCATTGGGGATGAATTCAAACATGCGCGGAAAATTGTCAGGTACACGTTAACCTCTCTTGAATAAATACTATATGACAACTGGGAAAGATATCACCTAATAGTTACTGCTACTGATGATATTAGCATCCACACTTGTGTAGACTAGGATTTTTATGTTCCACCATGTCTAATGAGTCACACAGACTCTCCTTCCAGTCTTTTATATGTTTTCATTAATTTTCACCCTGTTTTAGTTCACAAAATATTTAATGATGCTTACAAGGCATTAAAAAATTAACAGAGCAAAGTCAACTGATGAAGAAGCAAAACCCTTCTTAATATTACAATGAGATAATAGTTCCTCCTGGATATGTCTCATGAGTTTTCCCTGATGGATTAAGAGTTAAATTAACTGGGAGAGAGTGGCCAAGAGAAAGAATGAAGGAACACTGTTTTGAGAAATATGAAAAATAGCAGAAGAGATGAATAATGTGTGGTTTTTCATATTAAAGAAAGATTCACCTGAGAGATTTTAAACATTGAGATCTTACTATTTCAAACAGAAATGAATAGACAAAAATCTTAGCACATACTCATTGATTATGAAATTCAATCAACATGCCTACTTTAGAGACAGAAATAGGCCTGAGTACAAGCCCCAGAGTCTAAGTTGTCAGTATTAACCCAGATTGGCCTCCAAAGAGCAATTCCTAAAAATATATACATACCTTCATGATTTTGTATGTGTTATTATTGGCATGAGAAAAAATAATAGTTTCTTTGTCAACTGTGCATTAGGAAGCCCATGGTTAATGTAAGTGTTAATCAGTGTTATGATAGTAACTCCAGAGATGATGGTAATTGTGTAGCATATAATGCAAGCATGATGTCTCAATTAATGTGTAAATATGTAGTTAATGAAGGATACAATCACTTAAGAAACCATTTTCATACTCACAGTTTCAAAATTTTGGGGCTATAAAACCATTACCTTTCAAATTTTCCTTTTGAAAATAAAAATACCCATTTTATATTGGAGCCTAAATTAAGACATGTTATTATGACAAGGGAAAAAAAGAACTGAATTAAGAAAGAAAGTAAAAAAAAAATATGCATAATGCTATCACTCTCTGTGCACCCCTTCCACACCATGTTGGTGATTCCAGGCAATGTCTAGTTCATGCATAGAGTATTGGTTTTAATAAAAAGATACAACTATACATACAAAATTGTAACTTAAAAACAAACAAACAAAAAAACCTCTAACACTATATTATAAAAAGTATTTGACTATCAGAAAACAACTATTCATTTTCAAAATATTTTAAATGGCAAACAATTTCCTATTATATGGGTGAACAATAAACTAATCAATTGTCTCCTTACCATTTTTATTTCTGAATGTTTAGTGATAAGTAATATGCTAGTAATGCCTTTTAACATTATTTTTGTGGCTCCATCCCATCTGGCTTCCTCTGAGCTATCATTGGGCAGAAATATGACACAAGTACACCTAGCTGGAAGAATGTGTAGGAAAATGGGAAACGCGATAGTCAAGGTAAATTTGAAACAATTATAGTACAAAAATCTGAAATCTATATAGATACTATTTCATTTTTTTTCTAAACATTAATGTTTGCAGTGTACAACTTTGAGATAGAAAAATTTTTATTCCTTTGTATTTATTTTTTCCCTGCCTATGTGCTTTATAATTCAAAGATATTGCAATGGTGTTACCGAACTCAGGTTCAGCTGCTTGCCACTCAAAAGCCAGTACTCAAGAGGCAAGTGTTGGTAGAAAGTTGCTTTAATCAAAAGCTGTCAATATAGGGAGAAGGTGGACTCATGTCCCAAAACCAACCCCAGAGATTCTGCTGAGCCTTGACAGTTTTTACAGGAAAAAAATGGGAAAGAATCTTAGTGAATCATCAAGGCAGGAGGTCAAGATCTGTGTCATTTTCCGTTGCATGCAGGCTGGCTGACTCCTCGTTATCTTTCTTCAGATGTTATCTTGTCTCATGGTCTGCCTGCAGGATTGCTAAGGGGGCTCCTGGGGGTAGAGAGCTAGTTACTCTTTAGCTACTTAATTCTTCATTCCTACTTCTTTTCATCTAGGAAGAGAATCAAAAGGTAGGGCAAGGCATTGTGTGCATTCAGTAGAGCATAAATCAGGAGTTAGGTTAAAGGTTACCAAGTGATTTCATTTGTATAATTAAGGTTTAATGGGGACAGAAATAAGCAAACAGGAATGGGACCAAAGAGCTTATTACAAATCTCCACTTGTCCAACATCATTCTGTTTCTATGGGATTGGGGCAAAGGTCCATCTTCTGTAATTTCATGCTGACATAGGCTTCTATATTTTCAAAGTGGAAGATGCCAACATGGGTCTGTAGTGTATCTTTGCTGACAATTTTAGTTGCCTGCTTATGTACATGGGCAAAGCAAGCTACAGTTATTTTGATGCCCACAAATATACAGATTATTATGAGCAATAGTGTTAATCCCATTCTCTTGAGTCCAGTTCTAGGAACTGTGTTAACCATGGACTCAGTACTGCTCAAGGTGGAGCAGCTTGTCATGGCTGCAGTCTGGTCATGATGTAGTTAGCTTTTTCCCTCTTGTGGCAGTTATAGTATCTGTAAAACAACTCAAAACTGTGCATTGGACACTGAAAGATTCTGTGACTCTATCGTCCTAATTATTAACTGCCTAAGCCTGCTCTTTTGTGACTCAGAGAGGCTTGGGGAACTTCAGCTTTTCTACAAACAAAAGGCAGATGTGGAGGGGTCTTCACACTTGGGGGGTCCCCTGCAGTGTTCTGCTCAGTTTCAATGGTATGTTGATATATTAGACAAACTATCCTGGAGAATAATGTTTTTTTAGAACTAGTATATGTATAATCTTTTTAATAATTTATAAATAATATTTTCTAATACAGCATTGTTTTTTTGCTTCTGTTACTTTTATTTTTCATCTTTTCCTTTGGAAACATTAGCTTTCCATATACTGTTCTCTTTAGCATGTCTAATTTACTTCATCTTATTAACCTAATTTATTTTTACTTTTTTAAAAACA
Organism: Grampus griseus; assembly: GCF_964374135.1. Classification (NCBI taxonomy): domain Eukaryota; kingdom Metazoa; phylum Chordata; class Mammalia; order Artiodactyla; family Delphinidae; genus Grampus; species Grampus griseus. Next base: position 66,100,777 of record NC_139009.1, on the reverse strand, counting down.
CGTTTGCTTATCCATATCATTTCTCTGCAATATTATGTTTGTTATTGTCTCAAAATTGTATTGTAATTCCATTTTTGTTACTCTTGTTTACTTTCTTCACTATTCTTCCTTTTTAGTTTCCCTTTTAAATTTATTACTTAATCTAATTGTCTTAATTAGTCTATTTTCTCTATTTTATACTCTGCTTCTGATTCAGGGGGACAAGGCTGTATATCATCTATTTGGTATATCAGTTTTCTGTGTTTTCCTTCTGAAGTTTCTATTGGGTCATATTCAGAGATAAGATCACCCCCCAAATCATGAAGACGATTTTATTTTCTTCTTTTTGTAACCACAGAACCAATGTTGTAGCTTGCTTCCTTGTTTGTTTATCCTCATTCTTAAAGAATGTCCAGACAACAGATTTGTCCAATGCTTTAGTATGAATGGATTGCCCTTTTCTGTACATTTGTGTTTTGGATAAGGTAAAGGATGAGTATGTATGAAGAGTCCCCTGTCTGTACTAGATATTCACTATAATTCTTCTGTTTTTCTGGGCATTTCTCAGGGTGTAAAGCAAACAAGACAAAAACAAACTACAGCTCCCTTCCTGAATTTCTATAATACCTTCCCCTTTCTTCTAGTCTCCTGGGTAACCTACACAGTCTAACCCATGCAGGGATGCGGCATTATATAACCTGCACCAATTCACTCAATGGTCTAGTGGCACCTTGTTTTGGGATGGCAGCCATGAACACACTATCCCTGATTTTCCCTATCAAATTTCCCCACTTGCTCAAACATGGAGAGTCTGAGATAGGATTGGGCAAGAAAAATTAATAAGATTAATTTTGAATAGGTTTTACCTTCAGGTAGCATACAAGCATCAATTACTATCATTTTCCCCTTTAAATATGACAATTCTTAAATATTTCTTTGGTTATAATTTTTCCCATTTACTTAATGAGCATTTTTATAAAATCTGGTCTAGGCTAAATTAGGAACTCCTACTGAGATACCAGTTTAAAATAGAAGCCCTCTTCTTAACTTCTTCTGTTTGTCTTAAATATCACTGTGTGGTTTCTACAACGTGATTTTCTTTCTTGCTAGAGTTTTTTTCCTATATATATATTTTTGTTGGTGGTGATTTATAGTGAAGGAAAACTGCCAATTGAGGGAAAAAGTCATTTGCATTTTATAATGTTAAAATAGCAGATGCTTAAAGACCAGAATGTTAGTTAACATTTAGTATGTTTTTAATCAATTATGATTTTAAATAATTTTTGGAATTAGATTAAAAGTATGATAATTAATAATTAAAAATTATTTTCTAACACCTATTTCTACAATCAATATCATTTAAATGGCTTAGAGTGATTTATTAATGTAATCTTTGACTACCTGTATTTTATGTATTAAAAACACACTTTCACTTTACTGAATTATTCACCAAGATAAGTATGAAGAATAATCTTAACATCTTCATATTCTAGATTTCAATCTGCATACCAAAGCTGAATTTATAAGATGTAAGCAATTCCTCAAAACAATCCATCCAGAGCATTCTTTCAGCTCTGTAAATAGCAGGAAACATACAAGTTTACCATATATAAGATTATAAGGTTCCCAATGTTTATTAGATTGTGCTTGTCAATTGAAATAAACCTAGGAAGCAATAATAAAGCAGAAAGCACTTATTTGGGATAAAAGAATTGCAATCCCTGGCACACAGATTAGGGTAGAAGCCCAAATATAGTCCTGCTAGGGAGTAAAATTCAGGGGCTTTTAAAGGCAAAGAAGGGAGATTTGCATTGTAAAGAATTTTAATTGGAGTTGGAGACAGAAGCTAGTCTTGGCTAAATAAGATTGAGTGCTAAGGCTATCACTAGAGAGAAGGAAAAAATCTGTTGCTGTGACAAGGTACAGCTGTTCTTTCAGAGTCCTTGGAATATTTGCCGTTTGAGAATTTCCAAAGTTCATGGTTCCACCTGGTGAGGATGTGTACAAGGTCCACTCCATAATGGCCTCTCAGCTTCATGTTAAAACCCCTTAACAAAAGTGACTTCATTTTTTATCTCACATTCACATCATCTTTCCATCAGCCACACCCAATGCAGTTTAACAGGCCATGAAATATAAGGTTAGACATCTATAATTACGTATAAGAAAAAGTTCTTAATATTTAAGGAAAGTATTTTGCTTTATCATTTTTGTCTGGTAGTGCAGCGTTTTACATTATTTCTTTAAGCTTAGATTTACATTCATTTTACAGTGTTACCACTTAATATGGCTTATCTTATCCTACATCTTGAAGTCAGAAATTTCTCTAACTGGCAAAATTTAGAAGGCATGAAATATCTAAAAATTTGTTTCACTCGTCCTCTTCTGTTTTAGACTATCAGGATCTATTATTAATATTTCTTTCTTAAGGAATTTCTGTAATGCTTTCTTGTGGTTACTCATGCTATTGAATTTTTGTACTTCTATTGGTCAAATAAAATTTATAAAAATTTTGTGTTGGGGTACTGAATTAGTTCCTCTTACTGCAAGTTGAAAGTACCCTCACTTTTTTAAAGAGAATTTGTGCTAAAATGAGGTCCTGGGGGTTTTGTGTTTTTGGTGTGTGTGTATTTTTTTTCTACTGCAGGAAATAAAAGGGCAGGAAGAAACCAGAAAATATTATTAGACTAAAGTTTTTTAGCCCAGTTTTGCACCTATCAGAGGTTTATATCATTTGACCTTTAGTTAAATACTCTGAGCCTCCAGGAATAAAGGCTCTACAGTAGCATTAAGTATTATTGCTCTTATCTTCATCATCTAAATGCAATCTTTAAACTACTTAAGATTCACCTCTCACTCTTGGACACTTGCTTTAATACCTCTGTAATTGTAAAGAGGACTTTGATGAGAGTATTAAGGTTTCCCCAGCTTCTGAGTGAATTGCCTGTTTAATAGTAGATAAGCAGACTTCAAGAACTATTGAGATTATCGACATTCAGTTTCCTCCGATTCCTTCATTTTCTAATTTATTTAAAATTCATCTCTTCCTCACTACTGTGAAATCATACAAGCAAATACCAGTATAAGGTGGAAGACAGAATGACTTAGGAAACAAATTCCATTTTTAACTCCATCATTAACTTTGAGTAAGATCTTGAGAAAAATTACTTAATCACCTGCACAATGGGGGTATAGCCCCAGAGACCATCTGAGTTGGAATATTGGGATTATTCTAGAATGTGTTTAATGCCTCTTATGTATCTAATTATCTTTTCAGTGATTTACTGATACTTAAGAGTAAATATGTCACCTGTCCATGTGGAATTTTAGATATAGTTTGTTTTTTTTCTTTTCTTTTTAAATTACTTTCCATATTTGAGAATTTTAAGTACAGTTTTTTTTTCTTTTTAAATTACTTTCTATATTTAAGAAAAATGCATTAGATAGAAAGAGAAAATAAAATGTAATTTCAAGCTGTTTAGATAAATTTGAATTTTTTATTATGTGTTGTCATCTGACCTTAATATTAATAGAATATTGTTTTCTGAGACAATGAGTACACTATGAGAATTATCACTAACAGACCATGTGTGCATATTTGATACATCCACTACTGTAAGTGTAGATACTTCCCCTGTGAAACTCAGCCCAAAGAAAGACTTGGGCAATAAGTAGCCCTTATTTTTTAACTCCCAAATGAAGAATGAGCTTCACTTGTTGCACAAAGAAAGGAATAGAGCAGAACAATTTTAAAATCCACCTAAGTAATCTCAAGGCAGTATTTTTAGATATTCAGGAAACAATACAGGGAAAAAGTGCTTTATTAAAAACAGAGAAAGAAAAAAGGAAAGAAAAGTAGTTTAACCAGAAGCTGTTGGATATGTCACCTGCATTTTATTTTTAATTATTTTATGATGCATGATGGAAGTGAAAGAACCGACACAGTCTAAGAGGTCAAGCTTCCTCTTTGTGAACTCTTTCTACACTTGGCTGTTTTTGTGATTAGTCTGCATGTTTTCCTTAACACAGTTACTTAAGTCAAGGCTTCTATGTAACCCATCAGCATATACCTGTCCACCACTGAAAGGCTGAAACTGTTTGGAAATGTATAATATGTATCATTTCTGTCATGCTAATTTTTCTCCCTCCTAAGAATGAGGCACATTAGGAACAGTTGCAAATTGATAGTCCTACTACCTAAATTACAAATCAGATCAGTCCTTTCTTTTATTATCAAAGCTGAACTGCAAGAACTTGATATGTGAAAAATGTCCTATTTCACCTCTACTAATTTTAAATTTACTTTTATCATTTGTTTAAGAAATAAATTGGTATATCAGTCATGGTGACTCACAGTTATTCAGTAAATGTTTGGAGATAGCATAAGAATAGGCACTAGTGTCGCTCAAATGATGATATATTGAAGCTCCAGTTAAGAAACAAATCTAGAATGTAAGATGGTGCAGCTGTAATGGAAAACGGTATGGAGATCCCTCAAAAAATTAAAAATAGATGTACCATGTGATCCAGCAATTCCACACCTGGTTATTTATCTAAAAGAATTCAAAGTAGAATCTTGAATAGATATCTGTACTCCCATGTTCGCTGAAGCCTTATTCACAATAGCCAAGATCTGAAAACAGCTTAAGTGTCCCTTGATGGATGAATGATAAAGGAAATGTGATATATGTATGCAACAGAATGTTATTCAGCCATGAAAAGGAAAGAAATCCTGCCATTTGCAACAACATAGGTGAAACTTATGCAAAGTGGGTATTATGCAAAGTGAAATAAGTCAGACAAAAGATAACAAGTACTACATAATGTTCACTTATATGTAGAATCTAAAAAAGGCTAAACTCATACAAACAGAGAGTAGATTAGCGATTAACAGAGCTGGGAGTTTAGGGAAATGAGGAGATTTTGGTCAAAGGGTACAAACTTCCAGATATAAGAGGAATAAGTTCTGGGAATGTAATATACAGTGTGGTAACTATTGTCAACAATACTGTTTATGTATCTGAAAGTTGCTAAGAGAGTAGATTTAAAATATTCTCACCATAACAACAGTAAAAAAATAAAATAGTAATTATGTGAGATGAAGGATGTATTTACTAACCTTCTTGTGGTAACCATCTAGCAATATACAATTGAACTTTAAACAACTGGGGGTTAGGAGAACACATGCCTGAGCATTCAAAAATCCAGGTAGGTTCTTCTCTTGGTAACCACAGGGAATTTGTTCCAGGACCCTCCATGATGCATGGAAGCTCAAGTCCCATAGTTGGCCCTCTGAATCCATGGTTCCACATCCACAAATTCAACCAACTGCAGATCTTGAAGTATTGCATTTTTTTGAAAAAAGATCTGTATATTAGTGGACGTGTGCAGTTCAAACACATGCTGTTCAAGGGTCAACTGTGTATATGTATCAAATCATCACATTGTACACCTTAAAATTTACACAGTAAATTTTCCTCTTTGTGAACTCTTTCAATTGTATCTCAATACAATTGAAAAAGTACAGGACTTGAAAACTGGATTTTTCAATTGCATCTCAATAAAGCTGGGGAAAAGAAAGTAAAACTAAATTACAAATAAGGAAATATGGTATATGCATACCATGAAATATTAATCATCTTAAAAAAGAAAAGTTTGCTCATATGCTACATGAATGAACCTTGAGTACATAAGTCAGTTACAGAAGGACAAATACTGCATGATTCCACTTATTTGAAGTATCTAAAGTAGTCAGACTCTGGAAGCAGAGAGTAGAACTGTGTGTGGTTGCCAGGGACAAGGGGATGGAAGGTTGTAGAATTGCAGTTCAATGGGCTTAGAGGTTCAGACACAAAAGATGAAACAGTTCTAGGGATCTGCTTGCAACATGTGCACATAGTTAATGATACAGTACTCTGGTAAGAATTTAAAAGGGTCGATTTCATGTTTCATGTTGTGTGTTAATAACAATTTTTTTAAAGTGTTGAGAAATGAATGGAAGTGACTTATGTGTTTCAGAAGCTGGTCCCATTTCCGATTCAGAGCTTTGTAACTTTAGGAAGGTGAAGAGAGGGCTGAAAAAATGAGAGACCCTAGATACAGAAGCTTGGCTGGTTGCTAACTTTCTCACTGAAAATCATTCCTATTAATATATTAAAACATTAAAAAAAATCTAGAAATTATAAACTCTAGAAACACTTATAATCTCCAGAAATTATAGATAATATGAGGTTCTGGAACCCTAAGAATGACCTTTCCCAGACAGTAAACTCTTTATAAACTTTCACTATATATATATATATTTAAAGAAGATGTTGTGGGTAGGAGTTTATTAATTTATTTATATTTATTTTTACTGTGTTGGGTCTTCGTTTCTGTGCGAGGGCTTTCTCTAGTTGTGGCAAGGGAGGGCCACTCCTCATCACAGTGCGCGGGCCTCTCACTATCGCGGCCTCTCTTGTTGCGGAGCACAAGCTCCAGACGCGCAGGCTCAGTAGCTGTGGCTCACGGGCCCAGTTGCTCCGCAGCATGTGGGATCCTCCCAGACCAGGGCTCGAACCAGTGTCCCCTGCATTAGCAGGCAGATTCTCAACCACTGCACCACCAGGGAAGCCCCCACAATATTTTATATCACAAGAAATACTAAGCATAGGTTTCTGGAATGAAACAACTTAGAAAAGAGTAGGGTATTGGACAAACATTAGCCAAATGAGGGTGACGTTGATTTCAGATGAAATTCTTGAACTAATTTTAAAAAGGAAATTATTAGTGAATACCGGAAAGAAAGAACACATACCAGTCAGCTACAGTATGGGTTCACACAGATAGTCATCTCAGATTAATTCAATTTCTTCTTTAAATAGGGTTAGTAGCTTAATTGATCAGGTGATATTAGAAACACTGTAGACAGGGTCTGGATTTCAGCCAGGTATTTGACAAGACTTCTGACATCTTCCTTGCTGACAAGATAAAGTGAACTGGATTTAAGAGAGATTTCTGCTTGAACAAAAGTTATAATAATGTGTAAATAATTTGAAAACACTAAACTAATGACATTTATTTATAACTCTTTATGTAGAAGCCACTACTATGTGCTTTACATACATGCTCTAATATTCTTAACCCTCATAATCTATGAAATATACATATCCTTCAAGTTAGAAAAATGAGGCAAAGGGAAGTTTAGTACTTTGTATTATACTTAGGTCATGTGGTTTATAACTGGTAAAACCATAATATAAACCCAGTAAGGTGACTTCAAAATCATACCCTTAACCACTATGTGATAACCACTTGACTTGTCCTGTACTTTTACACAATTTAATTAATTACAGCAATGAAGCTATAGATGACATATTTATCAGTTTTGACATAACCTGTATCTGAAATATTTTGGATGATATAATAATTAACATTAGAGTTTGCCTCTTTGAATTAGAGCTTTCCATGGCCATGGTAACAAATTCCCATAAACTTAATGGCTTAAAACAACTCTAATTTATTAGCTTATAGTCTTTAGACTTGAAGTCCAACGTGGGTCTCACTGGGCTAAAATTAAGGTGTCAGCAAGGCTACTTTCTTTTTGGAGGCTCTAGGGGAAAATCTGTTTTCTTACCTTTTCCAGCTTCTATAGACTGCCTGCATTCTTTGGTTCATGGCCCCATTACATCTCCAAAGCTAGCAATATTGCATTCCTCTGTGCCTATCTTCCATAGTTACATATTCCTGACTCTCTCCCTCTATCGGCCTAATCCACATTTGTGATTATTACATTGGATTCACCCAAATAATCTAGAATATTCTCCCTAATTTAAGGTCAACTGATTAACAACCTTAATTCCATCTGCAGACTTAATTCCCTTTACCATGTAACCTAGCAGAGTCATACATCCTGGGTATTAGGAGGATGTAGACATCTTTTGGTTGACCATTGTTCTGTCTAACAGTTCTTCTAATTCATTCTCTATAGAAAGAGTGAAATCTCTAAGGCATATGCATCGTTTTGTCATTTGGTGAGCATTGTATTTTCTTCCCACAACCACTCGCATGAGCTTCTTAGTGCAATTTCTAGTTTAAAATATCCTGCTTAAAACCTTTTATTCTCTCTTCATTACTTTATAGATAACCTTCAACCAATTTCATGGCTTATAAAATCGATAATATTCTGGAAGTTGAGAATTATTGAAGCTGGGTGATGAATATATGGCGTATTTACTATATTAGTCTACTTTTGTATATATTTAAATTTTTAATAATAAAGATTTAAAAATAAACTCAGGGATTTTATTAGACTCTATAATAGTCAGTCATATAATGAGAACAATCTAAAAGCTGATGCAATACGTACTAAAATAGTAGAATTTTGATAGATGGAACAAGAGAGCAAGTATTCCACAGTATATAATGGATAAACAACCATTGATTTATGATATCCACTTTTGATTACTACAATAGAAAGAAATGTAGAAAAACTGGACAATATTCATAGGAGAGTGGCTAAAATGATATATGGATAGCAACCTACATAAATTTGGTTGAAGAAATACTGACCTTGCTCAAAAAAAAAAAAAAATGCTGGCATAATGTTATCAAGTATTTAAAGATCATTACGGTAAAACAGAAGTAGGTTTATTTTCCCTGGCCCCTGATAAGATGAATATTTAGCGACTTCCCTGGCAGTCCAGTGGTTAAGACTCCTTGCTTTCACAGCAGGGGTGTGGGTTTGATCCCTGGTTGGGGAACTAGGATCCCACATGCCAGGCAGCACGGGCAAAAAAACCCAAGAAAATAAAACAAAAAAAAAAAACAATATTTAGTAGAACCATAGGAAGAATTATGGAAAGAATTTTGGTTATCTATATAATTTGAGTTATCCAAAGATGAAAGAGCTGTTTTGAATGACAGTGAGATAGATGACCTCATGAAGAGGATTCAAGCAGTAGTTTGTTTGTTGGACTTCAAAAGGTTTGTAGTCCCTTCTAACCTAGACTTAAAATTTGGTAAGACTTAAAATTTGACCCTTTTAGTTTGTAATAATCTCTAAAACCATACAACACATTCTACTTGATTTCTCAGTTTTACAGAATAACATGTGTCTATTATAATCACACAAGTGTTTGGACAAGACAAGTGAAATCTCATTGCTTTGAGTCAAACTTTCAAAGGGCACAGTATGCATCTTACTTGATTGAAGGCAGAGGGATTTATACTGCTGTAAGGACTAAAATACCAAGACCATGAGGGTGCTTATGGGAGGAAAAATCCTATACTTGCCAAATGATATTAGGCCAGAAATTGGTGGAGTCCATACGGAATACACTACCTCCTAACCTGACCTTTACAAACTGGTGAGGTAAGATACTGTGGGTGGGAAATTTATATCCTCCCACATACCTGAGTCTTTCCTCCTCAGCTATATTGGTATAACTGTCCCCTTGGCTCCCGCTAGACATACCCTGAGACTCATAGTTTTGGCTTTTTACTTTTCTTGCCAACTCTTCTCATATACCTTTATGCAATTTAGAGAAAATCTTTTTTTAAGTGACATTTAGTGCTCTACCACTGTGATTTTTCAAAGCAATCTCAGTCTATTGCTAGGAGATGCTTAATGAATGAAAAACATATTTCAGGAATGCCAGTCAAGCATGCACACACATACATATGGTGAATTTTTAAGTTCCTTCCAGCTGTCATAGGACAGTATTACATGCAAAGAAGATATTTTTCATTTAATAATGTTTAAATTCCTCATTTGTATATAAACTTAATATTTTTTCTAAATGTTTGTCAGGTATAATCTCTTTTGATCCCTATAAGTACTGTTAAAAAAGAAAGGTGTCATGAGGAAACTGAGACCTAAGTGTCTTTGCTCAAGGTCACATTGCTGGTTAAAGGTCAGAAAGGCTTTAGAGGTGCAATTACTATAACATACTCATCCCTCTAGACAGGAGGAAAACCAGGCTTTGAACCTTAGACTTCTAATTATAAGTTCAGTGCTCTTTTCACTATGCCATATGACCTTTCCAAGTAAAATGCCTCAGCTTTCCAACATGGTAATTAGCTTTCAGTGTGACTTTGAGGCTTTCAGTGCGACTTCTAGGGGAGAGAGAGAGAGAAAGAGAGAGAGAAATCCCAAGTGAAAAACTTTCGTTAACCCTAGTAAATGAATTTGATTTATTTTTCTTATGGGTCTAATCAGAGTTGGAATTAATTTGAAATGAATAGCTACAGTTTTCTCATCTTTATTTTGCCATATAGAGCTACTTTAAAAAGTACTCAGTGACATTTTAGAGTAAATATGTCAAGCAAATGTAAATGTAATTACACAAGTCATATATGGTGTGAGTCATTTGTAAAGTTCACTAGGAATGAGCTATACTGCACAGTATCCATTTGTCACTTAAGAAAATGAGATCATCTGCCTTTACATGTGAAGGAAGAAATTTAACAGTGCATTAAACCCAGTCTAAGACATAAAATATCCAAATTAACATTCTCCAATGGTTTGGGTTCAAATAATTTAACCATGAGGATATTCCCTATTAACTCCTTTCCTGACAAAGGCTGGTAGAGAAAAGGAATGGAAAAATCTGAAGAATATGTATATAACTTTTAATTCTTTGTGTGTTTGAAAGGGGACCTGAATAAAAGACAGATGGATGTCTCTTATGTTTAACCTCTTCATTATTTTATGTCTCTATACTGTACATTTTCATAATATACAAGTTCAAATTTTCTGTGGGATTATTATTACCAATTACCAAAACAATGATTTTCTTTATGATATAATTGGTCAGATCAGAGAAAGATAGGTTAAACTTATAATGAACTAAAACAAAGTATTTTTCATTGCTATACAGATGTACTAAAATCTGAAAATAGTAAAATTTATTTTCTCAAAAAATATGCTCTCTGTGCTACTGTTGCTGTCTGTAATTGGTTTTGAGTATAATTTTTCCAAAAAGTGAAACTATGGAACAATGAGGTACATGGCACCTTTTAGAAAATTATTTCAAAATGTACATTTTGAATTGTTCCTTCTGCCCTGTCACGTGTTTTGTAGTTGTAAGTTTCTGGCCTTGTCTACTACATTTTAAAGAATAAACATCCTAGAGCACAGAATACTGATAGAGGGTGTGAAGCCATTATCTCAAGAACAAAGTTCAATAAGGTGACTGAGGTGACTACCCACACCTCACCTTCTACCCCTAAACTCTAAATCTGGCCTCTTCTCCTCATGATTTTTCGTTGGTCTTGTTGATCCCCTTCATCCTTTACAGAGAGAGCTCTCCTATCTCCTCAATGCTGGAAGACACGGGTTATTTCAATCCCCCATGTTCCTTCTTGCTTCTTTTATCCTTTCATGAGTTACTCCAGCAGGCAGTGTTTAGGACCCACCCACCCCACCACCAAAAAAATATATATATATACATACACACAAACACACATACAAATCTATATGTATGTGTGTGTATATATAATATATATATATATTTTTTTTTTTTTAATTTTACAGTACAGTCCTGGAAGATTGGTTCCAGAATCCCCTGCGGCTACCAAACTCCACAGATGCTCAAGTCCCGTATATAAAATGGCATAGTGTTTGCATATAACCTACGCACATCCTCCCCCATACTTTAAATCATCTCTAGATTACTTATAATAGAGAATACAATGTAAATGCTACATAAATAGTTGCTATGTGGCAAATTCAAGTTTTGCTTTTTGCAACTTTCTGGAATTTTTTTTTCAAATATTTCTGATCCGTGGTTGGTTGAATCCGAAGATGTGGAACCTGCAGATATGGAGGGCAGCCTGTAGTTATATGTCTACATATACTTCCTATGAAAAGATGCCATCTTCCTTTCATCCCTCCCTCCTTCCTTCCCTCCCTCCCTTCCTTTCTATCCATCTTTTTTCTAGGTTTTAGCATGTTATATATTTTTTATGGTGCAACGTTTCTTTGAGACTCTGAAGTAGTCAATTTGGGAGATTTTCAGCAAATAAAAAGAATTTTAAAAACTACTGGCTTGTTTTTAATGATTAGAATTATAATTAATGATAAGGCTAGAGGATAATATGGAGCAGTAGTTGAAGATACATTTAATACTTTTCTTGTACTTTGTTTGGTTGTTTTGCCTGTACCCCATATATTTAAGTCAGTTAACTCTTCTCTACTTAATGACGTAGGTACTTCCCATTTAACACCCAATTTTTGAAAATCAGTTCTTTCCTGAAGCCTTAAAAGGAAGAGGATTATCATCTTAAGTGTGGGGACTCCAATGAAAGCTCATCCCAAAAGTTGAATACATATAATCATTTTTTTCCAAGGCAAAACCTCCAAGAAAATCTCTCATTATCTTGTTTATCTCTTTATCTGTCTCTATCTTTTTTATATATATTATCTGTCTCTTTGATCTGGTGTCATGTTAACTTTGAGAGTCCTGGAAATTTCTAATGCCTGAATTTAATAGCAATCTTCAAGCTATGCACTATCACTCAGGTCGAGTAAAGGTGAGCACTGTTGAGGTCCAGCATAGAAAGAAATGCATTTGTAGTTGCCTAGAGGCCTATGTCTTTTTATAGAACTGCTGAAGCCCCGCAAGAGATACAATAGTTTTTAAAGGTCTACTACTATTTATATAGTAGTAAGCCCCTTAAATCAATTTATATGCTCCTGATTTTACTTTCTGGAGCATTTTTTGCACAGTAACATAGCCTACAGAATAATTTTGCCTGATTATCAATTATATTTTTAAAGTATATTCAAGAACATTTACTGAGCTTTTATTGATTGCATCAGGCTATATGTGCTTCCATAACAAATTCAACAAATATTACCTTAGTGGCAATTATGGAGGAGACTTATCAATGCCTTGGAGGGAGAGGAGAATCAAAACATTATAAAGTATTACTCTCATTTTGCAGGATTTTATAACTTAACTTAAAAGTTGTAAAGAAATTTCTGCAGGAACAATGCAAATCAGTGTAGGTGGGTACTAAATGTGTGGCACAGAGAAGTGCTATGGAAGTTTTAAGGGAAGAGATTATTTATAGGCAGCCAGAGCTGCTTTTGCATATGTCAGGATGGGTTTAAATGGTCCATAGCAACCATTTTCTTTCCCCTTCCCTTCCTTTCCCCTCCTCTCTTTTTCTTTTAAAACTTAAACTTTGTCTTTTGGATAGGTTGTGATTTCCATCATGGTAAGGATTTTATTGTTTTTGCACATTCTTGATAATCTCTGTTTCCTCAGTGGCCCTCACAGAGCCTGACACGTGCAGTGATACCCATGGTTAGGTGAATGGAAGCCATACACAGTGAAAGCCACCAAAAGCTTGTTACTCTTTTTTCCTTTCCAACTACACACACTGTCAAACTACCTGGATTTTGGAATTTTAGGGAAGAAAGAAGGACCTAATGACAGTTGTTTTTGTTAACTCATCTATGGCCCCCTTTACATTTGTTTTAACAATTAGATACCTAGGGCTTTGGTGGATATTATAAATTGGTCATTATTACTCCATTAAAACTCCAAAAGCTAATTTTATGAAAGTAATATAGCTAAAATACCCCAAGATCATGCATCTAATATAATAGCTATATTAGGGTTTTTTTATGCCAAAATCTTCTGACATATTGTTATTTGGGTTCATTAATGTCACTTGGAAATTACTGATTGAGTATCTAAATTTTGTTTTTAAATACACTAGAAAAAATATCACAGAGCCATAAAGTATTTCCCAACATCAGCTTGGAAGTGTTTATGGTGATTCTTAAAAAAAATTCTATGCATAAAAAAAAATATGGTTAGTTAAGTGAGCACATTTATCATCCAGACACCATGACCTTTATTGTACCTGTAGTTTCTCCATGCTCCTCTGAAGTCTGAGATATCTTTCCACAGGAACAGATACAGAAGGAAGCCAAGACAGCATTTAAAATCACTAAATGAACATTAAAACCCTTGGGTTGCATCTCATCTCGATGCTCATTAACCTTTTTGTGATAGATTATTTGGTTTTCTAATATATAGAAAGGGCAACAGAAAAGTCACCTGCTTGATTGCCAGCAAGCTTCAATGTTGTGTTGTGTGTGTGTGTGTGTGTCTGTGTGTGTGCATTCACATATGAAAGAAAGAGAAAAAACAAAAGAGAACAAGAGTATGAGGGCTTTGGAAATAAAAAATTAGCATGATTTCACCAGAGTGAACATACATGCTGCCAGAGTAATCAAATTAATGAGTCTCAAGCATTGTTAGCCTCTATTTTTCGGAGAGACTCAAAAAACATATTTTGTGAGGGTCACTTCCTAAGAATTTTCTTATTACTGAAATAAATAAGAAGTAGGCATCTTGCATTTACCTTACCAGAAAAAAAAAAAAAAAAAAGTGCTGGTTTCAGAGCATTTATATATATATATATGTCCATATATATTCTGAATATATATGGACATTTATTCAGATATATGTCCATATATTTTGTAAAATCATTGCATTATATATATATATATATATATATAATCGGCAGTTTAAGAACCTCAAAAGTTGTGTCTATTTCTAAATGCCATCAGATATCAAAAGCAAAGCAGAAAACTATAAAAAAACTTAAAAAATTCCTACTGCTTATTTTATATATTGGTCTTGTTATTTTGTTTCTAAAGAGAATGCATAAAATTAGAACAGAACATTTTGCTTTTTATCCCTTTTAAACATTTTAAAAACCTTACATCTAATTCCCTGGAATGTCTTAATTCACTATTCATCTCACAGTTTTCTTAAATAATGACTCTCACCTAAAGTCTACACAAATCCCTGGCTAGGTGTGTGAGTGAAGGTGTTGTCCACATGAGACCTATATGCTTCCTTCTGCTAAATCCTTATCAAAATAAAAATAGGGTTTAGTGACTAACATTTTTGCCATAGTGATTATAATTCTAGTGTAATAGACAGCAGAGGGTAGAGGTCTGTTTTCTTCAGACTGCTTGTTCACTGCATAAGAGAATCTAAACTGTTTAAAATAAAACAGATGCTCTGAAAATTATCGGGCTTGTATTTAATTTATGCAGTTTTCCCATTAATAGCATTATCTATTTAACACATCCATTACACATTCTCAGCATTAATTTAGGCAGAAAAAATGTAACAGCTTCAAAAGGAAATCTTCCATTAAATTAAGGATATTGACTTTAATGGATGTCCCAAATAGACATGGAAATTAACAAGATGAAAAAACAAGTTGATTAAAAGTGGTCCCATTATAATTTGTTATGCCACATGGAATGAAAATATTAAGACAGAATTCACTAAAAAAAAATAGTGCCATGGAAAGCTGTCAAATCATAGAATCTTATGTAAAAATATGGCTTTCTATTGTTCTAAATAAATGTATATCTTGCAAAAAAAATATTTGGTATTTACAAGGCTCACTTTGTTTTGATGGTCAAGGAGTTGGAAGTAGTGATCAACATGCTCGTTTAATGACCTCTTTTCAAAGAAACTCTGTACCTTCTCAGGGCAGGCAGGGTGAATTGCTGCTTCTTTCCCTTCCCCCTTTCTCCTCTTTCTGCATCCCACAGTTCACAAATAGCTATTATTATGTTCATTAGATTGCTTGAATTCCCTTTTAATGATTCATTCTTTTGGACCTTAAAATCTTTCAATTTTTCGATCCTATTAAAGTGTCAATATACCTGAGTCATCATGGAACAAACAGGTCAATAAAAGTCCCAGGCAGTAAGGATTATGCAGCTGGGTGGAGTGGGGGGCAAGGAATGGGGTGGGGGGGAAGAAAAATCAAACACCAATGAGAACAGGCACAATATAGGACGTGGGGTGGAGAAAGGGGTTTAATAGGGTGAAAGGGAAGGTGAGTGGGGACAAACTATTCCTTCTTTACTATGTTATGTCTAGTTTAGAAATTTAACTCATAACCTTTTTTCATCCACTGATTCATCTGTTCAAACTGATTTATTGTATGCTTATAATCACACTGGCCTTGTGTAGGCACTGCAAGTATAAATATAAGAGAGTCCCAGTTCAGTCTAATGTATAAGGGACTATAAATGTAAATTATTATATTGTAATGAATTTTAAATTATTAATTTACAGTATACTTACTGAGGGTCTTCCCCACGCAGGGTAGGAACTTAGAAAAGGAGGGTGGGAATGGTGTCAGAAATGTAAATGGTCAACTACCAATGAGGAAGAAGAATAACATGGGTTATGAAATGCAGATCCTTGATAGGCTCCTGAAAAGAAGCAGACATTTCTTCCAGAAAATATCCTAGTAAATTTTAATTCCACAGAGTTTTTTATCGTATGTTTATTACTACACCAAACTAGAATTATCTTTTTCATTGAAAAAGACATTTGGAGGACAACAAAGCAAGAGTGACCTTATTTTCATGCCAGTCATCATGGGTAGACCTCGGTCTAAATAATATCCTCTTTGGGCTTGAAGAAAATGCAAAAGGATGCAATTTCACAACCTTCCTTGGCAAACTGAGAGCAAGACCTATTACCTTTTCTATCTTTTTCTTCCAATTAAGCCCTAACTTTTCAATTTTCTAGGTCATTTTTCTAAGCTGTCCCTTTCTTTCTTAAAATCAGTGACCCAAATACATAACTTATTAAGATAGATTTTACTTTTGCCCAAGCCTCTGCAGAGGGATACAGATGAACAACTACTGCCTGATCAGTCAATCCAGACATTTGCCCCAGTTCAGATCTTAAATCATCTTCCACTTTAGTGCATGCCTGTGGCCAGATGACCATAACTTCTATGTCTCTCAACAATCACAGATAGGAAAGACACAGCTAAATGGGTGTTGAAAGCATGGTCTTTCTTGAAGCCCCATGTTACTTAGTAACCAAGCAAAAAATTCAGAATTTAAGGAACCAGGGCTTCAGGAATTTAGTTCAAGCTTTTTCCAATATATCGTTGTTCCTGAAGATAAAACAGTTAACTATTCAGTCTTTTATTGTTTGATTTTTGTTGAACGTTATACAAAATTTTATATAAAAGAGGTGGAAAACAAGTGCAGATTGAATAAAATGTCTTGTACTTTGAAAGAAAAAGAAATTAAGGGGAAAAAATAAGCTTAACAAAGGTCCTTGTTTACAAGTGAGCTCTGTATAATCATATGCTGTATAACCAAGCACTTTTTTCTCTCATTAAGTGATTATCAGCAATTGGTGTATTTGAATTTCATTTATATTTGTAAATGGTACTGACTTAGAATGTCTAACAGACACTTTGATTCAGTAAGTCTTATATAATGACATATAATCTATTGTCTTACTTAGATCAGTGAATGCTTGTCATTAACAATGCAGTGTGCTAATTGGCTCCATTTACCTTATTGTTTCACCACTATTTCATCTCTATGTTTACCATATTCACAGTAAGCTGGTAATATTTATTGAGCTTCTTTTATGTGCCACCATTCTTGATAAATTATGAGTCAATCTAATCAGATCCAGGACCTCCTGTTTTGCAACGTCTAGATAGACATTTAATCAACTAATCACACAAATATATAATAACACATTTTAATAGTTGGTTTGAATGATAAATTCAGGAAGATGTGAGAGCTTATTACAAGAAAATCTAACCTAGATGTAGGGGAAGATGAAGCATCAGGAAAAGTGCCCCAGAAGAAATAAAACTTGAGCTGAAATATGGAAAACAAGTAAAAAGTAAGGAAACAGGAGGAGGGAAATAATTGCAAATGAAGAAATCAGCATGTGGAAAAGTTTAGTGGATCTCAAGCTTTACAGTGCATCAGAATTACCTGGAGAGCTTGTTAAAACACACAGTTCTGAGCCCCATCCTAGAGCTTATGATTCAGTAGGCCTGGGGTAGTGTCTAAGAATTTACACCAAGCACATTTCTAACAAGTTCTCAGATGCTGCTGCTGTTGCTGGTCTGGAGAACGTGCTTTGAGAACCATTGGATTAGAGAAATTGAAGGAAGATCATTATGGCTAGTCCACTGTGACTATGGAACAAGGGATTGAGGAGACAGAAATGTAGGGAGAAGACAGATGTTTTAAGGCTTTATAAGATTTTTTTCATAGTTTTAAGAGCAATTGGTATATCTTAATGGATTTCTTTTTTTTTTTTTTTTTTTTTTGCGGTATGCGGGCCTCTCACTGTTGTGGCCCCTCCCGTTGTGGAGCACAGGCTCTGGACGCTCAGGCTCAGCAGCCATGGCTCACGGGCCCAGCAGCTCCGCGGCATGTGGGATCTTCCTGCACCAGGGCACGAACTCGTGTCCCCTGCATCGGCAGGCAGACTCTCAACCACTGCACCACCAGGGAAGCCCACCTTAGTGGATTTTAAGCAAGTAACTGATTTGATCACATTAGTCTGTTAAAAATATCACTGGGTTTATACTGTGCAGAAAGAATTGGAAGGGTAGTGGGAAGAATACATTGTAGAAGAGAAGTTAGGAGCTTATTCTGGGAGTTCAGAGGAGAGCAATGGCAGGGTGACAGGAGTGACAATGCAGAGACTGAGAGAGATACAAGAGATATATAGGAGGGAAAATCAATAAGACATGGAAATAAGAAATAAGAAAATAAGAAAATCAATATAAGAGTATTGGAGAGGGATGAGTCAAGATGACTCCAAGAATTCTGCCTTCTAATACCTGGATGGTCCTTTATGGTACCATCTAGGGAAAAAGATTCCTGGAAGAGGGCCAGATTGGAGGTGGAGGTGATGAAAGGAATACTAGAATTAGGATACTGAGGGTTTTTTGTTGTTGTTGTTTGTTTGTTTGTTTTATTAGAAATGTCAAATGAGCATTTGGATATCTTTTGACCTGGAGCTCAGATGAAAAGTATGTGCCCCAAATACAAATTTGAAAGTCATTGACCTATTGATGGATTTGAAGTTTTGTGTATGGATCAAATCACCTAAGATTAAAGAATGCAGTGAGAACATGAAAAGGCCTAGAACTGAGTTTAAGGAAATAAAACTTGACAGAAAAAAAGAAAAAAAAAAGAGCTGATAAAGAAAGTTGAGAGGTTGTAGGAGGAAAAAAAATAAAATTGCTACTTCAGATGCTTAATCATTTTCATATGAACTTTACCAGGACTGACCAGGGCAAACTGGAATATGTTATCTCTCTACATTAGTGATATGTTAGATCTTCTGGATTAATGTTTTAAGTTTTCTGCCCTTTTATTTTCAATCATTTCTGGGAAATTTCTTTGAGAGTAATTAAAACACTAAAGAGCTTATTGGAAGATTTATATGGGGACAATTGTTTCCTGGTGGCTTTACTGTACAGAGATCTCGAGGGAAACAGGATATGATGTTTGGTGTGGGGAACCGTCCTTTCACCAAATACCATTCCTTTAATGGTTTTGCTTGTTTGTTTTCTCTGGATAGTGCTTTCCTGAACAATCTTCAAGTCTCCAACCTATTTTCAGAGAGTAGGTTGAGAGAAGAGGGAGAAGTCTCTGAGTTCAGCATGTCAACTTACCCCATGTTTCAGCCTGATGCCTTCTCCCTGTACTTGACTGGGTCTGGTGTCCTCCACATTCAGAGCCTCTGTAGCTCTATTGATCTGTAAAACTGTCCCTTTGCTTCCTGCTGTCAGAAGAACTAGACCTTTCAAACATAATTTTAGTCTCCCACTATCCACTATAATTCCGCTGGACCCTCTCCGGAGATGGCTGGGACAAATCAACCCTTTTCTTATCAGAATGCCCTCTGTAGACCCTTGGAGTGTCATTTCCTCCACTGTACTAAATCATTTACACCTCCTTTATCATCTTTATTGTCCAAAAATCTGTTGGAATATTTTGGTCCTAATGTCTGCTTACATTTTGACATTTAAATCTTATTCCATTTGACATTAATTTTGGAATACAACATTAGGTAAGATTCCTCATTTTCTTTTTTTTTTTTTTTTTTTGCGGTATGCAGGCCTCTCACTGTTGCGGCCTCTCCTGCCGTGGAGCACAGGCTCCGGACGCACAGGCTCAGGGTCCGTGGCTCACGGGCCCAGCCACTCCGCAGCATGTGGGGTCCTCCCGGACCGGGGCACGAACCCGTGTCCCCTGCACCAGCAGGCAGACTCTCAACCACTATGCCACCAGGGAAGCCCCTCATTTTCTTTCTGCTAAAATAATCATTTGTTCTAATATAATATATTTAATTATACATTATTTTCTTATCACTTTGGGATTCTAAGTTTTTATAGACTAAAGATTTATCTTCACTTCTTTGGGTTTGAAGAGCTTTTCCTCAAGGTTCCACATGCATTAAATGAAATGTAATTATATATAAAACTATGCAGCACATTGATTTGAACGTGTTACTAATGCAAAAGATATTACTGTACTGTTTCCTTCTCAAATATGGTAATTAGAGTAGTTAAAATACAACTTTATAAATATGCTGAGTGAGTAGAAAGTAGAGGAAAGCTTTACATCTTATATCATTGTTTCATTTGTTCTCTGTTGTATTAAGCAGAACCTCTCTTTTGTCCTTTTCTTAACATATTATGATGACATGACTTCCATTTTGATTTTAAGGCTTTCTCAACTTATAAAAACCATTCACTGTGACTTCTCATGGTGAATGTCTCATTATATTTTCCTGTTGTTTTACCATCTTTGAAAACAAATAAAAATGACACTTCTAAACACTCCACTAAAACAAATTAGATTTATTCTGAAGAGTTCAGTGAACAGCATTTTGAATGAGATCCATAATGGGTTTTTTAATTAAATGAATATAGTCATTTCATAGAGGCAGTTCTCATTAACAGAGAAGTATTAAGATGACCGTTTCATTCTAATTGTGTTGTGTGTTTATATAAGGGGGTTTATTTTAGGGTTGGTTTGAATAGATTTATATCTACTCATGTCTGGATGCCTAGTGCACATTTGAAAGATAAATATTATTGCTTTCCCAAAGACAGTACTCAAATAGTCTCAATAAAAACAAAACATTTTTCCCAGTAATTTGCTGTTATTTTATTTGTATTGGGTAATAGAGAAATTATATTTTATATATTATCTTTTATTAAACCCTTGGCTTTCATTTTATTTCTTTACCTTAATTTATGTGTCTTCAAAATATTTCTCCTAAAAATTCATATGTTGAAACCTGAATTCCCAGTGTGGCTGAATTTTGCAATGGGCCTATAAGGATATAATTAAGGTTAAATGAAGTCATAAGGGTGGACTGATATGATATAGTTAGAGTCCTTATTAGAAGAGACACCAGAGAGCTCACTCACTTTTTCTCCACATGAATGGACTGAGGTAAGGCTGTGGGAGGGAAAGGCTGTGATCTACAAGCCAGGAAGAGAGTCCTCATCAACCATATAGGCATCCTGATCTCAGACTTCCAACCTTCATAACTATGAGAAAATTAATTTTTGTTGTATAAGCTACCTACTCTGCTATTTTTATGGCAGCCTGAGCAGATTAATATACCTCCCTTTATGTAATTCTAAAATGTTAATATTCTGAGTTGCTATCAGAGTAGGTATGTAAGTATTATGATGAAATTTCATAGAAAAATGTTAAAGAAACATGAGCTTAACATATCTTTCTACAAGTTAGAACCTTCATTACCTGAAGGTCTTCCTTTGTATAGATACCATTAAGACAAGGTATCAAGAAATATTGGAACATTCTATAAGTGGAGCATGAGATTCCAGGAAGAATTATCTAAGTCTAAAAATGTGTATGCAAGGGACTTCCTTTTTTAGGGTACAGTATAAAATGGTAGAGTAAGGAATAAGTTTATAGTGAGGAAAACCTAACAAACAGTACTTCAGTCAGGTAATTAAGGATGAAATCATCAGTGATGTCATTTTAATAGTAGGTACTCTTGGTGTGATGTGATATTCCTGCCCAAAATCCATAACTACAGTCTGTGAGAAAAATATCAGACAAATTCAAATTGAAAGATAGTCTACAGAATACCTGATGAGTACTCCTCAAAACTACAAAGGTCATCAAAAGCAAGGAAAGTCTGAGAAACTGTCACAGTCTAGCAGAGTCTAAGGAGACATGAAAAATAAATGTCTTTGTATTCTAGATGGGATTATGGAACAAGAAAAAGGATATTAGGTAAAACCTAAAGAAATGCAAATAAAGTAAGAACTTTAATTAATAATAATGTTTATTTAGTGATTGTTTATTAGTTATGACAAATGTACCATACTAATGTAAGATGTTAACAATCAGGGAAATTGGGTAAGGGGTATATGGGAACTCTGAACAATACTGAAGCTTTTCAGTCAATCTGAAAGCCCTTGAAAAAAAAAGTTTATTTTAAAACTGTAAGTATATGAAAGGGATGTTATTTTTTTTACTTGTTTTTACCCAAAGTCAGTAAGACCCAATAAGACCCAGGATAGAGAGCCTTCTCTCTCCAAGGATCAGTAATTCTAATACTGTTTGGAATCCTTCACAGACTCATTTATCCACTTTGCATCATAGGATCCTGTACCAGGCACCATGTGTTTTAATCAGGAGAGTCTGGACTTGGATATTTTTAAAAAGTGGATTAGAGTAATCCAGATTTATTTCTTTCTCATGTTTCAATTCCACTTTGGCACACCAAGGGGATCTGCTTAATCAGGGACCAAGGCTAAAGGGAACTTTGTATACCACTTAAACAAGATTCCCAGGTTCACCAGAACAAGGAAGGGTATCCTGTATATCTACTTTTTACTGCCTTAGTCCAGAAATGATGCCTGTTACTTTTCCTCACAGTCCATTGATTAGAATTTTTCATATGGCAGTTGCCAGCTGCAAGGAGATTGGGAAATGCATGGAACAACTGGAATATTTGGTCAGCAGTAAATTTACCACTCATTCCTATTTCCTCATTCTTTACCACTCCTTGCTTACTTTTATCCAATTTCTTTTCTTTTTTAAATTAGTACTTCCAAAATATTTGGGAACTCTTTCTATGAAACTGCTTAATCTTCAATACTCACAGTACTCTCAGTTCATTCTCTAGTGAAACTGGGAACCCCAATTAGCTGCCAGTTTTCCACCATCTCCTATAGACTAAACACAAAACTCATGCTTCCTCCAATTTGCGCTTGTTTAATACTTACCAATGGAAATAAGAAGAAACATGGAATGAGTATATGTGTGAATATAGGAGATGCTTATTTTAAAGTTATTGCCTAGTGATAGGGAAAAGTACAAATTACTCTATGGTTCATGTCCTGAAATCCTTACTCTAAGATTGTCTCCAATTCCAGTATCAAAAATTAGTATTAGTTCCCCAAGTGTATTTTGATCAGGTTTGGTGAGACTTTATTTTCATAAGGAAATTGTCTTCTTGCCTTCTAAATTGGATAATTATAATTCTAAATATCCACTCAGAAATGTAAATGCCCAATCGCCTATGAAAATGTTATGTTTTGACTTGCATTTATTGCATCTGTGTTTACGAGTTTAGTTGAATTAATTTTGCATCTTGGTACAAGCTCAGTTTGTATTTTCCTTTCTTAATAGCATCAAGAACTGAATAACAAATTAGAATCTATTTTATAATATGGTAGTTAATGACTAATAGAAAAACATTTTGGCAGATTTTGGCAAGAAATGGTTTGATATCTAAATGCTGCTATCTATTTGTGTAATGTTGTGTTATGAATCACAACTATCCTGTAGAAATTCACTTCAGTAGAATATTATTCTGACCCCTAATATACAGATAACACTGCACTCTACACTGAAAACAACACTTCAACTAACCAAACACACACACACACATACACACACACACACACACAATTTCTTGGCAGTTCTAATCTCTTTTAATGATAGGTCAAGAGTTAGGGAAAATCTAATGTAGGAAACCTGGAGGGAACTTTCATATTCACTTGTGCTCTGTTCATGTTTTTGATCTCTTCAACCTCTTCTGTGCAATTTCAGATGAGCATATTCTTTACCTCCATAACCTGTGCTGTGACCCATAACTTTGTAAAGCTGAATAGAAATTTACTTCTCTGTTAAAAATCAGACTGTTTCCCAATTCCCTTCATACAGAATTTTCTTCCGTTAGTACCAAAAGAAACCCTATGATCTATTAGGCTGATCTTCTTTTAATTCACATCTTAAACCTCCTGACACTCAGCTTTTGCTTGCTTCACCACTCTCCAAATAGAATGCCCTCTCCTTTCCTTTCTGTGTTTCTCCTTCGATTCACAATAATTAACTGAAGAGTTATGACTCTGTTTTGACCTACAAAGGCTCTTGAAGTGGGCTGTTCTATCGAACTTCTTTGTTCATCAAATCCGTAGGTGTTATACATGGAAGGGATGAAAAGTCAACTGACTACATTAACTTCAAATAAATTATTTCCTCTCAGTCTTGCAAATGCTGTGAAACATGTATTAAAACTTGCTACATGTTGGACACTCAGCATATCATATGCATTGTCTCAATACTCATATCTCTTTTTAACAGCAATATTAATCCTGACTACTTTACAAGTATCTGAGATACGTTTTTGAGAGGTTAAATAATTCACTCAGTGTCACACAGCTAGATAATGTGAGAGCCAAGATTTGCATCTAAGCTTACTTGATTCCTAAACCCATATTCTTGGCTCCTGACATATTCTGTCACATATTGAGGACTAACACTTTAGAGGACATTACTTTCTTTTTAAAAATTTTGTTTGTTTTTGGACTTTCTAATTAGTGCCAAATATCTCTGTGTTAATTTCTGGTCAATAACGTACAAATTTAATTATAGTAATTTTGTTATATATTTTGATGTCTTTCTAGTACAAGTTCATCTTCCCTGCTCCTCCAGGCCTCCTCCAAATCCCTGCTGCCACACGTTAGTTTTTTTTTTTTTTTTTGCTGCCCCAAATCTTCTTGAGAATGTTGCTTATATTAATCTTCTAGGCAAACCTTAAGAGAATTTGGTCCTATTCCAACAAAAACCCACTGAGATTTTTATTTGAGTTGTGGAAATTATATATTAAAAATGAGGATAGTGGGGACATGCAACCATCAATTTGCTCTATATTCAAATGTTTTAATCATTTTCCTTAATACTGTATAAACAAAGATTTAATAGTAACACAAAAGTTTACTAGTTTACTAACTCAATACCCTGTATTTATTTTATTTAATTATTTTTGGTCAATTTTTTTGTTGTTGTTGCTATTCTCTTATTTTCAAATAATTATAGAGTAAGAGAAAGTTGCAAAGATAGCACAGATATTTTTCAGATACCATTCATCCACTTTCCCCCATAGATTATATATTATACAGCTACAGCACAATAGCAAAATCAGGAAAATGATAGCACCGTAAAATGTGAATATAGTTCTGTCATTTTATCACATATGAATATTCATGAAACCACCACTGCAATACACAATCAAGATACAGAACTACTTCATTACCATAAAGATCTCCATTGTGCTACCTCTTTATGGTCATGCCCAAATCCCTTACTATACTTAAACTCTGGCAAGCATTAATCAGTTTTCCATCTTTATAAGTTTGTCATTTTAAAAATGTTACAAAATGGAAACAGACAGCATGTGACCCTTAGAGATTAGCTTTTTTTACTCAGCACCTTGCTGTTGAGAACTATCCATGTTGCTGCATAAATAGATTTTTTGTTCCTTTTTATTGATTAATAGTACTCCTTGATATGGAGACACTACACTTGTTTAACATTTCCTGTTTAAAAGTGACACTTTTATTGCTTGCAGTTTCTGGCTATTATAAATAAAATTGCTGTGAAAAATCAGGTATAGGTTTTTGTGTGGATAGAAGTTTTTTATTTCTCTGGGATATATTCCCAGAAGTACAATTGATCTGTTGTATGGTAATGTATAGTTTAGTTTTCAAAGAAATTGCCCAGCTGTTTTATTATAGTGACTCTACCATTGTACCTTCCCATCAGCAATGTGTAAGAGATTGAATTTCTTCACATTCTCTCCAGCATTTGGTATGGTCACTATGTTTAATTTTCTAATAGATGTGTAATGACATCTCATTGTGGTCTTAATTTGTATTTTCTTACTGGCTATTGATATTAAACATCTTCTCACATACCATTCATGAATTCTCCCAATATTTTGCCTATTTTCTAATTAGATTTTTTTCTTGAGTTGTGTGAGTTCATTATGAATTCTTGATTGAAGATCTTTATCAAATATATGGTTTGCAAATATTTTCTCCCAAGCTATAGCTTATTTTTTCATTCTCTTTACAGGGTCATAAACAAAACAGAAGTTTTTAATTTTGACAAAATCCAGTTTATCTTTTTTCTTTTCTTATATGGATATCTTTCTGTTGTCATGTTTAAGAATTCTTCACCAAGGCTGAAGTCTCAAAGATTTTCTCCTACGTTTACAAAAAGTTTTGTAATTTTTTGTTTTCTATTTAAGTTGACAGTCCATTTTGATTTAAATTGTATTAGTTTTGAGATTTAGGTTATTTATTTTTTTTACCTATAGGTATCATACTATTCCAGTACAATTTATTGAAAAAACTCTTCTTCCTCTTTTAAATAGTGTTTGTCCCTTTGTCAAAAATGTGTTGGCTGTAATTCTGTAGGTCTGTTTCTGGATTATCTTATTCTATTGATCTTTGTGTCTAACCCTTCGCTAATATCAAATATTCCTAATTACTGTAGCTTTAAAATTAGTCTTAAAATCAGATAGACTGATAATTTTTACACTTTTAAATTTTTTTAGAAATGTTAGCTATTTTATTTCTTTTGTAATTCCATATAAATTTTAGAATAATTTTGTATATGTCTACAAAATAGCTTGCTAGGATTTTGATAGAAGTTCTGTTAAATGTCTATTTAAATGTACAGAAAATTTGTCTTTCCTATGTTGTCTTCCAATTCATGACCATGTTATGTTTTCCATTTACTTAGATGATCTTCCATTTTAACAGAATTTTATAATTTACAACATATAAAGGTTGTACATATTTTTTAGATGTAATATAAGTATTTCTGTTTTTTGAGGGCTTGTAACTGGTATAGTCTTTTCATTTTAAACTTTCACGTATTCATTGCTAGCATGTAGAAATGTAACTGATGTTTTTATGTTTATCATACACTCTGAGACATTTCTGAACTCACCTATAAATTCTAAAGAGGATTTTGCATAATTTTGAGGATGTTTTCTAAGTAGACAATCAAATCTTCTGCATATAGAAATTATTTCTTCCTTCCCAGTATATATGCCTTTTTTTTCCTTTTCTTACCATATCTTGTTTGCTAGAACTTCCATTTCTATGTTAACTGCAGTGGAGAAACTGCATTGCTTTGTCGTATTCCTAATCTTAGAGGAAAAAATATTCTGTCTTTCATCATTAAGTATGAAGTTAGCTATAGATTATTTTGTAGATTTTTAAATCAAAATGGAGAAGTCCTTTACTCCTAGTTCTCTGAGAATTTTTATAATAAATTGGTGTTGAAATTTGTCAAATGATTTTTCTGCATCAATTGTAAAGATTATACATATTTCTTTCTTAGCCTATTAATATAGTTGGTTATATTTCTTTCTTTTTTTTTAGATGAAGTGTAGTTGACATAATATTGCGTTACTTTCAGGTGTACAGCAAAGTGATTCAGAGATGTATACATATACACACACACACACAAACGTGTATATATTATGTATTCCCTATATTATTTTTTTCTCACTCTCTTCCTTTATAGTTTATTACAAGTTATTGAATATAGTTCCCTATGCTATACAGGAAAACTATTTTTTCAGATGGCTAAAGTCTTTTATTATTTGTGCAGAAGACTTTTACTTTTTTCTTTTTTAACATCTTTATTGGAGTATAATAGCTTTACAATGGTGTGTTAGTTTCTGTTTTATAACAAAGTGAATCAGCTATACATATACATATATCCACATATCTCCTCCCTCTTGTGTCTCCCTCCCATACTCCCTATCCCACCACTCTAGGTGGTCACAAAACACTGAGCTGATCTCCCTGTGCTATGTGGCTGCTTCCCACTAGCTATTTTACATTTGGTAGTATATATAAGTCCATGCCACTCTCTCACTTCGTCCCAGCTTACCCTTCCCCCTCCCCTTGACCTCAAGTCCATTCTCTATGTCTACGTCTTTATTCCTGTCCTGCTGCTAGGCTCTTTGGAGCTTCTTTTTTTTTTTTTTTTTTTTTTTTTGATTCCATATGTATGTGTTAGCTGTATGATTCCATATGTATGTGTTAGTTGTATTTCTCTTTCCGACTTACTTTACTCTGTATAACACACTCTAGGCCACCCACTTCACTAAAAATAACTCATTTCCTTTCTTTTCATGGCTGAGTAACATTCCACTGTATATATGTGCTACATCTTCTTTATCAATTAATCTGTCAGTGGACACTTAGGTTGCTTCCATATCCTGGTTATTGTAAACAGTGCTGCAACGAACATTGTGGTATGTGACTCTTTTTGAATTATGGTTTTCTCAGGGTATATGCCCCATGGTGGGATTGCTGGGTTGTATGGTACTTCTATTTTTAGTTTTTTAAGGAACCTCCATACTATTCTTCATAGTAGCTGTATCAATTTACATTCCTAACAACAGTGCAAGAGGGTTCCCTTTTCTCCACACCCTCTCCAGGATTTATTGTTTGTAAATTTTTTGATGATGGCCATTCTGACTGGTGTGAGATGGTACCTCATTTTAGTTTTGATTTGCATTTCTCTAATGATTAGTGATGGTGAGCATTTTTTCATGTGTTTGTTGGCAATCTGTATATCTTCTTTGTAGAAATGTCTACTTAAGTCTTTTGTCCATTTTTGGACTGGGTTGTTTGTTTTTTTGATATTGAGCTGCATGAGTTGCTTGTAAATTTTGGAGATTGATCCTTTGTCATTTGCTTCATTTGCAAATATTTTCTCCCATTCTGAGTGTTGTCTTTTTGTCTTGTTTATGGTTGCTTTGTTGTGAAAAATCTTTCAAGTTTCATTAGATTCCATTTGTTTATTTTTGTCTTTATTTCCATTTCTATAGGAGGTGGGTCAAAAAGGATCTTGCTGTGATTTACGTCATAGAGTGTTCTGCCTATATTTTCCTCCAAGAGTTTTATAGTGTCTGGTCTTACATTTAGGTCTTTAATCCATTTTGAGTTTATTTTTATGTATGGTTTTAGGGAGTGTTCTAATTTCACTCTTTCACATGTAGCTGTCCAGTTTTCCCAGCACCACTATTGAAGAGGCTGTCTTTTCTCCATTGTATATTCTTGCCTCCTTTATCAAAAAAAGGTGACCATATATTCATGTGTTTATCTCTGGGCTTTCTATCCTGTTTTATTGTTCTATATTTCTGTTTTTTGCCAGTACCATACTGTCTTGATTACTGTAGCTTTGTACTATAGTCTGAAATCCGGGAGCCTGATTCTTCTAGCTCCGTTTTTCATTCTCAAGATTGCTTTGGCTA
Organism: Grampus griseus; assembly: GCF_964374135.1. Classification (NCBI taxonomy): domain Eukaryota; kingdom Metazoa; phylum Chordata; class Mammalia; order Artiodactyla; family Delphinidae; genus Grampus; species Grampus griseus. The sequence goes on along the minus strand of NC_139009.1, from coordinate 66,071,357 downwards.
TTCGGGGTCTTTTGTGTTTCCATACAAATTGTGAAATTTTTTGTTCTAGTTTTGTGAAAAATGCCATTGGTCATTTGATAGGGATTGCACTGAATCTGTAGATTGCTTTGGGTTGTATAATCATTTTCACAATGTTGATTCTTCCAATCCAAGAACATGGTATATCTCTCCATCTTTTTGTATCATCTTTAATTTATTTCATCAGTGTCTTATAGTTTTCTGCTTAGAGGTCTATTGTCTCCTTAGGTAGGTTTATTCCTAAGTATTTTATTCTTTTTGTTACAGTGGTAAATGGGAGTGTTTCTTTGATTTCTCTTTCAGATTTTTCATCATTACTGCGTAGGGATGCAAGAGATTTCTTTGCATTCATTTTGTATCCTGCTACTTTATCAAATTCATTGATTAGCTCTAGTAGTTTTCTGGTAGCATCTTAAGGATTCTCTATGTATAGGATCATGTCATCTGCAAACAGTGACAGCTTTACTTCTTCTTTTCTGATTTGGATTCTTTTTATTTCTTTTTCTTCTCTGATTACTGTGGCTAAAACTTCCAGAACTATGTCAAATAATAGTGTTGAGATTGGACAACCTTGTCTTGTTCCCAATCTTAGTGGAAATGGTTTCAATTTTTCACCATTGAGGATGATGTTGGCTGTGGGTTTTTCATATATGGACTTTATTTTATTGAGGTAATTTCCCTCTATGTCTACTATCTGGAGGGTATTTATCATAAATGGGTATTTAATTTTGTCAAAAGCTTTCTCTGCATCTATTGAGATGATCATATGTTTTTCTCCTTCATTTGTTAATATGGTTAATCACATTGATTGATTTGCATGTATTGAAGAATCCTTGCATTCAAGGGATAAACCTCACTTGATTATGTGTATGATGCTTTTAATGCACTGTTGCATTCTGTTTGCTAGAATTTTGTTGAGCATTTTTGCATGTGTGTTCATCAGTGATATTGGCCTGTAGGTTTCTTTCTTTCTGACATCTTTGTCTGATTTTGATGTCAGGGTGATGTTGGCCTCATAGAATGAGTTTGGAAGTGTTCCTCCCTCTGTTATATTTTGGAAGAGTTTGAGAAGGATAGGTGATAGCTCTTCTTTAAATGTTTGATACAATTCACCTGTGAAGCCACCTGGTCCTGGACTTTTGTTTGTTGGAAGATTTTTAATCACAGTCTCAATTTCAGTGCTTGTGATTTGTCTGTTTATATTTTCTATTTCTTCCCAGTTCAGTCTCAGAAGGTTGTGCTTTTCTATGAATTTGTCCAGTTCTTCCAGGTTGTCCATTTTATTGGCATATAGTTGCTTGTAGTAATCTCTCATGATCATTTGTATTTCTGCAGTGTCACTTGTTACTTCTTCTTTTTCATTTCTATATTGATTTGAGTCTTTTCCCATTTTTTCTTAATGAGACTGGCTAATGGTTTATCAATTTTGTTTATTTTCCCAAAGAACCACCTTTTAGTTTTATTGATCTTTGCTATCGTTCCATCATTTCGTTTTCATTTATATCTGATCTGATCTTTATGATTTCTTTCCTTCTGCTCACTTGAGTTTTTGTTTTTTTTTTTCCTTCTTTCTCTAATTGCTTTAGGTAAGGTTAGGTTGTTTATTCGAGATATTTCTTGTTTCCTGAGGTAGGAGTGTATTTCCAAATAATCCCTCTTAGGACTGCTTTTGCTGCATCCCATAGGTTTTGGGTTGTCATGTTTCCATTGTCATTTGATTCTAGGTATTTTTTTTTATTTCATCTTTGATTTCTGCACTAATCTCTTGTGGGGTTTTTTTTTGTTTGTTTTGTTTTGTTTATTTTTGCTGTACATGGGCCTCTCACTGTTGTGGCCCCTCCCGTTGTGGAGCACAGGCTCCAGACGCACAGGCTCAGTGGCCATGGCTCATGGGCCCAGCCGCTCTGCAGCATGTGGGATCTTCCCAGACCGGGGCACGAACCCGAGTCCCTTGCATCGGCAGGCAGACTCTCAACCACTGCACCACCAGGGAAGCCCTCTTTGTTTTTATGTAGTGTATTATTTAACCTCCATGTGTTTGTATTTTTTACAGATTTTTTTCTGTAACTGATAGGTAGTCTCATAGCATTGTGGTTGGATAAGATACTTGATACTATTTCAATTTTCTTAAATTTACCGAGGCTTAATTTGTTTTCCAGGAAATGATCTATCCTGGAGAATGTTCCATGAGCACTTGAGTAGAAAGTGTATTCTGTTGTTTTGGGATGGAATGTCCTAGAAATATCAATTAAGTCCATCTTGTTTAATGTATCATGTATTGCTTGTGTTTCCTTTCCTATTTTCATTTTGGTTGATCTGTCCATTGGTGAAAATGGGGTGTTCAAGTCCCCTGCTATGATTGTGTTACTGTCAATTTCCCTTTTATGGTTGTTAGCATTTGCCTTATGTATTGATGTGGTCTTATGTCGGTTGCATAAATATTTAAAATTGTTATATCTTCTCCTTGGATTGATCCCTTGATCATTATGTAGTGTCCTTCTTTGTCTCTTGTCATAGTCTATTTTAAAATCTATTTTGTCTGATATGATAAATGCTACTCCAGCTTTCTTTTGATTTCCTTTGCAAAGAATATCTTTTTCCATCCCCTCACTCTCAGTCTGTATGTGTCCCTAGGTCTGAAGTGAATTTCTTGTAGACAGCATATATACAGGTCTTGTTTTTGTATCCATTCATCCAGTCTATGCCTTTTTGTTGGAGCATTTAACCATTTACATTTAAGATAATTATCAATATGTATGCTCCTATTACAATTTTCTTAATTGTTTTGGGGTTGTTATTGTTGGTCTTTTCCTTCTCTTGTGTTTCATGCCTAGAGAAGTTCCTTTAGCATTTCTTGTAAAGCTGGTTTGGTGGTGCTGAATTCTCTTAGCTTTTGCTTGTCTGTAAAGGTTTTAATTTCTCTATCAAACTGAATGAGATCCTTGCTGGATAGAGTAATCTTTGTTATAGTTTTTTTTTTTTTTTTTCCCTTTCATCACTTTAAATATGTCCTGACACTCCCTTCTGGCTTGCAAAGTTTCTGCAAAAGATCAGCTGTTAACCTTATGGGGATTTCCTTGTATGTTTTTTTCCCTTGCTGCATTTAATATTTTTTCTTTGTATTTAATATTTGATAGTTTGATTAATATGTGTGTTGGTGTGTTTCTCCTTGGATTTATCCTCTGTGGGACTCTATGTGCTTCCTGGACTTGATTGACTATTTTCTTTCCCATATTAGGGATGTTTTCAACTATAATCTCTTCAAATAGTTTCTCAGACCCTTTCTTTTTCTCTTCTTCTTCTGGGACCCCTATAATTCGAATGTTGGTGCATTTAATGTTGTCCCAGAAGTCTCTGAGACTGTCCTCAGTTCTTTCATTCTCTTTACTTTATTCTGCTCTACAGTAGTTATTTCCATTATTTTATCTTCTAGGTCACTTATCCATTCTTCTGCCTCAGTTATTCTGCTATTGATTCCTTCTAGAGAATTTTTAATTTCATTTACTGTGCTGTTCATCATTGTTTGTTTGCTCTTTAGTTCTTCTAGGTTTTTTTAGATGTTTCTTTTGTTTTCTCTCTTCTATTTCCAAGATATTGGATCACATTTCTTATTGTTATTCTGAATACTTTTTCAGGTAGATTGCCTATTGCCTCTTCATTTGTTTGGTCTGGTGGGTGTTTACCTTGCTCAATCTGCGGTGTGTTTCTTTGTCTTCTCCTTTTGCTTAACTTACTGTATTTGGGGTCTCCTTTTCACAGGCTGCAGGTTTGTAATTCTGGTTGTTTTTGGTGTCTTCCCCCAGTGGCTAAGGTTGGTTCAGTGCATTGTGTAGGCTTCCTGGTGGAGTGGACATCAAGAAGATTTAGATGAGGCTGGATCTTCTCTTTCTTGTGAGCAGGACCACGTCTGCTGGTGCTTTTTGGGGTGTCTGTGAGCTTACTATGATTTTGGCCATCTTCTCTGCCAATGGGTGAGATTGTGTTCCTTTCGTGCTAGTTGTTTGGCACAGGATGTCCAACACTGTAGCTTGTTGGTCGCTGAGTGGAGCTGGATGTTAGCATTGAGATACAGATCTCTGGGAGAGCTTTTGCCATTTGATATTATGTGGAACTGGGAGGTTTCTGGTGGATCAATATCCTGAACTCGGCTCTCCCACCTCAGAGGCTCAGGCCTGACACCTGGCTGGAGCACCAAGATCCAGTCAGTCACACGGCTCAGAAGAAAAGGGAGAAAGAAAGAAAGAAAGAAAGAAAGAAAGAAAGAAAGAAAGAAAGAAAGAAAGAAAGAAAGAAAGAAAGAAAGAAAGAAAGAAAGAAAGAAAGAAAGAAAGAAAGAAAGAAAGAAAGAAAGAAAGAAAGAAAGAAAAAGGAAGGAAGGAAGGAAGGAAGAAAGAAAATGAGTTATTAAAAAATAATTTTTAAAAGTTTAAAAAGAATTAAAAAGTAATTTTAAAAAAAAAGAAAGAAAGAAAGAAGAGAGCAACCAAAGCAAAAAACAAATCCACCAATGATAACAAGCACTAAAAACTATACTGAAACCAACAAACAAACAGAAAAAATAGACAGACAGAACCTTAGGACAAATGGTAAAAGCAAAGCTATACAAACATAAGCACACAAAGAAGCATACACATACACACTCACAAAACGCGAAAAAGGAAAAAAATATATATATCCATATAAAAAACAAAAAAAGGCGGAAGACAGCAACCAAATCAATAAACAAATCTACCAAAGATAATAAACTCTAAATACTAAACGAAGATAAACATAAAACCAAGAACAAATTAGATGCAGAAAGGAAACCCCAAGTCTACAATTTGCTCCCAAAGTCTACTGCCTCAATTTTGGGGTGATTCTTTATTCAGGTATTCCACTGATGCAGGGTACATCAAGTTGATTGTAGAGACATAATCTGCTGCTCCTGATGCTGCTGGGAGAAATTTCCCTTTCTCTTCTTTGTTTGCACAGCTCCTGGGTTTCAAGTTTGATTTTGGCCCCACTTCTGTGTGTAGGTCACCTGAAGGCATCTGTTTCTCGCTCAGACAGGATAGGGTTATAATAACAGCTGATTAGGAGATTTGGGCTCACTCAGGCCTTGGGGAGGGAGGGGTAGACAATGGGAGGAGACCCTGCAGCAGCAGAGATGAGCACAACATTGCAACATCCTGAGGCATGCCATGTGTTCTCCTGGGGAAGTTGTCCCTGTATCTTGGGACGCTGGTAGTCATGGGTTGCACAGGCTCCTGGGAGGGGAGGTGTGGATAGTGACCTGTGCTTGCACACAGGCTTCTTGGTGGCTGCAGCAGAAGCTTTAGTGTTTCATGACCGTCTCTGGTGTCTGTGCTGACAGCCGCGGCTTGCGCCTATTTCTCAAGTTTGTTTAGGCAGTGCTCTGAATCCCCTCTCCTCGCGCACCCCAAAACAATGCTCTTTTGCCTCTTAGGCAGGTCCAGACTTTTCCCAGATTCATTCCCGGCTAGCTGTGACTCACTAGCTACATTCAGGCTGTGTTCACCCAGCCAACCTCAGTCTTCTCCCTGGGATCTGACCTCTAAAGACGGAGCCTCAGCTCCCAGCCCCAACCCGTTCATCTGGGTGAGCAAACAAGCCTCTTGGGCTGGTGAGGGCTGGTTGGCACCAATCCTCTGTGCCAGAATCTCTCTGCTTTGCCCTCTGCACCCCTGTTCCTGCTCTCTTCTCCATGGCTCCAAAGCTTCACCCCTAGCACCCTCTGTCTCTGCCAGTGAAGGGGATTACTAGTGTGTGGAAACTTTTCCTCCTTCACAGCTCCCTCCCAGAGGTGCAGGTGCCATCCCTATTTTTTTGTCTCTGTTTTATCTTTTTTCTTTTGCCTTATCTAGGTACATGGGGAGTTTCTTGCCTTTGGGGAAGTCTGAAGTCTTCTGCAAGCCTTCAGTAGATGTTCTGTAGGAGTTGTTCCACATGTAGATGTAATTCTGATGTATTTGTGGGGAAGGAGGTGATCTCCATGTCTTACTCCTCCACCATCTTGAATGTCTCCTATACAGTAAAACTTTTTGTTTATCTGTTCTATATATGGTAATGTACATCTCTTAATCCCATACACTCAGTTTATCCAAGCTCATTATATTTCTTGATTCTAGAATATTGATCCAGCCTTGCATCCCTAGAGTAAATCCCAGTTAGTCATAGTGTATCTTTTTATATCCCTGAATTCTATTTGCTAATATTTTGTTAAGTAATTTTGGGTCTATTTGAGAGATTTTTATCTCTAGTTTTCTTTAGTTTCTTTTCTTTCTTTTTCTCCTTCTTTTTTTCTTTTAGCTATCTTGGGAAGTCTTGTCTCTTCTATATTTTAGATAAGCTTGTTTAAAATTGTTAATTCTTCTTCAAATATTTGGTGTAGTTCTCCAGTGAAACTCTGAGCCTGAAGATTTCTTTTTCAGGATTTTTAAGCTAAGTTTAATTGAAGAGTTATAGGGCTATTTACATTATCTATTTAATGATGATTGAGTAATGATAATTTGTGCTTTGAAGAACTGGTCCATTTCATATATGTTGTCAAATTAATTTTTTGTAGAATTATTGTATTATTCCTTTATTATCCCTTTGAGGTCTGTGGAGGCTTAGAGGTATCCCCTATTTCATCATGACATTGATGTTTTCTTTTATTTTCTTGTCTGTTATGCTAGAGGCTTGTCATTAATTGATCTTATCAGAAAACTAGATTTTGTTACACGGATTTTCTCTATTGTTTCTCTGTTTCTCACTTCATTAATTTCTGTTTGTGTTTTTGTTATTTCTTTACTTCTGCAAATATTAGGTTTATTTTTACTCACTTTTTTATAGTTCCTTAATATGGAAGGTTAGATTATTAGTTTGAGTCTTTTCTTTTTTGCTAATGTAGGCATTTGAGATACATTTCCCTTCTTCACTACTTTAGCTGCACCCACATATATTGAGAGATGGTAATTTTATTTTCATTCAGAGAAAGGTAGTTTTCTGTTTCCCTTCAGACTTTCTCTTTGACCCATGAATTATTTAGAAGCTAGTGTTTAGTTTTCAAGTGTTTGAAGATTGTCCTGTTATTATTCTATTATTGATTTCTACTCTGATGTCACTGTGGTCAGAGACTACACTCTGTATGATTTAAATTCTTTTGAAGATTCTGAGTTTGTTTCATGGTTTAAATATGGTCTATTTTGATATATTTTTTTAAATTTTTTATTTGTTTGTTTTTGGCTGTGTTTGTTCTTCATTTCTGTGTGTGGGCTTTCTGTAGTTGTAGTAAGTGGGGGCTGCTCTTTGTTGCGGTGAGCATACTCCTTATTGTGGTGGCTTCTCTTATTGTGGAGAAGAGGCTCTAGGTATGAAGACTTCAGTAGTTGTGGCTCCTGGGCTTAGTTGCTCTGCCACATGTGGGATCATCCTGGACCAGGGATTGAACCTGTGTCCCCTGCATTGGCAGGTGGATTCTTAACCACTACGCCACCAGGGAAGCCCTTGATATATGTTTTATAGAAATAATGTGTAATCTGCTGTTGTTAGGTGATGTATTCTATAAAGATCTATAGATCCTGTTGGTTTATAATGATGCAGACTTCTTTTACAATCTTGCCAATTTTCTGTCCAGTTTTCTATCACTTTTTGAGAGGTGAGTGTGGAAAAGTTAATTGTGGATTGATCTATTTCTTCTTTCAGTGTGTCAGTTTTGCTTCACATATTTTGCAGTTCTGTTGTTTGATGCATACACATTTAGTATTACTGTCTTATTGACAGACTGATCCTTTTATCATTGTACAATGAACAACTCTGTTACTGGTAATTTTCTTTGCTGTGAAATCTACTTTGTCTGGTATATTAATATAGCCTCTCCTGCCTTCTTTTTGTTATTTGAATATTCTTTATAAATATTTTCACTTCACCTACATGTATCATTATATTTTAAGTGAGTTTCTTGCTATGTGCAATCCACTCTTTTTCAATCCACTCTTTTAGTCTGTATTTTAATTTAATTTGATTTCCTATGTTTTTCACTTTTTTGTTTTCTTTTTTTCTCTTCCTGTGGGTTACTTGAACATAATTTAGAATTTCATTTTAATTTATCTATGATGTCTTTAAATGTATCTCTTTGTGTAGAATTTAAACATATATGCTCTAGATATTGAATTATATATGCATTACTTATAACATTCTACTGGTGTCAACATTTTACCAGTTGAGTAAAGTGTAGAAAAATTCTCTCCCTTTACATATCACTATCTTCCTTCAATTATAATATGTTTGTCTTAAATATTTTATCTGTACTAATTGAGAGCTATAATAGATGGTGTTATAATTGTTGCTTTAATCGTCAGATATAATTTAGAAACTCAATAGACAAAGGAAAGACTATTGTACTTAGCAATAGTTTTGCTTTTTTTTCTTTCCTTTCTTCCTGACGTTCCAAGATGTGTTCTTTATCATTTCTTTTCTGTTTACATAACTTCCTTAAGCCATTCTTTCATGGTAAGTTGTCTGGTAACAATCCTCTTTGGTTGTTATTGTTTCTCTTTTGTTTCTTTTGTTTTATTTTCCAACATCTGAGACTGTCTTGATTTCCTCTTTATTTCTGAAGGATATTTTTGTTGGATATAGATTCTGAAATGACAGCTCTTTTATTTTAGTACTTAAAAAATGTACCACTTAATTTTAGCTTCCATGGATTCTGATGAAAAATTTATTGCCACACAATTTTTTTTTCTCCTATAGGCAAGGTGTTGTTTCTCTCTGTCTGTGTTCAAAAATTGTTTTTTTTAAGTTTTTAAAATTCACTTATATGTCTTGGTATGAATTTCATTGAGCCTATCCTGTTTAGGATTTGCTCAGTTTCTTGAATACATAAGTTAATGTCTTTTGCCAATTTGGGGAATTTTTCAACATTGACTTATTTGAATACTTTTTTCCTCTCTGCCTTTTTCTGTTTTCTCCCTAGACTCTGATAACATGAATGTTAGATCTTTTGTAACAGTTTCAATGATCCCTGAGTCTCTGTTTTTGTGTTACTTTTGCAGATTTTTTTTTCCTATTCAAATTGCATGATTTCTATTGTTCTCTCTTCACAGTTCTTCTTTATATCTTCTGTTTCTTTGCAGATATTTTCTTTTTTTAAAAAAAAATGTATCATGTCTTTATAATTGTTTATTTTTATGATGGATGATTTAAAAGTGTCGTCAGATATTTTTTAACATCTGTATGATCTAGCTGTTGGCACCTGTTGGTTACTTTTTCTCATTCAAGTTGATATATTTGTTTCTTTTTATGTGAAGAGTTGTTTTTTTTTTTTTTTCTAAAGAAGTTTTTTTTTTATCCCTGGATATTTTGGAGACTACGTATGGGACTCTGCATCTCATTTAAATCTTGTTATAGTTGGCTTTCTTTGACTCTGCTCTGGCAGGGGAAAGGGGAATGTTAGGATAGAGTGGAAGTTCATTTTCCCCCACTCAACCTCCTTTGACAATGGAGAGGGGGAGGGACTTCTTTTTACCATTGATTAGTGATGAAGTCCTGACTCTCTACTAGGCCCACTCTGATATCACCTCAATCAAGAGTAAGAAGGGTTACCTTGTTACTCTTAGGTGGGAATGGATTCCCACTTGTTCTGAAATGCTGAATGTTCTGGCTCACCACTTAGATTTCTTTGATCCACTCTCATTGAGAGCAGGTTTGGACAACTTTTTATAACCAGTAGATGGTGGAAGTCATAGCTCTACTCTAGGTGTTTGCTGATGTGGGTGGAGATAGGGTCACAATTTTGTGTGTGATTTGGATGGAGCAAAGTGGTTGTTTTCTGAAAGTATTTTATCTTGCTAGACTGTCTTTTTTTTGGTCCTTTTACTAGAGAGGAGCAGGCTTTTTTGGGCTTCTTTTTAGTCCCTGTCCATTTGGTGTTTACAAGTTATTGCCTTCTGCAGCACCAAGTCTACAATACATGAAGAAAATAGAAAACCCATAGAATTCACCACTGGATGCAAGGTCCCTTGCTAGTCTGCTTTCTTATTTCTGGTGTTTTTCAATGTAGTTAGCAGGAAAAGTAGAGAATGTCTTCTACCCCATCTTTTAGAAAACAGAGGTTTCTGTTTGTTTATTTTAACTTTATTACTGATGCTTTAACGTGATTAATTTCTTAGTCATCTGGAATACATCTTTAAGAGGTTTTAAAAATTTTATATTGCATTTTGAAAATTTTATATTTCTGGCAATATCCATTTGGTGCCATGATTTATGTATTATAGATTGAAGGATTTTAAATAAATAAGCACATACATGCATACATATATATGCATAGCTATATAAATATATATATGTACATGTCCCTCTACATTATCTTATAGCTCTCTGGCATTACTGATGCAGAAGAAAAGTGTGCCACCAACATAAAACATTTTTTATCATGGATTGGATTTGTGCTTGCTTCTCTGAAAATGCTTAGAAAATTTTATTTACTTTCTTTAAATTTGACAATTAAGATTTCCTACAGGGCTAAGTACCAAGATGAGGCCCTCTATATATTTATTTGCATGGTAGTTTTTAAGTCATCTTGATCTCAAATGTTCCTTCATCCCAGAAAGATTCATTTTATTAATTCTTGATCATTGATTTTCATCTTGTTCTTGCCTGCAGTCTGGACAACTGATCATATTTCAGGGTACAATTTCCTGTACCTTCCTTACTGTCATATTTTTTGTTCTCTTTTCCTTTTTCTTAGGTATTGTGTGAAATATTTCTTGAAATTGACATCTAGTACTCATGTGGGTTTCTACAATATCGGACATTCTGTACGCTCCCTGCATTACAGTTTTTATATCAGTTAGATCATGTTTTTCATTTGAGGTGAAACATTTATTTCTCTGAACAGCTGGTACAAGAATTCCTGTTAGAGAGAAAATTATATTGGAAACATATTTTGCTTGTGGATAAGAAGCTAAGGTAATGCTCAAGAACTAAGAATGATTACTGAATCACATGTGAGGAAAGAGGTAGAGAGAGTCAGGGAGGTTATGAAAGTTCTGATATGCTCACCATGACCCCTGTGGTGGGGCTCCAACATATTTTCAACATATAAATGTCTGGTTAATGAACATGATTAAATTTTTTGTGTGTGAAAGGGACGGACTAAGTGTCATGTTTTATGTTAGGGGCAATGTGTTAGGGCCAGTAAATAATGTAAGAGACAGAAAGCAAGGAGAATGTAATCTCCTTAGCATTAGCATAGATACTTGAGAAACCCTTGGACTTCCAAGAGCTATGAAATTGGTGGAGAGGATAATGCAATTAGGCACAGAAAGGAATTTAAGACAATTTTACAAAGTTTCAAAAGCCAGATACAGAACAACACAGAGGGAAGATCATGTGAAGACATAGGGATAAGATGACCACCAACAAGCCAAAGAGAAAGGCTTCAGAAGAAACAACCCTGCCAGAACATTAATCTTTGACTTCTAGTATCCGGAATTGTGAGAAAACAAATTTCTCTTTAAACCACTTCCCTACACCCACCCCCACCAAACAAACAAACCAAAGTCAGAGATGTTCTTAGCTAAGATGCAGGTAACATTTTTTTTTTCTTGTTCTCAATTCTTTCCCCTCCTTATGGTTGACTGTCTACTTTTAGTTTCTGTGATGGCTTTTTCCTTGCTAAACTGTTGTGCTTGTGTTTCATTGAAATTTCATCACAGTCATCTCAGAGACTGGATTTGTTTTGGTTTGAATCATTTAAACTCAAATGAATTAGGAAGCAAAATGTGGTCTGTCTCCATTTTAGTTGTGTCACTAGAAGTTGATTAGGGAACTGCTCTCATTCTCAGCTCACTTTACCTTATTTACTAGAAAAACAAACAAACAAAATACTAAATCTCTTTGTCTAGCAAGTCCAGCTCCCCCAAGTATAAGCAGGGAACACTATGTGCCAACACTGGATCCTTGCTCTGTGTCATCTCAGGCATCTGTGACCTTCTTTGGGACCACAGTTGGATCAAGACTTATACCTCCTTCTGCTCCAGCAGCTTCCCTATCTCTGAAGCTAGACATTCTGAAACAAGAATGTTGATTTTGGGGCTTCCCTGGTGGCGCAGTGGTTGAGAGTCCGCCTGGGTTCATGTCCCGGTCCGGGAAGATCCCACGTGCCGCAGAGCGGCTGTGCCCGTGAGCCATGGCTGCTGAGCCTGCGCATCCGGAGCCTGTTGTTCCGCAATGGGCGAGGCCACAACAGTGAGAGGCCCGTGTACCGAAAAAAAAAAATGCTGATTTTGGGGAATATGCTTCACATATTTGAGGCCTATGGTTGCTTGAATTTGGTAAATGGTGGGTTTCTTGGCCTTTTATCAGATCTAGTCCTTTCTGTATTCTATCTTACTTAATCCTCAAAGTTTCTTGCACACTATTTTCTGTCTGAAAATGTGTGAGAATATTGATATTTTTTAAAATTTTGTTTTAAATTAATTATGCTTCTGAGCATCCATGCCACCAGGCCGGTAGAAAATTCAGTCTCAGAAATTCACATACTCTAACAACCACCATGTACTCAAATGTCATCACCTTTAAAGAGACAAATTCTCATGGGGCTTTATTTAGTGCCATAACAGTGAGAACTTTGTCATCCAGACATCATGTAAGTGAAGCTTATAACCATAAGCAGTGAAAGCGTACAGTGGGTGAGTGCAAAGGCAGTGGAGCAAAGAAGTTCTGAGTAGAGTACTGTCTCTACTTTTGTTGTGTGACATTGCATACTAAATAACTTCCCTTTGCCTCAGCCTTTTCAGCTGTAAAATGTAAATTATAATACTTGGTCTCAAAGATTTTTGTGAGGATTAAATGAATAAATGCAGGTGAAGTTCTCAAAACAGTGCTTTGCCCACAGCAAGCTCTACACATATGTTTGAATTATGCTTCTCTGAGCTCCTGCCTTCTCCCTATGGTGCTGTGGGTTCCCAAGGGCACAGATTAGTGAGCCCCCGTCTCAGTCTCAGTCCTTCCCATCTAGCTGCTTCTTAATTTTCTTCTTCCTCCATTTCCTTGGAAATCCTAGGAATCCTCTTTGCTGAGCTTAAAATTGCACAAAAATAGAGGAAGTGTTTTTAATTTTTTTCTTGTCATTCAAAATCTGTGGCAAATTAAAAACAAAAACAAAGAACAGAGCCCAGCTACTTTCTAGAAACAGGAGAAGTTACACACAAGGACAACACACAAATATTCAGGCACCCATGTTCTATGGCCTTTAATCACTTCAGTGGGAATATTGGAGAGAACTAGAATTAAATGCATTTGCTGAAGCATTTATTTTTCTGAAAAGCTTTCATAATATTTTTTACCTATTTTTTCCTATTTGAAATCCTATAGAATTTATGATCTATTCAAAATTATAGAGAAATTATTTTTGCTATGCATACATTAAGATAATATTAATAAAATTACAGCAATACAGATTGAAAAAGGGTATACTCCCTTGGTAGCCATGTATGTGGAAATAGAGTATACAACTTACTCACATAAAACAAAACAAAACAAAATCAAGTTTTCACCTTGGATTTACCCTTTCACTGTTAAATGTATCTTTAATTACATATTACTTGTGATTTTCTGTTAATAGTACTTATACAGTTAGAGTTATATAAAGTTTGCATTCCAGCTTACCTCATGGCTTTCAGGCTCAAATCGCACTTAGAATTGATTTTCTATGAAGTACGATTTTGGTGACATAGAAATTAATCATTTTTATTCAAATTTGATAGAGTTCTATAATAATTATATTTATTTGGTATCAATATTTTATGTCTATGCTTTACTTTGAAGCAATATAAATATATATTGATTTTGTACCCATATTTTTAATTTGCAAATTAATATATATAAATACATATATACACTTAAACATACTTATTCAGTGCCTATGTTTTATTTTGTAAGTCAATGCATACATGTATATATTTATAAAGCACTTAAGATTTATGTATATAGAAATTCATGTATATATATTATATTTACATAATGTGTATATAAAATGTGTCAGCAATTTTTTTTTTTTAGCAATTTTTTAAAATTATATTTAGATGTCTAATGATAATTGTTTCTTGTGCCCCAGAATAAGCAAAATTCAAAGTTTCTGACATTAAAATTATATGCCAATAACATATTGAATAATACAATTAATATTATATCATAGCATTAAATTAACATATTAATCAATGGGTTAAATCATATTAGTATAATTTGCATTATACTAATGTATAAATTTTATTAGTACATTAGTTTATACTTATTAAAAATTATGGTAACATAATAATATAAATACTCATATAAAAATAACCAATTGCTCTTACAGGAAGTACTGAACATAACAGCACAATTTCAAAAAATTAATCTCACCTTTTGTGGGCAACATTCTTAATTACAGATGTAAACATAATTGTTTTATTTTAGTGTTACCCATGCACATATTATTGGAGGAATATCTCATCCTGACACTTTTGTGTTGCTTAAATTTTCTCTCCAACTTCTTAGGGATCACAAGATGTTGACAGAGTAATAAAAGCACTGAGAGATGTGGTGAATACTTAAGTTATAAAAAATCAGAGCCCACATAGAGTTATTAAGGGACTTGTAATTTTCAGGAACAATATCTTCAAAACAGCTAGGGATTCTGCAAAGTACTTTCTGTTCTGAGTGCTATATAAGAAGAACAAATAGACCTATTATTCTTAAATACCTATCTGAAAGATACCATTGCTAGAAACTAGAAAACAGATGGACAATTTTTCAGGTATCTAAATAAAAAGAAAAAGGAAGATTTCAATAAGTCATATACTGGTGTGATTTTATAATCATTCAATTCACCTACATCGAGTTTTAAGTGAATAGAAATTGCAGGTCCTCAGTTTTGTACATGACATATTTTCCACCCCTTGTGAAGTTATATTTTGGTTTTTTTTGGAGTTACCATTAATATTCTTTAATTTAAAATTATTTATTAATTAAAAATGCATTTTCAAGTGATTATCATATGATTAAAAACAATGTATGACACACTTGTGCACTTTTGTTAATCAAAATGTTTTGTAAATACCAATCAATATAATTTAAAAATCTTATCCTATTAGAAGAAAGATATTTATTTAGAAAATGAAGTAAAATTGCACGGATTACAATGGTAAAAGTATGATTTTAAAAATATTAAAAATAGTAATATATGAATGTAAGTATAAAACATCTCATTTTACAAATACGTTTAGGTAAGCTGGAATGTTTACCTCTGAGAAGAGTCCTATAAATTCATCCAGAGGTTTCATATTTTCATTGATAAAAATGAATCAAAACAATGGAAAAGACAACAATGATAATAATATGCTGTTATAAATACAAAGAGCTTTTACACTCATTTTCACCTTTGACCATCCTACATATATTGTGAAGTGGACAGGGATTTTCATCTTTATTTTAAAGATGGGAAAATCAAAGAGGATGATGTTGAAAGAAGTTTGTATAATAGAAATTTCTTTGATAATGAAAACGTTCTATACCTGTGCTGTACAGTTCAGTAGCCACTAAACTCATATTGCTATTGAGAACTTAAAATATGTTTAGTGTGACTGAGGAGTGAAATATTTAATTTAATTTAATTTTAATTTCAATAGTCACTCATGACAATGTTTAATAGCACAGGTATACAGTGTCATTTATTTATATACTGATTCACTTATTTACCTTTGCAGTGAGTACACAGATTTGGACTTGTGACTTCCATCATGCTGACCACATTGTAGAGCCAGTGAAATACCTTGCTTAATTCACAACTTGGGAGGAAGCACAGATTAGAAGACACATTCAGATGTAGGTGTCTTTTACTTGCTAAGAAATTAGGTTGTAGAATATAAACTGTTGATCAGTCACTAAATCTAGTGAAATAACTTATTTTGTCACTTGCAAATATTTATACCTAGTATCACACACATTTCAAATGAAAAGTAGCTTTGCCTACTTATCACTAGAGTTGGCTAGTCAAACAGGCATTGGAAAAACCAGAGAAGATAAGTAATTCAGCTAAGGATTTACAGAGAATTTACTGGCATTTAAGATTAATGGAACTGACTGATTATGTTATATGGTTGATCAATGTAGATTTCTGGCGATTAGCAAGGACCAAATTTTCTCTTGTGAGATTCCAGGTATAAAATTCATGCAGTTCAAATGTTGCTTCACACTCCCAGTGTTCATTCAGAAACTGGAAGTGGATATCTTTACTAATGATTGAGAAAGCTGCTTCATTCCTTTCCATTGCTTCTCATTCCATTGCTTTAAAACCCCCAACACACATGTTATATGTGTAGGAAACTTTAGAAACATGCTGAGTTCCAACCATTAGGGTATTATTTCTGCCAGTCTTCTTGGAGATTATTGTCTTCTTTGAACTTTCTTCTAATTCTTTTACATATTTTTTTTCTGTCTCACTCAATGTCATTTGTCATAGTCATTACCTATTTTGGTCTAACAAAACATCCCAAAATTTAGTGGCATGAAAAACCATAATCTCAGAATTTAAGTGGGTCAGGAATCTGGTCTTGGTCTGATTGGATCTTCTGGGTCTCAGGATCTCTTGTAAGAGTTCAGAGTGTTGGCCAAGGCTCTACTGAGAAAAGATCCCCTTCCAAGTTTACTCATGTGAGCATTGGCAGGATGTGATTCTTTGTGGGCTTTGGGTTGAGGGTCTTCATTCTTTGCTGGCTTCCTTCAGATTTTGCCTGTGGCCCTCTTCATGGAGCAACTGAGAACATAGCGACATACTTCATCAGGGTGAGCAAGTGTGAAGAGGCAGAGAGAGAGGGGGAGAGAGAGAGAGAGAGGCCTTGAGAGAGAATGAGAACAAGAGGGAAGTTACAGTATGACTTAATCTTAAAAATTCCAATATATCACTTTTGCTATATTCCATTAATTATAAGCCTCTAGGTCCAGCCTACACTCAAGAAGAGGAGATGATATGAAGTCATGAACATCAAGATGGAGGGCATAATTAAAGTCATTTCAGAAACTGCCTGTCATAACCTCTATTTTTAGGTATCTACCAATCTCCCATATATTTGCTCCTACTCTGGTGCTGCAAATTTCCTTTAAAACATCTAGTTATAAATGTCTGTTTTCATGATGATATTAAAATACTGTTAAAAAAAACTGAAAACAGATGTACTTTACTTTAAGGGATAATATATGAATTGTCATTTTAAAATTAAAATTTTAATTGTAGTAAAAAAACACAAAACATAAAATTTACCATTTATTCATTTTTAAGTATATAGTTCAGTAAAGTTAAGTACATTTGCATTGTTGTGCAACCAATTCTAGAACTCTATTCATCTTGCAAAACTAACTTTATACCCAGTAATCAACAACTCCTATTCCCCACTTCCTAACAAACCCTGGCAACCACAGTTCTCCGTTCTGTCTTATGAATTTTAGTACTCTAGCTAATTCACATAAGTGGTATAGTACAGTATTTATCTTTTTGTGACTGGCTTATTTCACTTAGCAAAATGTTCTCAAGATTCATCCTTGTTGTAGAATGTGTCAGAATTTCCTTCCTTTTTAAGGCTGAGTATTGTTCCAAAGTATAGACCACATTTTTAAATCATTTCATTCATTGATAGACACTTGGATTGATTCCACCTTTTGGCTATTATGAATAATGCTGCTATAAACATGGGTGTACAAATATATCATTAAGACCCTTCCTAAAAATATTTTGGGTTTATAGTCAGAAGTGGTAATTCAATTTTTATTTTTTTTGAAGAACCACCATACTGTTTTCCATAACAGTGAAATTATTTTACTTTCCAATGAACAGTGCATAGGGGTTCCAATTTCTACATATCCTCACCAACACATTACTTTCTGTGTTTATTTTTGTTTTGAATAGTAGCCACCATAATGGATGTGAGGTGGTGTCTCATTGTGGTTTTGATTTACATTTCCCTAATGCTTAGTGATATTGAGCATCTTTTCATGTGCTTATTGCTCATTTGCATTTTTCTTTGAAGAAATATCTATTCAAGTAATTTTCCCATTTTTAATCAGGTTGTTTGTTTTTTTGTTGTTGACTTGTAGTTCTCTGTACATTCTGCATTTTAACCCTTTATCAGATACACGATTTGCAAATGTATTCTTCCATTCATAGGTTGCATTTTCACTCTGTTGATTGTGTCCTTCAACACAGAGAAGTATTTAATTTTCATGTAGCCCAGTTTACCTATATTTGCCTTTATTGCTTGTTGTGTCATATCTAAAAACTCATTGCCACTTAATATTGTTAAGAAGTCAGTACTCTCCAAAGCAGTCTAAATTTCAGTGCACTCTCTATCAAAATTCATGGGTTTTTTGCAGAAACAGAATAATGCATCCTAAAATTTATATGGACTCTTAAGCGACCTTGACTAGCCAAAATAATTTTGAGAAAGAACAAATTTGAAAACCACACACTTCAAATTTCCAAATTTATAAAGTTACAGTAATCAAAACAGTGTGGTACTGGTGTAAAGGTATACATATAGGCCAATTGCCTTAAAATAACAGCTATCTTGGCATCCCTTAGACCAGTCAAGCTGACACATAAAATTAACATACATACAAATATGTATAAATATATAATATATATTTATATCACTAGTTCTTCCATCTGTGTCTTTTAGTCATGCATATTGAAAAAAGAAATGGCACCCTCCACAATTTATACCTTACGCCTCACCTCTATATGGTAACAGTCCATGTGCATTGGAAAATAACATGTATTCTGCTGTTATTCAGTAGATATTTCCTTAAAGCAGTGGTCCCCAACCCCTGGCCCGTGGACCGGTACTGATCTGGGGCCTGTCCCTGTTAGGTACTGGGCCTCACAGCAGGAGGTGAGCAGTGGGCGAGTGAGTGAAGCTTTATTTGCTGCTCCCCATCACTCCCCAGTGCTCATATTACCACTTGAACCATCCCAAACCCCCACCCTACCACCCCGTCTGTGGAAAAATTGTCTTCCATGAAACCTGTCCCTGATGCCAAAAAGATTGGGGACCCCTGCCTTAAATGACAATTAGATGAAATAGGTTGACTTAATAGATTGAAGAACAAATAGTATTCTCTAGGTCTTTTCTGTTTGTACTATCTACCTACTTATTCTAACATTACTGAGAGAGAAGCATTAAAATCTTCAACCAAATTTCTTAATTTTTTAATCTGCTTTCAGTTCTATTAGCTTTTGCTCTATGAATTCTGAAGTCCTGTTAGTAGGTGCAAAAATGTTTACAATTATTTTATCTTCTAGATGGATTGAACTCTTTATCATTCTGGAATGACCTCCATTATCCCTGATGATATTCCTAAATCTTTAATGTAGTTAATCAAGCTCTTTTTTAGATTAATGTTTGTGAGGTATATTTTTCCCCATCCTCTTACTTTCAATCCACTGATAACTTTATATTTAAAGTGACTTTTCTGTTGACAGCATATAGTTGGGTCTAGTTTTTTTTTTTTTTTTTTTTTTTTGGGTCTAGTTTTTATATCCAATCTGATAATCTCTTTGTTAATTACTGTGTTTAGACCATTTACATTTTATACTATTGATATGATTGGTTTAAAATCTAGCAGGTTGCTAGTAGTTTTCTATTTGTCCCATCTCTTCTTTGTTCTAGTTTTCCTCTTTTACTGCCTGCTTTTAGAATAATTGGGTATATTTTTTATTGTTCCATTTTAACTACAATGCTGACTTCTTATTTACTTTCTTATCACAGTCTACATCTGGATAATGCTATACAATTTCATGCAGTTATACACAAGTATACACAGCAGTATACTTACATTTCCTCTCTCTCCTGTTTTGCATTATTATTGTCATATATTTTATTTTTACATATGCAATACATCTACAATGCATTGCTATTATTTTTGCTTGGACAGTCAATTATATTTAGAGTGATTAAAAATAGGAATAAAAATATTTTCTCTATCTTTATTTAGACAATTGAGACCATTTCTGAAACTCTTCCTTATTTCACATTTATTTCTGCTACATTCCTTCTCTCTGAAGAATTTTCTTTAACATTTGTATAGTGCAAGTATGCTGGTAATTAATTTTCTTAGAACTGGTTCCTCTGAAAAATATTTTTTTAATTAAAAAAACTTATTCTTGCTGTATATAATATCCTGGTTTGACTTTTTGCTTTTGTCTGTTTCAGTACTTTAATGATGTCAGGTTTTTTGTATTCTAGTTGCATAGTTTCTGACAGGAAATCTGCTCTAATTCTTGTGTTTGATCCTCTATCAGCATATTATATTTCTTTTTTTAATGGCTGCCTACAAAATTGACTCTGTATTTTTGATTTTAAGCAGTTTAAATATAATGTGTCTAATAGTGTTTTATTTTTTTTTTTGATTTTAATATTCATTCTGCTTGGATTTCTGCATATGGTTTTCCCTCTCCCAGCAATAGATTTCTATTACTTGTTACTTGGTTCTTGCTAGCATGGTTTTGAGATGAGGGAACATAGGGGAAGAGGGGCAGATCTCTGTTTTCATGATGGACTTTCAGCGTTAGGCAAGCACTGTATGCCTGTGTCTTTGCAGTGGTACTTTTCTTTGCAGTATCTCCTATGTGTAGCAGACAGACTATGTCTTCTTTCTTTGGTACACTTGAGAGAGAATGTCCTGCTCTCCTCCAAAGTTAAAAGACTTCCAAATGTGTTGCTTTAGTTTTTGCACCCAAAACTTTCTCCACCCATAGTGTTAGAGTTTTTATTATTATTTTTCTTTTGCTCTTCACTCAGTCACAATGGTTCTCACCTGTGCCCTGGGGCAACAGTGTTTGCTGCTCCTTCCAGGCAGCCTAGAGCTTTTGAATAGTAGACAAGATGGGTCTGGATGGAGCTCTGTGCCTTTCCTCTCATAGTGGCAGTCTCTTCCTCCAGATTTACCCCACCAAATGAGGCTCTCTGCAGTCTCCCATTCTGTTCCCAACCTAATAAATGAGAACTTGATGGAGGTTCATGAAGAAGAGCCCCAGAGCAGGTGTAAAATCCCCTGTGTCTGTAGCTCCCAGTGATTCTGTACTCTCATTGTGATCCACTCTCAAACTTCAGAAGTTCATTAAAATTTTAGAGTGAAGTCTTCTTACTTGCCAGTAGGACATTTTCTGTCTCTTCACCTCATGCTCTGCAGTAAGTTAACAGTGCTTGCAAAAAGTTCTTAAATTTTAACCTATGTTGTAGCCATGTGAGTTCAGCAATCTGGGTTTAAGAAATTTATAATTTTTGTAGCCTGTCTGATCTTTCTTGTTGGGAGTTAGGCTTTTAACAGATTTTCATATCGTTGGGGAAAACAGAACTCCTGCATCAGTACTAAACATATAACAATAATGACAATGAAAGCTTCTTAATTATATCTAATACACAACTACAGTTGAGAACCCCAGAAACTTGAGCACCATGCATAACTTCTAATGCCATGGCTTTCAACCCTGGGTCCTGATAAAAATCAATGGGGACATTTTTAATAAATATTGATGCCCAAGTCCCAAGCTTCAGAGATTCTTAATTAATTAGTATGAGCAGAGCCCCAGACATGGGTATTTATTAAAATCTACCTCGGCGATTCTAATGTGTAGTCAAGGTTAAGATCACTGCTCTGATCATTCTAAATGGTCCTATAAGTGTGTGAAATAACAAATCTTTGCATATGATCCATAATATTCTCAAATCTATCATAATCACATTTATTTGAAGGTATTCATTTTTTAATCTTACCTCCTTTAGTGAAACCAACCAAGGTCATTTTTTTTACACTTGTAGATGCATATTCTACCCGAGGCCACATCCAAGCTGTAGTCACAGATTATTTGAAATCATTACAGTGATTTGTTTTTGTGAGCTAAGGAGAGGGGTGTCTTTTCCAAGGGGTTAAATCAATCCATTGGGCTCTTCTCTAATCATGGTTGAGTAGGCTATTAGCTGAGGTTCTTTTAAGTCTGCAAAGAATATTAGAAAATATGGAGGGGTATAGAAACAACATGAACATATATGTCTTTTGTATGATCTGTTTTTCATGATCCCGTTCAGTAGATGTGACCGTTATATTGTCAGATATATCATGTACTGTATAACTTGCACATACATGCTACTCAGAAGACATGCTACTTAGACAAATAAGTCAGATAGTTAGAAGAAAATTTTAATGAACAGAAGCTATCTTCTGAGTTTTTGATTTACAAAAAAAGTTTTAAATAAATGTTCTTAATTGTTAAGTCATCAAATTATATATGAATTTATTAGTGAGCAAAAACATTGAAATTTTGTCCACAGAATTTGAGATATAGAGAAGTTGAAATATAAAATTTGTGATATAGAAAAATAAAAGACCAAAATATTACATCATAAATATGAACAGAAACATCAAAAAATAAATAAGTATAGGTATAAACATGATTCAAAGATATTCCAGAATTTATAATATTAAAAGAAAAAAATTAAGAAATGTCAACTCTGAATTTTATAGAGATAACTTTAATATTTTAACATTTCTGTTTTAACTGAGTTGGGGGTGAGGAGTCTCTCAGAAGCCCAGATATAAGTTGTTTCATAAAGCAGCTGTAAAACCAGTCTCCCAGTTAAGAATTTGCCAAGGAAGATTAAAGAATGGTTAGAAAGGAGAGCAAATTGATAGGTTTTAACCTTTTTAAACATTTTTTAGCAAGGTCCAAGCCTCCAAATACTTCATAAACACTACTTCATTTCTACAAAAAACTAAATTTTTTAAGATATTAATTTGTCATAAGATTTGTGACCCCCCCCCGCAAAAGGTAGATTTCATAGCCGTGATTCATCCTAGAAAACTAAAAATTCTCAAGTAATGCAATCTCTTTATGTATCACCTATCTATCAATCTATATTGTGTACTTTTAGTTTTATTTTGAAGATTTTTTTTCTTATTATAGTTTTGTCATACTTTCTAAAGACAAATAATTGAGTCCATCAATTCATCTGACAGCTAACCTCAGAACTTAAACATTTTCACTCAACTGCAAACATACTATGAGAAAAAATATGATTCTAAAATATAAACGTGGACTTTCCTGATGGTGCAGTGGTTGAGAGTCTGCCTGCTAATGCAGGGGACACGGGTTCCTGCCCCGGTCCGGGAAGATCCCACATGCCACAGAGCGGCTGTGCCCGTGAGCCATGGCCGCTGAGTCTGCGCATCCGGAGCCTGTGCTCCGCAATGGGAGAGGCCACAACAGTGAGAGGCCCGCGTACAGAAAAAAAAAAATATATATATATATATATATATATATATATATATATATATATATATAAACGTATTCTATACCTTGAAGAACCATTTACCTTAGGCACATTTTAATTTTTTTTGTATTAAATGTTCGACTTACCAGCGGGAAAGACCTTATCATGTAATTAGTGATTGTTTGGGACCATATATTCATGTTGCTTTGACAAAGCTTTAAGATTATTTCACATTTCTGCCATTGTCAAAATAATAGGGAGAGTTCAGAGATTTTCTCTCTATGTTCAATCCGTATCTATAGAGTAAAAGGTTAGATAAAACCAAATGTATAAGATCCTATTGCAGCTATACAGTTTGGCATAGGTGCCTGGGAAAGGAGATTTAGACTTAGACTTTGTTCTAAAGATGCAAGAGGAAACCATGAGGCTCATAAGAAGCCAGTTCTGCCAAACATGGCAATATTTGGAATCAGTCTTTGAAGAGTCTCTCAGAAGCTGCTCTGTGGAGAATTTCCAGGTGGTCCAGTGGTTAGGACTCAGCACTTCCACTGCAGGGGCCTGGGTTCGATCCCTGGTTGGGGAACTAAGATCTTGTAAGTCACAGGGTGCAGCCAAAACAACCACAAAAGAGTTGCTCTGTGGAGAACATGTCTTTCATGAATGACATGAAAAGGTGTGTATTAAGTAGAATTCAAGGACTCAAATTCTGTTCCTAGGCAGAAATGTTAATGTTGTATAAGTAACAAATTCTTCTACTTTAATATTAACTGTTAAAGAAATATGAGTGTAATAGCTACCATCACACTCACAAGCAGAGTAGATTTGGCGGGTCTGGCCACTTCACTGTTTTTCCCCATTCATCTTTCACCACTCAACATATGCCCTGCTGGAACTTGCATTTTAGATAAAGTAAGTTGATTTGGAAGATAAGAAGACTCTTCTATGCTTAATATACATGTAACATATTGCCTTGCTAGAATTTCTTTGAAAACTCTGAACAAAGGAATAATCTGAAGAAAAACAAAAGTTATATGAAAAGTAAATTTTGAATTAAGTATTTAAAATGCCAGATACTAAACGTAAAAAAGAAATCAGAAAATAGGTTTCCATTCTTGGCAGGGCTGAATTACTAGTGTTATAAATTACTCACTTGTGTTATAAAAAGTCAGAATACCTAACTTTAGAATCATTTATGTGTATAATGCTCTATACTTTCACATAGATTTATTTCAATGCACATTGATTTATTTCAGTGCTTATTTAATTTAATGCATTTCTCTCAAAAATTATTTACTGAATGAATGAATGACAAATGTGTTCCTTCCTCTATTCATGAGTTGACATACTTTCTCTATAAATAACCAGATAATAAATATTTTAAGGTTTGTGGACCATATAAATTCTCTTTGCACATTATTCTTTGCATATGATCCATAATATTTTTAAATCTATTATAATCACACATTTATTTGTGATTATCACACAGAGCAACTTCTGAGACTCTTCAATGATTGATTACAAATATTGCCATGTTTGGCAGAACTGGCTTCTTATGAGCCTCATGGTTTCCTCTTGCATCTTTAGAACAAAGTCTAAGTCTCCTTCCCCAGGCACCTATGTCAAATTGTACAGCCACAATAGGATCTTATATATTTGGTTCTATCTAACCATTTACTCTATGGATATGGATTAGAAATTGAATTTAATTTTAGAAATTAAAATACAGAAATGTAAAAAAATTATTAGCTTGAGGGCTATGCCAAAGAGGCCATAGGTGAGATTTTGCTCACAGACCTTAGATTGCAGATCACTTCTCCATACATTAAATGGATGTTAATTTGATTTCTAAGATTCCTCCTAGTTTTCTGAGTTCCCTTTCAGTGGTATATCAGAGCTTGCCCTTACCAGCTCAATAGATGAAATTGGCAAACATGGCAATAAGACCTCTGCTTGCATATGTATGTGTGTGTGCATGCATGTGTATGTGTATGTATGTGTGTGTTTGATGAGCCTGTTTATCAGCATGCTGCTTTTTAAATTAAAAAATAAAAGAAGAATAACTGATTCACTTTGTTATAAAGCAGAAACGAATACACCATTGTAAAGCAATTATACCCCAATAAAGATGTTAAAAAATAAATAAATAAGATATTGTATTTAGAGTTGACAGATTAAATTCAGGCATGCCAGTTAAAGTTGAAATTCAGCTTAATTTTTTTTTTAAGTATAAACATGTCCCATGTAATATTTGGGTCATGCTTATATAGACATTTAGTTTTATTTATCTGAAATTCAAACTTAACAGGGAACCTTGTGTTTTTATTTGCTAAATCTGGCAACTCTACCTGCATTAATTGGAAATTTTGTGACAAACACTGGAAAACTATTAAGTATGTTGGTCATATACAAAAATGACCATTACATAATAGGAAATATTTTGTGTATTTTTCATAATAGTTTTGGGGTCTTTTTTCTTATTCTTAAAGTAACAGCTATTTCTTTTAAAAATACATATAAAATTAAGCCTACCATTGTATGGCTACATCATTCATGCTGTTTATTTAGTCTGTATTGTCCTTACTATTATAATAATAATTGAAAACTTATTATGTGCAGGCACTAGGTTATATGTTTTATGAACTTTTTTCATTTAATATGCATAAAATTCCCTTTACATAGATGAAGAAACTAAATATCAGAGAATTAAAAACAAAATATCAATAAAAATTTAAGGAAAAAATTTCAAAGATCATTTACTATAATTAGTAAGTAATGGAATTGTTATTTCTTCTCACTCTTTTTATATTTAAATTGCATAAAGACCCAGTTCAATGGCCAGCTATGAAACAAAGCTTTCTACTACTGTTCTTTGTCTTTCTAGGAATAATTTCTCTTTGGAACATTCCTAGATTGCAATCTTTATATCTTTTTCTCTCTGGTGATGTTTATAGATTTTCTATAGTTTTTAAGGGAAACAATGGATCTTATTTATATATGTATTCCCAGTACTATTTAGCACAGTGTTTTACATTTATATGGGTTTAAAAGTATACTTGATGAATAATTTATCAGCATTGAATAATTAATAGTATAAATTGATACTTATGTGATTGCTTAGTGTACAAGTAGAATGAATGCAAAGAGTGTGACTCTTTTATATTAAAATCCTTTATTTTGAAACTAAATTTACAGCACGATACTAAAAACTTTAAAGGAAGTCAATTTTATGAGGAGGCAAACAGACCTAAGCACTGAAAAACTAGAAATAGTGAAATAGTCCTGCTCTCTTGTAGTGTATATTTTTCTGGGGAAAAGAGACAGACAGAATATTTCCCGGGGTAGTAAACTAAGTGAAGAAATATAAAGCAAGTTGAGTGGATAAAAAGTTATTGTGAGGGATGTGATATTTTATAGGAGAATTTTTAAAAAAGGCAACACTGATAAGGTGATATGTGAGCAGAGATTTGAAGACAATAAGAAAGCAGCCATTCAGCTATTTAAGACAATAGCATTCTAGGCAGCAGGAACATCTGTTGCAAAAACCTTGAGCAGATGTGTACTTGAGATACTCAAGGAAGGTTCATGAGACCAATGACACATATGCAGCAAAGTGACATCCATACTGTACTCAAAACTCTCATTCTGCTGCTGCTGTCTGGAGAATATTCACTAGAAGGGCCAGAGCAAAAGCACAGAGAATTGCTAGGAAGCTACTGTTAAGTTCAGGTATGAGATGATGGTGCCTTGGACTGTGGATGCAGAGCAGATGTGGGAAGCAGAAGTTGAGTTCTGGATATATTTCAGAAGAACTGTCCACATAATTTGCTGATGGCTTAGATGTGGAGTACTAGAGAAGGAGGGATACCAGAGAGATGTAATTGAATGAGTCTTACTATCTGGAAAAATGTGGTTATCATTCAATGATAATGGGAAGACTGAGGAAGAAGCAAGTTTAGGGGTTGGCAAATTTGGACTCATTAAACTTGAAGTACTAATTAGTAGGCTAGGTAAAGATTTCCTTAAAGACCAAAGAGATTGAGAACTCACTTGCTTATGACTTTCTTACAAAGTTGAGAGGTAAGTTGCATAAAGCAATTTGTGGCTTAGAGAAGAGTTTGAAACTAGAAAATAAAGTTGTCACTCATTGATTATAGGTGATGTTCAAAGTCAAGGAAAAGTATGAGGTCATCTGAGCAATGAGTATAGAGAAATATAGAGAAGGACCAAACACTAGGGCACTCTAATTTTACAATTTATGAATTTAAATATAATCCAACAAAGGAGAATAAGGTGGAGTCACTAGTAAGACAGGGGAAGAACCAAGTATATGGTATTCCAGAAACTAGTTAAGAAAGTGTTTCAAATGGTCATGATCAATGCTGTCAAATTCTGCTGCTAGGGTGAATAGTGTAAAGGTAGAAATGTGATTACTTGATTGGAAATGTGGAGGTGGGCCAGCTGTTTTGCTGGATAATTGGGGATTTTCATTAGAAACTGGGAGAGTTAAGTGGTCAAAGAGCACATTCATTCATCCCCCTGTTCATTGGGAGAAAACTCATGGACATAGGAGAAGTAGCAGTTATATGGATCCTTTGATGCACATTCATTCTAGGGTAACCCCCAGGTATCCAGCAAGAATGAACATGAGATTACAAGTGAGGAAGTCTGGCTTTGGGAATCCTAAGCTGATTTAAGTAATCACTAGCTCTTCTCCTGGTATGAAAGAGGTCAGGACACAACAGAATACATTTTGGCAGAAACTTTGCTGCAGCCCAAACTTACTAACTCAGATTGAATAGCTGCAAGCAGTACCAGCTCTTTTCCTGGGGTGATCAGTGGGCTAGTGTCCAAGATTTGAGTTTGTAGCTGTGTAAGGCAAAACACTGACAGCAAGATTTCCCACATAAGAATGTTTGGTTGGAAACTCATCAGACCCTCTTCTGGCATGAACAGGTGAGCTGAGTCTCAGCCTTATTTACTGAACTCTATCCATTTTCGGTAGAGCTTTCCAGAAAGTCTATCTTATTTTCTGAGTGAGCAGTCTGCAGAAGATCAATCTAGGATAAGATGGGGCAAAACAGTGTAATGGGTTCAAGAGAGAAGGAGAATACAGGAAGTAGAGTTAAAGAGTACAGATAGAAATTAAAAATGTGAATATTAAATTATTATGTGAAAAAAATAAACTTTGGTGGAAAGATCATGGATTTGGACAGCATCCACTATTATTAAAATCTTAGAACTGTTATGGATCATGAGCAAAAATTGAATCTCTTTGATTCTCAGTTTCCTCAGATTTCTCTGCCCTGGCTTATATTGCACTATAAGACTATATAAATGTGTGCTATTTCAAAAGCAAGGTAATATTAGACTTAATAATAATATCTCTGTGACCCCAATATTTTATTTTGCCTCATAAGCTCTACATAATACTAATAAATTAATTACTATTTAAATAGTGATAATAAGAAAAAATGAAATAGTCCTATGATAGCTCAATTTGAAAGAAGCAATACTAATGTAAGCATATGCATAAGATAAAAACTGGAAAGTACAGTCATATTGTAAAGCCTAGAAAATATGCTCCTTTTAACATTTCTTATTGTAAAATAATAATTTTAATTTAAAATACAACAACTATGGTTAACTAATTCATTAATTTAACTGTAAAAATTAGTTGCCAGACCACACTATGTGATCTTTATTTAAACATTGTAAGGTAAAACAGGAGAGAAACATAGATTAGAAAGGCACAAACATATGTAAACCCTACTATGTCCCAGGCCCTGTTAGTTTAATTAATTTAATCAAATAACTATTCTAAGCATGTTTATAATTAAATTGACTTAGCTTTGTCATTGTACAACACTGTCTTTGTGATGTTGAAAAGAAACAACTTCTTGATTAATTGCTAATATAAAAATCATAATTGCTTCCACCTATTTATTTTTTGTCTCATTGTTTCCTCATGGTTTCCCTCCTGCTTAATGACTCCTCAGCCTCTTAGAGTCATTTTTGTAGAGATTACATTGAATCATTTATTAAATTATGTTTTTAAACTTTCAAAATATGCTCATTAGTGCTAAATTTATTGCACTCTGCAAACCCATTGGCAGTAATATTAAAATAAAATAAACATTGAATGTGAGTTATGGCAATTTGGAAATTCATAAAAGTACAATTTCCTCTCCTTTTGTTTCTCAGAGGCTACACATTAAATTCTTAAAGCAGACTGCTGCTAACACTCATAAAACTGGGTTGAGGGGCAGAAAAAGTGATGTAGGCATTACTCTAGTAAGGCAGATATTAGGAACAACTAGCACTGAGAACTAGAAGATCAGGTTGCAGTGCTATTGACCCAATTTCAGCTTGTCCCTAGATATGGCTGGTAAAATGGAAAACACATTCATTAACTTTCCATCCAGTAGAGTATAAGGCAGAGCATTGAAAATATAATGTGGAGCAAAGGGAAAGAGGTATTGGATGTTGAATGGGAGGATTTAGTTCAGATCTTAGAGGCATAGTGTATTCACTCTGTCTAAAATCCATCACCTTCCTAAAATTACTCATTATTAGTACATTCTCCCCTGTGCTTGTGCAAATAATTATATTTTCAGAATAATAGTCTACCCCAATTGTGTTCCTATTTAAGGATTCAAAACATGTCAAAAGAAAGATTTATAGAATGTATATTTGCCTTGAGACGAAAACCTATACCTGAGAACAAATGTTTTATTTTTTAAGCTCAACAAATGAGTTTTTTAAGTTAATTTTTGAGAAAATTTTACATCATTTAACAAGCTTTTCTTAAAGAACTATTAAGTATCAGAAACTGTTTTGAGCATTTGCAAGATATATGTCATCCTATCAGTAATAAACTATCAGTAGAAATATTAAATGATAGAAAACAAATGCTAACAACAGCAAGAACTGGGAGCTTATTCATTTTATTTGGGGAAATGAAGCATAAATGAAACTTTATATATTTCTATTCTCTAATTACAAAGACATTGAACTATTACTATAAAAATTAAAAAGGGATAGAAGCCATGGCTGATCGTTTGTAATTTTTATTTTTGCTTTGTGATCTCTAATCCTACCTGAGCTTATTTTACCCAGGGTAGGAAAGGGAGTGAGAGAAAGAATTTTCTCACAGATAGAGGTTAAGGAATTACCTTGTTCAAATCATTTTAAATAAAATATTGGATAGGAAAATTTCAGTTGATCTTTAAATTTTAGTCTTTATAATTTTTTTTTTTTTTTTTTTTTTTTTTTTTGCGTTACGCGGGCCTCTCACTGCTGTGGCCTCTCCCGTGGCGGAGCACAGGCTCTGGACGCGCAGGCCCAGTGGCCATAAGCTCACGGGCCCAACCGCTCCGCGGCATGTGGGATCTTCCTGGACCGGGGCGCGAACCCATGTCGCCTGCATCGGCAGGCGTACTCTCAACCACTGCGCCACCAGGGAAGCCCTAGTCTTTATAATTTGAGAGTCATCTAAATTATCTGAAAATAAATGTTTCTCTTTAAAAAATAAATATATTTTAAAATAAAATAAAAATTCTAAAATTCATAACTTCACACATTTTAAAAAATAAAATTTTAAAATATTAAACATGTACATATTTTTTACATTATTTGTACTGTCATGCAGTACGAATGAATTGCTTATCAGACATAATAGCTATTTACTTTTCATTTCCAAAGATAAACTTTTAGATGTCATCTCTGTAGATAAAAATGTCTATCTCTGTTTTCTCTGTAAAATATTGTATTGTAATGAACTAATTTCTACTAAAAGCAAAGACAAAATGATATAGGCAACTCAAATCAGTTTTCAGGTCCATTTTAATTTTTCTCCTTAGATAAAGCTGTTCAAGGGCATGGTCATGTTATCTATTTCATCTGTTTTCACCATAGCATATATTGGTCTAGGCCAAATAGTAATTATTTATGTACAGTGTATAATTAAAAAGTGTATAAGCATTATTAATTAATTAACTCAGTAAACATTTATGGAGAATTGTGAGACTAAAAAGGCCCCATAGATTTACCTAGCAAGTACTCAATAAATTTTTGTCATGGGAGAGAAGTGAAAGTACTTAGAGGAGTGCAGCACACACCATAGGCAATTTAGAAACATTAGCTATTGTTATTGTCATTAAAGTGACTTCCTTGAAGTCACACAGCTGGCGAAGATGTATCTCAAATTCTCAAGTTCTTTTCAGAAATTTTCAGTACCGTGAACAAGGGTACTGCGTATTTGTTTACCATATATATGCACGTGTTAAATCATGGTCCTGTTTTTTAATCCTAAGACTTCCTGACTGTGAGGGAGTGCACTATGAATTCAGGATCCTAGGGGAGGGGTATTGAGGCCTTCTGATATCTTTCATTCCAGTGACTTGACAGGTTATGCTATTTGACCAATAATTCCAGATGGTGACCAGAATAAACTCATTATGTATGCAATGTAAATACAAAGAGGATCTGATGATGTAAACCCTGCTTTTTTTTATGGTTCTCCTATTGTTCTTATCACAGAATCAGCTCTCTCAAACCCATATACATTGAGAGAAATACAGCTGAAGTTCCTCCCCATCTAAATAATTCAAGGAAGTGTCAGGCTGAAAGTTATAGGATTCCTCCTGCCTCTTTTATAATATTTTCAGGAAGGAGGAAGCAATTTTCACCATGCCTAGTTATTTATTAAGAAAGAATCTGTGGTTAAAAAAATCTGATTTTAACATTATTCAGAGGAATTTCAACAGTCTAACATTCTGTGGTACTCTAACAATGTCCAGCAGTTATCAGAAGCATTGTTTTATTTGTTTACATTTTCTTCTGCACTTTATTTTAAGCCCTTTGTGGCAGGGGTTTAGTCTTTTTTTTTTTTTTTATCTCAGTATCAATAATGCTTTGCCTAGCAGAAGACCTACATAGACATTTCTCCAAAGAAGACATACAGATAACCAATAGGCATATGAAAAGATGTTCAACATCACGAATTATTAGAAAAATGCAAATCAAAACTATCAATACAACTAGGTACTACCTCACACTGGTCAGATGGCCATCACTAAAAAGTCTACAAATAACAAATGATGGAGAGGGTGTGGAGAAAAGGAAATCTTCGTACACTGTTGGTGGGAATGCAAATTGGTGTAGCCACTATGGAAAACAGTATGGAGGGTCCTCAACAAACTAAAAATAGAGTTTCCATATGATCCAGCAGTCCCATTCCTGGACATATATCTGGATACATGAACTGCTATGTTCATAGCAGCACTATTCACAATAGCCAAGACATGGAAGCAATGTAAATGTCCATCGACAGAAGAGTGGATAAAGAAGATATGATACATACATACAACGGAATACTGCTCAATCATAAAAAAGAATGAAATAATGCATTTTCCAGCAACATAGATGGACCTAGAGATTATCATAGTAAATAAAGTAAGCCAGATGAAAAGGACAAATACCATATGACATAACTTACATGTAGAATCTAAAATATGATACAAATGAACCTATCTACAAAACAGAAATAGACTCACAGAAATAAAGAACAGACATGTGGTTGCCAAGGGGGTGGGGGAGGGGTGGATTAGGAGTTTGCAGTTAGCAGATGCAAACTATTATATACAGAATGGATAAACAACAAGGTCCTACTGTATAGCACAGGAAACTATATTCAATATCCTGTGATAAACCATAATGGAAAAGAATATGAAAAAAGAATGTCGGGCTTCACTCGTGGCACAGTGGTTGAGAGTCCGCCTGCCGATGCAGGGGACACGGGTTCGTGCCCCAGTCCGGGAAGATCCCACATGCAGCGGAGCAGCTGGGCCCGTGAGCCATGGCCACTGAGCCTGCGCGTCCGGAGCCTGTGCTCCGCAGTGGGAGAGGCCACAACAGTGAGAGGCCCGCGTACCGAAAAAAAAAAAAAAAAAAAAGAATGTCTATATATGTAAAACTGAATCACTTTGCTATACAGCAGAAATTAACGTAACATTGTAATTCAACTATACTTCAATAAATTTTTTTTTTAATTAATGCTTTGCCTCATATCTGGCATTTTTTTTTCAATAAAGGCATCACAAATTTTACACAAATACTGTTGCAAAAAGCCACATTATCCAAGCTTACTGAAATTGTTTCTCATGTGAAGCTGGATATGTAGCATTAAATGCTTCAGTGGCTATAGCTAAGAGACATGTTTGATAATGCCACCAGGGAAGGATCATGGACCCAAGGGTTTCAGATATTCAGAATATATCTGAAATATCCCCAAAGTCTTTTTCAACTTGGAAACTGTTTACTCTTCATTAAATATCTGATGGTTCTTAAAAACATTTCTAATGTCATAGCACTAATAAAACAACAACAACAACAAAAACACAAAACAGAAGAATACAGAGCAGAACTTCAGAGAATTAAAAGAGATGTAATTTCTGGGGTAAGAGTCAGCCATTTCTTTTCCCCACTCTTTTTGTTTTTTCCTTGCAGAAAGATCACATTGAAGATAAAATTTCTGAATACATATCAAAAATAACTCAAATCTAAGCATTAGTTTTAAGAAAAGTAAAGCTCAATTTTGTTTAATTAACATTTATTGAACCTCTATCATGTGTTAGGTGCTGATAGTGGGTATGGTACCCAACAAAGGAGACATAGCTTCTAATATAATGACACTTCTACTGTATTTATTTGGGAATCAAGGTCTTTAACATATTAATGTTCCATGCTGTCATTAGCAATCAAGGCTAAAGAAGATTGCCATATGAAAGTGGGACTGGTGAAGACTATGTTACAAGTACTAATTAAGCCTTATAATTTATTTGTAATTGGTATAAAAACATTTAGAAAGGAAAGAAAACATCTCAAAATAGATGTGGGACATGGAATACTACATCAGAACAATAAATGGAACAAAACCAACATGACCCAAAAAACAGTTATGTTTGCCTTGACACTTCTAGCTCTAGCTTAGGTGAGGAATAATTTTAACTCAATTCTAGAAGCACAATTTCTATTATTTGTATATTATCTTCAAATTAAAGACTTAAAAAACATAGGTAGTTCATTCTGTTATGCAACCCAAGCATTCTCAAATAACATAAACTTAGTGACTATATATAAATCAGTTAGGTATTATTAAATATTAATATCTCTAATATCTCAAAATTCTGGTACCTAGAGTAAGCAGACTAAATAAACAAAACTCTCAATAGAATGATAAAATATATGACAACGATAGTTGTACATCAAAGTTTTATGAATAATTTTTTAAAAAAGAGAGTGTCAACTTAAAGAAAAATACAGCATAAGAACAGTGAGTTTAATTTTTCCTCAGGGTCTTGCTGAGGACTATAGTGCAGGAGACAGCCACCCAGTAAGCCCTGAGGAAACTGCTCCAAAGAGGTAGGGGAGAAGCCAATTAATATATGATGCAGTGAAGCATATATCTTGGTAAAAGATTACTGTTAGTCACAAAGAAGATATATCTCAAAGATTTTAGTGCTTTTCTATGTATGGAAGATGGGAGTCTGGGGTCACTGAAATTCTGTCTGAGGTATGCATCTAACTATCTAAATACCTGCTAGTGCAAAGCACAGAATGTCTCGTTCTGTTTTTCATCATGAATTACTTTCAGAGTGCACTGTCAGTCAGTGACTGTATGGGTTACAACTTAACCCTTGTAGAACTTGGTGGTGAACAATGCTCTTTGGCTTAGCCATCTTAAATTTTTCTGCTTTCACAAAAGCAATCAATGCCTGGATACCAGTCCAGAACTATCCCTTGAACTCCTGATTCATTGACCTAGGATACACCCTCCCATGTGATCAAAAGTCTCCTCATGTGATCCTGATGCACACATAAGTTTGCAAAACTCTGAAACATGTCTGCCTTAACGAGGTTTATTTCTGTGCCTATGTCACATGTTAACCTTTCAAATAGAAACCACAGATTTAGGGGACTCTGTTATACCTGCTTAGGTGAACAAGCTATCTTCAAGGGAGAAATTTTAAGTAAATACTGCTATTTACAAATACATCATATATTTCCTAAAGTAAGCCCATTTTTATTTCTTCTAAAAAGCGCTTTATAAGCATTGCATTCGAGTTACTATATGCACTAAAAATTGGAAAATTTCCATTATCTTTCTGAAATCTCAGAAATGCTTTATACATCATGCTTTCAAGTTTATTCAAATCCTAGTTGTATTACTGTGGGAGGGCTTTTCAAAGCATCATAGTCCTCAGCTTTTCTACAAGGGATAGAAGCTTCCCCTCTTTATTCCTATACCAGCTCTAGCAGCCTACCTGTGACATAGCAAGGAATAGGAACAGGGATCAAAGGATGTATGAGGGGAGGGGATCCTATACTTGACAAATAATTTGCTGATATTGTCGTTAGCAATAATAATTCTAAAGAAAAATGATATTTATAAATATATATAAATTATTTCAAACTTTTCACTAATAAAAACTGCATGAGCATCGAAAATCTACAAGGCTCTAGGATAACTGACGTTGTTCAGTTGTGGCAATTAAAATCAGTCATTCCGAAGAAACTAGACTGACCAAAGTTCAACTAAACTGTAAAAGAAAGGAAAGTCTGAAACAGTTCTCTGAATAAAAAAATTGCCTCATAGCCATTTCAAATGAAAGTAATAGGAGCTAAGTGTCAACCTCTCACTCCAAAAGTAAGGCTTCAATTCATCTGTATTCTAAGTATGCTAGAATAAGCCAATTTGTGTTTAATGAGGAGATGCCAAGAATAGTTGAAGAAAAGAAATTGGGCATAATTCTACCCTGTTAAATATAGAGTGATAGACTACCTCTTAATTAGCCTGTGACATTTTCTTATAGGCAAGTGATGCATCTGGGCATAGAAGTGTCCAATTGTACCATGTAACTTTGAAGCATATTTTGGCTAAGTTACTCTTCTCATTAATGAAGCATATAAAACACCTTTCAATTCATGAAGGCCACAGGTTTTAAGAATGGTTCCTTTTCTCTCTGAACTTTTTCCCTTCAAAACCATCTTCCACAATCTTTTTTGTTCTTTTTTCCTCTTCCCTAGCATTTTTCCCCCCTTAAAATATGTCTTCTGGTACATAACTAATTGTAATTGAAATTCTAAGGCTCTTATTGTTAAATGAAGGAACCTTATTGTTAAAACAAAGGTTTGCATATGTTAACTGATGAAAGAGTAACCACCCAAAATTGACTACATTAAGCCACATCTGGAATATATACATAGTCCTTATCAGTTTACTAAAAACAGACATTTGGAAAGTTACTAAGTATAATATAAGCCAATTAAATTACATAGGAACTTTGATTTTTTTTTAATCTGAAGAAAGCAGACTCTAGACTATTTAGTGAAAGAAAAGATTAGAAGCGATCTCACAGAAAACTAAGTCGCCCTGGAATAAAGATGAGAGAATGCTTCTTTAGGATGCTAAACACCACCATATCTGTTCATTTCAAAGAGGGACTGTATTCTGATAGAATTATAAATAAATATTTTTACAGAGAAAAGAGTTAACTGATGACTGGAGATGATGGTCCATATCAGTGAATTAGCAATGGTAAAAAAAAAAAGTTCTATAAAAAGTTAGTAGTTTTACCATTTACTTCTTTTTCATATTATACTTAAGGGAAGGTTTACTAATACAAGCATGGCATGTACCATGAATAATGATGAATTCAATAAGTTAAATCTTCACATAGCTATCTTTTCTATTGAAAATGGCAAAGTACCATTTTGGAGTCAAATTATGTAAGCATCAATTAAGTTCTGCCATTGTACAGAATAATTGTCATTGCACTGAAGACAATCTAATAAAGTAACAGTAGCCTCATTTGTGAACCTGCTGTGCATCTGGCATAAAACTGAGCTATCTCTACAGTATAAAATTTAATAATCATTAATAGTTATGCAAAGAAATATTATCATTACTGCTGTAAAAATAGAATCTAAATGACAGTCAAAGACAGTAAGGAATAGGCAGTATATAGCCTTTTATTACAGGAGCTGAATGGCTGATGACATTTTGGTTTCACATTCATTTCATATCTTTTCCATATCTGCCCTACTACTAGGATAGGTGAAGTAAAACACTTTTCTCTCCGCTGGAGTTCCATCAAACAAAAAATCAGTTATACCCTCCCAGCAACCTGTAAGACTCTCTAGTACATCTGAACTGAAGCTAGCTGGCAGATAAGAGAGGAGGCCAGCTTGTGAGAGTCTGAGGTTGGGTTTTATAGACCTCAGCATCCACCAGGAAAGGAAAGCTTGTGAAGAAGTCTATCTTGTCTTTTGCTGTTGGAAGATAATGTAAGGCCTGGTTTCAAATTCTTGTATGGTATAATGATGGCAGATAACTTTGTTGAAAATGTACTGTGTGCCAGGTACTCCTCTATGTGCTCAACATATATTAATTCATTTGTTCTTAATGCCAACCCTATGGGTTAGGTGCTATTATCACAATGACCATTTTGTAGATGAGGAAACTGAGGCCAAGAACAGTCAAGGGACATGACCAGGGAACACAATGAGTTGAGATTCAAATCCAGTCCATCTAGCTCAGGAGTTCCTGATTTTGACCATTAGTCTGCATTCCCCAGTTCCTAGACAGAAGAGTGGCCTCAGGTGTTTGGCAAGACAGCATGTCCCTACTTTACAAGCTAAAGTTGATGTTAATAGTATTTAAAACAAATTGAAAATTATATTTAAGAATAACATTCTTGACAGAATGACCTACCAGTGTCTTTTGTTTCTCTATCTCATTTGCAGATGTTAACTGGTGTTAATGAGAGTTGCTATGCCACTAATTCAGAACAATTAACTTTGATTAGTAGATCGATTTGCAAACTTGAAATAAAGTTTTGACAGAAAAAATCTTCAAATAGTATATATTTTGTATTTTTAGTGAAGTTCATTATGTGAACAGTGGGTACAAAAAAATAAGATTGCTTGTGTGGACTCTATAGCTCATTCCTAAAATGTTTCATCTCTATTTTCAAAGACTAAGTACACGAAATAAATACTACACCTTTTTTTTTTTAACCAAGAAAAAGATTGTATAAACAGATTTACTAAAAATAAATTATACCTGGTATAGTATATACACTAACCACCTTAGAGTTTTTGTATAAGACACAGCAATGAGTAGCAGATACATTCAAATAAAGTAATAAATTAGAGTCCTCAAACTGATGCTGTAATTTAGAAGTTATTTTATATAAGGAAGTTTGCTTAAATTTTTGTACCTCTATTTTTCTCAGCTCTAAAATAGGAATACACAGTTATCACATGAGTTAGTTATCAGGATTATATTAAGATAATATAAACTTATTAATATTCATTTAATAATAGCTCCACAAATTCCAAAGTAAATTTACATTTTCATAGAAACTCTTCTGTGTAATATATAATTATTAACATTATAATAACTATTAGTATTTTGTTAAGTAATCAACCTAGAATAATGAGGTTTTTTCTAAACATTCTGAACCTAGTGATATCACTTTGTCATTTCAGTAATGATTTATGGTGTCTTTGTTCCTATACATTTAGGTCATCTCACACACTGTGCATTTTGATGTATATGTATGGTAAGGAAAAAAGAGGTATATTTCATTAACCCTGAAATTCATCACTATGTGCACAGTATTGGATCAGATGCCATTGGCACTGACATATTACTCATTGTTTCTATCCACAAAGAGTTTATTACTAGGTTGGAAAGAAAAGTTTCATGAAGAATTAATGAACATGATACTACATAATAAACTTTTAATTGCATAGGAAAATTGGGGAATACAACTGCATGTAATAATGTAAGAATTAAATTTTATTCATATTATACTTAATATAAGATAAAGTTTGGTGAAAGATCTGAATTATCTAGAGAACACCTAAAGGAAATTTAACATAAATATCTTCTTCAGAAGGTTTTAAAGTGTTGAGAGACATAGCTATGAGAATGGAGTCTTTCTGACAGCCCCACTGACATTAAATTGATCCCATGGTTAGTTAAAGTTAATTCATTTACCTGCTTAATTTTGTTGAAAAGACTTGTGGTAGAGTTAGAATGATCAGGGTGATAATAATGATTAGAACCAGGTGGAAATATATCTTTGGATATTATTGAACAATGATAATAAGTATTTGATTTCCTTTAAATACTTTATCTTCAGAATCAAATTGTGAATAGTTTGCAGTTGGGTCAATCACTTGCCCATTTTCTCTCAAACCCATTTCCCTTTCTGTTCCCTTGCTCCACAGTTTCCTATTACTTTCAGTGTAGGCAGTGGCAGGAGACCGAGGATAAAAGAATGGGAGAAGCCTGAGTATTTCTCATTCTCTCCCCCTGCTTTTGTGTTGATTTGGGCAGTATCTGCCTTCTCTTTCATGATTCTAGTACTTATTGAGTATCCCCTCTCTATCATTCCACTCTTGCATGTTGGCCCTAGCACTTAGTTTCTGGTTTCTATTATTGTCCTTCTAGCTCTAGAGCTGAGGGTACTTTCTATATGTATTTCACTTTGGGCTGTCACACCTTCATTAGTGTTCAGGTTTTGCAATACATCTGTGTCTAGTTTCCCAGAATGAATTATTCTATAGAATTACCTGGGCTCTCTTTTTCTGGATGGATCTTGAGCACAAGAGGGCTTTAGAGAGATTTTTATCTGATGGATTCCTTAGGGCAGGGTAACTATTCTTTTACATCCATTACACCTTTCAAGCAATGGGTGGGTTAACACATCTGTTACTCTGTAACTCAGCACAGTTTCCTGTACTTATTGGGCAGTAGAGACAGTGCTGTCAGTCTCTCTCCATGTGCTGTGTGTCCTTCATGTACCTACATATTTGCGGAATACAATAAACTTGCCTGATAGAAGATATAATTTTTCAGTACAGGGAAATGATTAGCTGAATGTCTTCAGGTCAAACCTCTAAACAAGCTCTCAATTTCTGTTGCAGTTTCAAAGACATCACCAGACACTGAAAATGCAGGGAGTGGAGCAGGGTATGAGGAATGGCAAACTAGGAGTCAAACTGAACTTGATTAGAGTTTTATTTCCACCATTAACCAGTGGTGTGACTTAAGATTTTTGGGAGAGAGGTAAACATTTTGGAGAAAGGAGATTCAGTTGACAAGATATATAAACTCATTTATGAATATGACACAAAGACAAAAACAAAGCAAAATGATACATGTTTTATCAGTGCGGTAAATTTTCCTCTTTGTTTCCTAAATTTTTAAATTTATTTAGTGACTTTTTCTAAGAATTTTAATTTATTTTAAAGGATTCTATTCTTTCCAGATGTTAGCTAGCTAAGAGAAAGCTTTATGAGGGGAGAGGGAAGAAAATTCAGGCAAAGAGAGAACTTCCAGAACTACAGATTTCCAGAAAAAGTGGGACTGGATGAGT
This sequence comes from Grampus griseus, assembly GCF_964374135.1. Classification (NCBI taxonomy): domain Eukaryota; kingdom Metazoa; phylum Chordata; class Mammalia; order Artiodactyla; family Delphinidae; genus Grampus; species Grampus griseus. The sequence goes on along the minus strand of NC_139009.1, from coordinate 66,030,604 downwards.
TTTGTGTTTTTATAAAATAAGAAGCAAAGATGCTATTACTAATGGGATTGAGAATAAAAAAGGCAGCATAAGGCCCAGAGGTGATAGGGAGAAGCTAAACCTTTTTGCTCCTGATCTTTCCTTCAAATGCCTAGTCAATCCCTTGGCATGTTAGAAATCATCAGCAACAAAATTAGTTACTATTTCTGTAAATAAAATATAACTTGGTACATTTGTGCTGGATTCATATAGTATCTAACACATCCTAATGACAAGTGTAATGCCCACCGAAGCCAGGTAGATGGCTATATTATTGTATTCTGGGTTGAGAACAGAAAGTTTTGAAACCAGGAGTCAAAGAGTTACTCTGTGAAGAGCAAGAATTGTAGAATGTGAGGTAGATTTAATAGGGCTTACTTTTTAGTCCTGCTGAGTTACTATTATCCAAAACACACAAAAACTGTTTTCACCTTGTTCAGTTTCTCCTATGCCTTTTTCCAAATAAAATTATTCTCAGTATGTGATTATTGAGGTCAGAGCATTGTTTCAATGTAATTGCTTTTTGTTGCCTTTTATTCCTTTTAGAAAATGGCATAAGAAGATTAGAGTTCAGTAGAAATATTGCTTTTTTCTTTTTTTTTTTTTGCTAAATAAATGCATGTAAATGATCAGATTGAAAACATATTTAAGTGTTTCAACAAATGAACTTTATTTAAATTGCACCATTGTTGATAATGCTTAGTTCTAAAACATCATCTGTGCTTAAAGGAAATTGACCCTGCCATTGCAAGAGGAAGAACTATTGTGATGTTTGTGCTTTTGCAGTCTGGTATCAAATTGTCCAATTTTCTTCTTAAGTACAAAAGCTTTGCAAGCACACTATTCTCTGAGTATCATCTAGGAACTGACATTTGGGTTGTTACAGCTGTACATTAAAATCACCTGGAGAATTTCCCAAAACACCAATGACCAGTTCCCACTTCCAGGGAATTCTGACTTAGTGTTTCATTGTGGAGACAAGGTAAAAGTATGTTTTAAGCTACAGCTTAGTTGAGAATTCTTCTGTAGAGGAAAGAAAAAAAAATGTACAGCAAGATTTATCTTCTATAATGAGTTTATAATCTTGATAATTTGATAACCATTCAAAGACTTAAAGTCCTATAGGAAATTGAGATGGAGGGAGCCCTGTGAGAACAAAGAGCTGGTGACTAGGCAGATTGAGTATTTTAGACATGGGAGGAAAAGCCTCTATAGGAAGGCTGAGTAGAGGAAAGAATTAGAGTAGAAGTTAGATATGGAGTAAAATTTCAGGTAGAGAAATTTCATTTTTGTGAATTTTTAGCACTGAACAATAGAATCACTGACATCTCTAAAACACGGGAGACTTTCTAAAAATACTATTTTACTTGTGTGATACAAATAGCCAACTATGTTAAATCATCCCCAGATATAATTGTTTTAGTATATAATATAACTACTTTTCCACCAAAACTTTCAGGCCCTTGACCTTGGAATTTTCTAATAAACTATTAACGTGCATATGACTTAATTTTCCAGGCTAAACCTCTGGTCTCCTGCTTCCCACATTGACCGTACAAGCAGTCATCCTTCTCCCCAAACCCCTCCCCTGCAGTAAAATAACCTAGTCTCATACTTCCTGAGATAACTTCCAACTTCTCCAACATTTGACCAATATCTCTACCTATAACCTTTCCCTCCGCCTTCTGATTCAGTGAGTGGAAGTAGTCTTCCTCCTACAGTCTCACATTTGCTCTCGATCCCCAGTCCTGCTTGTCTTCCCATGTATGGAAGGAATTCCTTCTTCACATAATTATTCTGTTTATCCTTCAAAGACTCGTTGAAGTTTCACCTCATGGGGGGAGGCTCCATCCCTTACAGAATTTAATCCTTACATGTAACATGTAATTGTTGATTAAATTGGAGTCTTCCCCACTATGCCCTATACCCCTTAAAAGAAGCAACCATGTCTTAGTCAATATTCACTAACCAGTATCTAGCACAGAACAGAGAATACAGAAACACTTCCATATAGAGGAAAAATTGAACATTATTTATTTTTAAATAATTTATGGAACATATAGTACATAGTTTATATACAAGCTGAAAATATTAAGGAGAACCTAGAGGCCTGCTAAAATCTCCACATCACACAGAATTGTCGATGATTATTATAGGCATTTAAAGGTAATAGCGTGATGAGACATCAAGGAGACTAACTTGCAAAACTTTGTATGAATTTATAACAAGTGGCCAAATGCTGTGAGCTCAACTCTGCAGTGGACAATAAGTCACATTCTGCTTGAGTGTCAGCATCAATTTTAACCTCACCCTGATGACATGCTACAAGGAGAACAGAAGGGAACATCTAAGTGCATCCTAAAAGTTTTCTGATGAGAAAACAAAATGAAATTAGGAAAAAAATAATTTTTAAGTTTTTTCAATCAGCTCTCAAACAAAAGAAAAAATGGCAAGTCACATTTTTCATGAAATGAAATGGGAAATTGTCCTTGCCACCTCTGTGAGATGATTTGAGCAATGGAGCTAGAGTAAACTGGAGTTAGCATAGGAGACTTTTCCAAAGTTTGGTAATTTTTGGTTCCAATTTAAATTAACTGTCTTTGATGTTAAATGTGACCTACACTGCATAAATTATGGCTGTTTATATTGATATGTCAACAAAATCATTTTGGGGATGTTGGAGAATAGAGAACACTTAGACTGTAGAGTTCAGTCAAAAGGATTTTGAAATCTTTATGTAGCATTGAAAAGAGGCAAAAGCTCTAGCAACATCATTATTAATGATGTCTGAAGTTTATACACAACGTGTTCATTCAGCATTCATGACAAGAATAGGTACCTTCTTCTTATAATAGCCATGATGGTTTATTATAACCTTACTGATGCTGAAAACACCTCATGGATTTCCACTGGAGTCAGAATAACATCCAAATTGTCATGGTGTGCAAATCCTTTAGGATCCAAGGCCTCCTCCTTCTCTGACCTTATCTCACGTCACTCTCCCTCTTGCTCTTTATGCTCTAGACTCCTTTTCTCTCCTGGTCCTTTGCTCACATCACACACACTCCCTTCTGAGAGCCTTTACCCATGTTGTTTCTTTTGCCTGGAATGGTGTCCCCCAGATCTTTTCAGCGTTAGTAAATTCTTGTTCATATCTGAAGAAGGCACTTCCTTCAAGAAGCCGTCCACCACTATCTAATCTAAAATAGACCATTTAGTACTTCCCCTTCCTCTGAATTCATTACCCAATATATTTTATTCCCATGGAGCCTTTCAATATCTGATATTATCTCATTTGCTTGGTTTCTTGTTTCTTTGTTTTCTCTCTTCCTCTCTTTATCCCGTTCACTATTGCATCTCCCAAATCTAGGATAAGAGCTATTCAAATAGTTGCTGATTAAATGAATATTTGAGTGTTGTAATGTATTGCATTTATACATTGCCTTATTCCAGGACTGGAAATTATTCATAGCCTTCCAATAGCTTAAATAGTCACACTTCTGCTTTCCAAACTAGAGGAATTATAAATTTCTCAAGTTAGCTCTGGACTTTATAATGCCTACAACCTTATACATTTATGTCATAATAATTTCACATTAGACATAAGTTGGAAATTATCACACTTCTAGATGCTCCTGGTTTTCTTTTATTTTTTGCATATTTATTAGGAGTATAATTGCTTTACAGCAGTGTGTTAGTTTCTGCTTTATAACAAAGTGAATCATCTATACATAAACATATATCACCATATCTCCTCCCTCTTGCATCTCCCTCCCATCCTCCCTATCCCACCTTTCTAAGTGGTCACAAAGCACCAAGCTAATCTCCCTGTGCTAGGCGGCTGCTTCCCTCTACCTATATATTTTACATTTGGTAGTGTATATATGTCCATGCCACTCTCTCACTTCGCCTCAGCTTACCCTTCCCCCACCCCGTTTCCTCAAGCCCATTCTCTACGTCTGCGTCTTTTTCATGTCCTCTTCCTAGGTTCTTCATAACATTTTTTTTCTTTTTTTAGATTCCATATATATGTGTTAGAATATGGTATTTGTTTTTCTCTTTCTGACTTACTTCACTCTGTATGACAGTCTCTAGGTCCATCCAGCTTACTAAAAATAACTCAATTTCTCTTCTTTTTATGACTAATATTCCCTTGTATATATGTGCCACATCTTCCTTATCAATTAATCTGTCGATGGACAATTAGGTTGCTTCCATGTCCTGGCTATTGTAAATAGAGCTGCAATGAACATTGTGGTACATGACTCTTGTTTTTTTTTTTTAAATTAATTTATTTATTTTATATTTATTTTTGGCAGTGTTGGGTCTTCGTTTCTGTGCGAGGGCTTTCTCCAACTGCAGCGAGCAGGAGCCACTCTTCATCGCGGTGCGCGGGCCCCTCACTGTCATGGCCTCTCCCGTTGTGGAGCACAGGCTCCAGACGCGCAGGCTCAGTAGTTGTAGCTCACAGGCCTAGCCGCTCTGAGGCATGTGGGGTCTTCCTGGACCGGGGCATGAACCCATGTCCCCTGCATTGGCAGGTGGATTCTTAACCACTGTGCCACCAGGGAAGCCCAACATGACTCTTTTTGAATTATGGTTTTCTCAGGGTATATGCCCACTGGTGCGATCGCTGGGTCATATGGTAGTTCTATTTTCAGTTTTTTAAGGAACCTCCATACTGTTCTCCATAGTGGCTATATCAATTTACATTCCCACCAACAGTGCAAGAGGGTTCCCTTTTCTCCACACGCTCTCCAGCATTTATAGCTTGTAGATTTTTTGCTAATGGCCATTCTGACTGGTGTGAGGTGATAGCTCATTGTAGTTTGATTTGCATTTCTCTAATGGTTAGTGATGGTGAGCATCCTTTAATGTGTTTGTTGGCAATCTGTATATCTTCTTTGGAGAAATGTTTATTTAGGTCTTCTGCCCATTCTTGGACTGGGTTTTTTTTTTTTTTTTTCTATTGAGCTGCATGAGTTGCTTCTAAATTTTGAAGGGTAATCCTTTGTCATTTGCTTCATTTACAAATATTTTCTCCCATTCTGAGGGTTGTTTTTTCATCTTGTTTATGGTCTGCTTTGCTGTGCAAAAGCTTTTAAATTTCATTAGGTCCCATTTGTTTATTTTTGTTTTTATTTCCCTCTCTCAAGGAGGTGGATCAAAAAGGATCTTGCTGTGATTTATGTCATAGAGTGTCCTGTCTATGTTTTCCTCTAAGAGTTTTATACTGTCTGGTCTTACATTTAGGCTTCTAATCGATTGAGTTTACTTTTTTTGTATGGTGTTAGGTAGTGTTCTAATTTCATTCTTTTACATATAGCTGTCCAGTTTTCCCAGCACCACTTATTGAAGAGGCTGTCTTTTCTCCATTGTATATTCTTGCCTCCTTTATCAAAAAAAGGTGACCATATGTGCGTGGGTTTATCTCTGGGCTTTCTATCCTGTTCCATTGATCTATATTTCTGTTTTTGTGCCAGTACCATACTGTCTTGATTACTGCAGCTTTGTAGTATAGTCTGAAGTCTGGGAGCCTGATTCCTCCAGCTCCGTTTTTATTTCTCAAGATTGCTTTGGTTATTTGGGATGTTTTGTGTTTCCATACAAATTGTGAAATTTTTTGTTCTAGTTCTGTGAAAAATGCCAGTGGTAGTTTGATAGGGATTGCATTGAATCTGTAGATTGCTGTGGGTAGTAGTCATTTTCACAGTGTTGATTCTTCCAATCCAAGAACATGTTATATTTCAACATCTGTTTGTATCACCTTTAATTTCTTTCATCAGTGTCTTATAGTTTTCTGCATACAGGTCTTTTGTCTCCTTAGATAGGTTTATTCCTACATATTTTATTCTGTTGTTGCAATGGGAATGGGAGGGTTTACTTGATTTCTCTTTCAGGTTTTTCATGTTTAGTGTATAGGAATTCAAGAGATTTCTGTGCATTAATTTTGTATCCTGCTACTTCACCAAATTCATTGATTAGCTCTAGTAGTTTTCTGGTAGCATATTTAGAATTCTTTATGAATAGTATCATGTCATCTGCAAACAGTGACAGCTTTACTTCTTCTCTCCTGATTTGGGTTCCTTTTATTTCTTTTTCTTCTCTGATTGATGTGGCTAAAACTTCCAAAACTATGTTGAATAAAGGTGTTGAGAGTGGACAACCTCATCTTGTTCCTGATCTTAGAGGAAATGCTTTCAGTTTTTCACCACTGAGAATGATGTTGGCTGTGGGTTTGTCATATATGGCCTTTATTATGTTGAGGTTAGTTCCCTCTATGGTTATTTTTTGGAGATTTTTTTTTCATAAATGGGTATTGAATTTTGTCAAAAGATTTTTCTGTATCTATTGAGATGATCATATGTTTTTTCTCCTTCAATTTGTTAATATAGTTTATCATATTGATTGTATATATTGAAGAACCCTTACATTCTTGGGATAAACCCCACTTGATCATGGTGTATGATCCTTTTAATGTGCTTTGGATTCTGCTTGCTAGTATTTTTTTCAGAATTTTTGCATGTATGTTCATCAGTGATATTGTCCTGTAGGTTTCTTTCTTTGTGACATCTTTACCTGGTTGGGATATCAGGGTGCTGGTGGCCTCATAGAATGACTTTGGGAGTGTTCCTCCCTCTGTTATATTTTGGAACAGTTTGAGAAAGACAGATGATAGCTCTTCTCTAAAAGTTTGATACAATTCACTTGTGAAGCCATCTGGTCTTGGGCTTTTGTTTGTTGCAAAATTTTTAATCACAGTCTCAATTTCAGTGCTTGTGATTTGTCTGTTTATATTTTCTATTTCTTCCTTGTTCAGTCTCAGAAGGTTGTGCTTTTCTAAGAATTTTTCCAATTCTTTCAGGTTGTCCACTTTTTTGGCATATAGTTTCTTATAGTAAGCTCTCATGATCCTTTGTATTTCTGCAGTGTCAATTTTTACTTCTCCTTTTACATTTCTAATTTTATTGATTTGAGTATTTTCCCTTTTTTTTCTTGTTGAGTATGGCTAATGGTTAATCTCACAAAGAACCAGTTTTTAGTTTTATTGATCTTTGCTATTTTTCCTTCATTTCTTTTTCCTTTATTTCTGATCTGATATTTATGATTTCTTTCCTTCAGCTAACTTTGGGGTTTTTTTGTTCTTCTTTCTCTAATTGCTTTTGGTGTAAAGTTAGGTTGTTTATTCAAGATGTTTATTGTTTCTTGAGGTAGAACTGTATTGCTATAAACTTCCCTCTAGAAATGCTTTTGCTGCATCCCATAAGTTTTTGGTCACTGTGTTTCCATTGTCATTTTTTTCTAGGTATTTTTTGATTTCCTCTTTTATTTCTTCAGTGATCTCTTATTTATTTAATAGTGTATTGTTTGGCCTCCATGTGTTTGTTTTTTTTTACAGATTTTTTCCTCTAATTGATATCTAGTCTCATAGTGTTGTGGTTAGAAAAGATACTTGATACAATTTAATTTTTCTTAAATTTACCAAGGCTTGATTTCTGACACAAGATATGATCTACCCTGGAGAATGTTCCATGAGCAGTAGAGAAGAAAGCATTATCTGTTGTCTTTGGATGGAATGTCCTATAAATATCAGTGAAGTCCATCTTGTTTAATGTATCATTTAAAGCTTGTGTTTCCTTACTTATTTTCATTTTTGATGATCTGTCCATTGGTGAAAGTGGGATGTTAAAGTCCCCTACTATGATTGTGTTACTGTCGATTTCCCCTTTTATGGCTGTTAGTATTTACCTTATGTATTGAGGTGCTCCTATGTTGGGTGCATAAATATATACAATTTTTATATATTCCTCTTGGATTTATCCCTTGATCATTATTTAGTGTTCTTCTTTGTCTCTTGTCATAATCTTTGTTTTAATGTCTATTTTGTCTGAATTGCTACTCCAGCTTTCTTTTGATTTCCATTTGCATGGGATATCTTTTTCCATCCCCTCACTTTCAGTCTGTATGTGTCCCTAGGTCAGAAGGGGGTCTCTTGTAGGCAGCAATTATACAGGTTTTGTTTTTGTATCCATTCAGCCAGTCTATGTGTTTTGGTTGGAGCACTTAATCCATTTACATTTAAGGTAGTTATTGATAGGTATATTCCTATTACCATTTTCTTAATTGTTTTGTGTTTGTTATTGTAGGTCTTTTCCTTTCTTGTATTTCCTGCCTAGAAAAGTTTCTTTAGCATTTTTTGTAAAGCTGGTTTGGTGGTGCTGAATTCTCTTAGCTTTTGCTTCTCTGTAAAGTTTTTAATTTCTACATCGAATCCGAATGACATCCTTGCTGCGTAGAGTAATCTTGGTGGTAGGTTTTTCCCTTTCATCACTTTAAATATGTCCTGCCACTCCTTTCTGGCTTGCAGAGTTTCTGCTGAAAGATCAGCTCTTAACCTTACGGAAATTCCCTTGTATGTTATTTGTTGCTTTTCCTTTGCTGCTTTTAATATTTTTTTCTTTGCATTTAATTTTTGATAGTTTGAATAATTTGTGTCTTGGTGTGTTTCTCCTTGAATTTATCCTTTATGGGACTCTCTGTGCTTCCTGGACTTGATTAACTATTTCCTTTCCTATATTAGGGAAGTTTTCAACTATAATCCTTTCAAATATTTTCTCAATCCCTTTCTTTTTCTCTTCTTCTTCTGGGGCACCTATAATTCAAATGTTGGTGTGTTTAGTGTTGTCACAGAGGTGTCTGAGACTGTCCTCAATTCTTTTTATTCTTTTTTCTTTATTCTGCTTTGCAGTAGTTATTTCCCCTATTTTATCTTCCAGGTCACTTATCCGTTCTTCTGCCTCAGTTATTCTACTATTGAGTACTTCTAGAGAACTTTTCATTTCATTTATTGTGTTGTTCATCATTGTTTGTTTGCTCTCTAGCTCTTCTAGGTCCTTGTTAACGTTTCTTGTATTTTGTCCATTCTATTTCCAAGATTTTAGATCATCTTTACTATGATTACTCTGAATACTTTTTTGTGTAGACTGCCTATTTCCTCTTCATTTGTTTGCTCTGGTGTGTTTTTACCTTGCTCCTTCATCTGCTGTGTGTATCTCTGTCTTCTCATTTTGCTTAACTAACTGTGTTTGAGGTCTCCTTTTTGCAGGTTGCAGATTCGTAGTTCCTGTTGTTTTGGGTGTTGCCCCCAGTTGTAAGGTTGGTTCAGTGGTTTGTGTAGGCTTCCTGGTGGAGGGACTTGTGCCTATGTTCTGGTGGATGAGGCTTGATCTTGTCTTCCTGGTCGGCAGGACCAGGTCTGGTGGTGTGTTTTGGGGTGTCTGTGACCTTATTATGATTTTAGGCAGCCTCTCTGCTAATTGGTGGTGTTGTGGTCCCGTCTTGCTAGTGGTTTGATATAGAGTGTCCAGCACTGTAGTTTGCTGGTCGTTGAGTGGAGCTGGGTCTTAGTGTTGATATGGAGATCTCTGGGGGACCATTTCCCGTTTAATATTATGTGGAACTGGGAGGTCTCTGGTGGACTGTTGTCCTGAACTTGGCTCTCCCACCTCAGAGGCAGAGGCGGGACACCCTGCTGGATCACCAAGGCACTGTCAGCCACACAGCTCAGAAGAAAAGGGAGAAAAAAAAAGAAATAAAGAAAGAAGAAAACAACCAAACCAAAAAACAAATCCAGCAATGATAACAAACACTAAAAACTATATAAAAAAATAACCATCAAACAAACAAAAAAAACTGACAGACAGGACCCTAGGACAAATGGTAGAGGCAAAGCTATACAGACAAAAATCACACAAAGAAACATACACAGGCACGCTCACAGAAATAGAAAAAGGAAAAAAAATATATATATATATATATTAAAAAAATGGAAGAGAGCAACCAAATTAATAAACAAATCTACCAATGATAATAAACTCTAAATTTTAAAGTAAGATAAGCATAAAAACACAAACAAATTAGATATAGAAAGCAAACCCCAAGTCTACAGTTGTTCCCAATATCCACCACCTCAAATTTGGGATGAGTTGTTGTCTATTCAGGTATTCCACAGATGTAGGGTACATCAAGTTGATTGTGGAGATTTAATCTGCTGCTCCTGAGGCTGCTGGGAGAAATTTCCCTTTCTCTTCTTTATTTTCACAGCTCCTGGAGTTCAGCTTTGGATTTGGCTCTGCCTCTGTATGTAGGTCGCCTGAAGGCATCTGTTCTTCCCTAAGACAGGATGGAGTTAAAATAGCAGCTGATTAGGGAGCTCTGGCTCACTCAGGCCGGGGGGTGGGGTGGGGTGGGGATGTGGGGGGGTGGGGGGGTGGGGGTATGGGGGGGGTGGGGGGGGTGGGAGAGTGGGTATAGAATGCAGAGCGAGCCTAGGGCAGCAGAGACTGGTGTGACATTGCAACAGCCTGAGGTGTGCTGTGTGTCCTCCCAGGGAAGTTTTCCCTGGATCATGGGACCTTGGCAGTGGTGAGCCGCACAGGCTCCCAGGAGGGGTGGTGTGGATAGTGACCTGTGCTTGCACACAGGCTTCTTGGTGGCTGCAGCCATGCTGATAGCCATGGCTCGTGCCCATCTCTGGAGCTCATTTAGGCAGTGCTCTGAATCCCCACTCCTCATGCACCCCGAAACAATGGTCTCTTGCCTCTTAGGGAGTTCCAGACTTTTTCCTGGACTCCCTCCCTGCTAACTGTGGCCCACTAGCCCCCTTCAGGCTGTGTTCATGTTGCCAACCCCAGTCTTTTCCCTGGGATCTGACCTCCAAAACCAGAGCCTCATCTCCCAGCTCCCACCTGACCTGGCGGGTGAGCAGACAAGCCTCTCAGGCTGGTGATTGCTGGTAGACACTGGTCCTCTGTGGGGAATCTCTCCGCTTTGCCCTCTGCGCCCCTATTGCTGCACTCTCATCCATGGCTCTGAAGCTTGACCCCTGCCAACCCCTGTCTCCACCAGTGAAGGGGCTTCCTAGTGTGTGGCAACTTTTCCTCTTTCACAGTTCACTCCCAGAGGGGCAGGTCCTGTCCCTATTCTTTTGTCTTTGTTTTTTCTTTTTTCTTTTACCCTACCCAGGTATGTGGAGTTTCTTGCCTTTTCAGAAGTCTGAGGTCTTCTGCCAGAGTTAAGTAGGTGTTCTGTAGAAGTTGTTCCACATGTAGTTGTATTTCTGATGTATTTGTGGGGAGGAAGGTGATCTCCATGTCTTACTCCTGCACCATCTTGAAGGTCTCTGATGCTTCTGGTTTTATATCTGATTTTTTTTTTTTTATGGCACTCTTCCCCAAGTTGGGGGATATGTGGGTAGGTATACTATGGCAATTGATAAATTAATTTATTTATTTAGGAAGTATTTATTGAGCACTTCTTAATCTGCTCAGTGCTGTACTTTGTATAGGGCATAAATTAGAATGGCCCCAACTTTCATGGAGTTTACAGTTTACTGAGACAGAGAGCAGGCAACTAAACAGTTCCACACAATGAATCACAAAAAGTGTTTCTCCCTGTGTTGTCTGCCTTGGACTCAGTTTGCTAGGCAGATGCCCTCTTTGGTTGATGCCCTCTTTGTTTACAAATCAGTATAGACAAAGGGCATGGCTTAATGCCCAGCTCTCCATATCTGACAGTGACCTTGTAAACTCCAGGACATTTCAGATAATGGCACCTGACACATCAAGTAGCTGTAGTTCAGGTCTCTGGTTGCTATAGTGACTTTCTCTGTGACCTAGAAAGAGGCAAAAAGTCTTCTACCTCAGATTGTAGACTAAAAGCCAGTGCTACCTGGAGTTTTATGTCTTTTCAACATATCTTGGTGGAACAGCATGTTTCTTTAACTTAACCTTACAATAGAACATTTTGAGCATAACATCTCTGAACAGAGGGAGTTACCATGCACTAGCTGTACCAGAAATATACATCTCTTATTAAGACTACCCACCGCCTTTGAACGAACGTTCTGTACTTGACTCTGTTCTATATTCTCACAGCTTAAAAAGCTTTATCATCAGAATTAAGCCATTAGTGGTGTTTTCTAAGTCAACACTATGGAGCTCCATCCCAAAATACACAATTATTGGAGACCAGACTCAAACTCTCTGCATCCATTCTCATTGTCACAGCAAGGATGTGTCCCTGAAACCCGGCCTGTAAGCTAGACCCCACTGCCAGATTCCAACATGAATCTTGACCTAAGGCAGTGAATAGCAAAGAAGTTTACTGGAATTTTATTTTAAACTATATGTGCTGTTCTTCAATAATGACAGTGTGATATAGTTCTTGAAATTCTTTTCTTTCACTGTTTATCATTCCTTGTCCATCTCCAGGAGCTTCAAGTTGTATAACTTAGCATTTACCTGGGCCCTTGTCCTTGTTGCTGTTGAGTAATCTATTTCTCTCCTGACAATGGAAATCTGCTTTTGTCTTTAGACAAAATTTTGTCTAAATATTTGTCTCTAGGCAAAATTTCTAAAATTAGAAATTTTAAAAGGAAACACTGAGAAGACAAAAAATAAAATTAAACAGAAAAATAAAATAAAAAATGACCATAACAACTCTCTGAAACTGCCCTTAGCCTCTCAGCTTACACCAAAGGCTAACATAATTCTAGTTCTATTCATTTGGAATTCTGCATTCAGCTATAAAATTTTGAGCAACTTGTCTTAAATCTTAGACCTCTCCTTGCCTAGAGAAAATGATTTTCTAAATTCCAAAATAAATTGGCAATCTATTTTGCTTGACCACTTCCAGAGACAATTGAAAGTTTTAGACATTTATGGATATACACGTTAAACTATGTAGTCCACTTATAGTAGTATTGGTACTACTGCTACTAATAATAGTAATTGGTAGTAATATCATTTATAAGGAGTTGTCAGACATGGAGATGTCAGGGCCAAAATCTCCAGATTGACATGTTTGGGTTTTTTCCTATTTCAGCTAATCTGAATAAGTTTTTCACTTCACTTTCTATGTAATGGAAGTGTAATCATCAGTAGAAGTGATGATTTTAAAGCATACCCGGGGGAAAATGAAACAACTCAGGATTTCCAAAGAGATTTGATAGGTTTACGCAAGTCACTTTCTACACTATCTAGGGCCACTTCTATTTCTAGCACCCTTTTACTGTTACTGACAACATTCCCAGTTGAACTGAATAATGTACCCTCTCACCTGACAGTGGTTGTCATTATAAAAATTGCTAAACCAATTCAGAGAGAATCTGTGCAATGGGGGGACTTAAACTTTTAACAACCTTCAAGAAAGCCTAGATTCATTACCACCTCTTGTCAGCTTGTACATGAGCTCAACTTTTACTCTCAAAAATTTGGCAGATCAGAAGATTATATATGATAGATCTGAAATAAGCATCCATGACATCCTTCCATAGTAGTACCTCTGAAAAGAAGTATAATGAAAAATCATATTTAGAAGTTTGGTAAGTACTTTACAAAATGAAGGAGATTATGTTTATGGCTAACTATTTATAATCCACTCCATTTATCTGTAATAAAACCCTAGAAAGCTGTGATTTTTAATATTACAAGGTGATTTATCAGAAATTCTATGGAATGTCACTACTTCTTGACATATATTAGATTTTTGTTATTATGCCCATTTTATTTATTCCACTAGGGAGCTTGGTAAAGCATAAGCCTTTTCTTTTCAGTATAGTCTTCTCTGCTTAAAAAAAGTCTCTTGTTTCTTTACATTCTGTTTCTGGGTTTGAATTATACTGACATATATATATATATATATATATATATATATATATATATATATATATATATATATATATATATATATACCATGTATATATATATATACATACACACATTTCAGCTTCTGAAAAATATTTGTCAGATAAACTGTTCTTTTAAGTGGAAATTATTTCTTTTTCCAAAAATTCAGTCAGTTAAACACATATACAACTTCCAATGTCCAGGGATCAGCATTACATAGCATGGGCTTAAACTAATTCTAGGCAAAACCAAGAAAATGTAGCAGTTTAGTTTTCTTGGCCACTCTTAGAGATGACTCCCATTTTGGTTTCCGAATCTCTAAAATATACTTTGCAGACCCCTCTTACTATCTGTGTAGTCAACCTCTAAGAATCCAAGTTCTCAACCACTACCTTGTAGTCCTATTTGAAGAATTTTTATCTTTTTTTTTTTTTTTTTTACTATTTGTTGTTCATACTTTGAATGTTTACTTTTTCTTTTCTTCTTTTGTAACCCATTGATTCTGAGCCTTGACAATATAAAGAATAACTCTCCTCAAATCATTGTTTTGCTAAAAGTTAAAGGTGGTGTTACATATTAAACTGTGATGTGCTTATTTACATTTGTCTTGGCTGATTTAGAAGGGATTTTGCTCCAGGTTTTCTATATGTGTGTATAGGTGATTTTGGCTAGTGGGTGGGAATAGGAAGGCAGTTGTGGCAAGTAGAGTTTAAAATCCCAAACTCATATTTTATAGGTAGTTGGTCATAAATAACTTAGGATTCTATCTGGCTCTCCTTTACCAGTTTAATGAGGTAAAGGAGAACAGTCATCATATTAAATTATGTCAGTTTTTCTGGGAACAGGTGACAGAACAAATTGTTTCAAACTTCCTCATTCTACATTATAAGAATCCACTGAGGACTATAACTGTTGACCTTTATAGCAGAGAGTTGTAGTCTGGGGAGAAAAATAAGTGAAGATAACATTTCACTGAACATTTTTACCCTACCTAGCATGAGTCTTTCCAACCCCTACCCTTATCAAACATTCTTCTGAGGACATGGATATATTCATTAAAGAGAGTTTTCCAGTATGGATATTCATGTAGTTCATAAACATTTTAGAAAGGTAATTGTTTTGTCAACTGAGTTTGTATTTTGTTATATATAAAAATAACAATAATTATACATATATATATATATATTGGAGAAAGATGTATGTACATATACAGATTTAATAATTTTTGGCACCATATATCAGGCCACAGAGAAATTAAACTTTTGATCAGAAAGTTACATTATTAAGAGAGCTAAAATATTATTGTTTCTTTAAAGTTCTTGGGGCATTTAAATTGAACCCACTGTTTTTTATGTCATATTCCCTTAACTCCAAAATCAGTGTTTCCTAAAGCTTGTTTCACACAAGATAATTCAAGAGAGAAGTAGGGTTTCCAAAGTAAGTTGGAAAGTCTGTTCCTTCTAAGACAAGGATATGATTCTATCATCATAGTAAAGATTCTAAGGAATTTGCCTAATCTAAATTTCTTACATGTATTTGACTATGAAATTTATTCCATATCTAACAACTTCTTGAAGACATTGAAGTGCTTAAAAAAGAAGCACTTAGAAGTTTTGAACTTTTAGAGAAATTTGTGATATAGTTATAAGTGGTTGCCTCAAATGCCTTTGACTCCAACTTTCTCTTGGTTGTAACATGTGACACTTCCACTTATTTGGGCATGGCATTCTTGAAACTAATTTACGTTTGCTATTCATTAATTACAATGAGTAAACCTCCTTTATTAAACACCTATAATTTTTCCTTGTCTTTGAGGTTTAATAACGTGACAGCTTAAGACAACGCAGGACACTATGAGTGAAATTTGTGTCACCTCTGTCAGTTATATCTGAGTAGAAATTGTGAAGATTCTTGTATCCAAAAGTTTGCAATTTAAAACCATTTCCATTACCTTACTCATAGATACATGAAATGGAAAGTGGGATCTGAGGATCATTTGGTCTCAATGTTTCTTTTAAAATTTTTTACAAAAGGGAAAAAAACCCAAAACTGGGAAAATGGTTACTCCAATGTAGCTTAATGAGTAAAATCACAGGCTCTCGAGTCGGACTATCTGAGGTTGAATTTGGCTCTACCACTTATAAGCCATTTGATCTTGGGCCAATTGCTCACTCTTTGTGTTTTTAATTCCTTCATGTGTAAAATGAGCATAACAACAGTATTTGCCGCAAAAGGTTATTGTTTGGGGCCAAATGAACTAAAATACATAAAGCTTCATTATCTGGTGTGTAGCAAGTGCTAGATAAGTATTTGCTATTATTATTACCATTAGGATTCAAGCCTCTGATTTCTAGCTGTGTCTTCAGAGGACAATTTATTTAATGCTCTTATATGGAATATTTAATAATATTTAATGATTTAGCATCCAATAAGTACTATCAAGAGAATACTGGAAGGTTTGTGATCAAGCGTCCAAAGTTCCAAAGCAGAGCTACAGACACCAAAGACACAGAGGAATTGGAAAAGGCAATCATTGTGTGGTAGGCTCCAAAGACTAACATGGCAGATGGTGCCCCTGACCATGTAGTATTTACAGTCTGGGGAGAGTAGCAATCAAAAGTAAGAAGAAAAAAACTTGTACGTAGGACACATAATGAACTCTCAGAAGGTAGTAAACAGGATGCTTAGAGAGATCATTCTGTGTCTATGTTTGACTGAATAACCAAAGAGAATTAGATTAGTTCTAGTAGAGAAGGCTCTAAAAAGATGGTAGATTTTTGCTGTAGTGTAAAAACGGAGATTATTCAGTAGCTTAGGAAATGTCAATGATTGGAAACAAATGACTAAGTTCACTGGCTTTATAGCTAAATGATCAATTTGAAAAATTTGGTTTATAATTTCTGTGCCAGGTAAATCTAGTTTTTTTTTTTTTTAATTCTATCTGAACTCTCACCCCTGCTTACTTCCAAATAATATATTTCCAGTTTAGCTTGATTGAATTACAACTAGTTTTAATTTTAACAATCTTTCTAATGATAACCAAACGGCTAGAATCACTCAACAAGCTTGACAATGTTGCATCTGAAACTAATGGAAGCAAACATATTTATAATTTCTGAGTAAACAGATTGCCTAATGTGAACTTTTAGAGGTGCTTTCTGATATCCAGGTCTTCTTCTTCTGACCACAACCTGACATAGGAAAGCTGAAGCTTCTGGGCCCCGTGTGGTAAGATGAGGTGCTATTCTAGTCAGTGAGTGGTGTAGGGAATGGCATGTGTCACTACTTGGCCAGAGCGTCAGTTTGTGCAAGACCCCTCAGAGGTCCTTTCCCACTAAGGCAGTGAACTGGGAGGCTGCCGAGATGAAGTCTCAGTTGCCCTTGGTCCTAGAGAATGTGCAATGAACAAAGCAACCCTCAGTGTGCAAGTTACATGAGGAAGAAACAAATGTTTGTTGTGTCAACTGTTAAGGTTTTGAGAGTTTTGTGTATTACAATATAATCTAGGCTAACCTAACTAAAACTCATAGCTGTCAACATAAAATCATGTTTATGTGTGTGTATTTCTTTCTCTCTTATGATTGAAAAATAAAACTTAAATGAAAATAGAATTTAATGTAATATCTCTCCTGGTTGATATAATGCATGCAAAGCAATAGAACTAGAACTTTGTCTATACTTTTGGAAGACATCAAGTTTTCAATAAATGAAAGAAAAATAGTTAACTTATTATCATTCCCTACCATAATGATATACTGGGCAAATGGATGGGGAAAATGAACATGACACAAGTGATACTTACTGTACAGATGGAATAACTGGAGTTCAGCTGTAATGAATGAATTTCCCAAGTGAGTTCTCATTAAAAAATAGTTGCAAAATCACAAAGTATGCCTCACTGAGTCCTCATCCCAGTGTGCTGCTTCCCAATTCATTTACATTTTTCATGTGATTTATTGTTTAAATATTAACAGAACAAAATTTTAGAGGTATAATAGATTGGCATCTGTTATTTCAAATAATAGCATTATATTAAAGTGTTTGAATAAGAAGTTGGGGGAAGAGTATATCTTCTTTAAGTCTAATAATCTCCAAAATCAACAATCTCAAATAATGGTATTGATGCTGTTCCTCATTTTGCATAATACAGATATATGGAAAACCTAATGCCAATTTTATTATTTATTTTGTGATGTGTGTAGACTATAAAGAGTAAACAGTATGTCAGGTTCATTTTCCTGTTTTCTTGCGTGACCTCAATATTCTCAAAAGTAATTTCCTTGGAACACACTTATTTTAAGATGTTTTAATTTATTTCCATTACATAATGGGAAAACTATAGAGAGATTTCCACTAAGATTAGGAACAGGCAAGGATGGCCACCGTTTCCACTTCTATTCAACACTGTAGTTGAGGTACAAATTTAGGATGACTTAGTTTAATTAAGGTAGGCCTATTAATGTCAAGAGAGGAAAAAAACTGCCAGATTTTACCAATAGATTTAGTAATTGGGATTCATGAAGTCAATCGGATGAGACCAAGAAAATTTTGGATAAAAAAAAGAAAAAACCTGGTATGCACTCAAACCCAGAATAAAGAAATCTGCTATGCTAGAGTTCTTTATTAAATTATTCTAAAATTTCAGCCAATTCTTTTAAAATAGTTTCTCTCTCATATTTTTGTTGTTCTTATATTAAGTATTCATACTTATATTCTTACTCTTAAATTCATTTTCATAAATCTTAGGTTCAACTTTACTTAAAGCTGTTAAGTAACAGTTTGTCTTTTATCTCTTCCCCTGTCCTATTTTGATGTTCTGTGTATATCCAGGGTTCTCATGTTGTCCTCTAACTAAGATCTCTGCTTAATTCTAGCCGATGGTATCTCCTTATTAAAACTATAAACTTCTCTTCACTGCTACAGCATTCAGGAAATGACAATAACTGAAAAAATACATCATTATTTCTAATGTATTAATGACTGTTAAATGTCTTCATCCTCCAAAGTAATGTATTTGGGTTACAACATTCAATCTTCAAGATCCATTTTAAATAGCACCTCTTCTATGAAGTCATTTCCTATACATACAGCGGCCATATATTCGTGTTTGAAACTGAGAACTCAGGTTCAAACTGAGAACTCACCATAATTAACAGCACCTATTATGTTCTCTTAACAGAATTTTCATTACCTATTTGGGTGGTAAATTTTATGGTCACCCAACTACCTTAGAAATTAGAAAACTAGAACTGAAGTTAATTTTTACTCTTTATTATTGTATTATATTATTAATGTTTATATTTTGGAATTTATTAAATTTGGAATTTGGACGGTTACAGCTTCATTATGCATACATATGTACAATATATATATTATATATATATAGTCTTCATCATATTAGGTTAAATACAGAAATTTGACATTGTCTACATTTACAGCTTTATTTGCATAAAGTGCATTGAAATGCAGCCAGCACTTATTTGATAAATTTTGAATAAATGATCTTAGCGTAAATATAGTTCTTTAGAGTAGGTGCTAAGTTTTCCTATATGCTGTTATTAAAGGTTTTAAAATATGTGTAACATAGTCTTGTTTATTTAAGTTATAAATGTTTAGCTTTTAAAATATTTCATTTTCGAGTATTTACCTGTTGTGCATTTGTATGGCACAATGCCTAAGAAAATATTTATAAATATTAATAGTGTTAACAATTTATTAAGCTTTTTTTTCCTCTCCCATTGTGGAGCACAGGCTCCGGACACGCAGGCTCAGCAGCCATGGCTCACAGGCCCAGCCGCTCCGCGGCATGTGGGATCTTCCCGGACCAGGGCACGAACCCATGTCCCCTGCATCGGCAGGCGGACTCTCAACCACTGCGCCACCAGGGAAGCCCTATTAAGCATTTTCAAGATACAAATTAATCCTAATATAATTTCAGAAGCATGTCATTGTAACAAAAGCAAGTAGGATAAAAAATTAATTCCTCCCACCCAATAAACTTCTTAAAATATAACACGTTTATTTTGAATAATTTAGAAAATACAGGTGAATACATAGTAAACATATAAAAACCAATTTAATATTATTGAATTTAATTAATGTTGTATCAAGGGATGTTTTCCATCATGGATTGTCAAATATTTATAACTTCAGCATATTGTATGTAAATAAAATACTATGACATTTAAATATTTTAATTATAGCTATGTTAGACATTCTTAAAAAATAAATTGTCATTTATTTTTCCTTCATTTAATTTGAATACTTCTAGTGCTCTGATGGGGCACTTTTTCCTGCAAATGAAAGAAAACCCAAACATGTTGAATTGTCTGCAGTCAACCTGCAATATGACAGCCTCCGTGTACACTCTCTCCTGTGGATCCCAAAGAGCAGCATCCAAGACATGTTACCCAGGGTTGCCTTCCGCACAGGTTACAGGTCAGATTTTTCTAACGAGAGGCTGCTGTGTGAGGTTTAGAAGCTGAAAAGGAACAAAGGCTTTTTTTCTCTGAAGGCAGTATAGCCAGATGAATGGATAGGCAGGACATTTCCAGTCATTTACCACTAAGCTGTTTAGGACATCTGATTTGTTGATGTTATCTAGGCACTTGGTGGAAACTTCTACAGATTCTTGAGAATTGTGGCAACTGCCCTGTGAATGCTAAGAACCTCACATTTCAACTTTTCAGATTGAGATGTTAAACTGTGACTTTCTAGACTTCCATTTCCCACATATTTAAATGCTTTTGTAATTTCTACATTAAATTCTTTATTCCTGAAATACAGAAAGCAGTTTCTGACTTGCTCTTCAAATCCTGACTGATATGCTAACTAAAAATGAACTAAATCAATGGACTTTTAGTTTCTCACATAAGAATTCTGGAGGTAGGTATGCTCTACAGGTGATTATTTCAGGGGCTCGATGACATCATCAAAGACCCAATTCTCTCTATTTCTTTTAATGTTTCATCTTCAAGGTAATGGCATTTTCTCTTAGATTCCTCATTATCACTCGAAGACCTGGGCAAGAGGGCCCCCCATGACACAAACATCACTCAGTATCAGTGAGACATTTCTCTACACCTCTCACACTAATGCAAAGCAAAAGGTGACTGTAGAGGAATGACCCTAAGGTGTGTGAATTTCACCACTGTCCATTACAGAACAATAAAATTTTAAGCAACAGAAGGGCTTAGATGAATTAACTTGCTATATCCTTTCTCTTAGAGAGCATGAGTACCATAGATTCTGGCATAATCACTTCCCAGAAGGGGCAAGTTTCCATCTTCTTGCTTCTCTGTGTGTTCCTCATATACAGGTCAGTGTGTCCTAATGGTGTTCAACCATGGACATGGTGACTGAAAGATATTCTGTGATATTAAAAACTCATATTTTTCTCAAATTTGTATATATGTATTCTACAAGTAACAGGAGTAAGGCATGATACCAATTTTTATATTGCAACTAGATAGATTCTTAAATACAAGAACTGTGAATTGTTTTATTTTATAAAAATATTTAACATTTAAGTTTTTTCCAAAAATTTTTCAAAAAATTAAAACTTTAGCTTTATTTGAACACTTTAAATATTGTCAAGAACAAAGAAAAAATGTGCAAGGTAGAATTTTGACTGAAAATCAAATGCTTTATTTTTCCATGTACAATCTATTGTTTGTGCTATTGAGCTAATAGCAATGATATTCTTTGAAAAATTCAAATATTATACATGATGCTTTTGGAATCTGCCCAAAGATGAAATATCTTGTGACACACATACAAAATTTTACCTTTAAACTGCTCCTGGACACACAATGGTAATGGTATGTAAATTCTGTAGAAACAGTTTGATTTAATATAATGTATATGTTGCAAGATATACTAGAAGTCAATTGTGATCTTTGGCAGAAAATCAAATTAATTTTGAACTTGTGCTATCTACAATTTTCTGGCATGGCTTACAAAGAAATGAAAGCAAACTAATTTAAGTCTGGCTATTTCACTTTGGAGAAGATAAAAGTTTTTAGAAAAAATAATTTTTCTAAATTTCAAAAGAAGAGTGATATTAGTCAACTGAAAAACGTTGCTATTTTTAGGTTTTATTTCCTTTTTGGGGGGTATTATGTCACACTGAAAAACTTTAAAAAAAAAGAAAATTAAGTACCATAGTTATAATTTCATTAAAAAGTAAAAATTTGAGGAATATAATAGCAATTTATAATAAAAAAATTTAAAAAATAACCAAGAAGTGCAATACCTCAAGAAATTTTGTCTTGTTTAATATCAAGGTCAGTACATTTATGTGAAAATCTTGACTTAATCAACCTAACTAGTGATTTTGCCAAAATGGAAGCAACAGTCATAAATATATGGAGTAAAAATCATATAGGTTTTTTGAAAAATGTAAAATTTTGCCTTTATTATTTTATTTCTCTTATAAACACTGCACCCATCAACACCCAGCATGTACAGTATCAATTTCAATTGTCTTGGATATTTTGGCAATTTTCAGTTATAGAACATTCTAGTTTCATGTACCTATATTAGAAAGTTTATCTGTTGTGGGTAGAGGCATACCATATCTTATTCTCCAGTTGGCTATCTTTATTTTTATATTTTACATATTTAAACATATAGTTAGCAGAGAGGACTTGATTTGTACTATTGTTTCTGTCCTGTAAAAGTTAGGAATGGGCCTGTCCCTCATATTCCCCAAATCATGATTATAGTTCCAGGTGATAGAGATGTAGAAAAAGTACTTTTAACTACTGTAAAAAAAATTAATCTTTCTCAGAATTTTTTCAACAAATTTTTCACACACAATTTATTTTTCCAAATTTTCTACTTCTCCTTGAGATAAATAAGTCAGATTGCTTTTTATCAAGAAACATTGCCTATTTTATAAACATTTCTTTAAAAACTTCTAGCATATATGTAATGTTTCCTATCATTTTAATCTTCTTAGTACTATCATTAGAGTTTTAATTTTAAATTTCCATTGCTATTAGTGATTTTTAACCTAGTAAAATTTGTAAAAATGTCTACATTTCAGTGGTCTACTGAGATTATTTTTAACCATATTTTTGCTTTTCTGGTAAGAATATATCCTATGTGTATATTTGGAAACTTACTGAGATTTTATTTGTTGCTTCTTAAAAAAATAATCAACTTTAAAAATTCACAAGGCTATAAATGCTGTAGTTTCTACTTTTTAAGTACAAAGTTTGATATACTATTATTGAGTTAACCTTATTAATTAATTTCAATATAGCACAAACAAGTTTAAATAGAACTTCCTCTGGAAAGCATTCCATGAACAGTGCCTGACCACATACTAGATAATTTTGCCATAGTATCTTTAATTTAATTATTTACTTTTAAATTTTTATTTTATATTGGACTATAGTTGATTTACAATGTTGTGTTAGTTTCAGGTATATAGCAAAGTGAATCAGTTATACATATACATATTCTTTTTCAAATTCTTTTCCCATTTAGGTTATTACAGAATATTGAGCAGAGTTCCCTGTGCTATACAGTAGGTCCACGTTGGTTATCTATTTTAAATATAGATTCCTCTTATAAGCGACATCATATATTTGTCTTTCTCTGTCCGACTTCACTTAGTATGATAATCTCCAGGTCCATCCATGTTACTGCAAATGGCATTAATTCACTTTTTCTAATGGCTGAGTAATATTTCATTGTATATATGTACCACATCTTCTTTATCCATTCATCTGTCAATGGACATTTAGGTTGCTTACTTTTGAACCATGTTTTCCTCCATATATATGCCCAGGAGTGGGATTGATGAATCTTGTGATAACTCTATTTGTAGTTTTTTAAGGAATCTCCATACTGTTCGCCATAGTGGCTGTACCAATTTATATTCCCACCAACAGTGTAGGAGGGCTCCCTTTTCTCCACACCCTCTTCAGCATTAATTGTTTGTAGATATTTTGATGATGGCCATTCTGACTGGTGTGAGGTGATATCTTATTGCAGGTTTTTTTGGGGTTTTTTTTTGCGGTACACGGGCCTCTGACTGTTGTGGCCTCTCCTGTTGAGGAGCACAGGCTCCGGACGCACAGGCCCAGTGGCCATGGCTCACGGGCCCAGCCGCTCCGCGGCTTGTGGGATCTTCCCGGACCGGGGCACGAACCCGCGTCCCCTGCATCAGCAGGTGGACTCTCAACCACTGCACCACCAGGGAAGCCCTTATTGTAGTTTTGATTTACATTTCTCTAATCATTAGTTACACTGAACATCTTTTCAGGTGCCTCTTGGCCATGTGTATGTCTTCTTTGGAGAAATGTCTGTTTAGGTCTTCAGCCCATTTTTGATTGGGTTGTTTATTTTTTTGATATTGAGCTGCATGAGCTGTTTGTATATTTTGGTGATGAATCCCTTGTCGGTAGCATTGTTTACCTTCTGTGGGTTGTCTTTTTGTTTTGTTTATGATCTCCTTTGCTGTGCAAAAGCTTTTCAGTTTAATTAGGTCTCATTTATATATTTTTGTTTTTATTTCTATTACTCTAAGAGATAGGTTGAAAAAGATATTGCTGCAATTTATGTCAAGGAGTGTTCTACCTATGTTCCTCTAAGAGTTCTATAGTATCCAGTCTTACATTTGTGGTCTTTAATCCACTTTGGGTTTATTTTTTGTATGGAGCTAGAGAGTTTTCTACTTTTATTGTTTTACATGTAGATGTCCAGTTTTCCCATTTGTTGAAAAGAATGTCTTTTCTTCATTGTATAGTCTTGCCCCCTTTGTCATAGATTAATTGACCATAGGTGCGTGGGTTTATTTCTGAACTTTCTATCCTGTTCCACTGATCTATATTTCTGTTTCTGTGCTAGTGCCATACTGTTTTGATTACTGTAGATTTCTAGTACAGTCTGAAGTCAGGGAGCCAGATTCCTCTAGCTCTGTTTCTCTTTCTCAAGTATCCTTTAATTCCTCTACTTAGCACTTTTTAAACTAATGGTGACTATATATAATATTGTTTTTCCATATTAAACTCAAAATCTCAATTTAGAGGCCAGAGACCCTATTTATCTTGCATGTATTTGTAAGTTTTGTATGTTGATTATGTATTGTGTCTACATGTATGGCATGTATATGTACTACTTAGTGCCTAGCATATGTCTGTGAGGTGTGGTGTTAGGCAGAGTAGATTTCAGTGTAGATAAATCATATCTGAAATGAGAGTGAAGCATCTAAAGGAAGATGACAATAGGAGCTGAATATTTGAGTCTAGTGATAAGAAAAGCAGATTGTGCTAGAAATGTACATTTAAAAAGTGGAAACAGGAGGTAAAAACATAATTATTCTTTTAAAAAGTGAAGAAGTATGTATGGAAAAATCAGGAACACGTATGTCCAAGAGGCTAAGAGCAGAGAGCAAGTATTTGAAGGAGGAGCTGACTGGGTCTAATGAGATGTGCAGAGAGACAGAGAAGTAACTGGATGAAACTTTGGACCAGTGAGGGTCTTCTGGTATCATATTTTTCACAAATGGGAAAAACCATGGAAATAATCATTTGAGATTGAAGATGCAGCAGAAAAAATAAAGGAGTGTTGCCCTGTAAAGGTAAGAAAGAATGAACCTCAGAGTACATGTAGAGACACTGGTGTTTGGTAGGAGATGCACACTTCTTCCTCGGTCACAGAGAGGAAGTGTAGAAAGTGCTGATACAAGCAGGTTGAGCATTTCAGGGAGTAAACTATCAATATATTCAAAGCCATTAGACCAACATTTTTAAGAAATAAAAGCTGAATATAAAATGTGATATGTAGTACAATTTTTAAAATTATTTTTCCAGTACATTTTTTAACATCATATCCAATTATTTAATAAATTTCCTAAAGCACTGTCTCTTTTCTATTACCACATACCTGTAGTAACAACAATAGCTAACATTTTGATGGTTTTTAACATCATGGGCTAGGCAGTGCATCAAGAATTTTTACATATTTTAACTCTTCTAATTTTCATCACAACTTTATAAGGTAAGTACCATTATTATCCCCATTTTATACATGAGAAAACTGAGTACATACAGAGAGCAATTATTCAAACATAAGCAAACTATTATGATCCTCTGAGCATTCATAGGCAATCACTTGAGTCATTTAACATGAATAATCGATCATATTCCAGTATATTTTATTTCATTATTATTATTATTTTAATAGGCCTGTATTGGAGTATAATTGTTTCACAATACTGTGTAAGTTTCTGTTGTACACCAAAGTGAA
This sequence comes from Grampus griseus, assembly GCF_964374135.1. NCBI lineage: Eukaryota > Metazoa > Chordata > Mammalia > Artiodactyla > Delphinidae > Grampus > Grampus griseus. The sequence goes on along the minus strand of NC_139009.1, from coordinate 66,004,637 downwards.
TCAGCCATATACATACATATGTCCCCATATCCCCTCCCTCTTGAGCCTCCCTCCCACTTCCCCATCCCACCCCTCTAGCTCGCAAAGCACCGAGCTGATCTCCCTGTGCTATGCTGCTGCTTCCCACTAGCTAATTATTTTACATTCGGTAGTGTATATATGTCGATGCTACTCTCACTTCATCCCAGCTTACCCTTCCCCCTCCCAGTGTCCTCAAGTCCATTCTTTACGTCTACCTCTTTATTCCTGCCATGCAACTAGATTCTACAGTACTACTTTTTTTTTGGATTTCATATATATGTGTTAGCATATGGTATTTGTTTATCTCTTTCTGACTTACTTTATATGACAGACTCTAGATCCATCCACCTCACTACAAATAACTCAATTTTTATGTTTCTTTATATAGCTGAGTAATATTCCATTGTATATATGTGCCACATCTTCTTTATCAATTCATTTGATGATGGACACTTATATTGTTTCCATCTCCTGGTTATCATAAACAGTGCTGCAATGAACATTGTGGTACACACCTCTTTTTGAATTATAGTTTTCTCAGGACATATGCCCAGTAGTGGGAATGCTGGGTCATATGGTAGTTCTATTTTTAGTTTTTCAAGGAATCTCCATACTGTTCTCTATAGTGGCTGTATCAATTAACATTCCCACCAACAGTGCAAGAAGGCTCTCTTCTCACCACACCCTTTACAACATTTACAGTTTCTAGATTTTTTGATAATGGCCATTCTGACCAGCGTGAGGTGATATCTCATTGTAGTTTTGATTTGCATTTCTCTAATAATTAGTGATGTTGAAAAACTTTTCATGTGTCTGTAGGCCAACTGTATGTCTCCCTGAGTGAAATGTCTATTTAGGTCTTCCTCCCATTTTTTAATTGGATTTTTTGTTTCATTCTGAGTGTTTTCTTGTCTTGTTTATGGTTTCCTTTGCTGTGCAAAAGCTTTTAAGTTTAATTCCCATTTCTTTATTTTGTTTTTATTTCTGTTACTCTAGGAGATGGGTCATAAAAGATCTTAATGTGGTTTATGTCAAAAAGTGTTTTTCCTATGTTTCCCTCCGAGAATTTTGTAGTGTCTGGTCTTATATTCAGGTCTTTAATCATTTGGAGTTTTGTGGGGTTTTTTACCTTTTTTTTAAATTTAATTTTATTTTTTTATACAGCAAGTTCTTATTAGTTATCCATTTTATACATATTAGTGTATACATGTCAATCCCAATCTCCAATTCATCACACTACCAACCCCCACTCCACTTTCCCCCCTTGGTGTCCATACATTTGTTCTGTACATCTGTGTCTCAATTTCTGCCCTGCAAAATGTTTCATCTGTACCATTTTTCTAGGTTCTACATATATGCATTAATATACGATATTTGTTTTTCTCATTGACTTACTTCATTCTGTATGACAGTCTCTAGATCCATCCATGTCTCTACAAATGACTCAATTTCGTTCCTCTTAATGACTGAGTAATATTCCATTGTATATATGTACCACATCTTCTTTATCCATTTGACTGTCGATGGGCATTTAGGTTGCTTCTGTGTCCTGACTAATGTAAACAGTGCTGCAATGAACATGGGGGTGCATGTGTCTTTTTGAATTATGGTTTTCTCTGGGTATATGCCCAGTAGTGGGATTGCTGGTTCATAGGGTAATTCTAATTTTAGTTTTTTAAAGAACCTCCATACTGTTCTCCATAGTGACTGTATCAATTTACATTCCCACCAACAGTGCAAGAAGGTTCTCTTTCCTCCACACCCTCTCCAGCATTTGTTGTTTGTAGATTTTCTGATGATGCTCATTCTAACTGGTGTGAGGTGACACCTCATTGTAGTTTTGATTTGCATTTCTCTAATAATTAGTGATGTTGAGCAGCTTTTCCTGTGCTTCTTGGCGACCTGTATGTCTTCTTTGGAGAAATGTCCATTTAAGCTTTCTGCCCATTTTTGGATTGGGTTGTTTGGTTTTTTTTTAATATTGAGCTGTATGAACTGTTTATATATTTTGGAGATTAATCATTTGTCCATTGATGCTTTTGAAAATATTTCCCCCCATTCGAGGGTTGTCTTTTCATCTTGTTTGTAGTTTCCTTTGCTTTGCAAAAGCTTTTAAGTTTCATTAGGTCCCTTTTGTTTTTATTTCCATTACTCTAGGAGGTGGTTCAAAAAAGATCTTGCTGTGATTTATGTCAAAGAGTGTTCTTCCTATGTTTTCCTCTGAGAGTTTTATAGTGTCAGGTCTTACATTTAGGTCTTGAATCCATTTTGAGTTTATTTTTGTGTATGGTGTTAGGGAGTGTTCTAATTTCATTCTTTTACATGTAGATGTCCAGTTTTTCCAGCTCCACTTATTGAAGGGACTGTCTTTTCTCCATTGTATATCCTTGTCCCCTTTGTCATAGATTAGTTGACCATAGGTGTGTGGGTTTATCTCTGGGCTTTCTATCCTGTTTCTTTGATCTATATTTCTGTTTTTATGCCAGCACCATATTGTCTTGATTACTGCAGCTTTGTAGTATAGCCTGAAGTCAGGGAGCTTGATTCCTCCAGCTCCATTTATTCCCTCAAGACCACTTTGGCCATTCGAGGTCTTTTGCATCTCCATACAAATTTTAAGATTTTTTGTTCTAATTCTGTAAAAATGTCATTGGTAAATTTGATAGGGATTGCATTGAATCTGTAGATTCCTTTGGGTAGTATAGTCATTTTCACAATATTGATTCTGCCAATCCAAGAACATGATATATCTCTCCATCTGTTTGTATCATCTTTAATTTCATTCAGCAATGTCTTATACTTTTCTGCATACAGGTCTTTTGTCTCCCTAGGTAGGATTATTCCTGGTATTTTATTCTTTTCATTTCAGTGGTAAATGGGAGTGTTTCCTTAATTTCTCTTTCAGATTTTTCATCATTAGTGTATAGGAATGCAAGAGGTTTCCATGCATTAATTTTGTATCTGACAATTTTACCAAATTCATTGATTATCTCCAGTAGTTTTCTGGTAGCATCTTTAGGATTCTCTATGTATAGTATCATGTCCTCTGCAAACAGTGACAGTTTTACTTCTTTTCCTATTTGCATTCCTTTTATTTCTTTTCTTCTCTGATTGCCGTGGCTAGGACTTTCAAACTTTGTTGAATAATAGTGGTGAGAGTAGACATCCTTGTCTTATTCCTGATCTTAGAGGAAACACTTTCAGTTTTTCCCATTGAGCATGATGTTTGCTGTTGTTTTGTCATATATGGCCTTAATTATGTTGAGATAGGTTCCCTCTATGCTCACTTTCTGGAGAGTTTTTATCATAAATGGGTATTGAATTTTGTCAAAAGCTTTTTCTGCATATATTAAGATGATCATATGTTTTTTCTTCTTCAACTAGTTAATATGGTGTATCATATTGTTTGATTTGCGTATATTGAAGAATCCTTGTATCCCTGGGATAAATCCCACTTGATCATGGTGTATGAGCCTTTTAATGTATTGTTGGATTCTGCTTGCTAGTATTTTGTTGAGGATTTTTGCATCTATGTTCATCACTGATATTGGTCTGTAATGTTCTTTTTTTGTAGTATCTTTCTCTGGTTTTGGTATCAGGGTGATGGTGACCTCATAGATTGTGTTTGGGAGTATTCCTTCCTCTGCAAATTTTTGGAAGAGTTTGAGAAGGGTGGTGGTTAGCTCTTCTCTAAATGTTTGATAGAATTCACCTGTGGTGCCATCTGGTCCTGGACTTTTGTTTGTTGGAAGATTTTTAATCACAGTTTCAATTTCATTACCTGTGATTGGTCTGTTCATATTTTCTGTTTCTTCCTGGTTCAGTCTTGGAAGGTTATAACTTTCTAAGAATTTGTCCATTTCTTCCAGGTTGTCCATTTTATTGGCATAGTGTTGCTTGTAGTAGTCTTTAGGATGCTTTGTATTTCTGTGGTGTCTGTTGTAACTTCTCCTTTTTCATTTCTAATCTCATTTAGTTCAGTCCTCTTTTTCTTGATGAGTCTGACTAATGGTTTATCAATTTTGTTTATCTTCTCAAAGAACTAGCTTTTAGTTTTATTGATCTTTGCTATTGTCTTCTCAGTTTCTATTTCATTTTTTTCTGCTCTGATCTTTAGGGTTTCTTTCCTTTCAGTAACTTTGAGTTTTTTTGTTCTTCTTCCTCTACTTCCTTTAGGTGTAAGGTTAGGTTGTTTATTTGAGATGTTTGTTGTTTCTTGAGGTAGGATTGTATTGCTATAAACTTCCCTCTTAGAACTGCTTTGGCTGCATCCCATAGGTTTTCAATCATCGTGTTTTCATTGTCATTTTTCTCTAGGTGATTTTTGTTTTCCTTTTTTGATTTCTTCAGTGATCTCTTGGTTATTTAGTAACGTATTGTTTAGCCTCCATGTATTTGTGTTTTTTACGTTTTTTTCCATGTAATTCATTTCTAATCTCATAGCATTGTGGTCAGAAAAGATGCTTGATATGAATTCAGTTTTCTTAAATTTACTGATGCTTGATTTGTGACCCAAGATGTGATCTATCCTGGAGAATGTTCCATGTGCACTTGAGAAGAAAGTGTAATATGTTGTTTTTGAATGGAATGTCCTATAAATATCAATTAAATCTATCTGGCCTATTGTGTATTTAAAGCTTGTGTTTCCTTATTAATTTCTGTCTGGATGATCTGTCCAATGTTGTAAGTGAGGTGTTAAAGTCCCCCACTATTATTGTGTTACTGTCGATTTCCTCTTTTAAAGCTGTTAGCAGTTGCCTTATGTATTGAGGTGTTCCTATGTTGGGCACATATGTAATTATAATTGTTATATTTTCTTCTTGGATTGATCCCTTGATCATTATGTAGTGTCCTTTCTTGTCTCTTGTAACATTCTTCATTTTAAAGTCTATTTTATCTGATATGAGTATTGCTACTCCAACTTTCTTTTGATTTCCATTTGCATGGAATATCTTTTTCCATCTCCTCACTTTCAGTCTGTATGTGTGCCTAGGTCTGAAGTGGGTCTCTTGTAGACAGCATGTATATGGGTTTTGCTTTTGTGTCATACAGTGAGCCTGTGTCTTTTGGTTGGAGCATTTAATCCTTTCACGTTTAAGGTAATTATCAATATGTATGTTCCTATAACAATTTTCTTAATTGTATTGGGTTTGTTTCTGTAGTTTCTTTTCTTCTCTTGTGTTTCCCACTTAGAGAAGTTCCTTTAGCATTTGTTGTACAGCTGGTTTTGTGGTGCTGTGTTCTCTTTGTTTTTGTCTGTAAAGCTTTTGATTTCTCCATCAAATCTGAATGAGATCCTTGCCAGGTAGAGTAATCTTGGTTGTAGGTTCTTCCCTTTCATCACTTAAATATGTCATGCCATTCCCTTCTGGCTTGTAGAGTTTCTACTGAGAAATAAGCTGTTAACCTTATGGGAGTTCCCTTGTATGCTATTTGTCATTTTTCCCTTGTTGCTTTCAATAATTTTTCTTTGTCTTTAATGTTTGCTAATTTGATTACTATGTATCTCAGCGTGTTTCTCCTTGTGTTTATCCTGTATGGGACTCTCTGGGCTTCCCAGACTTGGGTGCCTATTTCTTTTACTATGTTAGGGAAGCTTTTGACTATAATCTCTTCAAATATTTTCTCGGGTCTTTTCTCTCTCTTCTCTTTCTGATATCCCTAAAATGCGAATGTTGTTGCATTTAATGTTGTCCCAGAGGTCTCTTAGGCTGTCTTAATTTCTTTTCATCCTTTTTTCTTTATTCTGTTCTGCAGCAGTGAGTTCCACCATTCTGTGTTCCAGGTCACTTATCCCTTCTTCTGCCTCAGTTATTCTGCTGTTGATTCCTTCTCATGTATTTTTCATTTCAGTTATTGTATTGTTCACCTATGTTTGTTTGTTCTTTAATTCTTCTAAGTCTTTGTTAAACATTTCTTGCATCTTCTTGATCTTTGCTTCCATTATTTTTCAGAGGTCCTGGATCATCTTCACTATCATTATTCGGAATTCTTTTTCTGGACGGTTGCCTACTTCTCCACTTCTTTTAGTTGTTTTTCTGGGGTTTTATCTTGTTTCTTCAACTGGTACATAGCTCTCTGCCTTTTCATCTTGTCTATCTATCTGTGAATGTGGTTTTTGTTCCACAGGCTGCAGGATTGTAGTTGTTCTGGCTTCTGCTGTCTGCCCTCTGGTAGATGAGACTACCTAAGAGGCTTGTGCAAGTTTCCTGATGGGAGGGACTTGTGGTGGGTAGGGCTGGCTGTTGCTCTGGTGGGCAGATCTCAGTAAAACTTTAATCCAAATGTCTGCTAATGGGTGGGGCTGTGTTACCTCCCTGTTGGTTGTTTGGTCTGCGGTTACCTAACACTGGAGCCTACCCAGGTTCTTTAGTGGGGTTAATGGCGGACTCTAGGAGGCCTCACACCAAGGAATACTTCCCAGAACTTCTGCTGCCAGTGTCCTTGTTCTCATGGTGAGACACAGCCACCACCTGCCTCTGCAGCAGACCCTCCACCACTAGCAGGCATGTCTGGTTCAGTCTCCTATGGGGTCACGCTCCTTCCCCTGGGTCCTGATGCACATACTACTTTGTGTGTGCCCTCCAAGAGTGGAGTCTCTGTTTCCCCTATTCCTGTCGAAGTCTTCCAATCAAATACCGCTAGCTTTCAAAGTCTGATTCTCTAGGAATTCCTCCTCCCGTTGCCAGACGCCCTGGTTGGAAAGCCTGACGTGAGGCTCAGAACCTTCACTCCAGTGGGTGGACTTCTCTTGTATAAGTGTTCTCCAGTTTGTGAGTCACCCACCCAACAGTTATGAGATTTGATTTTATTGTGATTGTGCCCCTCTTACCGTCTCATTGTGACTTCTCCTTTGTCTTTGGATGTGGGTTATTTTTCTGGTTAGTTCCAGTGTCTTCCTGTCGATGATTGTTCAGCAGTTAGTTGTGATTCTGGTGCTCTTGCAAGAGGGAGTGAGAGCACATCCTTCTACTCCACCATCTTGAACCAATCCCCCCTGGAGTTTACTTTTGTGTATGGTGTAAGGTAGTGTTCAAATTTCATTCTTTTACATGTAGCTGTCCAGTTTTACCAGACGCACTTATTGAAGAGGCTGTCTTTTCTCCATTGTATGTTCTTGCCTCCTTTGTCATAAATTAGGTGACCATGTGTCCGTGGGTTTGTCTCTGGGCATTTTATCCTGTACCATTGACCTATATTTCTGTTTTTTTGCCAGTACATACTCTCTTGATTACTGTAGCTTTGTGGTATAGTTTGAAGTTGGAGAGCCTGATTCCTCCAACTCATTTTTCTTTCTCAAGATTGCTTTGGTTATTTGGGGTCTCCTGTGTTTCCATACTAATTGTAAAATTTGTAATTCAAATTCTGTGAAGAATGCCATTGGTAGTTTGATAAGGATTGCGTTGAATCTGTAGATTGCTTTGGGTCATACAGTCATTTTCACAATATTGATTTTTTCCAATCCAAGAACATGGTACACTCCTCCATCTGTTTATGTCATCTTTGATTTCTTTCATAACTGTCTTATACTTTTCTGCATACAGGTCTTTTATTTCCTTAGGTAGGTTTATTCCTAGGTATTTTATTCTTTTTGTTGTAATGGTAAAGGGAGTATTCCTTAATTTCTCTTTCTGATTTTTCATTGTTGGTGTATAGGAATGCCAGAGATATCTGTGAATTAATTTTGTATCCTTCAACCTTACCAAATTCATTGATTAGTTTTAGTAGTTTTCTGATGTCATCTTTAGGATTTTCTATGTATAGTATCATGTCATCTGCAAACAGTGACAGTTTTTACTTCTTTGCCAATTTGTGTTCATTTTATTTCTTTTTCTTCTCTGAATGCCGTGTCTAGGACTTCCAATACTATGTTGAATAAGAGTGGTGAGAGTGGACATCCTTACCTTGTTCCTGATCTTAGTGAAAATACTTTCAGTTTTTCACCATTGAGTATGATGCTTGCTGTGGGTTTATCATATATGGCCTTTATTATGTTGAGGTAGGTTCCCTCTATGCTCATTTTCTGGAGAGTTTTTATCATAAACTGGTGCTGAATTCTGTCAAAAGTTTTTCTGCATCTATTGAGATGATCATATGTTTTTTTCTTATTCCTTAATTTGTTAATGTGGTGTATCACATTGATTGACCTGCATATATTGAAGAATCCTTGCATCCCTGGGATAAATCCTACTTGATCATGGTGTATGATCCTTTTAATGTGCTGTTGGATTCTGTTTGCTAGTATTTTGTAGGAGATTTTTGCATCTATGTTCATCAGTGATATTGGTGTATAATTACCTTTATTTGTAGTATCTTTTTTCTGGTTTTGGTATCAGGGTGATGGTGGCTTCATAGAATGAATTTGGGAGTGTTTCTCCCTCTGCAAATTTTTGGAAGAGTTTGAGAAAGATGAGTGTTAGCTCTTCTCTAAATAAGAAAAAAAAAAAAAAAATTTAAGAGATTATAGCTGAAAACTTCCCTAACATGGGAAAGGAAATCTTCACCCCAGTCCAGGAAGAACAGATAGTCCCATACAGGATAAACCCTAGGAAAAACATACCAAGACACAAATTAATCATATAATAAAAATGAAATTCAAAGAAAAAATATTAAAAGCAGTAAGGGAGGGCTTCCCTGGTGGTGCAGTGGTTGAGGGTCCGCCTGCAGATGCAGGGGATGTGGGTTCGTGCCCCGGTCCGGGAAGATCCCACATGCCATGGAGTGGCTGGGCCCATGAGCCATGGCCGCTGAGCCTGCGCGTCCGGAGCCTGTGCTCCGCAACGGGAGAGGCCACAACAGTGAGAGGCCCGCGTACCGCAAAAAAAAAAAAAAAAAAAAAAAAAAAAAAGCAGCAAGGGAAAAACAAAAAATAATCCCCATAAGGTTATCAGATGATTTTTCAGCAGAAACTCTGCAGGCCAGAAGGGACTGTCGGGACATACAAAGAGTGATAAAAGAGTTCAACCTACAACCAAGATTACTCTATGCCTGTGAAGCCATCTCTTCCTGGACTTTTGTTTGCTGGAAGATTTTTAATTATGGTTTTAATTTCATTACTTGTGATAAGTCTTTTCATATTTTCTAATTCTTCCTGGTTCAGTCTTGGAATATTGTACCTTTCCAAAAATTTGTCCATTTCTTCATGGTGGTCCATTTATTGGTATATAGTTGTTTGTAGTAGTGTCTTATAAATCTTTGTATTTCTGCAGTGCCAGTTGTGATTTCTCCTTTTTCATTTCTAATTTTATTAATTTGCGTCCACTCTCTTTTTTTCTTGATGAGTCTGGCTAAAGGTTTTTCATTTTTGTTTATCTTCTCAATGAACTACCTTTTAGTTTTATTGATCTTTGCTATTGTTTTCTTCATTTCTGTTTCATTTATTTATGCTCTGATCTTTATGATTTCTTTCATTATACTGACTTTGGAATTTCTTTGTTCTTCTTTCTCTAGTTTTTTTTTTTTTAAGTATAGGGTAGATTGTTCATATGAGATTTTTCTTTTTTCTTGAGGTGAAAATGAATTGCTATAAACTTCCCTCTTAGAATTTCTTTTTGTGTCCCATAGGTTTGGGGTCATCATGTTTTCATTGTCATTTGTTTCTATGTATTTTAAAATTCCTTCTTTGATTTCTTTAGTGATCTCTTGGTTATTTAGCAGTGCACTGTTTAGCCTCCATGTATTTGTGTTTTTTAAAGTTTTTTTGTCCCTGTAATTGATTCCCAATCTCATAGCATTGTGGTCAGAAAAGATTCTTGATACAATTTCAATTTTCTTAAATTTTCCGAACCTTGATTTGTGACCCAAGTTGTGATCTATCCTGGAGAATGTTCTGTGTGCACTTGTGCAGAAAGTGTATTCTGCCTCTTTAGGGGTGAATGTTCTATAAATATCAATTAAATCTACCTGGCCTGTCATGCTATTTAAAGCTTGTGTTTTCTTATTTATATTCTATTTGGATGATCTGTCCATTGGTGTAAGTGGGGTGTTAAAGTCCCCTACTATTATTGTGTTACTATCAATTTCTCCTTTCATGGTTGTTAGCATTTGCCTTATGTATTGAGGTGCTCCTACATTGGGTGCATAAACATTTATAATTGTTACATCTTCTTCTTGGATTGATCCTTTGATTATTATGTTCTGTCGCTCCTTTCTCTTTTAACAGTCTTTTTTTAAAGTCTATTTTATCTAATACGAGTATTGTTACTCTAGTTTTCTTTTGATTTCCATTTACATGGAATATCTTTTTCCATCCCTTCACTTTCAGTCTGTATGTGTCCCTAGGTCTGAAGTGAGTCTCTTGTACACAGCATATATATGGGTCTTGTTTTTGTATCCATTTAACCAGTCTGTGTCTTTTGGTTGGGGCATTTAATCCATTTACATTCAAGGTTATTATCAATATGTATGTTCATATTACCATTTTTTTAAATTGTTTTGGGTTTGTTTTTGTGGGTCATTTTCTTCTCTTGTGCTTCCTGCTTAGAGAAGTTTCTTTAGCATTTGTTGTAAAGTTGGTTTTGTGGTGCTGAATTCTCTTAGCTTTTGGTTGTCTGAAAAGCTTTTAATTTCTCTGTTGAATCTGAATGAGATCCTTACTGGATAGAGTAATCTTGGTTGTAGGTTTTTCTCTTTCATCCCTTTAAATATATTGTGCCACTCTGTTCTGGCCTGCAGAATTTCTGCTGAAAAATCAGCTGATAATGTTATGGGGATTCTTTGTATGTTATTTTTTTGGTTTTCCCTTGCTGTTTTTAATATTTTTTCTTTGAATTTTATTTTTGTTAGTTTGATTAATATGTGCCTTGGTGTGTTTTTCCTAGGGTTTATCCTGTATGGAACTCTCTGTGCTTCCTGGACTTGAATGACTATTTCCTTTCCAATGTTAGGGAAATTTTCAACTATAATCTCTTCAAATATTTTCTCAGACCCTTTCTTCTTTTCTTCTTCTTCTGGAATCCTTGTAATTTGAATGTTGGTGCATTTAGTGTTTTCCCAGAGGTCTCTGAAATTGTCTTCAATTCTTTTTCCTTTATTCTGTTCCTTGGCAGGTATTTCTACCATTTTGTCTTCCAGATCACTTATTCATCTTCTGCTTCAGTTATTCTCTTATTGATTCCTTCTAGTGTATTTTTCATTTCAGTTATTTTGTTATGCATCTCTGTTTGTTCTTTAGCTCTTCTAGGTCTTTGTCTTTGTTAATCTTTTCTTGTATTTTCTCAATCCATGCCTCCATTTTATTTCTGAGATTTTGGATCATCTTTACTATCATTACTCTGAATTCTTTTTTAGGAAGGTTGCCTATTTCTTCTTCATTTATTTGGTCTTGTAGGTTTTTACATTGCTCCTTCACCTGTGACATATTTTTTTGCTATCTCTTTTTTTTTTTTATGAGTGGGATTGTGTTCTTGTCTTACTGGTTGTTTGGCCTGAGGCTTCCAACACTGGAGTTTGTAGGCTGTTTGGTAGAGCTGGGTCTTGTTGCTGAGGTGAGGACCTCAATGAGACCTTTTTCTGATGACTATTCCCTGGGATCTAAGGTTCTGTGTTAGTCCAGTCATTCAGACTAGGTGCTCCCACCACAAGAGCTTCAGCCTGACCCCTGGCTCGTGAACCAAGATCCAGCAAGCTGTGTAGGGTGGCAAAAAAAAAAAAAACAAAGTAAAAAGTAAAATTAGACTAGGAAACTAACAGATATCTTAGAAAGAATATAAAAATATAGATGAATCAACAACCAGAAGGTACTACAGTACCACAATAATAAAAAAGAGGAGGAGGGAAATAAAAGGGAGGGAAAGGCCTTGGTTGTGGAGGGCAGGGCCTAAGCAAGGGTGAGGTTTGTGCGGTGGGTGTGTCCTATGCTTAGGACCCACAGGGCTGGAAAAGGCCCTGGGGGCTGGGAGGGGTGGGGCTTAATCTCAATGGAACAGAAGGGGCCCCTGGCGTTCCCCCCACCCCTGGTCTCAGAAGGTTGGGAACCTCATCTGGGAATCCAGCAGGCTTCCCGTGCTCAAGTGGGCAGAACAAATCTCTCGTCTCCTCTCCTGCTTCTCCAGTCCCAGAGACAACTTCATGCTTGCCTCTCTTGTTCTCCCCTTGGCCTCCTTCCTATGCCCCCCAGGACCATGTGGCCAGGGGGGAGGGAGGCCTTGGAGGGCAGGGGAAAGGTCTGGGAGCTCAGCAAGCTCTCTGGGCCTGAGTACATGGGGCAAACACCCTCCACTCCTCTCCCGTTCCTACCAGAGGGCCCCTCCCACCTGCCTCTCCTGATCTCCTCTGCCTCTGTCCTATGACCTGGTGTGGGAAGATGCCGAGTTAGCATCTCCCCACAACTAGGACACCTGTCAGCCACTGGCGGGGGTCCCTGATGCCCAAGGAAATCAGAGGAACCCCCAAGTGAACCAGTAGGACATGGGGGTACTGAGAGGGGAGAAGTGGAGGCCAGACAGGATCAGCAACCCTGAGACCAGGGAGATCAGGAGGGACAGGTGGGAGGGGCCCTTCAGGAGGAGCCAGAAATATGGAGTACAATTTAAATCTAATAAAAACTATTAAAAAGACAAAGAAAATACAATATTTAGAAAAAGACAGTATTTGTAACTCATATTTTAAAAAATGATCTTGTGGGCTTCCCTGGTGGCGCAGTGGGTGAGAGTCCGCCTGCCGATGCAGGGGACGTGGGTTCGTGCCCTGGTCCGGGAAGATCCCACGTGCCGCGGAGCAACTGGACTGGTGAGCCATGGCCACTGAGCCTGTGTGTCCGGAGCCTGTGCTCCACAATGGGAGAGGCCACAACAGTGAGAGGTCTGTGTACCGCAAAAAAAAAAAAAAAAAAAAATCTTGTGTATTTATATATTATCATGAGAGGTATGGAATACTACTTAACTAAAAGAAAATATTTTAAACTGACTTACTCTTCTCCCTGTGATTTTTCTCCAAAAGCTTCTAATTTGCATGCTTTTATGGAGAACATATTTTTCATTATTGTTTTTACTCATTTCAGTGGTGATGCTAAAATAGTCAGAGCTTTTGCTTGTTAAGGGATGGGGAATTAAAAAATAAAAATAAATAAAAATAAATATCTATGTTCAATGATCTCACAGGGAAATCTGGCTCTTAAATGGCACCTCAACTGTCCCATCTCTAGGCAAGGGGGCTGGGCACCCTGGGCATTTCTGAGTATGATGGCCTCTGATATAGGAAAGGTATATCTCTGAGCATTTTAGCAGCCATGGAGAGGCACATCTGCAGTAAATTGGAGCTGGATGAGGCAACTGCATTTCTACTACGATGGACAATGAAAAAAGACCTGTCCTGGGGAGTCAGAGTCCTCATTCTGCTTTTAATCAGGACAAGAATCCCTTTCTTCATGGTAAAAAAAAAACATTTGGGTTAAATAACTTCTAAAGTTACTTTCAGCAATGCGTTTTGGTAGAAAGACCATGTACTTTTTAGTGAAAAGTCTGTTCAAATTGTTGTCCACCAGTAATTAGTTTACTTCTGGTTTCAGTATTTTTAATAATATAAAATATGAATGGTAATTCCTAAACCAAATTATCTGGATTTATCTAATAAATCCCTTGGTGTAGTCATCATTAATAAATGATTATTTATTGAGATAAATAATTTACATGTTAAAATAATTTACATGTTACCTCCTTATATGACTTTGGTTCTGTGGTTCAGATAAAAATACCACCATTTAAAGCTACTGGTACGCTTTGAGTATACGTGTGTTTCTAAGACCACTTTTAGTTTTTCAACAAATTAGAAGGGTTTATACATCTCTTGCCTTCTTCTTGGGCTCAGTCCTTGAATATGGATCTAAAGAAATCCACAGAATTAAGTACAGTTAAAGTAGTCTAAAAGAAATTAAAAGAATTTGTCCAAATGGGAGTGCAGTAATTGTCACATTTTGTTCATTGGATGAAGAGAAAGGTATTCCAAATCTATAATCTCTGTAATACTCACTATTCTTTTTCTACTATTTTCAGAAAAAAAAAAAACCTGCTTCACTCTATATTCCTCAAATACCACTCAGCAGATCAACCTATTGTATTAAGTGTTGACTTCTATTATGATGTAATTTAATCAGTATCAGCAAGATTCTTTGCCTAAATCCCCGTGACACTGAATATATACTTACCTATTGTTGATACTTCTAATAAAACTTCACTAGCAAAACAGGCAGCCATTTTATGGACCACGGTTTGCTGATCTGATTTTTTTAATATTGTATAAACATAGTATTTATCTTAATCACTGTGCTTTTTGCTTTTCCTGAAATTTTGTATGGGGGATGAGTGCTTCAGTTACCTTACACTAGTCCTATCTCTATACAGGAGAACAGGATGTAGTCTATGAAAATAAAATGCTAATAATTAACCATCCTCTATGTAGAGTTATAGTATCAAATGTAGATCTTAGTTTAGAAAATAGAAAAAAGATAAAGATAAAAATATCATCTAAAGCCTGAGATTAATTTCTTCCTTGCAAGAAGTATGAATCAAGTATCTTCTCTAAACCTAAAATTTAATGTAATGCTAACTCTAGCATTAAATGTTTAATGCATTAACTTATGCATTTAATTCATGAAACTATCTTATTATTTATAATTATGTCATTCTCAATGTGAATTAACTTTATATATTATCAATCTAACCATAAGTTTGGATCAAAAAAGGCTAGACTAAAGGTTATATTAAATGTGTGTTAGTACTGGTTTGATATTATTTAGGAAGCTGCATAGGGAGGAAGGAATATAATAGCTTTTTAAAGTCAAATCTATCAGCCCTTGTCAATAGGTCTATATATTATTCTATTTTCAATCTTCACAATGTAATACATTTTTAAAATAGCTCTTATTATGGCTCCAAAACTTATCAGTAGCCCTTGGGGTGTTGTCGTGGGAGTTAGCAACAGCGTGGGAAAAAGTTTTCCTTGACTCATAGCTGAATATTGAGCATTAATTGCCCCATATAAATCTCTATAAAACAGTCGGAGGGATTGTATAAATGATACCTGGCTATAACAGAAGCACCTCTTGGGTTTAAAGTTATTTCTTGCCGATTAATTTTCATCCTAGAGAATTATTTCCTTTTTATAGGAGACCTATAGCATTTTAATTGAATTTAACTTTGTCGTTGTTTCTACAATCTCATTATTTCAAGTTTTTGAGAAATACAGTGCTTTCTAAGTGAATATTGGCAGGTTCTCTGATTTATTTTTTATTTGGCCACACTTACTAAGTGTTCATTCTATATAAAGTAATACACTAAACAAAGAAATAAGACTGCTACCCAGGGGCATAAAATCCAGCAAGGTAACTAAAAGATATTCACAATTTATTTCAACCCAAGGAAATCTCTGATTAGTACCACATGAGGAATGCAAGCTATATTTGTTAATGAAAGAGTAAGCACCTTCTGATGACCTTGGAGAGCTTCATGTAAGAGATAACATCTCATAACATTAGAACTGATAAATATCAGAAAAGAATATATGAAGAATGCAAGGCACCAAATCTTAATCTGAATTCCTGGGAACTAATCAGACTGAAGTTCATGGGAATGAAGGTAGGTGTGATGTTGAAGAATATTAAAACCAATTAATATTTCTTCCTTCTGTCACTTTGCAGCCTTGTGATAGTAAGCACATTACCTATTTTTTCTCTAGGTGTCAGGTCTTCATTACAAAGTAACGATAATAATAACTAATATCTATTGATTACTATATGCCAAACACTGTGTTGAATGTTTTACAAGCATTGTCTCACATAATCCTCATACAAAGCTCATAAGGTGAGTTCTCATTTTAGCCAGCTAAAGTCTGGAGAGGTTCAGTAACTTGCTTTAACTCACGCCACTTGTAAATGGCTGAGCAGGAATTAAAACTAGGTGTGTTTGACTTCAATTTCCATGGTCCTAACTGACAAACACCTGCTCTACCTAACTCTTTGGGTGAAGGTTAGTTTTAAAAGATGTATGTGACTTTGGGGCACCTACCTACCTAATCTTGAACGAGAAACAATCTCAGTGTGTAATTTTTTTTTTTTTTTTTTTTTTTTGTGGTACGCGGGCCTCTCACTGTTGTGACCTCTCCCGTTGCGGAGCACAGGCTCCTGATGCGCAGGCCCAGCGTCCAAGGCTCACGGGCCCAGCTGCTCCGCGGCACATGGGATCTTCCCAGACCAGTGCACGAACCCATGTCCCCTGCATCGGCAGGCGGACTCTCAACTACTGCGCCACCAGGGAAGCTCTCAGTGTGTAATTTAAAGTCTGTTTCTTGTTTGTACTTTAGCTTGATTTCTCCACCTCTACCAGCAACCCTAACACTCATGATCACCCCAAACATGCATTCACACACTTGTGGGACTTTGATCACTTAGCTCTCATTTGTGAATGTAAAGTAAAATGGAAATTATACTCTAAAAGTTGTGCAGGAAGGGGGTAGTATATAAATAACAGCCCCTCTGTTCATCCATTTCCAGATCCAATAGAGTAATAAAGGCATGAACCTGATGGATCAAGATATGACCTTTATCACTGATACAGCTGTTGTGAAAATTACTTTAGATCTGTGGACAAATGAGCATGCTAATAATTCATCTCATCACACTGGGAAAGGATAGATTTTCCCATCAGGAGTGGCCCCCTTATCACAAGACAGAGAACAGACTAGAACATGTGGATCTGAGCATATGTTGGCTTCTAAGAAAGCTGTCGCTAAGTCAGGCATGCTCAATTCCTTCTCCAAAGATTATTAAATATAAAGTTTATTCTTCTTCCCATGGGTGAGAATGATTGATGAGTGGGGAGTGGGAAGGTAAAGGCCAGAAGTGTTAGTTTAGGTCCATGGATTTCATTCCTGGCTGTACAGTGTGCAGTATATAGAAACCACCACCAAAGAGTTGTGTTTTTTTTTTTAATGAATCAAATGTGAGGCTCAGGCTAGTAATTCCTCCATATGAAAAATAAAGGACACAAGGAGTGAATATCACCCCATATCAATGTTATCTTATTTCCCAAATACATTGATGTAAGATGTAAAGTCACATAATACCTTTCCGGTTTTCAATTTTATTAGCAAGGAAGCAAATATTAGAATACATCTCTTGATGGAAATAATGATTACGACTTTTACATAGGGAGATACAAATTTAAAATTTACGTAGAAATCAATATCTCCCACATGTGCTTGTTTTATTTATGGCTGGAATAAGAGGGAACTGGAAAGAAGTGGAACTCCACCTGGAACCATTCCAAGGACAGACTTTTAAAGGAAACTTTATTGGGAAAAGTTTTATATGTAATTCTAATAGTCTGAGCATTACTGTTGGTATTGCCTAGCTATACCAGTAATATTTGGGAGGCAGGACAGGAACAATAATTCAGCTTTCCTTGTAGTGTTTATTTTTTTAAATATAGCTAGACATCAGCTGATTATAAATCAATTGTTCAAAGATATTTTCACCAAAATATAATTTTTATGTGAAATCCCTCATGAGTTTTCAATTCTCTCTGTGGAGACTTTGTGAGAGGTAAATAATGGGCATGAGTCTCAGTGCTGCCACTTCCTTCCCTATGAATCCTAGGGCAGGTCAGCATTATTCTTTTCATGGCTGTGTTTTCCCATTTTTAAAAAAGGAGATAATAATTCATATTTTGAAAAGACGTGAATATTTTTTAAAGTAATGCATGTAAAGTTTGCTTAGTTTTGTGTGTGTGTGAAAGAGGATATGAATAAGATGAGTTTGAATAAGGTAAATTTCTAATAAACTCACTCACATTGAAGAATTATGGATCATGATTTTCTAGCTCCAAGGAAAAGTAGACTGTTTTTCATGAGTGAATTAAGAGGAATGAGGTACAATGTATTAATAATACTTGTAAACATTCAAGGAGAATACTAAAATCTTTAGGCATTAATAAAATTGTAGTGCTTTATTAGTCTGTGTGCTATGAAAGTGACTCTAATTTTTTATTTAGATATGTAGTTTATTTTAATATATTTTCATAATTTTCATTAAAATTATTAACAAAATACTTTTTGATGGAAGAAAAATTTAATGCACAAATGGAGAAAAGGAAAATAACATTAATTCTACAATCTTTATGTAGCCATATGTAATTTTGGTTGCTCATACGACACTTGGGACAATTCAAATCTTTTTGCAATTGTTTCTTCTGTGGTTTCAAGATAGCTTGTCATTGCTTTAACTTTTTATTCCAATTTTATAACTTTTTTTTTAAAGCATTTTTTATTCATTTACCTTGGCTAGTACTTTCATAACAGGGGATAAGTCAGATATTTTTTTCTCTCATTGATTTTAATGAGAAAGCCTCCATTATGTAGGATTTTAGCTTTTCTTTGTGATAGATAATCAATCTTTATCATGGTATTAACTTATCCTTCAATTTCTATTTAGTAAAAGTGTTGTATTTAGTTAAAAACCATCAGCATACGTTGAAACTTATCAGATGCTTTTTAGGGGCATCATCCCAGATTATATATTCTTTCACCATAAATCTTTTAAAGTGATGCATTTTTATTATCACATTTCTAATACTGGACCACTATCAGAATTTTGGAGTTAAAGATTTTTGTTTTCTCTCTTTTTTTGTCCCCTCTGGTGATTTGGAAGATATATATCCTAAGATCATTAGAATATTTGTTATGTTATAATAAAATCAAAATGCTGAACTTAATTATTTCTGCTGAAATTATAAGTAATTGAATTATTTACTTTTTTGATATAAAATGAAAACTTCTGGCATATTTTTACACTTCTCCAACCATTTAAGTATCACATAGTGATGGTGAGAAACCATAGATTTTAGCTCTAGATGATAATGCCTCTTGAAACAAAACATTTCTTTCACTTCAGTGTGCTTCCATTGATTGTGTTTTATAGCCATGTTACCGATAATTATTAAAATATTAAATATGAATATGACTGGTTTTATTATGCAAAATCATTTCTTTATATCACATTTTGTTATAATTTGATATCAAATTTTCTTTTATAAACATTGTGATTTTTCTTGTTTGTTGATGTTTATTAATAGGTGTTTCTGTCTCTTTCTGTACTGGTACTACAATTTAATTGTTGAGATTTTTCATTGTATTTTGTAGGAAGGCTGGTGCCCCCTATTTTAATTTTTCTAATCTTTGCTAGATATCCTTTGTTTAATCTTTCCATGTGTACTTTGAAATAATCTTATTAAATTGCCACTCCCTCCCCCACAAAAAAAACTGTTGCTTTTTTTTTGTTTGTATCACATTAAATTTATTAGTTAACATAGAAAGAATTAACATCTTATTTAACAGTGTTAGCTGACTGTTCATCTGTTCTTATTCTATTTTATTTGGGAATATTTAAATAGCATTCCTACTATGGCTCATTTTTTGAAAAATGTATGCCTGGGTAATTTATTGTTGTTTGCTACTTTTATGAGAAGTTTTACTTTTGTATCTAAAATTTTGTATTTCTTTTTTGGGTGTCAGCAGAATGGTAGTTAATTCTGTCCTGACTGGCACCATTGCCCTTCTCTTGAATCTATTTTAAGCCATTGTTATTTATTTTTTTACCACAAGCCATTCAGTTGAATGCAAATCTTTGACACTGGGATGATAATGATCTGTGTTGCCTGGGGTGTTTGGCCACTTCTTTAAGTCTTTAGTAATTTGTTTAGCTACTCCATTTCCCTTTCTGCATCTGTTTCACCACCAGCCACAAATTGCTAGTCTAAGTTAAGTTTGTCCATGGGTCTTTTGGACACCCTTCCCAGTATACCCATGTGAGATTTTTCTTTCAAGCAGTAAATCACAGGTCCTGCCCTCAACTCAGTCTAACCTGCAGTGTAATTTACAGATATTTTTAAAAACATCTGTCTGCCTTATTCCATCCTGCTAGAAACAATTTCTACTTATTACTATATTTCTTTTGTAAAATCATTTGGGATTAGGAATGAACAGATTAATCCATGGGTTCAAACCATAGTTTCCACTTCTCATGCCTGTTTATTTTTTAATTCTTTTAAAGATAAAAGATTAGAGAGCTTTAACATAAAAGGGTTAAACATAAACTATAGAGGGTAGAATTTATATAGGAAATGAAAGTGCACTGAAACTTCGCATTAATTCAGTGTTTATTATTCTTGCCTGATTCTGAGAATATGTACATTACATCTTCAGAGATTGAAACAGAGTGTTCCATAATCCTCAGATTCACTATTTTTTAAAATGGTTTGTGTGATATTTTTTTGGCATAGCTGTTATGACAAATGGATATCATCAATTTACAGTACAGTAGCATAATGAGACAATCAGAATTTTCTTCCAAATACAAATTGAAGTGAAACTGACATTCAACATCATGACACTAAAAAAATATTTTCATGATTTTCACAAACTTTTTGGAGAAAAAAATAATTAAAATTATGTTTTATTGGAATTCATCCCAGGGGGCCTCGGCCTGCAGTGGCTTGAAGCAAACTTTCGGTTCCTGGCCAGTGATTGAGGCTGGGTTGTGATGGTGAGAGTACCAAATCTTAGCCACTAAACCAGTGGTCAGTGACAAGGCTCTGGCCCTATGGCTTGCAGAAAAAGAATTTCCACAAAGATGGAAAGTAGTGAAACAAGTAAAGTATTTATTAAGAGAAAAAAAGAGTACAGTACATGTGGATAGACACACAGGAGGGCTCAGAGAGAGTTGTGCCCTTGTGACAGTTTAAATATGGGGCATTTTGATTTGCTTTGTTCAGAGTCCATATTTGGTGTATCTCAGGATTTTCCCATGTGTGCACATGCATTTCTTAGCCAAGATGGATTCTACCGCAGAGGCCTATAGGTTGGTTTGGCCACTCGGCATCACTCCCCTTTTGACTTCCAAGGAGGCTTTCTGCTCATGTGTAGTTGGGGAGGTCTCCTGACTTAGAGAATGAGTATGTGGTCTTTTATCTTCTATCTGGGCAGGGCCCAGAATCCTCTCTCAATTGTCCTGTTATTCCCATGTTGGAGTATCTGTCCACAAGAAACGAATGCAAACATTTTGCCTTGGGGGCCCATCTATCACCTGCATCAGAATGAGTGTTTTACATGAATTTCTCTACAAGTCCATGAAATAGGAAGAACTAAATCTCCATTTTATTTTGGGGGAAATTGAAACAAATTGAGGTTAAACTACTAATACAAGTCACAAAACTAACTACTTGAAGAGCCAGGATTTAAAGCTATAATTTGTAACATATTAATAATGCAATAATTAGGCAGGCCAACCAGTGTCTCATTGGCCATTCTATCTCTATTTTTAAGAGATAGAATATCTTAGTAGATGAATGTACAGGGACTCAGAATCAGGCAGAATCAGTGTATCAGTGTACTGACATTTCTGTCTGGTGCTGTTAAAGTTGTAATTTCTGTTCTATGCAAGAGACTATAACAGTCCTACAAGATTCTCAGAAAACTCTCCTGTATTCTTACAGCATTTCTGACAGGGTTTCAGATACTAATTTCTTATACTTTGGGATCTAAGACAAGAGATAGTCTGATAAGCAATTATAATAATTTGTCTTACGTTTTTTAGCTAACTACTTTCTTTTTTTTTTTTTTTGTGGTACGCGGGCCTCTCACTGTTGTGGCCTCTCCCATTGCAGAGCACAGGCTCCAGACACACAGGCTCAGTGGTCATGGCTCATGGGCCCAGCCACTCTGTGGCATGTGGGATCTTCCCAGACCGGGGCACAAACCCGTGTCCCCTGGACTGGCAGGCGGACTCTCAACCACTGCGCCACCAGGGAAGCCCCTATTTTCAGTTTTTTAAGGAACCTCCATACTGTTCTCCATAGTGGATTTATCAACTTACATTCCCACCAACAGTGCAAGAGGGTTCCCTTTTCTCCACACCCTCTCCAACATTTGTTGTTTGTAGATATTCGGGTGATGCCCATTCCAACTGGTGTGAGGTGATACCTCATTGTAGTTTTGATTTGCATTTCGCTAATAATTAGTGGTGTTGGGCAGATTTTCATGTGGTTCTTGTCCATCTGTATGTCTTCTTTGGAGAAATGTCTATTTAGGCCTTCTGCCCACTTGTGGATAGGGTTGTTTTGGGGTTTTTTTGGTTTTTTTCTTCACACATACACACACGGTATTTTATTTTTACAAGAGATAAATAAACTGACACCAAGCATTGTAAATGGATGACCACAGAAAAAGTAACAATGATTGCAATTACCAAATACGAAACACACTCATACTATGGCATAATATTGACATTCAGTCCAGTAATTTTCCACTGTAACAACTCCTTTACTTTGCAGTGAAAATTGATTTCCATATTTTTTGTCTCTGAGTCCTTGTGGGATTCCTTTATTTTTTTTATACAAACAGAAAGTCACAACAATTTTAATCATCCTCATCTGTTCACTCAGCCCCGTGTAATTAATTTTTTTTATCTTGATCTTTGTTAGCACTTTATAAATTCATCAGTTTTCCATTAGAGTTCTGAAAATGCTTATCCATTCAGTTAAGCAGTATACTCAGTTACCAGAAACCTGTACTTGTCAGAGTCTTTTCCATGAATTCCTTGAAGATGAAACCCTTTTATAGGAACATTTTTACAAAAGCATCAGAGTACACCCAGAATTGTCTGTAAATGACAAAAGACTTAAAAATGACTACCGTTAATGTTTTGATGAAAGTTCATAATAATGCAGTTGACAAGGAAATTTAGTTATTTCTGAGATACATATTTTAAAGTAATAACTAGAATTATGACTTATAAAATTATACCATAACATATAAGATTTTTAGATATTTCATGTAATGTCTGAAACATTTATATTAACATATTTCCATATAAATAACCCAAAGAAAGCTTAATATTTGTTTTTTTTTATACTGCAGGTTCTTATTAGTCATCAATTTTATACACATAAGTGTATACATGTCAATCCCAATCGCTCAATTCAGCACACCACTATCCCCACCCCACCTCGGTTATCCCCCCTTGGTGTCCGTATATTTGTTCTCTACATCTGTCTCTCAACTTCTACTCTGCAAACCAGTTCATCTGTACCATTTTTCTAGGTTCTGCATACATGCATTTACATATGATATTTGTTTATCTCTTTCTGACCTACTTCACTCTGTATGACAGTCTCTAGATCCATCCACGTCTCAACAAATGACTCAATTTCGTTCCTTTTTATGGCTATGTAATATTCCATTGTATATATGTACCACATCATCTTTATCAATTCGTCTGTCAATGGGTATTTAGGTTGCTTCCATGACCAGGCTATTGTAAATAGTGTTGCAATGAACATTGGGGTGCATGTGTCTTTTTGAATTATGGTTTCTCTGCGTGTAAGCCCAGTAGTGGGATTGCTGGATCATATGGTAATTCTATTTTTCATTTTTAAAGGAACCTCCATACTGTTCTCCATAGTGGCTTTATCAATTTACATTCCCACAAAGAGCACAACAGGGTTCCTTTTCTCCACATCCTCTCCAGCATTTGTTGTTTGTAGATATTCGGGTGATGCCCATTCCAACTGGTGTGAGGTGATACCTCATTGTAGTTTTGAGTTGCATTTTTCTAATAACTAGTGATGTTGAGCAGTTTTTCATGTGCTTCTTGTCCATCTGTATGTCTTCTTTAGAGAAATGTCTATTTAGGTCTTCTGCCCATTTTTGGATTGGGTGGTTTGTTTCTTTAATATTGAGTTGCATGAGCTGTTTATATATTTTGCAGGTTAATCCTTTGTCCATTGATTCATTTGCAAATATTTTCTCCCATTCTGCGGGTTGTCTTTTTGTCTTGTTTATCATTTCCTCTGCTGTGCAAAAGCTTTGAAGTTTCATTAGGTCTCATTTGTTTATTTTTGTTTTTATTTCCAATATTCTAGGAGGTAGATCAAAAAAGATCTTTCTGTGATTTATGTAAAAGAGTGTTCTTCCTATGTTTTCCTCTAAGAGTTTTATAGTGTCCAGTCTTACATTTAGGTCTTGAATCCATTTTGAGTTTATTTTTGTATATGGTGTTAGGGAGTGTTCTAATTTCATTCTTTTACATGTAGATGTCCAGTTTTCCCAGCACCACTTATTGAAGAGACTGTCTTTTCTCCTTTGTATATCTTTGCTTCCTTTGTCATAGACTAGTTGACCATAGGTGCGTGGGTTTATCTCTCGACTTTTTATCTTGTTCCATTGAGCTATGTTTCTGTTTTTGTGCCAGTACCATATTGTCCTGATTACTGTAGCTTTGTAGTATAGTCTGAAGTCAGGGAGTCTGATTCCTCCGCTCCGTTTCTTTCCCTAAAGACTGTTTTGGCTATTCGGGGTCTTTTGCTTCTCTATACAAATTTTAAGATGATTTGTTCTAGTTCTGTAAAAAATGCCATTGGTAATTTGATAGGGGCTGCATTGAATCTGTAGATTGCTTTGAGTAGTATAGTCATTTTCAGAATATTGATTCTTCTAATCCAAGAACATGGTATATCTCTCCATGGGTTGGTATCATTTTTAATTTCTTTCATCAGTGTCTTATAGTTTTCTGCATACAGGTCTTTTGTCTCCCTAGGTAGGTTCATTCCTAGGTATTTTATTCTTTTTGTTGCAATGGTAAATGGAAGTGTTTCCATAATTTCTCTTTCAGATTTTTCATCATTAGTGTATAGGAATGCAAGAGATTTCTGTGCATTAATTTTGTATCCTGCAACTTTACCAAATTCATTGATTAGCTCTAGTAGTTTTCTGGTGGCATTTTTAGGATTCTCTATGTAGAGTATCATGTCATCAGCAAACAGTGACAGTTTTATTTTTTCTTCTTCTTCCTTCTTTTCCAATTTGTATTCCTTTTTATTTCTTTTTCTTCTCTGATTGCCGTGGCTAGGACTTGCAAAACTATGTTGAATAATAGTGGTGAGAATGGACATCCTGTCTCGTTCCTTATCTTAGAGGAAATGCTTTCAGTTTTTCACCATTGAGAATGATGTTTGCTGTGGGTTTTTTGTATATGCCCTGAATTATGTTGAGGTAGGTTCCCTCTATGCCCACTTTCTGGAGAGTTTTTATAATAAATGGGTGTTAAATTTTGTCAAAAGATTTTTCTGCATCTATTGAGATGATCATATGGTTTTTATTTGTCAATTTGTTAATATGGTGTATCACATTGATTGATTTGTGTATATTGAAGAATCCTTGCATCCCTTGGATAAATCCCACTTGATCATGGTGTATGGTCCTTTTAATTTGTTGTTGGATTCTGTTTGTTAGTATTTTCTTGAGGATTTTTGCATCTATATTCATCACTGATATTGGCCTGTAATTTTCTTTTTTTTGCCGTATCTTTGTTTCATTTTGGTATCAGGGTGAAGGTGGCCCCAAAGAATGAGTTTGGGAGTGTTCCTTCCTCTGAAATTTTTTGGAAGAGTTTGAGAAGGATGGGTGTTAGCTCTTCTCTAAATGTTTGATAGAATTCACTTGTGAAGCCACCTGGTCCTGGACTTTTGTTAGAAGATTTTTAATCAGAGTTTCAATTTCATTACTTGTGATTTGTCTGTTCATATTTTCTGTTTCTTCCTGGTTCAGTCTTGGTAGGTTATACCATTCTAAGAATTTGTCCATTTCTTCCAGGTTGTCCATTTTATTGGCATAGAGTTGCTTGTAGTAATCTCTTAGGATGCTTTGTATTTCTTCGGTGTCTGTTGTAACTTCTCCTTTTTAATTTCTAATTGTATTGATTTGAGTTCTCTCCCTCTTTTTCTTGATGAGTCTGGCTAATGGTTTATCAATTTTGTTTATCTTCTCAAAGAACCAGCTTTTAGTTTTATTGACCTTTGCTATTGTTTTCTTTGTTTCTATTTCATTTATTTCTGCTCTGATCTTTATGATTTCTTTCCTTCTGCTAACTTTGGGTTTGTTTGTCCTTCTTTCTCTAGTTCCTTTAGGTGTAAGCTTAGATTGTTTACTTGAAATGTTTCTTGTTTCTTGAGGTAGGCTTGTATAGCTATAAACTTCCCTCTTAGAACTGTGTTTGCTGCATCCCATAGGTTTTTGATCATTGTGTTTTCATTGTCATTTGTCTCTAAGTATTTTTTGATTTCATCTTTGATTTCCTCAGTGATCTCTTGGTTGTTTCATAACATATTGTTTAGCTTCCATGTGTTTGTGTTTTTTACGTATTTTCCCCCCTGTAATTAATTTCCAATCTCATAGTGTTGTGGTCAGAAAAGATGCTTGATATGATTTCTATATTCTTAAATTTACTGATGCTTTATTTGTGACCCAAGATGTGATCTATCCTGGAGAATGTTCCATGCACACTTGAGAAGAAAGTTTAATCTGCTGTTTTTGTATGGAATGTCCTATAAATATCCGTAAAATCCGTCTGGTCTACTGTGTCATTTAAAGCTTCTGTTTCCATATTTATTTTCACTTTGGATTATCTGTCCATTGGTATAAGTGACGTGTTAAAGTCCCGCACTAACATTATGTTACTGTTGATTTCCTCTTTTAGAGCTGTTAGCCGTTGCCTTAGTATTGAGGTGATCCTATGTTGGGCCCATATGTATTTATAATTGTTATATCTTCTTGGATTGATCCCTTGATCATTATGTAGTGTCCTTTCTGGTCTCTTGTAACATTCTTTATTTTAAAGTCTGTTTTACCTGATATGAGCATTGCTACTCCAGCTTTCTTTTGATTTCCATTTCCATGGAATATCTTATCCATCCCCTCACTTTCAGTCTGTATTTGTGCCTAGGTCTGAAGTGGGTCTCTTGTAGACAGCATATATAAGGGTCTTGTTTTTGTATCCATTCAGCAAGCCTGTGTCTTTTGGTTGGAGCATTTAATCCTTTCACGTTTAAGGTAATTATAAATATGTATGTTCCTCTGACCATTTTCTTAATTGTTTTGGGTTTGTTTTTTTTTTTTTTTTTTTTTTTTTTTTTGCAGTACGCAGGCCTTTCACTGTTGTGGCCTCTCCCGTTGCGGAGCACAGGCTCCGGACGTGCAGGCCCAGCGGCCATGGCTCACGGGCCCAGCCGCTCCGCGGCATGTGGGATCTTCCCGGATCGGGGCACAAACCCGTGTCCCCTGCATCAGCAGGTGGACTCTCAACCACTGTGCCACCAAGGAAGCCCCATTGGGTTTGTGTTTGTAGCTCTTTTTTTTCTCTTGTGTTTCCCACTTAGAGAAGCTCCTGTAGCATTTGTTGTAGAGCTGGTTTTGTCATGCTGAATTCTCTTAGCTTTTGTTTGTCTGTAAAGCTTTGATTTCTCCATCGAATCTGAATATCATCCTTGCCAGGTAGAGTAATCTTGGTTGTAGGTTCTTCCCTTTCATCACTTTAAGTATATCATGCTACTCCCTTCTGGCTTGTAGAGTTTCTGCTGAGAAATCAGCTGTTAACCTTATGGGAGTTCCCTTTTACATTATTTGTCATTTTTCCCTTGCTGCTTTCAATAATTTTTCTTTGTCTTTGATTTTTTTCCAATTTGATTACTATGTGTCTCGGCGTGTTTCTCCTTAGATTTATCCTGTATGGGAGCTCTGCACTTTGTGGACTTGGGTGGCTATTCCTTTCCCATGTTAGGGAAGTTTTCGCCTATAATCTTTTCAAATATTTTCTCGGGCACTTTCTCTCTCTCTTCTCCCTCTGACACTCCTATAATGCAAATGTTGTTGCATTTAATATTGCCCCAGAGTCTCTTAGGCTGTCTTCATTCCTTTTCATTATTTTTTCTTTATTCCTTTCCACAGCAGTGAATTTCACCATTTTGTCTTCCAGGTCACCTATCCATTCTTCTGTCTTATTTATTCTGCTATTGATTCCTTCTAGTGTAATTTTCATTTCAGTTATTGTATTGTTCATCTCTGTTTGTTCTTTAATCTTCTAGGTCTTTGTTAAACATTTCTTGCATCTTCTCAATCTTTGCTTCCATTCTTTTTCCGAGGTCCTGGATCATCTTCACTATCATTATTCAGAATTCTTTTTCTGGATGGTCACCTATCTCCACTTCATTTAGTTGTTTTTCTGGGGTTTTATCTAGTTCTGTCATCTGGTACATAGCCCTCTGCCTTTTCATCTTGTCTATCTTTCTGCAAATGTTTTTTCTTTCCCCCCCCCCCCCACAGGCTGCAGGATTGTTGTTCTTCTTCCTTCAGCTGTCTGCCCTCTAGTGGATGAGGTTATCTCAGAGGCTTGTGCAAGTTTCCTGATGGGAGGTACTGGTGGTGGGTAGAGCTGACTGTTGCTCTGGTGGGCAGAGCTCAGTAAAACTTTAATCTGTTAGATTGATGGGTGGGGCTGGGTACCCTCCCTATTGGTGGTTTGGCCTGAGGCAACCCAACACTGGAGCCTACCTAGGCTCCTTGATGGGGTTAATTGCAGACTCTGGGAAGGCTCATGCCAAGGAGTACTACTCAGAACTTCTGCTGCCAGTGTCCTTGTCCGCATGGTAGGAGACCCTCCAACACTAGCAGATAGGTCTGGTTCAGTCTCCTCTGTTGTCACTGCCCCTTCCCATGGGTCCCAATGCACACACTACTTTGTGTATGCCCTCCAAGTGTGGAGTCCCTGTTTCCCCCAGTCCTGCAATCAAATCCCACTAGCCTTCAATGTCTGATTCTCTAGGAATGTGTACTCCTGTTGTTGGACCCCCAGGTTGGGAAGCCTGACGTGGGGCTCAGAACCTTCACTCCAGTGGGTGGACTTCTTTGGTATAAATGTTTTCCAGTCTGTGAGTCACCCACCCAGCAGTTATGGGGTTTGATTTTACTGTGATTGCGCTCCTCCTACCATCTTGTGGCTTCTCCTTTGTGTTTGGATGTGGGGTATCTTTTTTGGTGAGTTCCAGTGTTTTCCTGTTGATGATTGTCCAGCAGCTATTTGTGATTCTGGTGTTCTTGCAAGAGGGAGTGAGAGCATGTCCTTGTACTCCACCATCTTGTTTCAGGCCCTCCTTTATTTTATTTTTATATTTTTACCTTTAAAACATGTTTATTGTTATATTATAAAATATACATAAAATTAAATTTACCTTTTTAACCACTTTTATTTTTTTTTAATTTGAATATTATTTGATTTACAATGTTGTGTTAGTTTCAGGTGAACACAAAGTGATTCAGTTTTACATACATATATATCTATTTTTTTCAGATTATTTTCCCTTATTACAAAATATTGATATAGTTCCCTGTGTTATACAGTAGGTTCTTGTTGGTTATCTATTTTATATAGATAGTATATTTTTACTTTGTATATGTTAATCTTAAACTCCTAATTCCCCCCTTTCCCTTTGGTAACCAGAATTTTCTATGTCTGTGGATCTATTTCTATTTTGTATATAAGTTCTTTTGTATCTTTTTTTTCTGTAGATTTCACATATAAGTGATGTCATATGATGTTTGTCTTTCTCTGTCTGACTTACTTCACTTAGTATGATAATCTCTATGTCCATCCATGTTGCTGCAAATGGCATTATTTCATTCTTTTTTATGGCTGAGTAATATTCCTTTGCATAAGTGTACTAATATTTTCTCTTTTTTTTTTTTTGTACTATATTTTCTTTAACCATTCATCTGTTGATGGACATTTAGGTTGCTTCCAGTTGGTATAGACCCTATTGAGAACAGTATGGAGGTTCCTTATAAAACTAAAAATAGAGCCACCATATTATCCTGCAATCCTACTCCTGGGCATATATCTGGAGAAAACCATAATTCAAAAAGGTATATGCATCCTAATGTTCATTGAAGTACTATTTACAGCTCTCCTCCTTTAAACTCCCCCCACATTCTTCAGGGAGTCCTCTGTGTACTCAGAGGGACTCTGGGGTTCTATTTCTTTAGAAGCTAAGCTTCCTATGGGTAAAGAAAGGAATTTTTTTCTAGTCCTCTCTTCAAAGATGAATCAGCCTTTCAAAACTTTCTTCTCTACACAGGGGCTCAATTTCAGCCCCATCATCTGGCACATGGAGATACATTCAATGCGGACATCATCGAACACAGTCCACAGGGCCTATGTGCAAATACTATATATTGGTTTCAGATCCCACTTCTGTACTTCCTTTCCATTCTTTCTTCATTTATGACACCTGCCTCTCTTCACCAGATCAGTTATGTATTAAAAGACATATTTAACAGTATTTAAAATTTTCATGTGTTTATAGCCAAATTTGGAATCATTTTGATTTATCACAATCCCCATGTTGTCCAAAAATCTAAAAAAAGAAAAAATTATTTGTTTGATTCTATCCCTGGTTATTTCTTAAACTACATAAATACAATTGGTATTAGAAAATATATACCTTATCTTTTAGTTACTTCATTGTAATTAAGTATAATTAAAAATTCTATTTTTTTAAGTCACATGAATGTCAGATTTTCACTCAACTTTAGGCTTGCATACAACTTAGCAAAGAGTAAATTGTTTTCTAAAAATTAAACAATAATTTGTGAAATCATAGAAAGCTAGAATATATAAAGAATTTATATGCAGATGTTTCATTCTCCTTCCCTGTTTTATAGCTAAAATAAGATTTTACGTTAACGTTGCTCTGCTGCTATGTAACTTTTAGCTGTTTTTAAATTCAGCAATTAATTAAGAAGTACCTCCCATGTCAGTTGACCTAGCTTTGCACCATCATTGCTAATGGATGCCTAGGAGTGCCCATCATGTAGATTTACATTAAAACTGAGAGTTAAGAGTGCAAGGTGCAATACAAATCATATCTTATTTAGTTCTCACAAAAATTTTCTGATAACAATCTGATACCATGATTATACACATTTTAAAGGGTCAGAAACTGAGTTTTATAGTGGTTAAAAATTTTTCATAAGAAAATTTTGCTGTGAAATTTCAGAGTCCTGAACTGAAACAGTTCTCTGATTTCAAATCCTATGTCCCTAACTCTTATTATGCTGTGCAAGTCCCATCAACATTCATATAACTAATCTTCTATTCTTTAATGTTTACATACTTCATATTTTTTCTCTTATGAACAGCTATGCTAAACATTCTTAAGTATAAATGTAAACCACCTTTGTAAATGTGCCTATTGTCTTAGTATAAATTCTTAGAAGGTGGAGTGTTGAATTAAATGGCTAATTTTATTGCTTTTAATACATCTTGGTAAGTTACTATCCATAAAGTTTTTACTAATATACACACTTGCTTCAGCAGTTTAAGAAAGTGCCTGTTTTCCTATGTTCATGTCAATGTGAATTATAATCAGCCTTTTTTCTTTGCCAATCACCAATTACATTGTCAAAACCCAGAGTTTATTAAATGCACTTTAAAAAAATATTTCATTATTGTTTAGGTTAGCCATTTATTAATTGTTCAATTGCAATTTGTAAAATTCTTCTTATTATTGAGAGATCAAGTACACAGAAGGTTGATTGGGAAAAGAAATTACACTTTAAATACTTTTTTCTCTAGGATGGATCATAAAGCATATTTAGGTTGAGTCTGCAGTTGTTTAACATGGAATCTAAAAAGAGAAGAAAGTTACATAGCTCTGCTAATATCACAACTTTCACAGGAGTGCCAGGAATGGAAACAAGTCTTCATAAAGCCAATTCAGAACACTTTCCACTATCTTACAACTCCTTTGAATTTCATGTGAATTGTTGTTGATCAGATTTTAGTAATTAGAAAGTTTATAATTGAAAAATATTGAGAAATATAGCAATTTATTTTAACCTTCTGTGAAATAATTCTGAAAGTTCTAAGATTTTTTTCTTAAGCAGAGTATCTTACAGTATATTTGGAGTGATGAATTAAACTGGATGTCAACTGTGAACCATAAGCTTTTAATAATTAAATGTTTCCTTTGTCACTAGGGACAGAAAAAATGCACTCTTTAAATCAAGAGAATAATTATTTTTCCTGACAAGACTTCACTGTGTTTGATTGAGATTTCAGAATGCATATGTATGAGTTGACAGTTTGCATTCGTTGTGTTTTCCCCTAGGTGATATCTAAAAGTGTTTGTAAGTTTTAGTTTTAATGAGAACAGAGCCCATTAACCCTAAAAGTGTTCTTTTTGCTCAAAGAAATATTCCACCTGGAAAACCAATATAAAAATATCT
This sequence comes from Grampus griseus, assembly GCF_964374135.1. Taxonomy (NCBI): domain Eukaryota; kingdom Metazoa; phylum Chordata; class Mammalia; order Artiodactyla; family Delphinidae; genus Grampus; species Grampus griseus. The sequence goes on along the minus strand of NC_139009.1, from coordinate 65,972,513 downwards.
CATCATGAAATGAAAATTCAGCTTTTAAATAAGGCACGTGGGTCTTTAATTTGAGACACAGTAAAATAGCGATTTCTACATCCTTATTCATGGTTAAAAACTACATTTTTCTTGGCCTTTAAAGAGAGAGAAAATGGCTCAATTTATTTTTTCTTTTTGTATTAAATTTACATGAGTTAGTATTTCTCAGATTTTTAAACTTAGGAGCTGTACGAAATACTCAGAGAATTAATTTCACTGGAGACTATATACTTACGAAACAAGGTGACCGTCATTTTAAGTATGTGACAAACTGTTACAGAAAATGTGGACAGGGAGGCATTCTCCCCTCATCTTCAGACAACACAGTCATAGCATATTGACGACTGCAGAGTACAGCACTAATCTTCAGTACCTCTTTCCCCAAAAGGCTCAGTATTACTTCTAATGGGGAGGTGGTCCTCTGTGAGCATTAACGGTATTAAGAAGCCACCTCGGTGCAAATTTGAAGACAGGGGAAATCTTAGAGTAAATATCAAAAAAGAAGGATGGAGTTTGAATAGGAGAAAAATAATTGGCACTTATTGAGTAGTTACTCATTATTCTCATTATTATATGTGCCTCTCATGAATTGGCTCATTTAAATCACACAGCAAGCCCTTGATGTGTAATTGCTATCTCTATTCTGTGAATGAATAAACTAAGATATAAAAAGTGAGGAGGTATGTCCAAGATTCCAGGTCACGTGTGTGGTGTACCTGGGCAATTAGGCTCTGGAGTAAGCAAGGAGGTGCTCTTAACACCATGCTCTCTGGCCTCTGCTGGGATCAAATGGCAGCCCCACATGACATCCTTAAGGATACCAGTTAAGCATCTCTGTAGGCCCAAATTAGACACCCTTTAGGAATTTTGACAGTTCACAAAAGGAATAGAGGTGAACAAGGTGGCATGAAGCAGGACAACAGTTAAGAAATTTAAGCAGAGAAACCTGAGTTACATCTAATTTCTTATTTTTTCTTTGTATTTTCCAAATGTTGGTTAAATTTTACATCCATTTTGTCTACATGCTTATCCCTTTAAGATGCCCAATTGGGTAAGATTCCATGAAAAGCATTACTGAGATAAATGTCTTCCTGTTTCAAAAAATTGAACTAATCAACCTGAATATAAGAAAATACTGAGTAGGATACAAAGCCTTTATACAAAATGATTTGATCTGGGTTAGAGTCAAATAAGAAAACAAAACCTTTCTGTTTCTAAGTGTACTTACAATGCCTAAGGGAATTACAATCTTCTTTCCATTATATGATTTTTTAAAGTGTGTAAGTGTGTTCAACTTGTTGAATAAATGGGAGGTGAGACAAAGAGAAAAGTAACTTTAAGAGAATGATGGAGAAAAACTCTAAAAAGAAAGATAAGAGCAATAGAAGAGGATGTATCAGTTGAGGGGTGGAGTGGGAGGAAAAATATGACACACTGATTTGACTTAAAAATATGATTTTAATTTATTTTTGAATAATATAAAGATATGGTATACAATTTAAAAGATGAAAATGGTATCCAGCCACCTCTGCTCCTGAGCTAGTCAAGCCGTTCTTTTAACAGGCAACTATTATATTATTTCCTTACATATTCTTCTTCAGTCACATAGAAAAACATTATATATAAAAAGATGTATGTATATAGGTGTCTAGTTGAACCTGAGTAATACTAGTTTGGACTGCACAGCATGGGTCCACTTACAGGTAGATTGTTTTCATTAAATACATACTGCAATACTACATGATCCATGGTTGCTTGAATCTGCAGATACTGAGGAACCTCCTAAACAGAGGGCCAACTATAAATTATACATTTTTGACTGTGCAGGAGGTCAGTGCCCCTAATGGCTCCCCTCCCCGACGTTGTCAAGGGTAAACTGACATGTTTTTCACACCATGTTTTTCACATCATGTTTTTCTGAGTCTAGAATCAAGAGTTGTATTAGTAAGTACTGTAGTCCCTAGACACAAAGGTAGTGAACATTTGAAATACAGCCAGTCTGAATTGAGATGTGCTGTAAGGGAAAAAATACACACTGGAGTTCAAAAACTTAATATGAAAAAAATGTTAAATATCTCAATTATTTTTACTGATTATATACTGAAATATAGTATTTTAGATATGTTAGGTTAAGTAAAATATGGTTTTAATTAAAAAAAAATTGCTCAATGTGGCTACTGGAAAATATAAAATTTTATATGTGGCTCACATGTATCTGCCCCATTGTATTTTTATTGAATAGCATTCATCTAGATCTTTCATTAATTTCAGATTCCTTGGTCTATTAAAGAAGAGCCAGAGGCTCACAGAGTCTCTTCATGTAAAGAAAGAGTGTGTGTTCTATTGTGGATTCTTGCAGATACATACTTACAGAATGTATCTGATCTGTGAAAAACATGTTGTCTGGAGGCATAAAAACCTGTTTGAATTTTCATTAAGGAGATTGGTTTCTAATGTACCATGTTTCTAGGAGACTTTAAAGGAGAAAGAATGTGAGAACTTCTGAATGTGACTCTGTGGACAGGCACTCATTAGGGGCTGCTTGTCTCATTGGTGAGACCTGAACACTTACCTGCCAGAGTTTCACACCTCACTGAACTTGGACTCCCAGGCAGCCACGCCAATCATTTTCTGCCTCACTCCCCCTCCTGCTCGATAGCACTCTCTCTCCTTGGATTTGCCGGGGAGGCCATATAGCCTCACATATATTATTGACGTGATGAAGACAATCAATGTGGTCCTTTGGGACTATTTTTTTTTCTCTAAGCAAGGTTGAAAAGTTGTATTTATTACCAGTTAATTTGTACATTAATACCTTTCCTAGCTGCTTCATGGATGTCTTCTATTTAGGATACAGAAAAAGAGAAACTACTTTGCCACAGAATTTGAACCTTAACTAATGTGGCTGAGCTCAGTTGTTAGGTAAGCCTGAGCAAAACTGGAAAGATAATTCTCCTGATAGATTATCAGGCTAGGCAATAGGGATAATAGGGTACCTGAATTCTCCTTTCTTTTTGAATTTCTCTCTATTCTTCAAAATACAGAACAAAAGGCCCAGTCTACCACAATGTCACCAGGAAAACTTGGATAAAATTTCCCTGTTATTATTTTTTTATCTTCTCCCTTTTTGTTTCTTTTCTTTCTTTCTTCCTTTTGAATAAGAATTGTTTCATAACAAAATGAAGATTTTAACATCTTCCTAATAAAACACTGCATTTGCAAACCTGTAAACCTGCTACATAGTGGGATTTCAATCGCCAAGAGACCAACCCATTGACTGACTGCATTTATAAGAATGATCCAGAAGCTGATACTCATTTTAAGTTCTTGTTCTTCTAGTGAAATATGTTTATTTTCAAGTGGCATTACACTTTGTCTTTACGTAATCACATACACACACACACTCTATGTGTATATATATTCATATATATATCTCCTAATATATGTGTAATGTATATAGGTAATACAGTCGGCCCTCCGTGTTGGCGGATTCCACATCTGTGGATTCAGCCAGCCGCAGATCCTATACTATGTTCATGATCTGCAGTTGGTTGAATCCCCAGAAGCTGAAACCCGGGGAATCTGAGGACCGAAGGGAGGGATTTGAACATCCTCCGTATTTTGGTAAGCGGGCGTTTGTCCTGAAGCCAGTTCCCTGGGGATACCGAGGGATGATTGTATTAGGAATATCTGCTGTAAGACTGCTACACTTTACTTCCTACCCTTTGTTTCCTCATTGGATTTTGACCGTAGGAAATCCTTGATGTGAGTTCACCAACAGCTTGTGAATTGCTGCAACTGTATACTCAAACAAAACTGTTTGAGTTTTGAACCATCAATTGCAGGTGCTTTTTCTTTACCTTTTTTCTAATTCCAAACCAACCCTTCTCTCCTCTCCTGTCACCTGTTTGTCTTTCTAGGTGCCTGATTCCTATGTTACAGCACTGCAACTAGTTGACCTTTCACTTCATTTCCATTATTCAAATGCAACAGAATTACCATTTACAAAAGTAAGTTAACTAATGTCTGGGTGTGTGTTTTGGGCATTGACAACTAGATGTATATGTAGTTTTTTTCAAAAAAAGAAGAAAAATAAGATGTGGAGAGGTTAAATTCCTCACATTCTTAGTGTAGCAATTTAAATAAAAGTCACACATATTTATTTCCCTATTCATTTTCCACCATCGTTTCAAGGTATGCCAAATAATTTTCATTTCCCAAGACTGCCAAGGCCAAGCCATTCTCAGGATGCATTTGCCAGGCTGAAATCAATAGCAACCCAAGGAACAGCTAATTGCACATGTTCATGAGGTACAAGTTAGAAAGGAAGGTAAATTTATAAAGTAAGTGGTTGCATGCCAAGAGATGGAGCCATAGAGTTGGTGCCAAAGCATGTTAACCATTTTCTAAAAATGGCTAATAAAAATCATTTATATTGAGTGCAATGTATTATAAATTAGGGGAAATCTTCCATTTAGAAGCCCTCAATGTTTAAACAAAATTTTAAAGGTAAAAAAAAACAATTCTATCCATAAGTAGATTAGTATTTCCATTTTATTTACACATTTGGCACATTCTTGTGTATGCCTCCTTACAAATTATCCAATTCATATCAATGCTCTTTTTTTAAATTTCTCTTTATTTTTTTGAATATTCTCAGTTGAGTCTAAGGGAGAGCTTTAACTGAAGATATCAGTGCTTGCAAATAACTTTTAAGTAATGTTTGCAACAGTACAACAGAATGACTAGTTGAAATTTGGGAAAAATAAAAAGAACTTTAATGATAGGTGGGAAAGTACTGAAGCCAGGGAAGAAAAAGTTGTCTGAGTGAGAATGCAAACCCAAATTAAGAGAGTCCTGGTAACAGGATAAAAAGGTGATGATATAATGTACGTGACAGATTTTTCTAATCACATGAAAACAAACCACTCAGAGCCCACAGAGAAACACTGTGCCATTAATTCTGCTCTGCTCTCTTGCACACTAACAATTCCTGTCCTAATTAAATGTGCTCCCAGAACATATGTTTTATTGTCTGAGCTGGGCCATTAGATTTGATATACAGTACTTGTGACTCTTGTCACCTGGGATGGGAAATCCTTCTTGCAGGAGTCTTCCCCGAGTAGAGAATAGTGAAGTATCATATTTTATTGGCAATAAACAGCAGGTGTAAATATAGGAACCAACAACATTGAAACCATTCCTTTGAACTTCGTGTGCTTAAAGATATGGTGGAAAAGAAATATATGTGTAGAAAATAATACCTTTAAGTTCACCCATCTTACAATAAAGCAGTAGTCTTTTTATTCTCTGGAAAAGTTGTACAGTTTTTTAAATTGAAAACTTTATTAATTATTATGAAATCAGATACTGTCATCTAATGACTACTTTTATTATTAAATTAATTTCAATTAGTTTGTCAGATAAACTGCCTCTCTCTATTTTTTTCTGTATGGAATAAGGTATTGCTCAAGAAATCTTTGTCAAGAAAGGAGAAGAATGAGAGAAAGAAGAAAGATTCTTAATTTTTTATACTGTCTGAATAAGTGGCTTAACTGGATAAGGGAAGTTATTTAGGACTGATTTAATGCTTGGAAATTTGAATTGGTTCTCCTCTGAAATAGAAAGTGTCCTTTAAGGTGAAATTACAAAATATTAGTGAAACATATTTTATTTTCTGGAATCTCTGTGTTCTACCTCATAAATATCTCTGGCTTTTAAAGGAACTAAAGGAAAACATGAAAGCAATGGTAAAAGAAAGTTTTGATTGCTGTTAACCTACTCTAAAACTTGAGGGCCTTCCATTCCTAATTCTCAATGACCCTGAGTTGGAACAGGGCCCTTTGTTTCATAGAAGTCCTTATAGTTCAGTATCTCAGCTTATTTTGACTTTTCAGTTCTAAGGTTAAAAGAGGATGAATATGGCAGCATGTCTCTAGCATCTATGCTGTGCTCCTCCCACAAGCAAATGTAAGCAGAGCACTCTTGATCCTGAAACACTTTTTAAGCTGGAGTTGAAATGGGTTGTTGAAAATACAAAGTATTTTAAGAGTTTGTGTTTATATCCTCATTAAATTTGGACATGAAACCCTTTACTATTGTAATTCTGTTGCCAGTCCTTAGATTCTTAATTGTTGAAGAATAATATGGAGAACAGGATTTTATATTTGTAGGGATAAAGGTGCCCAATTATGTAGTGCTTAAAGGTTAATTCTAAAAGTAGGGTCTAAAAATAAATAAATAAATAAATATAAACTGAAACAGGAGGTTAAATATATACCATCAACTAAGAAGGTCTGAATATAGATTTTAAAAGGCTACATTTTTAATATTGTTTACACACTTCAAGCAGATGGAGGACTGTAGATTAAAGATTATGGGATTTGAAAATCTTTGGTCTTAAATTTTCCTGGCAGAAGGATAGTCTTTGAAACACTGTAATAAGACTGCAAGAATGCATAAGCAATGCTCTCAGGATATTATCTTCTCTTACCCAAGGATATATGCACATTTTATGAGAAAAACTCTTATGACAACTAAGGTTTCAATTCTTTGAAATATTCTTCTATATATCATTCACTGCTTTTGTCATGAAATTAATACAAATGTACTATATCACATTATAAAATATAGATGAGGGGAAAAATAAAAACAACAAGGCTTTCTCATGTTCAAAGACTGTTTTTGTTTGTTTTTACTACTCTTTGTTAATTGCTCTGCTCTTTATTTTGGACTTTCTATTCCATGAATATGGCATCTTTCTTAGCTTTTTACTCGCTGACTGTTATCTTTATAATTTCTTATTAATGTTGCCAGTCTTTCTTGCTGGAATTAATATGTTTAGACATTCTTTTCAAGGCCATATATTGGTTTTCTACACATTTTATTTGCTGCACATTATTTGCATTATTTCATGTTTAAAATTCTTCCAATCATATTTTCATATCAGAGCACATATTTCCAATTTTACTCTTTCTGAAGTTAATAAATTCAAAGTCTTCTCAAATCTCCCTGAGAATGACAGTTTTCTAGTGGTCCTTCCAGCAAATCTATTGCTTTGAAATATATTTGCTTTTGTTCCCCAGATATTTTCTCTTTAGAATTACTAAATCTCTTTATATGACTTGTGCTATTTTTTCTCTTTGATTGTCCTCAATATGATAGTCTATAGACTATCATAGTTTGGAAGCTAAGGGGAATTCTACATATGTGTAACTCTCTATTCTAATTTCAAAGTCATGTAAAAAAGAAGGGAAAAGCTTAGCTCTTCTGAAGTGTTATTTTTCTAGCACTGAAGTCCTATTGCTTCTATCAGCAGAGTTCAGTAGAACTGTAGATGAAGGCAACTGCAGCAGACAGTCTTATGTGTGGACCAGTTTCTCTTCTTTGTAATTATGTCTGGCTCTATGTTTCCTTCTCTACCCAGCATAACTATTCTCATCAGAAACTGGTGTTATTTTTCTTCTTGGGTAAGTGTGGTGAACACTTTGATGTGCTCCCAAGTCTTCCTTCAAGGAAAGACCTAAAGCCTGGTTGTTGGGAGTATTGTCAGCAAGCAGCCTTCATGTATCAGCTCATTCAGGAAGTGATGTAATTGTAGAAAGCCACTTTGTCCAAGGTCACAACCCTTCCCAGGATGATCCACATGCAGTGACCAATTGATGTAAGGTCATAAAGGCCTGGACATTTTGGCTCACTTCAGGAAAACTCAGAAGGACAATTTACATCCAGGCCTACCCACTGAGTTGGCAAAACCTATAACTGGACCTTCATAACAACTTAACTTCTCCCAATGCTACACTGTTGTTCTTTTCCTCCTTTCCAAGGGCATTTCATAATAAAGATCCAAAATATTAAGCTCTGTTTCTGAATCTGCTTCCAGAGGAACCCATCCTGCAACAGTTAGTTACATGAAATGACCACAGGTATTTTGACTATGTGTGAATGCACAAACCTAGTGAATTTATGGAAAATACATTCAGTATCTAGATCTAGCCCCAGCTGATTGTCCCAAATCTTCCTTTCAGTTTCACCCTTTGCTTCTAAAGCTAGCAGTTGGCATTGAAAAATCCTTTAACAGTTTTGTCCCTTTGTTTTCCCTCTGGGCTCTTATTTTACACATTGTGAACAACAAATTGTTTGACCCTTCCCTAAATCCAGCTTCTCCTTCTTTATATCTTGCAGAAATTCTGAAAACTTCTGGCTTGTGGATGATAAAATTGTCCTAGAATCTTATAGTTTTATAGTTTGCTTTCTCTGTTTTTCTATACCACTGATTATTTTTGTTGAAGTTTTTGAGAGAAGGGGAAAGCTATAAGCATAAGCTCAGATCACCCATCTCTAAGCAAATGCCACCAACATATGTTTGGTATAAAAATTTATATGTCTTTTACCACCACAGAGAGCACTGGAATTCCCTGAAGCAAAAATGAATAAACATCACAGTGTTTTTCCTATACACACTAATGCTATTTGAAGGTTAAATTAGGATATAATTATTATATTAAAATCATTTTGATTGTAAAGATATACTGGTTCAAATAAGAGAACTGACAAAAATGTTCTAATTAAGGTTGCTTTACTCAGAATAGTTACCATTGGAATTAGAAGAAGCATAGATTTAAAAATCATCCAGTCTGGATTTGAATCCCCATCATTCCTATATTTGCCTCATTATTAGTGGCGTTGGTGTCGGTGCTAATATTGTTTGAGTGTGGGGACAGAGAACTCAAATATAAGGAAAATGTAATTATTTGATGCAATATGATTTCCTGAACTAAAAGCTTAGATTCATACTATGGCTTTGTCACAAGAGAAGTGGGAATTTGGGAAATATTTTTAATATCCCTTTCACTCAGTTTTCTTATTTATAAGTACAAATGAAAAAAATGGTATATTACAATGGTTAGAAACTATGTGTTATAAGAATCAGATTAGAGTATATATATAAAACTGTCTTACAAACGTGTTAATATTGTAAACATGTAAGATATCATCACTGCCATTCCCTTCTTCAATACATCTTTATCAATATCCTTTTCCAAAGTTTATGAAAGGTTCTCACCATGGGGTTCAGGGGTCAAGGACCATCTTTGTTATTATACTAAAACTGATTTGCTTGACTTATTTATTAAGGACAAACATCTAGAATGTGATATAATTAACCTTTGAATTCAAAAATTAATTATTAATTTACTTAAGACATTAAAATAAAAAGTGGATATTATCTTTTATACTTATCAATAGAACTATCAACTTTTTCTTTAATTAGTGAAGCTTTGAGAGGCACACAGAGACTGTCTGTGTGTGTGTGAAGATGGTGACAAGAAGCAACAAAAAGCAAACTGGCTCATTAGGGTTTTCGATCTAGTTTAGTCCTTGGACTAAACATCCCAGGAAACCATGGAAACAGGAACAAGAACTCAGACACAGGGTACAACATAGAGGATTTTCACCAAAAATTCTTGTCAAAAATTTGTGGTGAAAAAGTGCAAAACAATTTGATGCTGTAAATGTTCTCATACATTTCAGGGGTATTAATTCTAAAAGTTCAGATCACTGAGGAAGAATTCTATAAATCATTTTCTAGAACTATCAAGCCTGTGGCTAAAGTATAAAACCTGCTGTATTTAGTGTGGAGTACATTTATTACTTGTGCTTTTGTATATACTTCAATGTGTTGTCAACTGAAGATTTTTCAGTCTATTTCAGCTCTGGCTCTAGCATAGATAGTAAACATGAACTCTAGAGCTGAATGTAATTAGCAAAGAGTAGAACTGTGATTTAGATAAGAGACTTTGGAGTTGAAGGCCTGGGTTTGTATCCTCTCCATTACCTACATGAAATGCAACTTCTCTACATTTCTGTTTACTCAGCTGTTGAGTGTCGATACATATATCCTCAGAGCCATTGTGTCCTCATATAAACATAATATTAACCATTAGATGAGATATATAATAGTCCAAAAAAATGTATAATGATAATAACATTAGGAGCCACTAACAAATGTCAAATTAGTTTGGCAACCCACTTCAGAAAATAAAATTTTACTTATTCATTCATTTTGCTATATTAATTCTTTTTACATTGAATTGCTACTTATATACTTGTAGTTCTCATATTTGTTGTGGTTACTTTCAAGGCACTAACTTCTAAATTTTATACATATATGTAAAAGCCTTCCAAAGTAATACTGAAAAAAAAAATATCAAAGAACATTCACAACTGTAGACTTCACCATAATCAACTGTTTACTGAGAATTTTCAAAAGTGAAGATTAATCAGAATGGGTTGTTGTAATGAGGAAATATAGCATCTATTTTCTAGATCAAGTTCTGCCATAACCCATTTTATTGTATATATGTGGTACTGTCACTGACCACATTGATGTCTAATCCATATATTGCAGGGATTTTGTAATCCCAGAAGACCCTTCTGACTAGGATGGAGAACTCCTCACTGATGACTGTGTACCCCGGCTATGATGAAGACAGAAGTAAGCATGTGCCATTGGACATAATGAATGCCTCTCATAGGGAGAATGCTCTATCTGTCTGAAAAGGGACACATGGGCCGGCCTCATGCAGAGAAATCTCTGACATCCTTTAACACTAATTAAGACTTTGACTAGTGATGTAAACCCTGCACATTGGCCAGTGTTTGCCAGGACACTGGTTCTGTAGGAGATGTGGGATTGTTACAGATCCAGGGTTTTCAAAATTTGGATGGAATGTTTTTACCAGTCCATTTTTATTCAGATTTTTGTTTCACTTATAATTTTCAGTCAGCATAATTTCAGGATTTCTATCTGTAGTACCTTTCAAATAAATGTTATTGATGCCTCTGAAAGTTTTGAATGTTCTTAAGGGTCTCATTCCCTTTCTGTAGGACTAAACTTTTACTGTTATTGATTTTGTCTTTAAATGGGAATACATTACAATACATTCAGTGCATCTATACTCAGGTTTACATTGTAACCTGAGCATAGATGCAGTAAATAAAGAGCATATGCTCATTTAATTCACTTTGTGATTGATTATTTACATGATGAGAAAGATATTCTCATGAGTTTTCTTCACCTAAAAGACATTTAGTATTTGACATGTTATTAGGGCTCTGTTACAGTAAGACTTCAGTACACTTTTCCTTTAGAAATGATATTTTCAAGTGTACAAAGACAAGTGTACAAGTAGGAATGTAAGAATTAAAATTCTAAAAAGAAAATAATTGAAAATAAAAGGAAAACATCACTATAGTTGTGAGTTACAAGAAATTTGACATATTTAGTCATGTGTAAATTGAAGCATTAAGTCCAAATTTTTGGTGTCCCTTAGTAGGATAACAAATTCCATATTTAGCACAAATATATTTAACATATTTTAAAATAACAAATGTCTCCTGAACCTTGAACTTCTTGTGGTCAACGTAAAGCTAATGAAAAGTATTTTTCTAATGGAAAAAATGTTCATGAAAATATTGGGCAAAGTCATCAATCTAAAAACAATTGTTTTAAGCTGAGCACTTCAAGCTGTAAGCCACCTGCTAGCACATCTTTTGCATATCTTTATCGTAAACAAGCCATGACAATATAAGATCTAAATTCCTTATAAATTTAATTTGGTCAACTTTGAAGTGTTAGCTTTAAAAAAAAGGTGTCAATTTTTATCTTTACTCTCTCTTGATCCTAGACATTTATAGATTTTTACTCAAAACAGATAGGTATGGTATATTTTATATTTAATAGAATTTTTTCTAGTGCTATTAAATCTTTGCTGTTTTCAATGTTAGCTACCAACACAGAGTATATTACATTGATTTTTGGACTTGGCAGATATAGCTCATTTTTTAAATCCCTTCTTATTGTTTCAAATAATAAGTGGTTTATAATTCTTCAAATATACATGAGGAAAGCAAAACAAAACAAAGTGTAACCAAATACTTTTAATCCCATATAACTGTGGTAACCCAAGCCACAAGTAACAGGATGACATTCAATGACAGAGTGGTAATATTGTGAGGAGGTAATTATCACTGTGCTAGTTTTTTTCATGGTATCTACCCAGTACCAGGGTGCATGTATATCCATGCAGAGAAATAGTTTGTTTCACTTGACATCTAAATCTAAATTAGTATGTCTTAACTAAACGACAGAACTGAGGTTTGCAGGCATTCTGTATATCTTCTTTGGAGAAATGTCTATTTAGGTCTTCTGCCCATTTTCGGATTGGGTTGTTTGTTTTTCTGTTATTGAGCTGCATGAGCTGCTTATAAATTTTGGAGATTAATCCTTTGTCAGTTGCTTCATTTGCAAATATTTTCTCCCATTCTGAGGGTTGTCTTTTGGTCTTATGGTTTCCTTTGCTGTGCAAAAGCTTTGAAGTTTCATTAGGTCCCATTTGTTTATTTTTGGTTTTATTTCCATTTCTCTAGGAGGTGGGTCAAAAAGGATCTTGCTGTGGTTTATGTCATAGAGTGTTCTGCCTATGTTTTCCTCTAAGAGTTTGATAGTTTCTGGCCTTACATTTAGATCTTTAATCCATTTTGAGCTTATTTTTGTGTCTAATGTTAGGGAGTAATCTAATCTCATACTTTTACATGTACTTGTCAAGTTTTCCCAGCACCACTTATTGAAGAGGCTGTCCTTTCTCCACTGTACATTCCTGCCTCCTTTATCAAAGATAAGGTGACCATATGTGCGTGGGTTTATCTCTGGGCTTTCTATCCTGTTCCATTGATCTATCTTTCTGTTTTTGTGCCAGTACCATACGGTTTTGATTACTGTAGCTTTGTAGTATAGTCTGAAGTCAGGGAGCCTGATTCCTCCAGAATGCTCAACATCATTAATCATTAGAGAAATGCAAATCAAAGCTACAATGAGATATCATCTCACACCAGTCAGAATGGCCATCACCAAAAAAATCTAGAAACAATAAATGCTGGAGAGGGTGTGGAGAAAAGGGAACACTCTTGCACTGCTGGTGGGAATGTGAATTGGTACAGCCACTATGGAGAACAGTATGGAGGTTCCTTAAAAAACTACAAATAGAACTACCATATGACCCAGCAATCCCACTACTGGGCATATACCCTGAGAAAACCATAATTCAAAAAGAGTCATGTACCAAAATGTTCATTGCAGCTCTATTTACAATAGCTCAGAGATGGAAACAACCTAAGTGTTCATCATTGGATGAATGGATAAAGAAGATGTGACACATATATACAATGGAATATTACTCAACCATAAAAAGAAACAAAATTGAGCTATTTGTAATGAGGTGGATAGACCTAGAGTCTGTCATACAGAGTGAAGTAAGTCAGAAAGAGAAAGACAAATACCATATGCTAACACATATATATGGAATTTAAGAAAAAAGAAATGTCATGAAGAACCTAGGGGTAAGACAGGAATAAATACACAGACCTACTAGAGAATGGACTTGAGGATATGGGGAGGGGGAAGGGTAAGCTGTGATAAAGCGAGAGAGAGGCATGGACATATACACTACCAAATGTAAGGTAGATAGCTAGTGGGAAGCAGCCGCATAGCACAGGGAGATCACCTCGGTGCTTTGTGGCCCCCTGGAAGGGTGGGATAGGGAGGGTGGGAGGGAGGGAGACGCAAGAGGGAAGAGATATGGGAACATATGTATATGTATAAATGTTTCACTTTGTTATAAAGCAGAAGCTAACACACCATTGTAAAGCAATTATACTCCAATAAAGATGTAATATATATATATATATTTAAAAAAAAACCATAATAAATAAATAAATAAATTCCATATAGAACTGAGGTTTGTGACACTAAAACCAAAAAATCATGGGTTCATTAGCCTACTTATTGATGAATTGTAATATCATCATCCCCAGTTTTCCCTTAGTAAAAGTTAATTTCACACTAAGTGTACTTGATGTTTATCTTGGTTACTACTGAGCTGGCTGGTCTCTGTCTTAGATATTTGCAAAGCTGCCAACACTAGCTTAGCTCCATTTCTAAACAAATAAAACCCAACACAGACATAATTTATATTCAAAATGCTTATTTTACCATTGGCTCTGCTCAATAACTTGAAGTACATTCTCTGTGAAGATGCAGGATTCACTCCAGGCAAAGAAACATCAGGTAATAGTGGCTTAATGTTTATACTCATCTGCATTTTATCCCTCTTCCTCCTCCTCCACCTCCTACTCCACTTCCTCCACATCCTCTTTCTTCTTCTAATTTCTCTTTCCCTTTCCTTCTCTTTTTCTTAAAATTCTTCTTCTGGGTCCTTCAGGGATGTTTCCTCCTAAGTATTTACTAGTCAGTTATATTCACAGAAAATTTATTGAGAAGTGGGAGGCTTTTAGATTCTACTTTTGGAAACATGACTACAAATTCCTCCCCCCTGCTCTCACCACTGACATCCTCTTGAGAGTGTACAGTCCAGATTAGGCTGAGAAATTTACATTTGGCCTTTCTCTAACTTCCCATTCAATATACCACTCTTTTAAGATAAATTATGTTCTGACAGTGCATAACATATATGAACCACGATTTTGTTTCAGTTAAGATCCCAAACCTAGGTATTTATATTACTGAGCAAAGGACAAGCTAACTCCATCCGTTTAGTTTTATGTATTCAACATACCAGATTGTCACGGCCAATTAGCAATGGAAATACTGGTGTTAAAAGAGTTGGGATTTCCAAAGAGTTGATGTTTCATTCCAGTTTTGACACCCACAAGGGAAGTGATCTTGTTTAGTTTAACTTCTCTGAATCTTAATGACTTTGTCAGTAAAATGGGAATAACACTAATAACTACCCCATAGGTTGCTGTGATGATTAAATACCTATAAAATATTTACTTGCAGCTTCATTTAGCACACATTTATGTATTACACTTTGCCCCTTTGTGTGATACATAGGGAAATAAAATAATAAAAGATAAATTAAACACAAACATTATATATTATAGTATAGTGCCTGGCACCCAAAATAATAA
Organism: Grampus griseus; assembly: GCF_964374135.1. NCBI lineage: Eukaryota > Metazoa > Chordata > Mammalia > Artiodactyla > Delphinidae > Grampus > Grampus griseus. The sequence continues at coordinate 65,957,504 of NC_139009.1, read as the reverse complement.
CTGTTATTATTTTACTCTGGAAATCTCCTCAACACTTTCCACATTTTACAGATGATGTTCACAAAGAAAACAAACAAACAAACAAATAAATAACTCTCCTTCTGTCACAGCCTTAAGTAATCCAAATAATGACTGGAAGACTAAGAACTTTTCACCAGCCTTGAGGAAAGGATATTGACCTCTGGAAAACCTGAAACATTGAAAGATGCCCACTTGCTAATAAAGTTGGATTTATACCAAGTGAATAATACATTCAATTATACTCATGTTTGTGTGAAATTCAATAAGTCTTTCCCTCTAACTAATCTTCCTAGTAATAAATCCATTACAAAGCACTGATACTCATTAAAAACAGCTCTGACAAATAACTCACGTTCTTGACCCTAAGCCACACTTCAAACTTCTGTGTTCTTTTCCACAGTCTTTGGATAGTAAACATGGATTAACTCTAATATATCATGAACTGAAAGTTGCACTGAGCAATATTATGGGGCATAGAATACAAGTTACTCAAGAGAAAAAAAATAAATTTATTTTCATTGGTAATTTTATTCATCTCTTTCTCTCTTACCCATCACACACACACATACACACACACACATACACACTCCTGAATATGAAGAAACAAAGGTCCCTTTTTCTTACCTTTGTAACAATCCAGTTATTTGTGATGTTCCTAAATTTATACCTTTCATGGTAGAGATTCAGATTAAAGAACGATGAGGTAAGCATATATGAGGAAGCCAGAGAGTGAATTAAGGAGAATTTAATTGTGAACACACCATGTGGGTCTGAAACATAAGGTGAGTTGGAAAGGCTTCTCCACTTATTTCTAGAACAAATGCAAATTGAAGGCTTCTGGATCAAATCTTCTGAGCCTTGTTTCTCATATTTTTCATTCTCATTTGTTAAGCAGAGTCAATTATCTTAATTAAATTAGAAAACAGTGTGCATTTTCTCACATATCCAATATGTGACACTTAAAAAAAACTGACAGGGATAGAATAAGGCATATTATAGAGATTCTGGTAACTACCTTTTCTGAAGGAAGGTGATTAGTAGATTCAAATAATTTATAGAGAAAGAATACAAAGAAAGATATATCCTAATAAATAAGAACCTCCAATATGTGATATTAGAACATTTCTGGAGGAAGACTATATGATAGGTACATTTCTGCTACTACTTATGTTATTGCTATTTGAAGTGTAACCTTAACATTTCAGGACGTTTGAAATCATTGATGACCCATCATTCTGGGTTGTTAATAGTTGCTTTCCTTAACCAAGGCCTTATCCCAAAGGAGAAACAATTGTGTTTCACTTAGCAGTAGAAAGTGACAATTCTGTGAAAGGCCTTATGGTCATGCCATGCAGGCAGTTACTTACTTGAAATATACAAGGCTCCATGGTGCTGCCAATCAGGTTTATACAGAGATTTCCCGGAAGCTTTGTGTAACTAGGATTATGATATCTGTGGAGAACACTTTATCCTTCATTTTATTTAAGATGATGTTTGGCAAGGTTTGATTCTTGCCACAAAGGAATAACTGCAGCACTTTATTGAGGCATGTCAGTGAAGCCAGAAACCCAAGTTAGGCCAAGCAGATTTTGGGTCAGACAACTTCTATCAAAAGTAGTAAAAGTTTGAGAGAACCAGCTTGAAATATGAAGAAAACTTAGGTTAAATAAAGCAAGAGGGCTCATGTCCACTCACACAAAGGGGCCCTTTGTGTGTATACTTCACATAGTTCTGCACTGTCCCAGACCTAATCAGTTTCTTCTTCCTTGCAGGAGTTGCCTAGTCATTTAAGACACCTACCTCTGTATTATTAGCATTTGTTTGTACACAGGATATAAAAGGGTTTTGCTTTCCTCACCCTTACCCATAAGAGTGCTTAGTATCAGCATTTAGTGAAAATCTTGTTTACTCATTATGTGAGACCACTGGATGATCAAGAGATCAGTCAGCCTTATAGGTTATGGAGGGGAGTGAACTGCTGTTTTTTTCACTACTTGCTTTATTCCCTAGGTTAAATCAATGTTCTCAGGCCATGGCTATGTGGCTAGATCCCTGAAAACACGCCTTGGCAGTAAGAAGCCCAGGAAAACAAAGGACATATAGAGACAGAAGTATGTTTTCTTTGATTGGGAGCATCTGTCTCCAAGGACAAAGTGGAAAATCAAACATGGCACAAAAAATATGAAAAATATCTTTTTCAGTACAATTTTCAAGTATAAAAATTTAGGCATGATTCTCCTTTCTCCTTATAATACACGATGGAATTGTCCTTTTGACTATAAGAAAGAAACAAAAGGTTGGATAGGTTTTATATAGTGCTACAAAATGAGACTTCATGGAGTGATTAATCTACTAAGGTACCATGCTTGTGAGATTTAGTCTTAAATTTGAGGACACACTACTAAGCATGTGTTTGTAACTTGCAGCATTTCATATTTGGTGTGCTTTCATGGTTATCTTATACTTCTAAACCCAGATGTCAAACTTTTGGGGAAGGAAACATCCAAAACTTATTAATTGCTTACAATTGGCATTTGTTATGTACATGTGTTTTTGGGATTTTCCCCCCGAAATAATTCATTTGTATTAGCCCAAAAGTTGGCAGTTTAAAACAACAAACACTTATTGTCTCACATAGTTTCTGAGGCTCAGAAATCTGGAGGTAACTTAGCAGTGTGGTTCTGGCTCAGGGTCTCTTCTGAGATTGTAGTCAAACTTTCCATCAAGGATACTATCATCTCTTACGACTAAACTGGGGTTGGAATATTGGCTCCAAGATCATTCATGTGCTTTTTCGTAGGAGACTTCTGTTCTTGCTACCTGGGCTTTTCTATATGGTTGCCTACAACATTACTTCCCACAGAGCAAATAATTAGAAAAAAGAATGATCAAAATGGAAGCTTCAGTCATTTATAATCTTATCTCAAATATGGCCTACCACCATTTTTATGTTCTATTGGTCTCACAAACCAATTCTCGTATAATGTGGAAGGGAGCTAGACACTAGGTGAGTATCAAGAGCTGAGTACACTTCGGGCTATCCTGGAGATTAGCTGCAATATAATGTATTAGTTTATTGATTCATATGATTAATGCAATTTAAATGTAAATTAAGTAATTTTGATTAGTTTATTTGCTGAATATTTGTTAAGTGCATATGATGAGCCATAAGGAACTCATAAGGACAGCATGTAGCAGAAGATTAAAAAAGAAGTGAAAAAAGCTGGGTTGGGCTCAGGATTCTTTGAGAATACTAGAGCTTGGGTGGCCAGGGAAGACAGACATCTGAGTAATTGATATCTAAACTGTGGAGGAAAGAAGTCAAATAAAAATATTGGAGAGGAAAGAAATCATGTCATATCGTGTAAGTTTTCAGTATATTTAGAGGATAATAAAAGATTAAGGGGGAAAATGGGGAAAAGGTAGATTTGTACATAAAGGAAGTATAGAAACCTTCAGAACACCAGTAGCAGAATCAAAAATAAATTTCAGGACCTCTCACTGATCCTTGGCTTTGCGTGTTATAATTGCCAGGTGCACTCTTGAGAAATAGAAAAAAATATGGTGGGTAAATATCCTTGAACTCAAAGGAATGCAACTCTCTTCTGGAAAAAGCCAGTGAAGCAAACAAACACCTTCCAAGGATTAAATGCCTGATTTTTCTTTTATCATCTTGGTATCCTTCATCTCCTTTGTTCTTGCATTTTAGACGTAACTAAATCAACTCCAGGAGGACCCCCTTAATAGCTCCAAATCTTTCTAGGAATGACCTGACAAGACCCCTATGTCATTCACAATTTCTGTCTACATCCTACATTTTACTTGTAAGATGAGAGAAATCCTTATAAAGTGAGCTTAGAGAATTGATTTCCCATGAAGGGAATCTATCTTTCTTATTTAAATAGCCTCTTTTATGATGGAATCACCATTTTACTTACCTTTGGGGTACCAGATGCAGAACCTTTTCCTTTCATTGCGCAAGGAGAAATATGCCATACTAGAAGCAAGGAGAAGATATAATAAGCAATACAGAAACCTAGAACAATAATCTGCCCACTTCCATCTCCCAAACCTTTTCCCTGCTTCTCTTTTTTTTTTTTTTTTTGCGGTACACGGGCCTCTCACTGTTGTGGCCTCTCCCGTTGCGGGGCACAGGCTCGGGACGCGCAGGCTCAGCGGCCATGGCTCACGGGCCCAGCCGCTCCGCGGCATGTGGGATCCTCCCGGACTAGGGCACGAACCCGCGTCCCCTGCATCGGCAGGCAGACTCTCAACCACTGCGCCACCAGGGAAGCCCCCCTGCTTCTCTTCATCGTATACCTAGGGTCCCAATATGAAATATCTATAATTACTTCCTCATTAACTTATTGTTAATGATTCTTAAATGTAATCTTTTGTCTCTCCAATTTTTAGTTTATCTCCCAGAGTACTATTTATTAATGTATTCCTTTATTGGATCATGCCACTTTGAAATAAAAAACAATCCAGGCTAGTTAGCTTTACAATATAAAGGTGTTCAAAATAAAAGCAATTGAATGATGTAAACTACTAAGAATTCCATAAACATAGTTTATTTGCTTATATAGAGACTATAACAGTTATTTTACTTCCCTATTGCAGACGAGTAGTTTATTTTTACTCAGCATGTACACACATATGTATATATGTAAATATATAACCCAGAACTTATATGTTTATATATGATCCAGTGTGTACATATATACAAATACACATTTATATACACACACGTATATGTATGTATGCACATACATGTGTGTATGTGTGTGTAATCGCTACTTGTTTAAGTCACTGGATTCAAAGCTCTGTTACTAGCTTCAAGTGAAATTTCTATTATGCATAATAATTTTTTAAAGCATATAAACTAGAAATGATGATCTCATAGTTTTTGGTGTAAAGGTTTAAAATGTCCATATCTTCATATCTTTCTTAAATCATGCACACGCACATTAAGTACACACAAGAATGCATATAGTTCCATTTTATTGGTTATGTAGACAATAAAAAAAACATTAAATGTCAAAGAAGGAGGATTCAGGGAATTATCCTAACTATGGTAAACTCATTAGTGCAGGACAGTCCTGGTTTACATGTAATTATCAATAACCTCAACCCAAATGATAAAGAAAGTTTGATGTGAGTGGGGCTTTTAGGATGGAAAATAATACAAGATGAAAAGCAAAGCCTGGCCTACCAAATGTGTGCCAGTCCCCTGTGAGAGGGGATTGAAAGTCAACTCTGAGGGGGACTGTATTCACATGTTCCTCTCTCTACGATGGAAACGTTTGTGGACTATCTTTTTCATCTCCATATCATATCATATCATATCACATAAAATTATAGAAATAGTGTTTATAGAAACTTTAAATGTCATCTTAAGACCAACAGATACTGTTTCACAGATGATATCCAAAATATGGCTTTCTATTCTGAGGGTCAAAACTTATAATACACTCAGTCAGAACTCCAGCAAATTTTGTGTACCTGTGGCCAAAAATTTTAAAAGGAAATCCTACTAAGATCTTTTCATGATGGTGTCAAAAATAATTTTGGATCCTTTTCAATCAGATTCCCATCTCAATCTGAAGAGTCATTTATTTTTATGGATTTTGAGGAGTTTTAAATTGGAAGATAAGAACGGAGAAGCTGACACACCCTTGTTGCTTATTCAAAACATGTCCTGCTCAACCAGGCCCAGAATTATATGCAAGCTACATGTTTCTTCTTGCTGATTCCTATTCCTTTCAGACACATCTGTAAGACATGCTATACAATAGAAATGTTTTTAAAGAGTCAGCACAATGTTATGTATTGACCTGAAGAAGATAGATGTCATGAGCTACATCATGGTCAAAAGATGGTACAGTCAGCAGAATATCTTGCTGCCATGTTCCATTGTCTGGAAAATATGATATGTACATCTGTGCTGATGGCCAGAGGAGTACACAACTGAATCAAAAATATTAACATTCCCTCCAGGAAGCCGGAAATAGAGAGTGACTCCAATGTTGCCAATTTAATCAAAGGTTGACAAGGAGTTACAGATGTAGCATGGATTATCTGGTGAGATCTGTGACTTGGACAGGAAAGAGATCTCCATCCTACCTTAATGAAAGCTTTCTTCTAGAACAAAAATTGGTGAATTAACACTCAATTTTTGTTTTAAAGTTCTGAGCTAGTCTTACTCTGTGCCCAAATTTATGACCAATTTTTTCTCAAAGTAGGGGAATTTAAAACATTACTTTCTATGTCTTTAATGTCACAGCACAGAGAGAATCATGTCATTCTGATTCTACTTTGACACTGTCCTGAACGTCTTTAACTTGGCTGTTAGTCTTGCTGCTCTGTACAAGCCCTAGGCCCTTTCCACATTCTGTCACTTTGCCCCTTTATTCTTCCTTGTCTTCATGTTTTGGTTCTCTTTATCTTCCACCCCCAGTTCCTTCACATGAAGGACTCTGATTCTAACTTGCCCATTTTTCTTATGGTTAAAGTTCTGCCTCTGAACTCTAATGCTGTGGCTTCACTTTCCTTGATGTCAGACATCCTTGAGGCTGGGTCTAGACAATCAGATAAATCAGTACTTTACTTGCCAATGGCATTCCTTATCCTTGGCCTCTAATACTCTCTACTTTAGCCCATAGTGGAAATCTTTCCTCACCACACTAATTTCTAGATCTCCCTTGTTTCCAGGCTTACAGCCTGCAGTGTCACATAGGTGTGATATTTTCTCATTCCCTCCCCAAAATTCTAGGAAGATATACTTAGATTACTATTAGTTATTGTCAAGGCAGAGAGGGTAACAGGTGAAGTCTCGTGCTACTGTTTTAATTGGAATACTTGTGTGGCCTGCCATGGAAATCACTTGTGGTGCCACTCAACATGCATTAGCATAGCAAATAACTCCTGATGTGAAAACAATATTAAACACTATATTTTGTGTTAGCAAGAATAGTTTTTTCTCGTTGTTCCTTTAGAAGGTGAAAGAAAATGAGATGGAATTAGGAGTTTCTAAAAACAAAATAAATTTAAACCTCTTTTTCATCCAAATTTCACTCTAAAAATGTGTATTACTTCATCGTTGTATTGAATATGATATTTAACGTCAAGGATTAGATATTGGATTCATGAACTTATACCATTATGGATACTTTCTGCCTACATATGTTTCTTAATATCACTGTTCCTTCCAAAGTCTTAGTCCCACACAAAATGTGCAGAAACTAATGAACATGGAAGAAATACTGCAGCATTGCCATTCAAGGTTTATACATGATTCAGTTGGGGTTTCCTTTTCTTTTTATTTACCTTAGGCTGCAAGCCATAAAACAGAAAAAAAAATTATTTAATTAAATGGAGTTCATCAGGAAAGTTAATTTACTTTACTGTGAGAATATGAAAAGTATGCCAAAACATGAAATAAAAAGAGTGAATTATGAATTACATTTCTCCTCTGTCCTTTCCTCCTTCCCATCTCTCTCTCTCACTATCTCTCACTCTCCAGGTGGAATTGGGATTGTATATAAGGAGGGATTTTTTTTCTTTGTTTGCTTATGTTGTTTTTCTCCTCAGTTTATGCATTTGCTCCCATGACTGGTTCCCACTATGTAAATTAATTTGGATATTCAGTGTTAGAAAAAAGAAAACATTTTTCACATATTTGAATTGATTCTAATTCATTGTTTGTTGTTCTTAACACATTGAGCCACGCCATTAATTTTTATTACAGGGTCTCATCATTTTTCTGACTCTTAGAGTGGACACGTATAAATTTGACATGTCTTACATAAATAAAAGCCTTGAGGCAAACTGAGGGACTGCTGAATTACTTGAAGTGATAAAATCACACAGATACTATTTTCAAAATTAATTACTTTTCACTCATTACAGATTGCTGGATTTTCTGAGTTTTGCCTCTCCTTGATATTATTGTCCTTTATTACTTGAGAGAAGCTTTTTACTTGGATGATTTTCTATCATTTATTCAGTTAAGTCTGTGAGCAGACTCCTATGGGGAAAAGTACATTCATGGATGATGGATGGCAGAGCTTTAGAATGGAATATTAACATTCGATTCCCCAATATCAAACTTTCTGAGTTACCCATATGAAAATTGCAAGAATGTTGTTTGCCTGTCTGAAATATGTTCTTTCAGATACATATATAGAGAATGAATCCTGCATCATGAAAACTTCCTGTGATGTAAGATACTTAAAAAGGAAACTGAACACAAAAACATATCATGAGAACTTATCACACATTGTTATAGTACAAAAAATATTTTTAATGTTCTTGGCATGGCACTAAGGTTTGTTAACCTGATTCTTTTATAGTATCCAATGTAAATAGTTCCCATTGAACTCAATCATTTCTCTCAGGGAATGTTTGTGCAAGTTCTTTTTTTTTTAATTTTTACTGGAGTATAGTTGATTTTCAATGTTGTGTGAATTTCAAGTGTACAATAAAGTGAATCAGTTAAACATATACATATATCCACTCATTTTTAGATTCTTTTCCCATATAGGTCATTACTCTTATAGAGTATTGAGTAGAGTTCCCTGTGCTATAGAGTAGGTCCTTATTAGTTATCTATTTTATATACAGTAGTCTGTATGGTCAATCCCAACCTTATATGTGAAATCTAAAAAAAAAAAAAAAAAAAAAAGGTACAAATACGCTTATTTACAGAACAGAAATAGAGTCACAGGGAATTCCTGGCAGTCCAGTGGTTAGGACTTGCTGCTTTCATTGCTGTAAGCCAGGTTCAATCCATGGTAGCGGAAAAAAGATCCCGCAAGCCGCACAGAGAGGTCAAAAAAAAAATTGAGTAACAGATATAGAAAATAAACTTATGGTTACCAGGGGGCGAGGGGAGGGGAGGGATAAATTGTGCAAGTTCTTTTTATGAAACAGTTAAATCTCTAGCTTTTAATGTGAACTTAGTTAAACAAATATATTTTTATATTTAGTTGTTTGTAAAATAATATATGCTATATAAGACACATATTTATACATAAACATATAAATACTGTGTATGTCTGTACATTTCAAAACAAAAACTTCACTGTCAACATATTAAGAAATTACTGATAACTATATTGCAATTTTTTGCAAAATTGCATAATTTATCGATTATTAATAAATCAATCTTCTGGAGTTTTCCAAAATGTAAATTTTAAATAGATTTATGCTAAATTCTTACATCTGAGGATTTCATGTTGTAGTGGGAGCCCACCACAGGGTAGCCAAAATCATCACTTCCTTGTCTTCACCAGAAAGACAGTAACCTGAAACATCATCTCACTTAGTTATAGCAAATGGTAGAAAAGTGCTTAGCTAATATCATCTACCCAGGGAAAATGGACTAAAATTATCCATCAAATTAAAGAAGAAATCTACATAGTCATTATGAATCCCTAATTGTACAATAAAACCTCTGATGTTTTTTCTGTGGAAATTTGTTTCCATAAGAATATTCTATTATCTTCTAAACTATTTTATTTTTTTAAATTTCCGTGGCACAAAAATCTTATTTATTTTTAAATAATTCTTGTTCACTTTGTAAAATCAAACTTTACAGAATTTTCCAAAGCAAGCATCTTGGCTATCAAATTTTTGTGGTGTGTGTTTTTCTAAATGTTAAACATCAAAATAAATATATATTTTCTTAACACTTTGTTTTTGCCTTAAATTGAGGAGGCACAACACCATTTATCCCCTGAGAGAGGTAATTTATTTTGCTATGTTCTTAATTAAGTGCAGTTCAGTTTCATTTTAAAAGTGTTCATATTGATATTAAGATGAGGAGCTTATGATAAAATCATTATGTACAGTTTAGTCTTTAAAATTCAGACATTTATTCTCATGTCAAACAAAATTTAGAGTGATACAGTTGTTGGAAACATGAAATGAAATGGTGAGTTGATAATTTGCCTTTTCACATTTTCCCTGCCCCCATTTCCACAAAAACTAATTTTTTCACCTAGACATGAGGTTTGACAATAAAACTCTGTCTCTTGTTTTATCTCTCTTGTCATTATCTTCCAAACAGTGCACCTACACACACACAACCCACACATAGACACATACAGATCCTGTGTTTCTTTTTCAAGATCAGCTTCAAAATCATTCTGAACACTTGAGGTTCTGCACTGTAGAACTGTAGACTGCAGTTGAAAGCCAAATTAAATTATATTTTCTCAGACTGTCAGAGAATAAGATGTGTTGATAGAAAAAAAAAAAGTTTCCTTCATTGACACAAATACCATGCATCAGTGAAGTGAATGCAATGTTTGGCTCTATCACAGATGCCAAAGACATTCTTTCAATGTGCAGATTTTGTTTTTCTACCAAGATAAATATTGTCCTTTATACAAAAATCTATATTTTCCAGCACTGTCAAGTCATTTATCAATGGACTTGTTTCTAAGAAAGTGAGCTTATGAAAGAGAGATGCTTCAATATGGTTTTGAAAATGAAGCATCAGAAGCCTGAAATTACATTATTGGCCTAGAAAATTAATGAAGTATTTGAAAACCTTGTGTACCTCAAGTTTCTGAATGCTTTAAAAATGATCCATTTTAATATTCCATTTTATACTTTTGAATTAATATTGGGGAAGAGCTCTGCTTTATGTAGTTTAGATAACTTTCTTTCTGAAACATTTCTTCATACTTTAATAAAGCACATCTTGGGAACTTCCCTGGTGGTCCAATGGTTAAGACCTCACCTTCTAATTCAGGGAATGCAAATTCAATCCCTGGTCGGGGAGCTAAGTCCCACATACCTTGCAGACAAAAACAAAACAAAACATAAAACAGAAGTAATATTGTAATAAATTCAATAAAGACCTTAAAAAAAGTCCACATCAAAAAAATTCTTTTTTAAAAAAATAAAGCACATATTTTGAAATTCTCACCACTATCCTTCATCTCAATGTCTGCTCAAATCCAAAACTGGATTTAACTATAGTGCCACTCCTGTTAACCCACTCTCCATGTGATAATACATCCATGTAGATGATACATTTGCTGCTGGTTGAATATCTATATGCCCCCACACATATTCCAGCCCTCTTGCAACTACCCAAGGCCAATGGATTATGAACAGAAGTAATGTGAAACCAATTTGGACTAAAGCTGTTTTTCAACGTTTAGCACCTCTCTTCCTTTTTGGCAATGACTGTGGAAGCCAGTGTAGAGATGGTATGTTCATAAGATAGAAATATCTTGGATCACCGAGTGACCATCTGGAAGCTGTTCTAGAGGTATGCCCAACTAGTAGCAAAATTTCCATGAGTAAAGAGTAGGCACTTACTTGTTAAGTCATTGAGATTTGGGGGGTTATACATAAATGTAGGTTACCCTTACTTATGTGAGTCCCGGCTCTTCAGACACAGTAGATCCTAGATAAACCCCAGAATATCTTCATATTTCAGCTCCAGTCTTGATCTGAAGAGTAGAAAAGAAGCATAGAAGAGAGGAATAAGCTACCCAGAGCAGTGATATTTAAAATTCTAGAGATCTAAGCCAAGCTTTGTTTGGAAATTCTGCTACAGAAGAAGATTTACACCATTGGTTACCTCCTTTTACACACTACTATATATAAAATATATAACCAACAAGGACCTACTATATAGCACAGAAAACTATACTTGATATTTTGAAGTAACCTATAAGGGAAAAGAATCTGAAAAGAATCTATCTATCTATCTATCTTTCTATCTATCTATATATATATATATCTATATCTGAATCACTTTGCTGTACACCTGAAATGAACACAACTTTGTAAATCAACTATACTTCAATAAAAAATAAAACAAAAGTAAAAAAATAAAGTTACCTAAATAATGTCCCTTGAGTGTATTTTTAGAAAGGAATCTCCAAGGGGCAAGGACTATCTCCTCTTTGCTCTATCTACAGCATCTGCTCCAGTACTTGGAGTAGAGTAGGCAAAGTAAGCATGGCTTACACGAATTAATGGTTACTTCATAGCTATGCCTATGAGCAAACTTCCTAAGACAATGCTTGGGTTGAATTTTCATGTTAGTTGCTCTTAGATAAAAATATTTTAAAAGGGGATTTGATTTTCAAACATCAGGCAAATAGATAAAATTTAAAATTGTACTAATATTCACTTACATTAATTGAAACTTTTCCGGGTGTCAAGCACTGAGCTAAGGGTGCTTTACATAAAATAATCATGTGCGCATCTTACTCAGGAAATCTTGCTTTATGTGTGCTATCCCACTGTAATTATTAATAGGTCCCCTCTTCAAAGTGTCCTGATGAGAACAAAAACTTCCACGGTTTACCTAGCCTTACGGATTTTCTCATTTGATCTTCAAAGAATCTCTATGCCATTACTATCTCCGTTTGAGAGGTGAGAAAACCAAAGTCTAAAAAGTTGAGTAACTTGTTCCTAGCTCTCATATAATTAATAATAAGTCAGGTAGCATGGCTCCATAATGCATGTTTTTAACCAGTTAGCCTTACCACCCTCTGCTTTCCAGGAATACGTCTATTGCGTTCAGTGATGAACATTCACCTAGATTGATTCAGTTTTTCTAGATTCCAAAATTATACTTTGTTAAAAGCTGAAGAGTCTCAGAAATAAATGTGTGTAATGATGTCTCAGCAATGTTGCATACTTTATTCATCACTGAAAGATTTTGAGCATTAATAATGAGCAAGCAGTATTGAAAGAAACTATGTGTATCTGCCAACTCATAAACCACAGCAAATCATGAAAATGGAGTTAGTGACTTACCACTGCACTGACGTTATTAATGAGTATACAACTTTCCTTCATGAAGAAAGTAGATACTCTTCCTAGTTTGAGGTTATAATTTTTCTAGACATTACATCAATATTAGTACTCAGTGTTCCTAAACCAAGCTATAATTTAATAATGTTTGCAAATAAGACTAACACTTTATTTTTTAAGGATACTTCATCAGTTTTTTTTCTAACCAAGATGACATGAAATGGGCTTCTCTCCCAGTGACAATGTCTCTACAAAACGTGCCCAATTTCTAGCAGTGACAGTCTTTGTTAGAAGGTCTGGCCTTATGTAAATAAATGAGGTCAGTGCGATGAGGAGGAACATTTTCTGAAGACAACAAATTTATTTTCTGTTGTAATTTATAAATTACTGAATTTAGAACATGGGAAGTAGTAATTTAGTTGTGAAACTACATTTTAACAATAAAAATGTTCTGGGTACAATGCAGAAAATTTGAGCTTCACAGTGTTGGAGTTTTGCAGATGAAAATTACCTTCTATAGTGCTAGAGTCACATCTCTTCAAACAACATGCAGTTAGACACAATTAACTCTTGAATTCTTAAGGCAGAAGTAAGCTCCAGAACCTAGAACAGGCTAGGTTCTAGGCTGTCTAGTCTGCATAACTATTTTTAGAATGTTTGAATAAATTAAACCACTTAACTTTTTTAAAAAAATACATAACAAAAATGTATATTTATGCATGTGTGCATACCATTTGTGGATTTCCCATATGACTAAAACTTTTTTTAAATTGGATCAGCTGATTTTATTTTTTGCATCAACTTCAATGCATAAATTTTGGCTTGGCAGTACTATTTATTTATTTGGTCATTGCTGATATAGAGAAAAAGTTATTTCTCATATATTTGCCATTCCCATAGGAGCAGATGATTTATGGTAAAAAAGGGAAAGACGTCACTCCAGGAAAAATTAACATATGAATTTATAATTGAGTATTAGAAATAGTGTATAATGTATTTCCTCAATTCTCATGAAGACAAATGGATGCATGTATTATTAAAACATGTAGGAGAAAATATTTAAAAAGCTTTTCCAAGTTTTACAATGAAAAATGTACTATTTTTGGACTCTATTGAATCACTCTAAAATTGTACATTTTCCAAGTTTTTTTAATCTTATTTTCAATTCCTTAAAATCACACAGATATTTGAAAATATGTCCAGACAGAGACTTGTACGTGGATATTCACAGCAGCATCATTCATAAGAGAGGAAAAATTCTTCAATGTCCATCAACTGATGGATAGATAAAATGAACCATATCCGTAAAATGGAATCTTATTCAGCAGTTAAAAAGAATAAACTATGGATATGTGCTACAGCATGGATGGACTTCGAAACATCATACTCTGTGAAAAAAATCCATAAATAACAGACCATATAGTATTGATTATATTTATATGATATGTCCAGAAAGGGCAAATCTATGAAGAAAGTGGTTGTCTGGGACAGTTGTGTGTGTGTGTTAACAGTATAAATGCATGAGGGATTTTACTGGGGTGATGAAAATATGCTAAAAGTGACTTATAGTGATGGTTGCACAACTTGATAAATTTACTAAAATATCATTGAATTTTTCACTTTAAATTAGTCAATTTTATGATATATAAAAACCTTCATTTCTTTTGAAAACAGAAAAATTTGTTGAGTACATAGGGGAGCAGAAAACAGCATTTATACTTTGTACAAAAAAATTTTTAAAAGGAAAAGTGTTCACTGTATAAGAAATAGAGTATGGAATCTCATTAGTCTTTGGAGGACTGTATTATCGGCCATTGCAATTCTCCTGATACTCTGAACAAAAGTTAGTACATTATACTGTACTACATATAGGTTAAAGGAGATGAAGGATGGTTGACTGTTTTCCTTATGGTTAGAAAGTAAGTGGACAATAATGCTCAGTTTGAAGTATTAATTTAGTAAAAATAACAATCAATCTTTTATGATTAGCTCTCCCTGAACTGTAAAAAAAAAATATATGCAATAATCACACATTCAATAAATATTTAGGTTACTTTTTTATGTTTCTCTACATGGACTACTTTAGTGTTAAATTGGAGTTGATTCTTATACTTCTGCTTTTATAAATATTAGAAGATAAAGTCAGTGTTCTAGACTGATCAGGTTATACTACTTTAAAAAAAAATTTAAGTGACATCTTCCAATCTGTCTAATAAATCATATTGTCACTGAATCCTCACTGTGTTATACTTTGGAATCTCAGAGTCCACATATCTATACCCCTCCATCTCTAACCAGTAGACATTACCTCAGAAAAAGTATATTACACACCCTATCTGTTTAAACCTTTCATCAGTGATTCTTGAGCATTGGACTTTAAAATCAATATAATGTTTTGTGTAACATTGAAAAACTACAGATTTAACAATTGCAAAAGCCATATAAAAGGGAAAATACTCTTTTAGTTTCAAGAATGACTTTTCAGTATGATATCTATGCCTAGAATTGTAGTCATATATGAAGTCATTTTAAGTAAAAATTGTAATAAAACACCACATATTTTGGCTACTTTCTAATTCTATAATCTCCATGGAAACTTGTAGCTTAATTTCTTTCTTGATCATTCAAGAAAATAGTCCGTTACAAGCTCTATTTGCAAGGAAAACTTAAATAAATAGAATTAAACAGTAGTAATCACCAAATATAACATTTACTAAAAATCAATATTCATATTCTTACATTGCAGACATCTAAATAAGTGATCAGATCTTGAGATTAGTTAGAACATACACAGTCGCCTTAGAAACAGCCTTGGATTCCCCTGGATATCCTTTTCACCTCTAGTTTTCCTCCTCCTGCCTCACACATTTTCTAACTTAAACATGTGAGACTAAAGGTCATGGTCCAATGTAGAAAAACTGTGTCAATAGTTCCTTCACTCATGAACTCATAAAAGCAGCTGTTTCATGCTCCTACATGCCTTGTTCATATTCTATGTGTTCACAATTTCAGAAACTGAGGCCATATTTACACCCAAAGATAGCATTTATTTTTGATAATATTTCTTCTACGTACAAAAGCAGATGTTTACTGTAGAAATAATTTTAAAATATAGTCAGGTACAAAAAAGCAATTTGAAAGTACTTACAGTTCCATTGCCAGAGATAACTAATTTTCTTTTTGTTTTTTGCTTTTTTTGGCCACACTGCAAATCATATGGGATCTTAGTTCCCTGACTAGGGATCGAACCTGAGCCCTTTGCAGCGGAAGCTCAGAGTCTTAACCACTGGACCACCAAGGAAGTCCCAAAGATAACTAATTTTAATATTTCGGATGTTATGTCTCCAGTAATATTTCAACAAAATTGTATTCAAAATCTATATAATAGTGTAGACTGCTTTTGAAAATAATATACCTTTGATAAACATCCATGCTTTTAGACAGATGTCTCTCTACAAAAACATGATTAATGACGGCATAATATTTCAGTATTTTACAAGTTCCATCTTACTGGGGATTTGATTTCAAAAACTTTCTTGTAGGCAAATATTTGCACATATCCGTGACAAAATTATTAGGACAAAACTTATAAATAAGGAATTTCTGGTGCAAAGTATGTAAATCTTAAAGGTTTTTTAATGTATAATAGCAATTTATGTTTGTATCAGCTTAAACTTCCATCCTTATTGGATTCAATGTTATTCGCCATAAGTAATATCTTACAGGACCTAGTTCAGCAAAACTCTGCTGGTAGATTTTGATTTTGATTTGTCTGAAGATGTTATTTTTATTTGATTTGGTTATTTTATTGGTTTTTACATGATAGTTTAGCTGAGTATAAATTCTAAGTTGCCAGATATTTTCTCCCAGTATTTTAAGGAATCAGTACAGTTGTCTTTTCTTTGTAAGTGCTTAGCTGTTTCCTACTGATCAATCTTACCCATCATTTTAGTGCTCGGGAGATTGACTCTGTTGTGACTAGATGTGGAGTTTGCTTTCTTTATGCTATTTCTTTTGTGTGTGGGTGTGATATCTGCATCTAATTATTCATATCTTTATTCAATTATGAAAAATGTGAAGTCATATCACTTTGCATGTATCTCTCCCTCATTTTCCCTGTCCTCTATTTCTTATACTGCAATTAGATATTATTTTTAATTTTATATATAAATATATATATTTATATATTTAAATCTCTTTAGTGGCTTGTGCTGTACTGTGGGTAATTTCTTCACATCTGTCTTGCCAGTTACTGATTCTGTCTTCAGTTCTTTAGAACATATATTTTGCTTTTTATTTTGGTTATTTTTTCAACTCAAAAATTTCTATTATTTTATTTCTCAGATTTCCCTGGCTTCTTTTGTGTTCTCCTGTTTTGAACCTTCTTTGCTGTCTTTAACAGTTTTATGCATGTTTGTTTATATCCTTTATCTGCTATTCTACTTATCTGAAGGGAATGATGGCTAGTTGAGTCCTTCACTCAGCTCTGAATTGGACTGAGTTAAACTCAGCTCTTTCTCAGCTGTCATCATCAAATTGGCCTCACCAAGCTTTCCAGTGAGGACTCCTTGACTATATGGGGATTATTTTTTTTTTTTCAGTTTTGTTTGATCCTGTGCTTTCTTCTGCACAAATGCTGATAAATCTGTATCTTTAGCTCTTAGCAGTTTTTTCACCACCTGATTATATTTTGAGGTTTGTGGGAATATGTTAACATTTAGTTTTGTTGTAGATATTGTGTGTGGGTTTGTGGTTTTGCTATCCTTGTCCCATATGGTTTTAAGGCAGCACACATAAAAAAAACTACCCCACCACTGCCTTCAAATTCCTACAGTTTATTTTTATAGAAGGAAGTAATTTAAGGATTCTGGTAGGAAAGTGGTATGAATTGATTTACATTTTTAAATGATCACTCTGATTGCCACGTGGAGAATGGATTCATGAGGGACAGAAGTGGAAGCAGGAAAGACTGCAAGTAGGCTTTCATATCAGTACAGGTAAGTGAAAATGTTGACCTGAACCAGGGAGGTAGAGGTGGAGGGAACACTCAGAAGATGATATTGGTTTAGAGATAAGTGTGGCAGAATGGGCTGGTGGATTTCTCAAGGGGTGAAAGAAAGAAAGGAATCAAGGACTTGTAGATTTTGGCCTTGAGCAACTGTAGGAAGGTGATATTAACTAAGATGAGCACTACTGTAAGAGAAGGTTTGAGTGATAGAAATAAAGAATTTTGTTTTGTTCTTGTTAAATTTGAGATCCCTATTAGATATTCAAGTGAAATGAGCAGGGAATCTTCGAGTCTGGAATTCCAGGGACAGTTAATGAACAGAAAGCTATCTAATTATCTTCACTCTTTCTCTTATTTGAATCTTTTAATCTAAATTCTAGGGGAATTCCTTTAATTAATTAATAGTTGCATTTCCTGCAATTTGTGATTTGCTTTGACTGCCTCCACTGTATTTTTAAAATAGGGCAACCTTTCCCTCTGGATCAGTTTTCCCTCACTCAGAGTATTGACTTGTCATGACTGCCTATTCTGTTGTAATATATATGATGCCCTCCTGAATTATGTTGAGTGTCAATTACAGACACCACAGCGTTTTAGTGTCTCACATTGTAGATCTATTTCTAAATGTATATTAATACAGAGTTCAAATATTTGTCCCCCTCTTTATCAACTGATAAATCTAATTCATATGCCCAGTGAACAAATGGTTTCTTATTCTTACAGATGGATGGCTATTTTTTACACTTGAGAATTCTCTTGAAGATTGTATTGAGTTGTTTGAATCTTTAATGACATGAGAGGTAGAAAACGTTTAGATTCCATTTGCTAATTTAAATCTTCAGTTGTCTGTGCAAACTTTCTTGTATCTGTGATAACCCTGAAGGACAAAATGCTCCTTTTATTTTCTGTGGTTTAGACAATTTATTTTTATTTTTATTATTATTTTTGTGATATCTTCCCTTTCCAGATGTCATGACTTCCCTCATTAGCAGCTACTTATGACAGTGGCCTTCACCTCTGATGGTCAGCCTACTGCCCCTGGCCTCAAATGAAACCTGTAGTGAATGAAATGATTCAATGTCTTATTTGTGTGAATTCTTGCACCAAGTCTAATATTTAGAATTAATGTTGGTGTTAAACTTTGTTCAATACAAATAGCATTGTATTTTACTCTTGGATCTACTGTCTACTCTATTGGCAAACTTTTTCAATAAAGGGCTAAATGGTAAAAGTTTTAGGCTTTTTAGGTCATACGATTTCTGTCACAATTATTCACCTCTATCTTTATAGACAATACATGAATGAATAAATGTGACTATACAACTTTATTTATAAAAACAGACAACAGATTGCTTTGTCACACCAGCCATAGTTTGCTGACCTCTATTATGTAATATTACAGGAATTTCACTTGAAAGCATTCCCTCTGCATTCAGAGTTTCCTGAGTAAGCCCAAGAACTTCAGAATTTCATATTATTTTTAGCCCTTCTTCCATGCCTTTTCCTGCACCCAAAATATTACCCCAAAAAATCTTGATTTAGAGCTAACAGTATTTGCCAACCACCGTTTCCAAGTATTAAGTTCCTTTGATCATTTGAAAAATAATTTGATATTATAGAAGATTTAACTATGTGGTAAGATCCCCATCTTAAAATGTGTTTCACTTGGGTCTAGCCCGAAAAACATATTATATACTTCAAACAAAGGAGGTCTGTTTACCTTGATGTTAGAAGTTTGAAAGATCAGAAAAGAACTCTGAAGTAACCTAGAAATTTATAACTGCCCAAAGCAGCAGTCACTTCTAGAACTGGTGAAAAAAGTGGAAATATATGGAATTAACCAAACCTAGGAGCAGCAAGATACATATCCACTAGTGCAGTGCTTTGATGCTGGTAGAGGGGCGGGCATGGGGAGCAACAATTAAGAGATGTTTGGGCTTCTGAGGAAAGAGCAAAGCCTGACTGGTAATTGGACCACATGACCAGTGCATGGGAGCCTGCAGTGTGCCTGGTGTACTAATTGTCAAGAGGACATGGCAGACCTGGGGTTTGAGGGTTGAAAGAAGCTGCAAGCTGGAGTCAGTTGTCGTCTGCTGCTGGAACAATATAGATAGTAATTATTAGAAAGAAGGAAGGAAGTCCCTTTACATGCACTAAAATCTCTAATTTGTTCCTGCCATTAACATCATCTAATAGAATGCCAGCAGACTAAGGAAATGTGGGAAATGTAGTTTGCAGAATCACATAAAAAGGAGGTTCTAATGGAGGCTTTTGGCTATAAGACAATCTAGCACAAACTAGTTTTAGATATCTTTGACTCAAGGTTTTAGTAAGCTAACTATGATGCTTGGGTGTAGGGTAGGGGCATAGTACACATGTCACATTCAGAAATATTGCTTATCAGAATTTATACAAAAATTGAAACCTTTATTATCAGTCTAACAACTTTGCTTCATTTTTTTTTAACACCCTTATTGGAATATAATTGTTTTACAATATTGTGTTAGTTTCTGCTGTATAACAAAGTGAATCAACTATATGTATACATATATCCGCATATACACATACATCCCCTCCCTCTTGAGCCTCCCTCCCACCCTCCTTAACCCACCACTCTAGGTGATCACAAAGCACCTAACTGATCTCCCTATACTATGCAGCTGCTTCCCACTAGCTATCTTTTTTACATTTGGTAGTGTATATATGTCAGTGCTACTCTCTGACTTCGTCCCAGCTTACCCTTACCCCTCCCCGTGTCCTCAAGTCCATTCTCTACATCTGCATGTTTATTCCTGTCCTGCCCCTAGGTTCATCAGAACCTTTTTTTTTTAGATTCCATATATATGTGTTAGCATACGGCATTTGTTTTTCTCTTTCTGACTTACTTCACTCTGTATGACAGACTCTAGGTCCATCCACCTCACAACAAATAACGCAATTTTGTTTCTTTTCATGGCTGAGTAATATTCCATTGTATGTATGTGCCGCATCTTCTTTATGCATTCGTCTGTCAGTGGACACTTAGGTTGCTTCCATGTCCTGGCTATTGTAAATAGTGCTGCAATGAACACTGTGGTACATGTCTCTTTTTGAATTATGGTTTTCTCAGGGTATATGCTCAGTAGTGGGATTGCTGGGTCATATGGTAGTTCTATTTGTAGTTTTTTAAGGAACCTCCATACTGTTTTCCACAGTGGCTGTATCAATTTACATTCCCACCAGCAGTGCAGGAGGGTTCCCTTTTCTCCACACCCTCTCCAACATTTATTGTTTCTAGATTTTTTGATGATGGCCATTCTGACTGGTGCGAGGTGATATCTCATTGGGGTTTTGGTTTGCATTTCTCTAACGATTAGCGATGATTAGCATTCTTTCATATGTTTTTTGGCAATCTGTATATCTTCTTTGGAAAAATGTCTATTTAGGTCTTCCGCACATTTTTGGATTGAGTTGTTTGTTTTTTTTGATATTGAGCTTCATGAGTTGCTTGTATATTTTGGAGATTAATCCTTTGTCAGTTGCTTCATTTGTAAATATTTTCTCCCATTCTAAGGGTTGTCTTTTCGTCTTGTTTATGGTTTCCTTTGCTATGCAAAAGCTGTTTCATTAAGTCCCATTTGTTTATTTTTGGTTTTATTTCCACTACTCTAGGAGATGGGTCAAAAAGGATCTTGCTGTGATTTATGTCATAGACTGGTCTGCCTATGTTTTCCTGTAAGAGTTCTATAGTGTCTGGCCCTAGACTTAGGTCTTTAATCCATTTTGAGTTTATTTTTGTTTATTCATTTAATAAAATAAACAAAAATATCTCCATAGTATCTAATACCCTGTCCATAGTCTCCTTTTCTTTATTACCGCAATGATTTTTTCCCAACATTTTATTTATTTTAAACTAAACCAAACACGGCTGCCCATTGCATTTGAATATTACATCTCTTAAGAGGTTTTAAGAAACTCTGCCTTTTATTTTTTATGATACTTATCACTGGAGAAGCCAGGCTGTGTGTCCTGTAGAATGTTGCACATGCTGGATTTGGTTGATTGCTTCCCTGTGGTGAGGTTTGACTTGACCTTCTATCCATGATTTTTCTTATAAACTAGTGTTAAAGCTAAAGGTATAATTCAACTCAGCAACAATGCTTTGGCAGCAAGAACACTTCAGTGTGATGCTGTGCATTTTCTGCTGCATTTCATTAAATTGTACAATATTAGTGACTGGTCATTTGAGATGTCCAGTGTGAAGTTTAGTTTTTAGAAAAGCATGTCAGGGTATTGTGAGTATCATCTGTTGAAGTGCTTAATGATATAAAATAAATTCTTAACCCAAGTTAGCATAAATTCCTGAAAAAGTGATGGATACTCCCTCTTTTATCACAGTCAACATTATTAATGTAATGTGTCAAAAGAGTGCAATGAGGCTGGGAAGGATGTTAATGTGTAAATGTTACAGAAATGACAGAAAATTCATTGCATGTTAGTCAAAGGAACAAGAGGACACCAAAGGATACAAAACAAAACAAAAACGAGTAGCTAAAGGAAAGAGAAGAATAATTTTTGGTAAAGGATGATTCAACTGTTTATAGAACAATTATGTTACTTATAAAATACCCATAAGTTATGGTCTTCAGGAAGTTGTACAGCAGCACTTGTGTACTGTACATTCATGAAAACATAAGTGACAGTGAATAATATATTAATATTTATTTTAAAAATTATGTTCAGATGAATGTTAAATTTAAATAAATTTTATTATACTAAAATACTTTGAATGTTATCCAAATTCCTTAGCTTTCACTTAATCATAATATTCAATCCAAACAACTGTTTCTTCAATTTCTTGACTTAAGCAGATATTTATACATGTTGATCTGATTGTTCTCTCTATTGGTTAACATTCATTATAAATTATTTCTGATTTATAAAAAGCATAAAGAACAACATTCATGTGACCAATATATACCTACAAAACATTTTAAGTTCTATTGGAGTCTCCTGGCTAACACTCCCAATTGTATCCAGTTCTCTTTCCTCTGAGGGTATTCAGTATATATAAGTATATATATCCATAAGTATATATATCCATAGAATATATATGTCTCCCTAGACCATGTGCAATATTAATACACACATTTTAATATATATGTAAATAAAATCAGAATATATGCATTATTCTCCAACTTTTATGTATAACAATATATTTGTGCGATTCATTCATTTTGACATATATAGGTCTAATTCATTCATTTTCACTGCTATACAATAGATACTCATGAAAACATCACAATTTATTTTTCCTTATGTATAGAGGGACAGTATTTTACCTAATTATTCTGCTATGAGAAATAATACTTCTACTGTGAATATTCTTGTCTGTGTCCCCCGTGCAAAAGTTTTCCTAGATTATAGCTAGGAGTTTACATATTTACTAGATATTCCAAATTTTTCCCTAAAATGGTCTTAATCAATTTAAATTACCACCAGAATGTATGAGCTTCCATTGTTCTACCTACTAGCCATCTTTTGACATTATCAGATTTTCATATTATTGTCAACCTAGTAGGTGTGAAATGATAAGTCATTATGGTTTTGTTTTGTTTTGTTTTTTATTGAAGTATAGTTGATTTAAAATGTTGTTAGCTTTAAGTGTACAACAAAGTGATTCAGTTATATAGATATAGATAGATTCTTTTTAAGATTCTTTTCCCTTAGAGGTTATTACAAAATATTGAATATCGTCTCCTGTGCTATACAGTAGGTCCTTGTTGTTTATCTATTTTATGTATAGATATGTATTTAGATTCACATATATGTAAATCCCAAACTCCTAATTTATTCCTGTGCCCACTTTCCCTTTGGTAACCATAAGTTTGTTTTCTATATCTCTGAGTCTATTGTCATTGTGGTTTTAATATTAATTTAAAAACATATTTTTAACTTTCTTAATATGTTTAGTTATCTTTTTCTTATTTATGTCTATTCATTATATCATGGTCATTGAATATTATGTGTATGACAAGACATTTTAAAATGTGTTCAACACTCCTTTATGGTTTTCCATAAGATTTATTCCAACTGAAGAAGAATGTGTATTTTTTAATTAAGGGATGCAAATTTCTATAAATATCTACAAATAAGTTATGATAATCAGATTCTTCAATTTTTTTATTCTTACAATCACTTAAATCTCCTATTTTTAACATTGAAATTCTCAAATAATGGTAGATTGGTCAATACCTCATTATAATTCAGATAGTTTTGCCTTATGAATGATTTGTCAATGTCAATAAGTACATAAAATATGAGAATTTTAATATCTTTTAACTGAGTTGTCACATATATTTTATGTAATAATTCTCCTTATGTGTAGTATGTTTTTAACCTTATTTTTTCTTAATATTACTGTAGCTCTACTAGCTTGCTATTGATTAGTGTTCTCCTGCCATATATTTTCACCTCTGCTTTCAAATATTCTATAATCCTATATTTTAACTGTGTTCTTTATAAATTCTATAATACTATATATGGAAATATGTTGGCATATAAATTTTATATTTTGAATGAGGCCTTAAAATCACTACTATTAATTAAGAGTTTAGTTCAATTATCTTAAATTGATAATATCTATTTGGAATTGTTTCTGTCACTTAATATAAGCTTTCTTTTTACTCTGATTTTCTGACCTTTATTTTACATTTAAAAATTCTTCATCCTTTTGGATAATAATTTATCTAATTTTTCCCAGTAATAGTAATTCTATAGTCTATTTTTTTAGTGTTTGTACTTACTCTCAAACATGCAAACATTTGTATTTGATTTGACAATACCTATATCTATTATCTCTACCCCAGTCTAATTCAGAAAATATACAGTATTTTATCTTTTATCAATCCCTTCCATTGTATTTGATGTTGTAATTAGGCATATAACTTCAATTTTGTCTTTTGCCCCATATTCTTATTACAGCTATTTTTATTATTGTTCTGTACACTCTATTTTTGTTTATATTTACTCATGTGTTAATACATATTTTTACATCACAATATTTTCTTATAATTTTTTTTTCTTATTTGTGGAGAACACCCTTTTATAGTTCCTGAAAATCTCTTATTGGTAAACTTTCTTTGTTTGAATATGTCATTTTTTCTCATAACTTTATGATATATGAATATATTTTGACTCTAAGTTGAGAGGTTCTCATTCAATATTTTGAAGGCAATATTCCATAACTTCCCCATTCTGCTATTGCCACTGAGAAATCTTCTGATTCTCTAATTCTACATCATTCCTTAATTCTAAAATTATTTAGTCATTATCTTTTTTACCATTACCTCTCTTCCATTCTCTATGTTATATTCACCTGTGACATCAATTAGATTAACGTTAGACTTCATTTTTCCTCTAACACAGGGCGTATTTCTGGATATTAATTTGCAAGAGACAGTTCATAGGCAGCTAGATTCTGTATGTGCTTTCCCTCACTATCTGGTCCAAAGGCTCTGTAGATAGTTTGTGCTTCTTTTTTCTGTATCCTGGAGCCAGGTCACTATGACCAACATCCTTACAGCCTAAGGGATCTTCTGAGGCTTCTGCTCCTAAGTCCTTCTGCCACTAAATGATTCAACCCATAATATCAAGTGGTACTAACATCATTCCTGTCACTTCTCCCTCTTGTCTTCACTTCAGGGCTTCCAGTGGTTTCTGAGGCATGAGACTCTGTAGGACCTATTTGATATCTGCACATCTGCAACTGGAAAGTATATGGACCTAACTCCTTAGGTCATAAACTTTAACAAATAGAAGAAATCCAGTGGGCAAGATCAATTCTCATCTCTTTCTCTTCCTGTTTCAGGCAAGATTAATCATTCATCTTGTCATGAAGTTGTAGCTTGCTCAGCAACCCACTCTATCTCTTAGCTCTGCTTCCCTGCTTCACTTCCCATTTTCACTCTCTTATGATCCCCTGGTATTACACTTCCCAATGAAGTGTTTGCATATGATATTTTGCCTCAGGAAGAAGGAACTGGGCAAAGAAATATATTGACATGCTGTCACATTTCTTTTACTTTATTTTCTGCACATATTTTCTAACAGTTCATTAATTCTCTCTCCTTTGTTATTTAACTTAGCACAACTATTGATTTTTTAATTAAATGATTATATTTTTCTTTTGTATATATATTTTTTCACAGCTGCTCATTCTCTTCTGATAATACTATATACCTTTCTGTTGTTCTCAGTTCTGTCTTTAAACATAGTCATTTTTACATTCTTCATCCAATTATTTTATTATCTTTACCCTGTGTTGTGGGTGTTTGAGTTCTTTTCTAAATGTTCCTGATAGTTCTTACTCAGTGTGGCTTGTGTCTTCATGTATTTAGTAATTTTAAATGGTGAGCTCAGGTTTCCCAAGATTTAGTTTGTGAGACATCTATGAAGATTGGTTGAGGATCTGCACATCAGAAGAGTATTGAGGCTTAATTCAGCCAGGCATTCTAGATTACTGTCAACCTGGGAAATTTTAAGTGAACTTGTTGACTGTCATTTTTCTGGACCAATTGTAAAATCAGATTCCTAACTGCTTAGAGAAGACTGTGACTGTGAATTATTATTTTTTTTTTGATGTTTGGGATAGTTTATTAATTAATTAATTAATTTTTGGCTGTGTTGGGTCTTCGTTTCTGTGCAAGGGCTTTCTCTAGTTGCGGCAAGCGGGGGCCACTCTTCATCATGGTGTGCGGGCCTCTCACTATCGCGGCCTCTCTTGTTGTGGAGCACAAGCTCCAGATGCGCAGGCTCAGTAGTTGTGGCTCATGGGCCTAGTTGCTCCGTGGCATGTGGGATCCTCCCAGACCAGGGCTCAAAACCGTGTCCCCTGCATTAGCAGGTAGATTCTCAACCATTGTGCCACCAGGGAAGCCCGTGACTGAATTTTTATGGGAGAGATTTTTTCCTACCAGACCTTAAGCCAAGATAAGCTAATTAGCTTTTGGATTTTGCCATTGCCATCAGGAACAGTTTTTCTAGTCTACCAGTTCACTTAGGATGAAAACTTCTGAAAGTTCGACTTCCCGTGTGTGTTTGTGTGTGTGTGTGTGCCCACTCCTTGATGCTATTTAGCCTAAGGTCTTGTTTCTGGTCTCCAGAGCCACTATTAAAACCCAAGTTGCCAGCAAACAAGCCTTTTGATTAATAAGCTCAGCAGCAATGCACTGGTTACTTTAGTTTTAGTATTAACTTGCCATTCTTATTTCTAACTCCCTTTTCGTTTTAGCCTCTGATAATCTATAATACTATATTGTGAGTTCAGCTACAATGTTAATAAAAGATTGTAGTATTACATTTTACCTAGAATGTCTAAGTGTGCTTTGTCTGTTGTTTCTTCAGGTTATTTAGATAACATTGCTGCCAGAGACAAAAGTCAGTTCTCTGTCATTTAATTGTGGAGTAAATTCACTGTACTAGGGCTTAGCAGGATTGCACCACGGTTTTTGTTTTTTTTTTAATATTATTATGATATATGTCCTCTAATATCAACTTCTTAAAAACATCAATAAATGATTTAAAAATTAGAAAAAAATGCAACATTTAAGAGGCAACAAAATATGTTAGTGGAAAACATAAACATTAGAGACAGACCACTTGAGCTTGACTTCCGGCTCCCACACCTCTATAATGTTAGAACTTAGTCCAGCTGCCATTCTCCTTGAGTCACTTTTCTCATCTGAAAAATGGGCACAAAAATAACAGTATCTATTTCTTTGGATGGCTGTGATGATTAAATGAATTCATATAGAAAAAGTGTGAAGAACATTAAAAAAAAAGTGTGAAGAATATTAAAATGTTCTATGAATACTTTCTATTATTATTACTGCTTTTCCCTGCCCATCTTCAGTGTAATTCCGAATTACTTAATCTATATGATCTGTCACAGGATTTTTTGACCTGAATTTAAATCACATGTTTTCCCCCCTTTTCAAAAATTGGCTTACATTATAGGGTAATGACAATAGCATTAAAGAACTTGTTCCTTTTGGCTCTTCATTATCTGCATACATTTTGTGAGGATAAGAACATTCATGCAAACAAGAAATACTTAAAAGATTTAGGAACTGAGAACATTTAGAAACCATTTTAATCTCATATATTTTACATTGGTTAATCAGTTTGTGGTAAAAAGCTATCTTTAAACAAGCAGAAAATCATTATGTGATATACAAAGTACTGAAAATAGATAAAGAAAATATGGTATCAATTTGAAATAAAAATCATTTGATTGTTCTCTTTACTTGAACACATTTTTCTTGGTAAAAACTAAAGGAATTTTGTCAGTCAGAAAATTGTATTTCATATAGTGTTTGCTGAAAATGAATAAATAGCACATTGGCAATTAGTTTTCCATAGAATGCAAAGGCAGACTACAATTCTTTCTTAATACATAATTCTGTGTTAAAAAGAGAATAGGAAATTATATAAATCTTTAATAATTTCTAGTTAAAGTTAATCTATCTTTTACGGAGAGAATTAGGTAAGACTCAAATATCCCCCAAAATTTACAAGTAATAACCTTAAAAGAGAAAATATGTTTATATGTATATATATATATATATATATATATATATATATATACACAAAATGATACATTAATATTCCTGGAATTTAACATGAAGCATAAAAATAAGTAGAAATTAGGACAGAAAAGTCAATGAGAAAAGGCATGCAAGAGAAGAGGTATTCTTCTGGGATCTACTTATCTTCCTGAAATATAGCAAGGAGTAAATAAACAACAAAATAAAAATATAAAGAGAGGTATACATAAGTGTAACTAAAGTTAGCAACTTCAAATCTTTCTAAGAATATGTGTGGATTGCAAAACAGTGACAGCATTAGGATGGGATTTAGTAACAGTTTTCATTTATTTATTTGAAAATAAAACCCAGAAAGCTGACTAAATGTGTCTTTGTAAATTTTCTAATTGATTTGTAGCTGTCACTATTGGAGTATTGCTTCCAGAGGTTGAGTATATCTAATTGGTCTAGGAAGATATTTAGTTGACTCAGCAATCACCCATGGCAAGAAAGTTGAACAGTTTTTCAGGGTGCAGCATTGTCAGAAAATTAAGTCTAAAACATTTTTTAAAACCTATTCAGAGTACATTTCCAAACTGATAAACTGCTATTGAAATGTAAGATTTGAGAAAAATATATAGAATCCCTAACTTCAAAATGTACCTGGAATTTATTAGGAAAAATGTCACTTCTCTACAGTAAAATGTTTGAAAGTGATGAAAGCCTGAATGCTTCTTGTGTGAGTAGCAGGTAGAAATTTTGTCTATATGTGCACCCACATGTGTGTTAATTTCATATATATATATATATATATATATATATATATATATAGTTGTCAGATTGTCAGCTACTATTTTAGGCAGTAGAAATGCATCAGGGCACAAACAAGATCACTCTTCTCATGTGGCTTATTTTCCATTCAAGGGAGAGATAATTTAAAAAAAAAACATAATCATGAAGTAAATTATAGATTATGACAGAAGATAACAAATGCAATGAATAAAAGAAAAAGTAGAGTAAGATGGGAAGGATCTGTTATATGAGCAGGGTGGGAGTCCTTGAGATATTTCTACTAAAGCAAGGCTTGAAGGAACTAAGGAAGTTACCTACATTATAGCTGGGGATGTGGACAGAGAGAAGGGCAAACACAAAAGCCCTGAAGCTGGGGAGTGCTCCATTTAATTGTAGAACTCGAAGGAGAAGTTTGGTAGAGAGGAGTAAAATGGGGGCAAAGTAATCGTAAAGGAGGCCTGTATAAGCATTGTAAGTACCTTGCAGGAAAAAGATGATGACTCAGACCAGGGTGTTAGCTGTGTTGGTGGTAAAAGCTGTAAGGCTTAATTTCTGGACATAAATTGAAGGTGGAATTACCATGATTTGTTAAAATGGGCTGTGAGAGAAGTCAAGAATGACTTCAAAGTTTTAGGCTTGAACCACTGGAAACACGGTGTTTCCATTAACTGAGATGAAATGGATGCTGGTCAAGTCAATTTGGGCTAGAACATTGTGAGTTCGATTTTGTGTAGGTCAAACTTGAGATGTCTGTTAAACTTCCAAGTAGAGATGTCAAGAAGGCAAGAAACATGTTTCTGGTGTTCCAGAATGATCCAAGAATATACATTTTAGAATTGTTTACATATAGATGGGGCTAACAGCCAGAGATGGGATATGCACAAGGGAGTGAGTGTAGACTGGGAAAGGTGATCAAGGACTGAAGCCTAGGGCAACAATCCACAGTTAAGAGGAGATTGGAAAAAAGAGGAAGTTTGGCAAAAGCGATTGAAAACAAGCAACCAGTTATGTAGGGGGAAACAGGAGAAAATAGAATTCTGAGTCACCTGCAGAAAGCATTTCAGGGGAAAGAGTGATTAACCCTTTTAAATACTGCTGATAGGTCAAGTAAAACAAGAAGTGAATATTGAATTCAGTAATGTAGGGTCATTGAAGAAACTGAGGGCAATTTTAAAGTAATCATGGGGGTGAGATCATGATGGGAATGAGTTTAGAAAGACTGGGAATTTTAAAAATGGGAGACGAATATAAATAACTCTTTTGAGGAATTTTGCTGAAAAGAGAGCAAAGAAATATGATAGCTGTTAAAAGTGTATTTGAAAATATATTCCTATGTAAAATGCATATTTAAAATAAAATTAAGTGTAAAGTGTGTTTTCATTATAGGAATTAGATGTAACATTCCAAGAAATTTGGAACATAGAGATAACTAGAAAGAAGAAAGTAAAAGAATGGAAATAAAACCCACCATTATTCTATCAATCAGTCAATAAATAGTACTTAACTATCTTTTAATTAATAATTATTAAAATTCATGGCACAGTAAGACAAGGAGTCAGAAAATGTTGTCTTTAACAGAGACCACAGTAGTTTAAGTTTGTAGGTCATACAGTCTTGGCTTTGATTACTCAATTCTGCAGTTGCATGGTGAAAGCAGCCACAGACAATATGTAAATCAATAAGCAGAGCTGTGTTCCCATGAAATCATATTTATAAAAACAAACATTGAGTCCTCTTTGGCCTGCAGGCCATAGTTTGCCTGTCACTATGCAAAACTATCATGGCATTTAAGATTCCAGACCCTAGCTTTAACTCCATAAAAAAAAGAGGTGAAATGTTTGATTTGTAAAGTCCAAATCCATTATTCACAGAAAAGACAGTTTTCCTTTTGTCAATGTGTTTCTCTTTATTTATAATGTATTTTAAAGCATTTCTCTGAACAAGTGTTGACGACAATGTGGAGAAAAGGGAATTCTTATGCACTGATGGTGGAAATATAAATTGTTGCAGCCCCTATGGAGAACAATATGGAGGTTCTTCAAAAAATTAAAAATAGAACTACTATATGATCCAGCTATCCCACATCTGGGTATATATCCAAAGGAATTAAAATCTGGATCTTGAAAGATATGTGCACGTGCAGCATTATTGACAGTAGCTAAGATATAGAAATAACCTAACTATACATTGAAAGATGAATGAAGAAAATGTATTATATCTATACATTAGAATATCATTCAGCTTTAAAAAAGAAGGAAATTCTGCCATCTGTGGCAACATAGGTGAGTCCAGAGGACATTATGCTAAGTGAAATAGGCCAGACGCAGAAAGATACTGTGTTATCTCACTTATATGTGGAATCTAAAAGAGTCAAACACATAGAAGCAGAGAATGGTGGTGGCCAGGGACTTGGGTGAAGTGGAGATGGGGAGGTGGTAGTCAAAGGGTATAAAGTTTCATTATGCAAACTAACTAAGTTCTGGATATCTTCTATACAATATAAGGCCTATGGTTAATAATACTCTATTGCATACTTAAAATTTTCCTGAGTATACATTTTATATTAAGCCATCTTACCACAAAAGAAAAAAACAATCAAAACAAAAAAACAGACAGGCTGTATGTTGAAGGAGACTTTTGAAGGTAATAGGTAAGTTTATGGCATTGATAATGACTTCACAACATATACGTATGTCCAAATACATCATATTGTATACATTAAATATGTACAGCTTTTTGTATGTCAATCAGATCTAAATAAAGCAGTTAAATTTTATTTCTTTAACTACAGGTAATGTTAACAGAAGTCTGTATGTGTTTTCCATAGCCTTTTGCTTGTTGTACAAGGTTTGCCACTGTTAGTATACAGGTATCAGATAATCAAATTTTTGCCAAAGGCCCTAAAAATAAGTAGCTCTTCAAAATAATGGCAATTATTCTGTCATATATCATGGCAGCTCTTCTATACAAAAGACTTTCTGACTTGCGAAGTTGATAAAATACTGATTAGAAAAAATATTATAAACATAATAAAGAACAAGACCAGCTCAGACAAGGTTGTTATATTATTCTGCTTTGTTGCTATACATATATTCTTCAATAAGAAAAGTTTCTTCCCTTGTTCTTTTTGTTTTAGAAGAAACTGGATATGAAAAGAAAATACTAATAAATAAGTTTACACTTAGATCCAATTCAACACTGCCAATCCCTATTGGATTAGTTTGTGGCAGATAGTGATATAAGATGACAGAATTACTAAAGAAGTCTCAGATGGCTCTTGGGGATACATAACAACAACAACAAAAAGTTAATCTTCACGTTGCTTATTGCTTTATAGCAAAAGGTAAACCCATAAAATCACAAGGAAAATCTTGCTTTCAGACAGTTGAAAGAGTAGCTCAACTACTTCAGAAAGGGAGTAAAATCTGGTTCACTAAAAATACTGGAGAAATGGGATTAGAAAGCCTCCAGAGGAAAATGGAAGGAAACACAATTTTACTTCTTTCTGTCTTCATTTAAAAATGCAAGGCTACTTTTATTACAGAGGGCTATGAAGATTAATTATTTGACATATACTAAGTATTGTGAATTTTCTCCATATAACTCATTAACCAAAATGCAAGCTCCTTCCATCTTGGTCAACATGCTGTTTTCAGATGCTCCAGAGTATATTCTACACATATAAAAACAGACCAAAAGATTGTTTCTTATTCCCGTAAAACATACTCTGGATTTTTATTAGGCTAGTCACTACCAGTCCTTCTAAACTCACAGGAACCATGTTTATGCTACTGGTAGTCTTTCTGGATCTTTCACACTGGAGTGGTCTCAGCAAGTTCCAAGAGCATGGGCTGTGATTAGGAAATAGAGGTGAGAGACATCATCTATAACTCCAGCCAGTTGGAGAACAGTCTGGTCCACAGGCTGTTCTGAAGAGTTAAAAATGTCTAATGTCATATCAGAATTTTTCAAAATTTCTGACCTAATTCCAAATGGTTCCTGAAAGAACTGGAAAATATCTCTGATATGTCTCATCTGTGGTATCTTTTAGGACGTAGTAACACATTATGTTCATAGACTGTAAATAAGCTAGTATTGGTCAAGCTTCCTAATCTCACATTTTTAGGTTGATCATAGATATTCAAGAAGTGTATGGATTTAAGACACTTAGTGAAATCTGTGGCATAATTTATTGATGCTTCTGTTATAAGTGAGAAGGTGACTTACTACGTGTTTGAAGAGAAGTCTTTATTATGCATGTAAATCAATATGGAACTATCCTTTTTTCTATGTAATTTTTCATACTGTGTACATACTAATGCATAGAAAATGCACTTTGCTTTTCAGACCTTCTAGGTACTAGATGAGAATTGATTGCAACTGTTGCAGTACCCATCTTAGAGTTGTTACATTTTGTTTTTCTTGTTGTTAAACCTGCTATTAGGGAAAATAGAGAGGAAAGAAAAAAATGTTTCTTGACAAAGGGATAAATTGATACAAATTTTGGTGCTCACAAGTCTGACATAGATCTAGTAGTAAGAAAGCATTCACAGTCTGTTTTCTCAAAGGCTACTTTTGCAAATAAAGTAGCCATTCATGAATAATTTTAACAATGAAAGAGTTATCTCAAAATCACACAACTTAAAACTAGCAAAAATGGATGACATAAACATTATGTTCATTTGTATGATGTTTACCCTATTTTTTCTATAATATAACATTTTAGGGTAATTTAGACACACATTCAATGACATTACCCATACTTCATATAAATATAGCAAAAAGAATTAACACTATCTCCCAAAAAAACACAGGAAGATATTCATGCTCATTTATTATAAATAAACAAAAACACTACAGTGTATCCTTCTCTTTATCATGACAGTTGTTACTACAATATCTGTTTTTTATGCACTGCTTGTTTTATTTTCCAGCTGTACTTCAAGCATTATGAGAGTGATGGGGGCTGAAACCATTATCACATTTTTCAACTTGTGAATTAAATTACATTCCATTTAGTAATCATTTGGTGGAATATTCTTTAAAGTATTTAAAATATGCAAATACATTGCAGCCTGTGTATAATATGTATTGCTACAAATTAAAGTAGTTAACTTCTCAAGTTAAACCCAAGCACTGAA
This sequence comes from Grampus griseus, assembly GCF_964374135.1. Classification (NCBI taxonomy): domain Eukaryota; kingdom Metazoa; phylum Chordata; class Mammalia; order Artiodactyla; family Delphinidae; genus Grampus; species Grampus griseus. Next base: position 65,923,191 of record NC_139009.1, on the reverse strand, counting down.
GGAATTTTTCTAACTTCCAAGGACAGTGTGAGTTCTGCTAAGTATTGTAACTCAGTGACAAGCCATTAACATTAGATGTAATTCTAATTAATGTTTTCCCTAGCTGCAGCATTTTTCCCTTCGAAGAATGGCTCTGAGAGAATGAAAATGCTTTTACTTTATGTAACTGTCAGAAGCCTCACTGATCAACATAGTGTTAGGAAAAAAAAATCTGAAATAAATGGAAACAATTCTTGGAAAGGAATCTACATCAGACTTTAGAATGATCCTATAAGAAACCAGCTTAACTGCTCATCCCACTCCATTTAAAACAAAGTAAAAAATAGTTTTAAATTTGGATTCTTATTATCACATTTGAATCCTACTTGCATGTATGAGAGAACAATATACAACTTATTTTATGACAAGTTTATAAAGAGATCTTAAGTAGTGTTTAGTGTTATTGCCACCATAGCTATATCATCTTAATAGCTGTGAAGCATGTCACACATTTTGTGAAATAAAAATATAATCCCAAACTCAACTTAGTCTGAAGAAATTTAAAGCAATTTAACTGCTGATTTCTTTACTAAGATTAATAAACTAACAGAGAGTTCAGGTTATTTTTGATTAACTATAACTTTTACAAGTAGAAAAATAATAATCAAATAATTCACTTCTTAAGACACTATTCCTTCAAAACTCAATCTCTGGATAAGTTTTGGGAGGATACACTATCTATATTTTTTGTTAGTCTTTTTCAACTTCAGATTTAGCATATATTGGAGGGAGCATCTCACCTACTATTTACTCTGTGGGAAAACCTCACTGAAGATCATACAATAAAATAAGATAAATCTTAATGTTGATACAAGAATGTTGGTGTGCTTTACATGACCCAGAGTTAGTTTCTGGCTTGAATTGATAGCTAGTTAGCAGTCTGGATAGGCTGTCACCCACATTCCCACTGAAATATTTACTAAAATATAGCAAACAGCAAAATATCATTATGTTCTAAAAAAAGTCAATCTTAAGTCAAACTTCTGCTGGTGTACATGGTTTTCCTTTAACCATAACTTGAGGGAACTTATTTGATTAACTCAAATGCTGGTACCCGTCTGCATTGCCAACTAGGAACTATAGGAAAACCTATTCTCAGTTTTGCCACCTCTTAGTTTAGAAAGTCCAGATCTGTTGCCATTGACCTGATGTCATTCTAATGTTTAGGGCTAATTTCTAAAATAGTCCTTCTTTACTCTCTTCCAAATCAGGATGCTTCTTTCAACTTCCTATTGGTGTTTGTAATTCACAGCCATAAAATCCATCCATCCAGATATAGAAGGCTAGATAGATGATAGAGATAGATATAGATTGATTAGATAGATGATAGTTATCAACTGAAAAGGAAAAATTCAGGAGAGTAAAATCTTGGTAATTCAGTCACTAAAAATAGAGTGTTGTAGGCTTAATAACAGAAATAAAGAATCCAGGAATGCTGAATGTTTAACCTTGAGTTTCTATAATTCCAAGCAGGAGTGAAAAGAGAACAGAACGTGTCATTTTATTACTGCTATTTCCCACATGATAAAGTCAACTTCAACAGTGAAAAGTATTTATGAGACTGTGGACAAAAATGTACTTTATGTTACAAATTTGAAGATGCTGATCAACTAGGTCCAAGGACACAGGTTGTATGAAAAAAGGCAATCCACACACCCACACTATTAGCAAAGACTGGTTAGAAATAGATCACTTATGTTTGAGAATAATATAAAGATATAAAGGTTGAGATAATAGGATAAAATTAAAGGAGAAATAGATAAAGGTGAATTGGGGGTAGTTAAAATATCCTTTAAAATTTTAAATTGCATTGAAAATCATGAAACATAAACTAGACACTGCAATATTGAGTCATTGATATGAAGGTCAAACTTGCAAAGGTTTTCAGAATGCAGAAGAAAAGTACAAATGTACACAAGGATGAAATATTGATAAGAAAATTATATAGAACTAATTAAGAATATATTTTTTCATAAATACAAATGGTAAAATCATATAGATTTTATAAAATGCCCTCAGCTGAAAAAAAATCAGGAATATGCAAATGAAGAGTTTACCACATTCCTAGGAAAAAAAAAATCCTTGCTGAAATTTTCATATTTAACCATAGCTATCTTTAAATTATTATAAAAAGCAAAAATACATACAAACATCCAGGAAGAAAAAAACAAATTATCTATAAAGAAGGAAAAATCAGATTTTCCCTTGTAACACGAAATTAGAATTGGTATTCTATTTTCCATAATAATACACGTTCACTCCTTTATACCCTTCTTTTACAGTGTATTTGAAGATCAACAACAAAAAAATGTAAATTAAATAATTAAAAATGGATAATTTTGTGGTTAAAAAAACTCATTTCCTAAGATTCAATCTTAAGAAGACCATTTTACAATGCTAATGATTTATGGAACATAATATTGAGAACATGTTTACAGGAGATACTATAACATAGAGATGAAATATTATGACAAGAAAAGTGTCACTGAAATAAGCCTGCTGCAAGACTTTAATACCATATGATTCCATATTCTATGTATAATATGCAAGAATATATTAATGGTTGAAGAAATGTGCATCGAAATTTTATACTAATGATAAGAATCAGCTTGTTTTCAATTTCTGCTCTATTTTGCTACATTTTTGCAAAAGGCATGTCATATTTAATAATAAAATTAGAAAACAATATTGATAACTTCTAATGATATAAGAAATATTTATGATATAGTATTATAAAATTGTATGAATATATAAACTATAACATATTGGAGGAGAAAAACCACCTGTGTACCCACCAAAATTTCAATAGTGGTTGCCTCTATATTAGTGTTTCTCAAGCCATGTACATAAATCACCTGGGGATTTTGTTTAAAAACAAATTCTGATTTTGCTGTCTGGGATGTAGATTGGTTTTCTGCATATCTAAAAATCTCTCAGGTAATGGGGATGCAACTGATCTGAGCCCCACACTTTGGGAAGCAAGTGTCTATAGAGTCTGCTAGAGGATTATATTTCTGTTTCTTTATGCTTTTCTGCATTATCAAAAATGTCAGTAACAAATAATTTATACTTGTATTTTATATATTAAATTTATATATAAGTTCTATATTTATGATGAATTTATTATGTTATCAAAAATGATTACATGATAAAATTTAAACCAGAATATTTGCAATCCATTTTCTTGTCCCTCCTCTAAAATCTTTAGTGCAAACTAGAAAAACTCTTTCTGTCCTGATAAACCATGATCTTCCAAAGCCTTCTATTGTGATCTGACAGATACAATAGAAGGCTTTGGAAAAAGTAGTTGGAGAACTATGAAAATCATATATACCTTGGGGATTGTGGAAAGGTTTGATAAGGCATTCTTGGGTGAGCCATGTGGGATATTTGAATCTTAAAAATCGTATGTCCCAAATCTTTGGATTCATCTACAATTAATTCTTGAACAATGTGGGGGTTAGGGGTGCTGGTATTTCTCTATGCAGTAGAAAATCCACTCACAATTTTACAGTTGGCCTTCCTAATCCATCATTCTGCATGTGTGGATTCAACCAATCACAGATCAGGTAGTACTATAGTACATATTTAGTGAAAAAAATGTGCATATAAGTGGACCTGCACAGTTCAAACCCATGTTGTTCAAGGTTCCACTGTAGTTTTTTTTTTCTAGAAAGACCCCAACTTTATTGTTTTTTTAATTAATTAAATTTTTAAACATCTTTATTGGAGTATAATTGCTTTATAATGGTGTGTTAGTTTCTGCTTTACAACAAAATGAATCAGTTATATATATATACATATGTTCCCATATCTCTTCCTTCTTGCATCTCCCTCCCAATCCCACCCCTCCAGGTGGTCACAAAGCACCAAGCTAATCTCCCTGTGCTATGCGGCTGCTTCCCACTAGCTATCTACCTTACGTTCGGTAGTGCATATATGTCCATGCCTCTCTCTCGTTTTGTCACAGCTTACCCTTCCTCCTCCCCATATTCTCAAGTCCATTCTCTAGTAGGTCTGTGTCTTTATTCATGTTTTACCCCTAGGTTTTTACTGACTTTTTTTTTCCTTAAATTCCATATATATGTGTTAGCATACGGTATTTGTCTCTCTCTTTCTGACTTACTTCACTCTGTATGACAGACGCTAGGTCTATCCACCTCATTACAAAGAGCTCAATTTCATTTCTTTTTATGGCTGAGTAATATTCCATTGTATATATGTGCCACATCTTCTTTATCCATTCATCTGATGATGGACACTTAGGATGTTTCCATCTCCAGACTATTGTAAATAGAGATGCAATGAACATTTTGGTACATGGCTCTTTTTGAATTTTGGTTTTCTCAGGGTATATTCCCAGTAGTGGGATTGCTGGGTCATATGGTAGTTCTATTTGTAGTTTTTTAAGGAACATCCATACTGTTCTCCATAGTGGCTGTATCAATGTACATTCCCACCAAAAGTGTAAGAAGGTTCCCTTTTCTCCACACCCTCTCCAGCATTTATTGTTTCTAGATTTTTTGATGATGGCCATTCTGACTGGTGTGAGATGATATCTCATTGTAGTTTTGATTTGCATTTCTCTAATGATTAGTGATGTTGAGCATTCTTTCATGTGTTTGTTGGCAGTTTGTATATCTTCTTTGGAGAAATGTCTATTTAGGTCTTCTGCCCATTTTTGGATTGTTTTTTTTGTTTGTTTGTTTGTTTGTTTTGTTTTTTATTAAGCTGCATGAGCTTCTTATCAATTTTGGAGATTAATCCTTTGTCAGTTGCTTCATTTGCAAATATTTTCTCCCATTCTGAGGGTTGTCTTTTGGTCTTATTTATGGTTTCCTTTGCTGTGCAAAAGCTTTGAAGTTTCATTAGGTCCCATTTGTTTATTTTTGTTTTTATTTCCATTTCTCTAGGAGGTGGGTCAAAAGGGATCTTGCTGTGATGTATGTCATAGAGTGTCCTGTCTATATTTTCCTCTAAGAGTTTGATAGTTTCTGGCCTTACATTTAGGTCTTTAATCCATTTTGAGCTTATTTTTGTGTATGGTGTTAGGGAGTGATCTAATCTCATACTTTTACATGTACCTGTCCAGTTTTCCCAGCACCACTTATTGAAGAAGCTGTCCTTTCTCCACTGTACATTCCTCCCTCCTTTATCAAACATATGGTGACCATATGTGTGTGGGTTTATCTTTGGGCTTTCTATCCTGTTTCATTGATCTATCTTTCTGTTTTTGTGCCAGTACCATACTGTCTTAATTACTGTAGCTTTGTAGTATAGTCTGAAGTCAGGGAGCCTGATTCCTCTAGCTCCATTTTTCGTTCTTAAGATTGCTTTGGCTATTCGGGGTCTTTTGTGTTCCCACACAAATTGTGAAATTTTTTGTTCTAGTTCTGTGAAAAATGCCAGTGGTAGCTTGATAAGGATTTCATTGAATCTGTAGATTGCTTTGGGTAGTAGAGTCATTTTCACAATGTTGATTCTTCCAATCCAAGAACATGGTATATCTCTCCATCTATTTGTATCATCTTTAATTTCTTTCATCAGTGTCTTATAATTTTCTGCATACAGGTCTTTTGTCTCCTTAGGTAGGTTTATTCCTAGATACTTTATTCTTTTTGTTGCAGGGGTAAATGGGAGTGTTTTCTTGATTTCACTTTCAGATTTTTCATCATTAGTGTATAGAAATGCCAGAGATTTTTATGAATTAATTTTGTATCCTGCTACTTTACCAAATTCATTGATTAGCTCTAATAGTTTTCTGGTAGCATCTTTAGGATTCTCTATGTATAGTATCATGTCATCTGCAAACAGTGACAGCTTAACTTCTTCTTTACTGATTTGGGTTCCTTTTATTTCCTTTTCTTCTCTGATTGCTGTGGCTAAAACTTCCAAAACTATGTTGAATAAGAGTGGTGAGAGTGGACAGCCTTGGCTTGTTCCTGATCTTAGTGGAAATGCTTTCAGTTTTTCACCTTTGAGGATGATGTTGGCTGTGGTTTTGTCATATATGGACTTTATTATGTTGAGGAAAGTTCCCTCTATGCCTATTTTCTGCAGGGTTTTTATCATAAATGGGTGTTGAATTTTGTTGAAAGCTTTCTCTGCATCTATTGAGATGATCATATGGTTTTTCTCCTTCAATTTGTTAATATGGTGTATCACATTCATTGATTTGTGTATATTGAAGAATCCTTGCATTCCTGGAATAAACCCCACTTGATCATGGTGTATGATTTGTTTAATGTCCTGTTGGATTCTGTTCGCTAGTATTTTGTTGAGGATTTTTGCATCTATGTTCATCAGTGATATTGGCCTGCAGTTTACTTTCTTTGTGACATCCTTGTCTGGTTTTGGTATAAGGGTGATGGTGGCCTCGTAGAATGAGTTTGGGAGTGTTCCTCCCTCTGCTATATTTTGGAAGAGTTTGAGAAGGATAGGTGTTAACTCTTCTCTTAATGTTTGATAGAACTCTCCTGTGAAGCCATCTGGTCCTGGGCTTTTGTTTGTTGGAAAATTTTAAATCACAGTTTCAATTTCAGTGCTTGTGATTGGTCTGGTCATATTTTCTATTTCTTCCTGTGTCAGTCTTGCAGGTTGTGCCTTTCTAAGAATTTGTCCATTTCTTCCTGGTTGTCCATTTTATTGGCATATAGCTTCTTGTAGTAATCTCTCGTGATCCTTTGTATTTCTGCCTTGTCAGTTGTTACTTCTTTTTCATTTCTAACTCTATTGATTTGAGTCTTCTCCCTTTTTTTCTTGATGGGTCTGGCTAATGGTTTACCAATTTTGTTTATCTTCTCAAAGAACCAGCTTTTAGTTTTATTGATCTTTACTATTGTTTCCTTCATTTCTTTTTCATTTATTTCTGATCTGATTTTTATGATTTCTTTCCTTCTGCTAACTTTGGTGTTTTTTATGTTCTTCTTTCTCTAATTGCTTTAGGTGCAAAGTTAGGCTGTTTATTCGAGATGTTTCTTGTTTCTTAAGGTAGCATTGTATTGCTATAAACTTCCCTCTTAGAATTGCTTTTGCTGCATCCCATTGATTTTGGGTCATCGTGTATCCATTGTCATTACTTTCTAGTTATTTTTTGGATTTCCTCTTTGATTTCTTCAGTGATCACTTCAATATTAAGTAGTGTATTGTTTAGCCTCCATGTGTTTGTATTTTTTACAGATCTATTCCTGTGATTGATATCTAGTCTCATAGCGTTGTGGTCAGAAAAGATACTTGATACAATTTCAATTTTCTTAAATTTACCACGGCTTGATTTGTGACCCACAAATCTATCCTGGAGAATGTTCCATGAGCACTAGAGAAAAATGTGTATTCTGTTGTTTTTGGATGGAATTCTTAGAAATATCAATTAAGTCCATCTTGTTTAATGTATCATTTAAAGCTTGTGTTTCCTTATTTATTTTCATTTTAGATGACCTGTCCATTGGTGAAAGTGGGGTGTTAAATCCCCTCCTATGGATGTGTTACTGTTGACTTCCCCTTTTATGGCTGTTAGTATTTGCCTTATGTATTGAGGTGCTCCTATTTTGGGTGCATAAATATTTACAGTTGTTATACCTTCTTCTTGGATTGATCCCTTGATCATTATGTAGTGTCCTTTTTTGTCTCTTGTAATAGTCTTTATTTTAAAGTCTATTTTGTCTGATATGAGAATTGTTACTCCAGCTTTCTTTTGGTTTTCATGCATGAAATAACTTTTTTCCATCCCCTTACTTTCAGTCTGTATGTGTCTCTAGGTCTGAAGTGGGTCTCTTGTAGACAGCAAATATATGGGTCTTCTTTTTGTATCCATTCAGCCAATCTGTGTCTTTCGGTGGGAGAATTTAGTCCATTTACATTTAAGGTAATTATCTATATGTATGTTCCTATTCCCATTTTCTTAATTGTTTTGGGTTCATTATTGTAGGTCTTTCCCTTCTCTTGTGTTTCTTGTCTAGAGAAGTTCCTTTAGCTGTTGTTGTAGAGCTGGTTTGGTGGTGCTGAACTCTCTCAGCTTTTGATTGTCTGTAAAGGTTTTAATTTCTCCATCAAATCTGAATGAGATCCTTGCTGGGTAGAGTAGTCTTGGTTGCAGGTTTTTCTCCTTCATCACTTTCAATATGTCCTGCCACTCCCTTCTGGCTTGCAGAGTTTCTGCTGAGAGATCAGCTGTTAATCTTATGGTGATTCCCTTGTGTGTTATTTGTTGTTTTTCCATTGCTGTTTTTAATATGCTTTCTTTGTATTTAATTTTTGACAGTTTGATTAATATGTGTCTTGGCATATTTCTCCTTGGATTTATCCTGTATGGGACTCTCTGTGTTTCCTGGACTTGATTAACTATTTCCTTTCCCATATTAGGGAAGTTTTCAACTATAATCTCTTCAAATATTTTCTCAGTCCCTTTCTTTTTCTCTTCTTCTTCTGGAACCCTGATAGTTCAAATGTTGGTGCATTTAATGTTGTCCCAGAGGTCTGAGACTGTCATCAGTTCTTTTCATTCTTTTTTCTTTATTCTGCTCTGCAGTAGTTATTTCCACTATTTTATCTTCCAGGTCAGTTATCCATTCTTCTGCCTCAGTTATTCTGCTATTGATCCCATCTGGAGTATTTTTCATTTCATTTATTGTGTTGTTCATCGTTGCTTGTTTCATCTTTAGTTCTTCTAGGTCCTTGTTAAATGTTTCTTGCATTTCGTCTATTCTATTTCCAAGATTTGGATCATCTTTACTATCATTATTCTGCATTCTTTTTCAAGTAGACTGCCTATTTCCTCTTCATTTGTTAGGTCTGGTGGGTTTTTATCTTACTCCTTCATCAGTGGTGTATTTTTTTGTCTTTTCATTTTGCTTATCTTACTGTGTTTGAGGTCTCCTTTTTGCGGGCAGCAGGTTCATAGTTCCCGTTGTTTTTGGTGTCTGTCCCCAGTGGCTAAGGTTGGTTCAGTGGGTTGTGTAGGCTTCCTGGTGGAGGGGACTATTTCCTGTGTTCTGGTGGATGAGGCTGGACCTTATCTTTCCAGTGTGCAGGTCCACATCTGGTGGTGTGTTTTAGGGTGTCTGTGGACTTATTATGATTTTGGGCAGCTTCTCTGCTAATGGGTGGGGTTGTGTTCCTGTCTTGCTAGTTGTCGGCATAGGATGTCCAGCACTGTAGCCTGCTGGTCATTGAGTGAAGCTGATTGCTGGTGTTGGTATGGAGATCTCTGGGAGATTTTTGCCGTTTGATATTATGTGAAGCTGGGAGGCCTCTTGTGGACCAGTGTCCTGAAGTTGGCTCTCCCACTTCAGAGGCATGGCACTGACTCCTGGCTGGAGCACCAAGAGCCTTTCATCCACACAGCTCAGAATAAAAGGGAGAAAAAGTAGAAAGAAAGAATTAGTAGAAGTAGAAAGCAAGAAAGCAAGAAAGAAAGATAGAAAGAAAGAAAGAAGGAACGAAAGAAAGAAATGAGGGAGGGAGGGAGGAAGGGAGGGATGTAGGGATGAAGGAAGGAAGGAGGGAAGGAAGGAAAAAAGAAAGAAAGAAGATAAAGTAAAATAAAATAAAGTAAGATAAAATATATTAAAGTTATTGAACTAAAAAAAAATATTAAGAGAAAAAAAAACAAAAACGGATGGCTAGAACCCTAGAACAAATGGTAGAAGCAAAGCTATACAGACAAAATCTCACATAGAAGAATCCACATACACACTCACAAAAAGAGGAAAAGTGGAAAAAATCATAAATTTTGCTCTCAAAGTCTACCTCCTCAATTTGGGATGATTCGTTGTCTAAAGGAGGGAAGGAAGGAAAGAAAGAACGAAGATAAAGTAAAATAAAATAAAGTTATTAAAATAAAAAGTAATTATTAAGAAAAAAGTTAAAAACAACAACAACAAAAAAAAACTGACGGATAGTACTCTCGGACAAATGGTGGAAGCAAAGCTATACAGACAAAATCTCACACAGAAGCATACACACTCAAAAAAAGAGGAAAACGGGGAAAAATCATAAATCTTGCACTCAAAGTCCACCTCCTTAATTTGGGATGATTTGTTGTCTATTCATGTATTCCACAGATACAGGGTACATCAAGTTGATTGTGGAGCTTTAACTCGCTGCTTCTGCGGCTGCTGGGAGAGATTTCCCTTTCTCTTCTTTGTTCTCACAGCTCACAGGGGCTGAGCTTTGGATTTGGCCCCACCTCTGCGTGTAGGTCCCTGGAGGGTGTCTGTTTTTCCGCTCAGACAGGACGGGGTTAAAGGAGCCGCTGATTCGGTGGCTCTGGCTTACTCAGGCCGGGGTTAGAGAGGGGCACAGAGTGCGGGGTGAGCCTGCGGCAGCAGAGGCCAGCGTGACGTTGCACAAGACTGAGGCTCGCTCTGTGTTCTCCCAGGGAAGTTGTCCCTGGATCACCGGACCCTGGCAATGGTGGGCTGCACAGCCTCCCCGTAAGGAGGGTGTGGATAGTGACCTGTGCTCGCACACAGGCTTCTTGGTGGCGGCAGCAGCAGCCTTAGCCTCTCATGCCTGTCTCTGGGGTACGCGCTTTTAGCTGCGGCTCGCTTCCGTCTCTGGAGCTCCTTTAAGCAGCCTTCTTAATCCCCTCTCCTTGCGCACCAGGAAACAAAGAGGGAAGAAAAAGTCTCCTGCCTCTTCGGCAGGTCCAGACTTTTCCCCAGACTCCCTCCCGGCCAGCCGTGGTGCACTAACCCCCTGCGGTCTTTGTTCACGCTGCCAACCCCAGTCCTCTCCCTGTGCTCCGACCGAAGCCCAAACCTCAGCTCCCAACCCCGCCTACCCCAGCGGGTGAGCAGACAAGCCTCTCGGGCTGGTCAGTGCCAGTCGGCACCGATCCTCTTTGCAGGAATCTCTCCGGTTTGACCCCCACACACCTGTTGCTGCTCTCTTCTCCACAGCTCCGAAGATTTCCCCCTCCACCGCCCGCAGTCTCCGCCCGCAAAGGGGCTTCCTAGTGTGTGGAAACCTTTCCTCCTTCATGGCTTCCTCCCAGTGGTGTGGGTCCCGTCCCTATTCTTTTGTGTCTGTTTATTCTTTTCTCTTTTGCCCTACCCAGGTATGTAGGGGATTTCTTGCCTTTTGGGAGGTCTGAGGTCTTCTGCCAGCGTTCAGTAGGTGTTCTGTAGGAGTTGTTCCACATGTAGATGTATTTCTGGTGTATCTGGGGGGAGGAAGGTGATCTCCACATCTTACTCTTCTGCTATCTTCCCAGAAGTTTTCTAGGGGTCCACTGTATTTTGAAATCAAATATATTTATGTGTTTGGGCTATTAATTTTATTCAGCAAAATAATGCCTCAAATATAATGAAAAATTTGTTGAATAGTTTATAACTATGGCAAAATGAAGTAGCTGGGTGCTCAGCTAAAGACCACCCATTTAGAGGAGACTAATCTATAAATTTTAAATACAGTCAGCATTGTCAACAGCTGATTTAATTTTCTTCTATTGTTATGCTGTTGACAGGAGCCATTAGTTCTCAATCTTATGTTTTTAAATTGACAGCATGGAATGTAAAGGTTTGAATCATTAATAACATTCTTACAATTATGAGTTTTTGTGACAGAAAATCATATGTGTATATATATCAATATATAGTAATAATAGATATTATTATATATATGTATATATATAAATAAAAATAATGTATGTTTTCTATTAAACAAAATCAAGTGAAAATTTTTGACAAATTAGAGAGAGTAGAAAAACTATTGGAGATTTCAGTGACATGAACTAAAATGAGAAAATCCTACCAAGTCAGAATTTTGAACATCTGTCAGTTTTCATATTCTGTACCACCAACCAACTTAATGCTGCCTCGGCTGTAGTATAGGAGTACATACATAAAGTTTAAACCCTAGTCCCCTCAACTTTCCTCTCCAAATGCTAGACTGTGGAGCCTGTTTGAAGATTTTTCTTTATCAACAACAAATACTGTATTCTTAAATTTTACTATTTGTAAGAATCTATAGCACACTTACCCATGAATGGGAATGAATTCTTTGGTACATAGTTTTTAAACAAAATAAAAACAATTAATTTTGGATTTGTTTTACCTGTTCATAATTTTTATAATGGTTACCACTTCAGATTTTTAACAAAATATTTTTCAGGTTTAACTCATGTTGTAGAAATAAAACTCTGCTTCTCTTTTCTTCCACTATGACCCATATTTATAACTGATTTCATATTTCTCATATTCCTTGCCTTGAAGAGAATTCAGGAGAAAAAATCTGATACAGAAAACCCCATTACACTTAAAATATTTAGGATTGAGTCATATGGTTAAATGAATATTTGAAATACTAGACAGCTGTCTTGGTATGCATTAATTCTCCATTTTCATTGAATTTTATTAAAATAATATAGGTCAGAAATGTAATAGGCATTTGTAAGTCTCTAGAAAATCACTGCAGTGTACAAATATACCAGTAACAGTTTAGGTTAAGGAAATTTTTGTTGTTGGAGCATTCTGATCCACCAAAAAATATCAAAGTTCAAGTTATGCAAGTATTATGTAGATTCTAAACTTCACACTAGAATTTTATATGTCATCTTTACCTCCTTTTTGAAGATTTTGGTGGTTTGTTTTTGGCACTGAAGATATGGATCTCAAGAACTTTTTGTGTAATATTCTTTATGATCCTGTATTTACCTATGTACACCATTCTCAAAGTATATGTGACCTCTAGAGTTAAAAAGAATAAAATATTAGATGTGCACAGAAAGTAATACCTAGGATCTGGATAGGATTGAAACTACAAGATTCTGAAGGAATATAGTTGTTTGATTTTAAAACTGTTCTTTAAAAAGTGTATTATTTACTAATTTAAAAAGATGCTGTTTTATAACTTTGTAGAAATTTTAGAAAGTGAAACAAGAAAAATGAGTAAATAAAAAACATTTGCCAAAATTTTGGTGATATATTAAACAATGTTATTACTTTAGTTTGCTTTTCTGCATAGTAGAAAGGGTGAATATTTTTGAAATATAGTTTGGCCATTTATATTTTATCATTTAATTATTCTATATAGATTAACATCAGTGAAAATGGCAGAGTAAAGGCCTCCGTAAAATTTTTCCTCCATAAAATCAACACAAAACCTGCAAACAATTGTTCACCATAACTCTTGAAATTAACCAAAGACATGCAGCAGCCCATAGAGCATTTATTTTCAAAAAATGGCTGACTCTCAGTAATAACAGTGTGTTTTGTGACATTTTATCTTGTCCTAGTCTCATCCCATTCTTAAATTTGACAGGAGTTTTGATAAAAATAAAATGGCCTGTATTTCAGGAACTGGAAGGAAAAGAAAAAAGCAGGAGCTTTTTCCAAGCCTCATTCCCAAATAATTGTTATTATCTGAAAAGTCTGGTAGTTACCTAGAAGTTTCTATTCAAAAAGTTTGTATTTAATTGACCTGGCACCAGTTTGTGAAGGCTAAAACTTCTCCCACAGGATGTATCAAAAAAATATTTACAGGCAATTGTTTTGAACTTTGCAACTGCCTGGGACAATGGTATTTTGTTGCGGCAAAGACTGGATTAGATTAACCAAAAAAAGCATTCCTCACAGAAATAGAAAAAACAATCCCAAAATCTGTGTGGAATCACAAAAGTTCCTGAATAGCCAAAGTAAATCAGAGAAAAACAAAAAAAAAGAACGAAGCTAGTTTCATCACACTTACAGAATTCAAACTATATTACAAAGCCATAGTAACAAGAACAGTGTGGTACTGGCACAAAAATAGACACATTGACCAATGGAACAAAATAGAAAGTTCAGAATAAAACCCCAGTATACATTATCAACTAATAGTTGACATGGGAGCCAAGAGTACCCAATGGGGAGAGGGTAGTATCTTCAACAAACAGTGTTGGGAAAATTGGAGAAACACACGCATAACAGTAAAATTGGACCACTATCTCACACCACTCATTTAAACATAAGTCCTGAAACCATAAAACTCTTAGAAGAAAACATAGGGAAGAAGTCTTGGCAATGATTTCTTGAACACGATGCAAAGAGTGCAGAAAACAAAAGCAAAAATCAACAAATGGGACTATGCCAAACTCAAAATATTCTGCACAGCAAAAGAAAGAATTAACAAAAGGAAAAAAACCTACAGAATGGGAGAACATTTTTACAAATGATTTATCAGATAAAAAGGTTTAATATCAAAAATACATAAATGACTCAGTCAACTTAACAAAAAAAATCCCATTAAAAATGGGTGAGGGGCTTCCCTGGTGCTGCAGTGGTTGAGAGTCCACTTGCCGATGCAGGGGACGTGGGTTCGTGCCTCAGTCTGGAAGGATTCCACATGCCGTGGAGCAGCTGGGCCTGTGAGCCATGACCACTAAGCCTGCGTGTCTGGGGCCTGTGCTCCGCAACAGGAGAGGCCACAACAGTGAGAGGCCCGTGTACCGAAAAAAAAAAAAAAAAAGGTGAAAGGGGCTTCCCTGTTGGTGCAGTGTTTAAGAATCCACCTGCCAATGCAGGGGACACAGGTTCGAACCCTGGTCCGGGAGGATCCCACATGCCACTGAGCCGCTGAGCCCATGCACCACAACTAATGAGCCTGTGCTCTAAGGCCCGTGTGCCACAACTATTGAGCCCACGTGCTACAACTACTGAAGCCTGTGTGCCAAGAGCCTGTGCTCTGCAACAAGAGAAGCCACTGCAATGAGAAGCCCGGGTACCACAACGAAGACTAGCTCCTGCTCACCACAGCTAAAGAAAGCCTGAGGGCAGCAACAAAGACCCATCACAGTCAAAATAAATAAATAAAATAAATAAATAAAATAAATTTATTAAAAAAATGGGTGAAAGAACTAAATAGACATTTTTGCAAAGAGGACATCAAAATGGCCAAACAGACATGTGAAAACATGCTCAACATCATTAATCATCAGGGAAATGCAAATCAAAACCACAATGATAGATCACCTCACACCTGTTAGAATGGGTATCAATAAGAAAAGAGAGGACAGGTGCTGGTGAGAATGTGGTGAAAGGCAACCCCTATGGATTGTTGATGGGAATGTAATTTGCTCTAACCACTATGGAAAACAATATGGACGTTCCTCAATAAATTAAAAATATGCCTACCATATGATCCAGCAGTTCCACTCAGGGTATGTACCCAAAGGAAATGAAAACAGAATTTCAACTATATATGCGCACTCTCATGTTTATTGCAGCATTACTCACAATAGATATGGAAACAACCCAAATGTCCATCAACAAATGAATGAATAAAAAAGATGTGGTACATATATACAATGGAATAATTATTGAGCCATGAGAAAGGAGAATATCTTTCCACTTGTGACAACAGGGATAGACCTTGAGCAATATATGCTAAGCAAGATAAATCAGACAGAGAAAAACAAGTACTACACGATATTCCTTATATGAGGAATCTAAAAAAAGTTAAACCTGTAAAAAACAGAAAGTAAACTGGTGGTTACCAGTGGATAGGGGTGGGGAGGATAAGAGTGATGGTGTTTAAGTGTTTACATTTGTAACAAGTAATAAATAAGCCATAGGGATTGAATGACAACATAATGAATATAGACAACAATATTGTACTATAATTATATAATGTGAAAATTGTTAAATATCACTACACTGGCAAACATATTACAAGATATAAATGTATGAAAGTAACATGCTGTACACCATAAACTTACACAATGCTACATGTCAAATTTATGCCAAAAAAAAAAAAAAAAGGAAAATTGGGGGAAAAGAAACATAAAAAATGTAAAAGCACAAAAGAAAAAGCCAAGGAATGCAATGCTCATAGGAACTTTGAAAAACTACTCCATTTTCTTGGAAACATAGAAAGCACCCATTTGTATAGAATTGTGAACATGCTCCAGAAAGACTTAAAGAGACTCTAGGTTCTCACTGCTGGTTGAATATGAGGCTTTGGGCTAGGCTGGCTGAGAGTTGAAGGCAAACTCCAACAAGCACACAGAGAACAATGACAAAGACTGGGAATTTTATCGGTTGGGACTTTTAAGAAAATCCCTCTCCATTCATTAGATAACCCATACACTGAGTAGAAATAATAGTGGTCACATATGACAGAAAATAGACTTTACAGAATTAGTACAGAAAAGTCACTAAATAAACAACTGCAACATGCAGCAACAACAAACCTTGTTATATCAAAGAGATATAGCAATTGTAAACACATATTCAGCTTGCCACAGAGTCTTCAAAATGCCTGAAACAAAAACTAACAGATTGATGTAACAAATAAAAAAGTAATGAGACACTTTATTAATAGATCTTCAACAATGAAGAGAACATCTACACAGAAGATCAACAAGAAAATAGAAAACCTGACAAACACCAAAAACCAACTAGACCTAGCAGACACTCCACCCATCTTTTCTGACTACAATGTTATGCAATTAGGAATCTACTACAGAAAGGAAAATGGAAAAATAACAAATATGTGTAGAATAAACAACATGTTAATAAAAAAGCAATGGTTAAAGGATGAAATCAAATAAGAAATCAGAAAATACCTCGACACAAACAAAAATGAAAGCACAACTTTACAAAACCTATGGGATGCAGCAAAAGCAGTTCTAAGACAGAAGTTCACAATGATACAGGCTTTCCTCAAGAAACAGGAAATACCTTAAATTTAAAAAAAACTAAACTACTACCTAAAATAATTATATAAAGAACAAACAAAGCCCAAAGTCAGCAAAAGAAAGGAAATAATAAAGATTAGATAGAAAATAAAGTAGACTTCAAAAAAAAAAAAAAATAGAAAAGATCAATGAAACTAAGAGCTGTTTTTTTTAAAAAGATAAACAAAATTGAGAAGCCTTTAGTGAGACTCACCAAGAAGAGAGAGATACCAAATACACAAAATAAGAAATGAAAGAACAGAAATAACAACTAATACCACAGAGATACAAAACATCACAAGAGAACAATATAAACAGTTATATGCCAACACATTGGATAACCTAGAAGAAATGGACAAATTTCTAGAAACATACAGCCTGCCAAGACTGAGTCAAGAAGAAACAGACAATTTGAACAGACTGATCACTAGAAGTGAAATAGAAAACTCTAATAAAAAACTCCCTGCAAACAAAAGTCCAGGACTGAATGGCTTCACTGGAGAATTTCACCAAACATATTTAAAAAAAACTTCTACCTATTCTTCTCAAGCTATTCCAAAAAACTGGAGAGGAGGGGACACTCCCAAATTCATTCTACAAGCCATCATCACCCAGATACAAAAACCAGACAAGACACTCCAATAAATATATATATATATATATATATAGGCCAATATATTTGATAAATATAGACACAAATATCCTCAACAAAATATTACTAAACTGAATTCAACAACACATAAAAAAATCATACACCATGATTAACTTGGATTTATTCCAGGGTCACAAGGATATGACCTTATGCAAATAAATCAATATGCAAATCAATCAACGTGATACACCACATTAATAAAAGGAAAGACAAAAACCACATGATCATCTTAATAAGCACAGAGAAAGCATTTGAGTAAAATCAATATTTATTCAATATAAAAAACTCTCATCAGAGTAGGTATGGAGAGAAATATCTCAACATAACAAAAGCCATTTATGACAGACCCACAGCCAATATGATACTCAACAGGGAAATGCTGAAAGCCTTTCTGTTAAATTCAGTGATAAGACAAGGATGCCCACTCATATCATTTCTCTTTAACATAGTATTGGAAGTCCATAGCAATCAGACAAGAAAAAGAAATAAAAAGTATACAAATGTAAAGCAAAGAGGTAAAAGTTTTATTATTTGTAAATGACATGATATTCTGTGTAGAGAACCCTAAAGTCTCCACCCAAAAACTATTAGAACTAATAAATGAGTTCAGAAATGTAGCAGGATACAAAATTAATACATAAAATTGTTTCATTTGTATACACTAGTAATGAAATATCAGAAAGAGATTTTTAAAAATCCCATTTAAAATTGTATCAAAAAATACCTGGTAATAAACTTATCCAAGGATGTGAAAAATTTGTACACTAAAATTTATCAAACATTAATAAAGAAAATTGAAGATGGCTCACAGGAATGAAAAGATAGCAGTTTTCTTGGATTAGAAGAATCAATAGTCTTAAAATGGCCATACTACCCAAGCACTCTACAGATTTAATGCAATTCCTATTAAATTACCAAGGACATTTTTCAAATAAATAGAACAAATAATCCTAAAATGTATATGAGACTGCAAAAACTCAAAATTGCCAAAGCAGTCCCAAGAAAAAAGAACAAACCTGGAAATATAAGCCTCCCAGACTTCAGAATATACTACAAAGCTATCATAATCAAAACAGTATGGTATTGAAACAAAAACAGACAGATCAATGGAACAGGATAGAAAACTCAGAAACAAACCACACACTTATGGTCAATTAATCTATGACAAAAAGGGCAAGAGTATACAATTAGGAAAAGACAGTATCTTCAATAAGGTGTGCTGGGAAAACTGAACAGCTTCATGTAAAATAATAAAATTAGAACATCCTCTAATACCAAATATGAAAATAAACTGAAAATGGATTAAATACCTAAATGTGACACTGGATACTATCAAACTCCTAGAGGAAAGTGCAGGCAGAACACTCTTTGCCATAAATTGCAGCAATATCATTTTTGGATTTGTCTCTTAGAGTAATGGAAATAAAAGCAAAAATAAATTAATGGACCTAATTAAACTTAAACAAAACAAAAAGATAACTTATGGAATGGGAGAAAATATTTGCAAATGATGCAACTGACAAGGGATTAATTTCCAAAATAGCAAACAGCCCAATATCAAACAAACAAGCAAACAACAATCAAAAAAATGGGCAGAAGACCTACACAGACATTGCTCCGAAGAAAACCTACAGATGGCCAATGGGTACATGAAAAGATGCTCAACATCAGTAATTATCAGAGAAATGCAAATCAAAACTACAAAGAGGTATCACCTCACACTGGTCAGAATGGTCATCATCAAAATGTCTACAAATAAATGCTGGAGAAATGTGGAGAAAAGGAAACCCTCCTACACTGTTGGTGGAAATGCAAATTGGTGCAGCTACTATGGAGAAAAATATGGAGGTTCCTTAAAGAACTGAAAATAGAGTTACAATATGATCCAGCAATCCAACTCCTGGGCATATATCCAGAAAAGACAAAGACTCTGATAGAAAAAGATATATGCACCCCAATGTTCATAGCAGCACTATTTGCAAAGGCCAAGACATGGAATTAACCTAAGCGTCCATCGACAGAGGAGTGGATAAAGAAGATGTGATGTGTGTGTGTGTGTGTGTGTGTATATATATAAATATATATAATATTATGATATATAGAATATTACTCAGTCATAAAAAATGAAATAATCCCATTTTCAGCAATCTGGATGGACCTAGAAATTATCATACTAAGTGAAGTAAGTCAGACAGGGAAAGACAAGTATCATATAATATAATTTATATGTGGAATCTAAAAAAATAATGTAAATGAACTTATTTACAAAGCAGAAATACACTCACAGCCATAAAAAACAACCTTATGGTTACCAAAGGGAAAGGAGGAGGACAGGTAAATTAGGAGTTTGGGATTAATAGATACATCCAACTATATATAAAATTGATAAATAACAAGGACCTACTATATAGCACAGGAAACTATATTCACTATCTTGTAATAACCTATAATAACAAAGAATATATATACATATATATAAAACTCATATAACTGAATTACTTTGCTGTAAAACTGAAGCTAACACAACATTGTAAATCAGCTATACTTCAATGAAAAAATAAAATAAATAATAATTTTAATAAAAATAAAAAAGATCTCCAGTCAATAACCTAAGCTTCTACCTTAATAAAGAAAAAAAAGTGTAGCAAACAGCACTCAAAGTAAATAGTAGGAAAGAAAAAATAAAAATTAGAGCAAAAAATGATAATATAAAAACAATAGTGAAATCAATAAAACCATAAGCTGGTTCTTTGAAGAGATCCACAAAATTGATAAACCTTTAGTTAGACTGACCAAGAAAAAAAAAAATGAGAGACTAGAATCAAATTACAAAAATCAGACATGAAATAGAAGATATAACCACCAACTTCAGAGAATCTTTTTAAAAGATTATAAAGAATACTATGAACATTTGCATAAGAACAAATTAGGCAATCTAGTGATATGGACAAATCTCTTGAAAGATGCAAACTACCAAAACTACCCCATGAAGTAATAGACAATCTAAATATACCTATAACAAGTAAAGAGATTGAGTTTGTAATCAGAAGACTTCCCACAGTAAAAAACCCAGATCCAGATGGTTTCACTGGGGAATTCTACCAAATGTTTCAAGAAGAACTAACATCAATCCTTCTCAAACTCTTCAAAAATAGTACAATAATAATACACACCAATATCCCTTAGATGCAAAAGTCACCAACCCAATACTAGCAAACCAAATCCATCAGTGTGTAAAAAGGATTATATAGCATGATCAAGTGTGCATGATCAAGTGTGATTTATCCCAAGAATTCAAGGTTTGTCAAATAAATAAAAATTTAATTAAAGTAATGTACCATTTTAATAGAATACAGGACAAAGCCACAAGATCATCACAATAGATACAGAAGAATTATTTGACGTAATCCAACACCATGTCTATTCACATTTTTTCATAACACTCAACAACCTGATAAAACACATCAACAAAAAACACACAGTTAATATCATACTTAATGATGAAAGACTGGATGCTTTTTCCCCTAAAATCAGGAACAAAACAAGATGCCTATTTTCTACTTTGTACTAGAGGTTTTATCCAAGGAAGTTAGGCAAGATAACAAAATAAAAGGGATCTAGTTTGGAATGGAAGAGGTAAAACCACCTCTATTTGCACATGACATGATCTTATATATAGAAAACCCTTAAAGAATCCACAAAAAATTTATTTGATCAAAAAAATGAATTTAGCAAGCTTGAAGAATATAAGATGGAGATACAAAAATCAATTGTTATTCTATACATCAGCAATGAACAATCTGAAAATGAATTAAGGGAATCAATTCCATTTATAATAGCATTAAAATATATAAAATACTTGTAAATAAATTTAATCAAACAAGTGAAAGTCTTGTTCATTGAAAAGTACAAACTATGTTGAAATAAATTAAGGAAAATTTAAATAAATGTAAAAACATCCCCTGATCATGGAGAAGAAGATTTGATATTGTTAAGATTCAATATTCCCTAAATTTATATACATATTCAATGCAATGTCAAAATTTCAACTCTGTTTTTCATAACTGGACAGGCTGATCTTATGTCACATGGAAATGCAAGGGACATAGGATAATCAAAACAATCTTGAAAAAACTAAGAACAATTTCAAATTTGGAGAGCTCATGCTACTCCAAAGCTACAATAATCAAGAAAGGGAAACATTTGCAAATTATATATCTGATAAGTGTCTAATATCCAGAATGTATCAAGTACTCTTACAATAATTAAAAAAAACAAACAACTTAATTGAAAAATGGGCAACAATTTTGAATTGGCATTTATCCAAAGAAGATATAAATATGGCCAATAAACACATTAAAATATGCTCAATACCATTAGTTACTAGAGAAAAGCAAATCAAAAAACAAAGAAATACCACTTCATACCCACTATGATGGCTATAATTTTAAAAATTGAAAATAACAATCGTTAGCTAGGATGTGGAGAAATTGGACCCCTGATACATTGCTGGTGGGAACGCAAAATGGTGCAGCCATTGTGGAAAACAGTTGCCTGGTCCTCAAAAAGCTAAACGTAGTTACCATATGACTCAGCAATTCCACTCCTAGCTATACACTTCAGAACATTTAAAAATATATCCACACAAAACATATATGTGTATGTTAATAGTAGTATTATTCATAATAGCCAAAAGTGGAAACAGCTCAAAAGTCCATCAATTGAATAACGGAAAACAAAATGTAGTACAGCCATACATTGGATTATTATTCAGCATAAAAAGAAATGAAGTACAGGTGCATACTATAAAATGCATGACCCATGAAAACTTTCTACTAGTAAAAGAAGCCAGATACAAAATTTCACATACTGTTTGATTTCACCTATATAAATATCCAGAATAGGCAGATTTATGGAGATAGAAAGTAGATTAGTAGTTTCGGAGATAGAAAGTAGATTAGTAGTTTCCAAGGCCTGGGAGAGGAGGGGAATGAGGAATGAATGCTAATAGGTTTGAGGTTTCTCTTTGGCACGATGAAAATGTTCTGAAATCAGATAGTGATGATTGCATGACTGTGATTATACTAAAACCCACTGAATTGTACACTTTAAAAGGCTGACTTTTATGGTGTGTGAATTATATCTCAATTTTAAAAAACAAACAAGCAAAAAACTTGAGAAGAATTGAGAATCAAAGTGAAATAATCACCCAGTTTCTGGCTGGCAGATGTTCCTTTTTTTTCATTTTAGAGACAGAATTCTTTAAGAAACAAGAAGTTATACATGAAAAAATATGAAATTTGTGCTCTTATTTCCACAACAGATTATACACAAGCTAGTGTCTATATTGCTAAACAAAAAACAAAAACCAAGAAACAAAAATGAAACAAAAGCCTCCATATATTTCTTCTCTGCATTTCATCTCTATTGTGAATATATTTTTTATTAATAAAAGTATATTAATTTGTAAGAACACTTCATATACATATTCATTTTTCTTCCCTATATGTTGACACTCTGTATCCACATTTATCATTTTATTTCAATTTAGTTTATGATACTTTAAATAAATACAATAAAAATTATTATTTTTCTTTTTGACACGCATCAAGGTTAGTATATATTTATATTTCTACTTACATATTTCTTTTCATTAATTTTGACTGTACTTAGTAAGAGATTTCTCTCTAAAATCAGGCTAACTTTGGGCTCAGAGATAATATATCTTATGATGTACTGGTTTATGGCTCCCTCAATTTCTGTTTTCCTCATTCTTTCTGAAATTCTGATTTCATATATACGTGCCTTTGAAAGTCGGCCATCCTAGTTCTTCTCTTTATGGCTTTCTCATAATATTTATCTCTTAATCTCTCCCCGAGTTCTGGTGAAATTTGTATTCTTACCTTCAAATTCATTGATCTTTTTTCTACAGTATTCCATCTTATCTTTAAAAGATGCTTTAAAACTTTAGTTAGTTGTATCAAAATATAACCCATTACCCCCACTTCTCCATTGCCTACTTTGAGGCCCTTCTTATTGTTAGGCCAATGATCCTAATCAGAAATTGTCATTGACTTATTTTAGTGCCAGGCTTTAATACCTAAGGGTATTTTTCTCTAATTTGCAATATACGATGAGGTCATCCGCCATTCCCACTGTCCTGTCTCACCTGTCTTTTACCTTTTAGATATTCCTCTATCAGGATTTTTTCTTAAGTTTTGTAAATGATTTAAATGTTCTCTTTTGTTTTCTTCCTTTCATCGTTTTAATAGGAATTAAGAAAATATGGTGTCAAATTCAGACTGTCTCTTGACAGATATTCACTTTGCTTACTTCCCATTACTATGTTGCAAAAGGCAGTGAAAAGCATCATTAGGACATATTTTCAATTCTATTAATGCCTAATTACAATTATAATAGAATCACACATCTGATGTGTCTAATATCCAGAATCAAGAACTCTTTATTTTTGACCAGAAAGGCCTTTTAATAATTAATTAGTGTTGAGGTATAACTGATATATAACATTGTATTAGTTTTAGGTGCACAAAATAATGATTCACTATATGTATATATTGTGAAATGATCACTACTATAAGCCTAGTTAACAACTGTCACCACACATAATTACCATTTCTTTTTCTTGTTATGGGAACTTTTAAGATCTATTCTCTTAGAAACTTGCAAATATGCAATACAGTATTATTAACTTTACTGACCATGCTGTACATTACATCCATTGACTTACTCATTTTATACTGGAAATTTGTATCTTAGATCCCCTTACCTATTTTGCCCTAGTCCCACCCAATCCAACTCTAGCAACAATCAATCTGTTCTCTGCATTATTGTCTTTCTCCTTCAACTTATTTCATTTAGCACAATGTCCTCAAGATCCATCCATGTTGTTGCAAATGGCAAGATTTTATTCATTTTTATGGCTAAACAGTGTACTATTTTGAATATATATACCACAATTTCTTTATCCATTCATCCATCAGTGGACATTTAGGTTATCTCTGTATCTTGGCTATTATAAAAAAAAATGCTGCAATGAATATGGGAACCTAAGAACTCTTATTAATACAATAATAAAAAAGACAAAGAGCCCAATTGAAAAACAGGCAAAGGATTTGAATTAACATGTATCAAAAGAACCTAGAGTCTGTAATACAGAGTGAAGAAAGAGAAAAACAAATTCGTATATTAGCACATATATGTGGAATCTAGAAAAATGGTATAGATGAACGGGTTTGCAAGGCAGAAACAGAGACACAGATGTAGAAAACAAATGTATGGACACCAAGAGGGGAAGGGGATGTGGATGAATTAGGAGATTGGGACTGACATATATACACTAATATATGTAAAATAGATAACTAATGAGAACCTGCTGTACAGCACAGGGAAATCTACTTCAGTTCACTGTACAGTAGAAACTAACACAACATTGTAAAACAATTACACCCCAATAAAAACAAACAAACAAAAAAGAAGATAAATACATGGCCAAGAAACACATGAAAAGATGTTAACATCATTAGTTATAAGAGAAATCAAAACTACAGACACCACTTCACACCCACTGTGATGGCTATAATAAAAAAATGTAAACAAATAAGTGTTGACTAGGATATGAAGAAACTGAAACTCACATGTGCTGCTGGTAGGAATGCAAAATGGTGCAGCCACTGCAGGAAAGTATGACAGGTCCTTAAAAAATTAAACAAAGTTAACAGATGACACTGCAGTTTGAGCAATTGTCCCCTACCTCCCAATATATTGTCTTTGAGTAAACTTGGAATTTGGCAGTCTCCCCAGAACTGGGCAATGTTCATAGGTTTGTGATTAGATTAGATCATGGGCTGGAATTCAGCAGCCAACTCATCTGTCAGCCATACATTTGTGCTGGACATACCACACACAGCCTTCATTACTAGTCATCCTTGTTTTAGGGAACACCTAGTAATTCTTCAATATTCAACCTAAATGTCACATCTTTAGTTCATTTTTCATAAAATGCTAATCTTCAGTGGGCTCATAATGTTTAAATATTTTATATGTTCCTTTTGTATATATTTACTTGTGTAGCTGTCTACATATCAAGCTCCTCTGTGACAAGAAGAGTCTTCCATTTTTTTGTGTGTGTTGCATTAATCACAGAAGATGCTCCAATAAAGGGAAACTGCTGAGCTTTCACATTAAGCTCCTGATTTCTAGCTATTACTTTACTTCTTTTAAGCTGTAGTGACCCTTATGCTTTCAGCCTTTTGCTTTAAAGATTGAGCTTTAAAATGAATTGAGTAAGAGAATTTGAACTTCTGAGCATGAATCTATGACTACAATTGGCTGTCCCCACAGAGATGATGCCCTTTAGTCTCCTTTTTTTAAGGTGTTTGCTGTACTGTTCTAAGACCCATCCTTGTTCTATTCATTTAATTCAACAGACTGAGCAGGTCCAGTACTACTAGTGACCTCCTTTTATAGATGGTGGAACTGAGGCATATAAAAACTTAAAGAACACATTGAAAGTCACAAAATAGCAATTAATAAAGGCAGGATTGGGAAAAGGCAATCTAGCTCAGCATCAGAGCTCTTAACCAGTATGCTGTTCTGTGTCTTTCACTAATGAAAGTTGTTACTCTTAGCATTTGAGGGATCCAAGAGAGAAAGGTAGAGTATATCATTTTTCTTCACTGTAAAAATGTGCAGCTTCTTTACACCATCCTGGATTTATTTGAGATATTGCCAGAGTGTATAGGAAGGATCTATTAGATCCCATTTCACATAAACAAACATTTATTAAGCACAAACTATGTATCTGGAGCTGTAGTTGGTATCTCACACATATGATTTAATTTATATGAAATGAATAGGCTAGCATTATTTTTCTTTTTTACAGATGTAAAAATGGAGGCTCAGAGCTAATGACAACCATGCAAATGGTTGAAATGGGTAAATTGGAAATACACTCCATTCTGTTATTATATGGGAGAAGAATCAAATGACAAGATTAACAGAGACTCCTAGCTTTGGACCAGGAATTTACTCTGCCAAATGCTTTGTTCCTACGTTACACCTCCCTTCTAGATATTGAGTATGCTTCACCTGAATCACAGCCCCAGGCTTTTCCAGCATTCCATGCAGCTTCATGTTATGTAATCCAGAATGTTATTCTGTCAAACTCAGTTGTTACAGAATGTGATTTAGTAGCATTTACTCACCCATTCAACAAACATGTATTTAGCATCCTTTATGGGAAAGTTGAGATGCTGAAGATATTAAGACCCCCAAAAATGGTCAAAAAAGAGTGGGGCATGACAATTTTACATTGTATTTAAAATATATTTTTCAAAATTTATTTCCATAATTATGTGTGAGTTCTCTGAGAGCAAGGTCTGTGACTATTATCTCTGTAACTTCTGGGTCCATTACTGCAAATTAATAAAAGATGGAAAGAATTACGGCTCTAAGTCCAGCAGATCTGTGTAGAAAAGCAGTTCTGCCACCCAATTAGCAGTAGGAAAATAATAGCTAAGTTCCTTGTTGAATGAGAGTAGTAATACCTGAAATGACTTTGATGAAAATTAAAAGAAATAATACTTACAAATCGTTCACTGTAATATTTGACTCATAATACTTTTTCAATAAAATATTAATATTATTATTATTATAGGTATTAAATCAATATGTGAATGAACCACAGTTGAATGTAATAGGTGTTAAATAACATTAATCAACATTAATTATAAATATTTATCAGATCATAGAATATCTAGGGACTAGTTGTGCTTGTATGGGTAGGCTTCAGAATGTAAGTGATATCTTATTTAGGTTCCCCAAGAATGGGTTAAATCTGCCAATCAGAAAAGGTGACTAGGGGGGAGGAGGTACCAAAAAACACCATTGCTCAGATAGAATATTCAAAAGTTCTATGTTAAATTTTTTTTCCAAAGTGCTGAATAATTTTATGGGCATATAGTCCTTAAAGAATATGAAGAAACTGTATCAAGCAAATCTAAGATGTCATTTCATCTTGTGAGAGAAATGTGCAGAATGATTAATTTCTGGCCTCAGTGACCAAGGGTAAACTTGCTTGGAGATAAGACCATCTCTGCTAAGGTATGCACATACTTCCCTGGCCTGAAGAACGTAGCTGATAGTTGTTCTCTGAAATTATTTTTGGCAGGTGTCTGTAAAGGATCTATATCTGTGTCTTCTGTCACAATTTGCTGAAACTCTCAGTGAGGGAAAAAATGTCAACTTTGAAATCTACTTTTAAATTAAGTTCTTAGGATACACTTCCTTAGCTTCCTCTGTAGCCCTCAATGCTTTATCTACACTATATATCTTGCAGTAGATGGGGGCAATTATCAGGTTGCCCACTGAAGGCCTATTTTAAATAATACATAGTCATACTGTTGCAAGACCTCATTTTACAATTATCACTTTCTTAAGCTTATGCAATATTACCTCGGGTGGGAGTACCTACTGAATAAAATTAGAGTTCTCCAAACCTTGTTTTTAAACCAAAGCTAAATTGGTTTTGAGATGAAAATATTAACTTTTTTCCCAGTATATTATTTTGAATTATGTTTCCACATTTCATGAATACATTAAGGAAAGTAAGAAACAAATTATAATCTCCTTGAAAGTCATGCTGTAAGTATACATACACATACATGCACACACAACTTAATCTTTCCTCCTACTCATACTTTTACTTTTGAATCTACTTCTCAAATAGGCTTTGTCTCCTTCAGAAAAATAATAATCCAGACCATCAATAATCTTTATTTTAGTAACATGCGGTAGACTTCCAGTAACTATAGAATAGAGTTGATTTAATTGGGGAGAACACAATGCAGAAGGATTAAACTTGTTATAAATTCAGAATTTGTAGTTTATTATAATAAGCCTTTGACATTATGGGCAGTATTTGAAATGGTATGTTTCCAAAATCTACTCAATTTAATTTTGACCAAAAATAATGGACGACTTTTAATGTTATTGAAATTTCAGATGTTATAGTGGGTTTCTTTGATTTTGAACTTGAATGGCATTTGCCCTTTATGTTCAATTGCAGTTTTTAAAGACTTTTGGAAAAAAGCATAATTTGGAAAAGACTACACATAGATCTTCTGTTGACAGCACAATTATCACAAAAAAACCCCCACTATTTTCCTGTTCTATATTTTATTCTTTCTGGATAGTAGTTGTACATATAATTTTGTGGAAATATAGAGGCAGATTATATAATGGCCCCATGGTTAGCAAATACACAGGCTAAGGAGGCAGCATTACATTATTCTAAACAGAATGAACTCAACAGATGTAAAACAAGTCTTTGGAGACCTTACTGTGATTTAAAATTTGAATACAGCAATGACCAGAAAGTTATGCTACCGTAAAAAGGACAAGGGGAACAAAACACTGAAGAAAAAGTTACCAGAAGAATGTTCAAGACCTAAAATTTGCACTGACAACAATCAAGGTCCACCTCTACCTTCCTGTTTCTGTGCTGCAGAGCATTGTATCTTGTGCCGACATTACAGAATGCTGACGAATGTTTAAGCCTTGGAGAACTATAAGCCACCTGCCCTAGCTGCACTTTATTGGAGGCAAGAATAAGACATCATGAAAGATCCAAGACTATGCTGTGTTGCTGAGAAAGGGAGAGAGAGAGAGAGAGAGAGAAAGAGAGAATGAATACCTGAATTACCATCTGAGCCTTACCTCAACCCCTGGTTTTTATTTATTTATTTTTATTTTATTTATTTATTTATTTTAACAGGAGAAAAAGGAAAAAAAACATAATTCATGAGCATGGTGGTTCCATAGAAATGCGACCTAAGAAGTGGCCAAAGCAGGTGGCTTTTATGCTTTTTAAACAAAGAAACTTAGGTTTTGGGTGCCCAATTAGTGAAGAATCTAAATAGAGTTTGGGCTGGGGTAGCAAATTAAAGGAGTAAGATTTGTTTATAAAACCTCAGCCCGGAATTCCCTGTCTTTGATAATGATGTTCTTCTACCACCAAATGCAGGGAGTGCACCTTCCACAAGAGAGATTTATTTCCTGCTTTCAAGGAGACAGAAATTTGAGTCAGAGTGTCCCTCTTGTGGTGACCATGTCTTCTGTACCTTTAATTCAAAATAATCAGTATGCCATTGAGGCAGATTTTTGGGTGGCCTACCCTGGACCCCAACACTGTGAAAACAAGTCCTGGAGAGAATAAAGCTCGAGGTACAGGCGGTCGCCTAAATCACGGCCACGCATACATTTGACAATAGGTATTTGTAACATAAGTATAAATATGAATCATGCATCAACACAAATGTAAAACAGCTGCCAAATAGTTTTTAAAAGAAGTAATTGTTGGGGCTTCCCTGGTGGCACAGTTGTTGAGAGTCCGCCTGCTGATGCAGGGGACACGGGTTCGTGCCCCCGTCCGGGAAGATCCCACATGCCGTAGAACGGCTAGGCCCGTGAGCCATGGTCGCTGAGCCTGTGCGTCCAGAGCCTGTGCTCCACAACGGGAGAGGCCACAACAGTGAGAGGCTCGCATACCGAAAAAAAAAAAAATTGTCAAACATTAAAATTCTTTAGGCATCTTATTCACAAAATCAAATTTTAAATTAATATTTTAAACAAATTTTTTTTAACTAAATGAAAAGGTCACAGATGAAATTTTCAAAAATTAAATCTCAAGTAAATTTCCAAAACTTATATTTGCAAAGTTAAATTACATTTTCAAAACTTAAATTTAAAATATTAAAATCTCTAAGTTAATTTTGAAAAATAATTAAAACTTCAAACTTAATTAATTAAAAAATTGAAATATAAGTAACCTTTAAAAGTTGAGTCATCCTCCAACCTGTGTCACACCCGAGTCCTTTGGGTAAAATGCTATTTGACTGCTAGAACACAAAGAAACCTCCCCTTACTCCCAAAATAGTTCTCCAAAATTTCCGGAAGAGTCTGCCTCATCCCGTCCTTTTGCATCTCACCAAGGAGTGCTATAGGGTAAATTATACTTGGGGCTCTACCTCTCTGGTTCTGCCTCTTCAGCTCAAGTGCTCTCATGCTTTTGAACCCCTGGTTTTTAAAGTATCAGCATAATCTATGCATATTGAGTAGACAGAAGAACCTGGTCATTTACCAGAGAGAGCTTTGTCAAGTTCGAAAACTTGAAATAATCACCAGATCAGGTTACTTATAATTTAAACACTGATTAAAATTATTATTAGCTTTAAATTGATTACACTAAGTTGCAAGTATATGTTCTTTTCAAATCTTGAGTTTTATCATTTTTCTGCAGAGACTGAAATTCTACTGTTGTGTAGGGTTCTAGCATTTTAAATGGAGAAATTCTTATCTGTTTTTCTTCCTACAAGGTGCTCTTTGATTAATCTGGTTTAGAAGCTAAAATAAATTGCAAACACTGATGTTTCCATTTTTTTTAGATCTTGGAGTTACTGCCTAATGCAAGCAGAAATTTACCAGATTGGAGGTTTGTCCAACAATGTAAATATGCAGAATGTATGCAGGAAAAGAAAATGAGGGTTTTTCAAGGGTTAACTCAAGCCAGAGTTGATCAATGAGACAAATGCCTCACCTCTCACTTTTCTATTCCCCTCACACATCTTTCACAAGCATATCCCAGAACATTAGCTATTTTCACTGTACCATGCTTTATAAGGTCACTTGTGCTTTACACATTCTCAAGGAGCCTGCATAAAATATTTTGTTTAATTGGCTCTTTAACAGCTATCAACTATTAAGTACTGTGTAGATGACTTTGAAAGTATTCAACTAGGGTTCAATTAAACAGAGAAAGAGAGAGAGAATGCTAGTTCAATTAACAATTAACTCATGATTGTTCACACTAATGAATCATAAATTCATAGAATTTAATGGTTCAAAGTTGTGAGGTAGATCATTCAGAATAGAGGATAATGGAAAGTCACATTTGGGAGTTGGTTTGATATATATAAGAGCATGATATTTTATTCTAATCTGGGAAGTGGCAATGTTGCGAACAAAGCCGGCTTAATCATGTTCATCTGGCTTCCATGCTGAACTCTCTTCCTGGAGGGAGACTAGAATGTATGTCATAAACCTGAAGACTAATGCAGTAAACCAGCCTAAAGCAGAACTGATTTCACTTTTAAAGCTTCTGCATAACATTAAGTGAAGAAGTAATTGATATTCTGGCTCTCAGAATCTCAGCAGGTTTATTCTTTTGATTTTGAAGACAACTTTTTTTCAGATACTGGTAGAGTAGAGTGAATTAGGGAACAGGTGAGAGCAGCCTTAAAACCCTGGACTTAACATTTGAATTACTGCTATTATCAATACGAACTTACTTTTAAGATTTGCCAAGTATAATCGATAATTACAATTGCTACTACTGTCTGTAATCTAAAGGATATTGCCTTTCTAATTTGCTCTTCAGTGACTGTGATATAAGAAGGACAACTGATATGTACTGATTTTATACATTTAAAGAAACTAAACTTAAAAGAAATCTAACGTCATCTCCAAAGTTATAAATCAAGGAAGTGGCAAGACTAGGACTTGAGTTGATATTTTTGATTCTATGTGACATGCTTCTTATAATTTTCTAGTAAACTATTGTTTACTTCTTAACGATTTAACTTTCTGATTTGCTATTGTTTCTATTTCACACTTGAAAAACAAAGACACACACATAGAAATAATAAAATTATATAAATTGTGTTGAATGATAATTAAGCATTTATGTTCCAGGCAGTCATTGTGCTAAAATCTTTCCATGATTTATCCAACTTAGCACTCAAAACATCCCTGTTAAGAAAATACTGTATTTTCCCTGATTTTTGATAAAAAGAAACAAACTGCATTTTAGATAAATTACAATTACCCAAGGAAAGGGCTGTTAAATGGCATACGCCAAATTTGAATCATAAACAAACTCTAGATCTAGAGCTGTATAACATTTATAATAGTGTGTATAACATATATAGATATTCCCTTTCCTTAATATTGGACTTTACATACTTTACCATGAACTTAAAATAATTGTTAAATTATCTAGTATAATTCTACATTTTTATGTATTTTTTGATACAAATTAGAATATATACAGATAAGTTGCTTTAATACTTTTAAAATTCCAAATACATATTTACCTAAATCTTTTTTTCCCAAAGATGCTAATCCATTTTCTCCAAGGGCATTTGATCTGAACTCTTCCCATTTACTGCTTAATATTTTCCATAGCATATTTATATTATAAAATAATTACATATTTACCACAGAAACTTTTTTGCAAATGTCCGGTCTCAAAAAAATCATATGGGAAAAAGAAAAAGTCATTAGTAATTTTTCCACTGAAAACCGCAATTAACATCTAGGCATATGCTTTCGTAGACTTTTTTTCTAAGCATATATGCTGTGAAGTAGTTAAGGCATAGGGAGATTGCATAACTGGCCCAAGGTAATTTAGCCAAACCAAGACGCCTTCCAGACAAAGTGACTCCATTGTTCCCTATCATATCATAGATTGCAAATGTCTACCTGTAGAAAACACTCTTAGTTCAAGGGCCATACACAGAGAGCCATATTGGGCCCATGGGCCATAGTTTGCCAGCCTCTGCTCTTCACCTTTACTCTACCTTACCTCTCACAAAGAAAACAAAAGAAACAGAGCAAAGACCTTTGCTTTGACTGTT
The DNA here is from genome assembly GCF_964374135.1 of Grampus griseus. Classification (NCBI taxonomy): domain Eukaryota; kingdom Metazoa; phylum Chordata; class Mammalia; order Artiodactyla; family Delphinidae; genus Grampus; species Grampus griseus. The sequence continues at coordinate 65,890,130 of NC_139009.1, read as the reverse complement.
ATTCCTTGAGATGCCTGTTCCACACCAATTGGAGATATCAAATCTAGGGTTCTTGAGAAGAATTGGCAAAATGATTTGGGATATAATAGAAGCTCATGAGGCAGAAAAAAGATACATTTAATATAAAAAGTGACTTTAAGATGTGAGCAAAATGTTTTTTGCTTTACTTTTCAACTTCTCCCAAAAGAGGACAGGCACAGATCATTAATGAAAAATGTATTGCCTTTTATGATTGCCTGCCACTGTGTAAGAATCAATCACTTGGTATAGAACATGCCCATAAAAGAAGTGTTATTCAGATTTAAGAGATTCCATATAACTCATTTGAAAAGAAAACAAAGTTATTGAGTCTTTTACCACTGACTTGATTCTAAACAAATTATGCTGCTCAGGCATATGAAATGTGTTTCAAATTATGACTGAGGAGGAACCGGCACCTCACTTACAGAGCTTGTGTTGATTCTATGCCAAAATATTAGCCACTATATTTAGTTTCTTGCTCTTTTATTATAATATCTAAGTGCTGAAGCTACCCAAGTGAAAAAAGAAAAAGAAAAAGAAAAAGACTTGGGAATATTTAGACAACTCCACTAAAGGAATTATTATCCACTGTGACATGATAATGGTTTATTACTGAAAGGAAAATGGCCTTCCAAATCCCAAGACATTTGTCAGGAAATTAAAAAATTGAGACAAACACAATATATTTGTTTTGAAGTACATTGCTTTATGGTGATCATCTAGTTCTCTTGATTCAAGTATGCTAAATAATGCTGTATAAAAGAATAAATTTAGCTGCAGATTCAGAAAGCCATTGCCAAGCTTAGCAAATAAAAAGAAGACTGACAAGTTTAGTGGGAGAAGGAAAAGACATTGTTTTCAAAAATGACAACTTTTGACTGACCTAAGTAATGAAGAAATTTATAAAAGTTGCTTATAAAATAGTTATTTCAAGGCTTACTAAATCAGAAAATTCTCATTCCTAAATATATTTATAAGCATTGAATGAAAAATATTAAGTTATAAAATCCAGGACTTGAGAGTCAAAGGAGCTAACTGTTCAGTATTACCTATATTGAATTGATAAAAAGACAACAATCCTCTTTAAAATAATTATCTAAATCCAATTTTTGGGGTCGTATGTCTAATGTGTAAAACCAAAAAAAAAAAAAGTTATTGCTTTGTTAGACATTTTACTCTAATTTTCATTAGTGGCTAGTATATTATAACTATTTAAAATTTCTTATAATAATACATATTTTAATCAAGAAAATTAATATTCTCACAACATTGTAAAGCAACCACACTCCAATAAAAATTAATTAAAAAAAGAAAACTAAATATTGTAATGCCACTTGTAATATATTAGAAATATAAAGTTGGTTACAGGATACTTTGTTTAGAGAGAACAGAAGAATAAATCAAAGAAAAAGTAAAAGGTAGGGAAAAGACAATACTGAGTGAGGAAGGCCTTTTTGGGCACTAGCTATAGCTAACATTAACTGGTTTCACTCTGGCCCTAGCAGTTTTTTTAATTGAGATATAATTGACATATAATATTTTATTAGTTTTGAGTGTGGAACATAATGACTTGAAATTTATACATTTTTCAAAATGATCACCACAGTAAATCCATCACAACACAGAGTTACAATTTTTTTCTTGTGATGAGAACTTTTAAGATCTACTCTCTCAGCAACTTTCATACGTACAATACAGTGTTATTACCTATAGTTACCATGTAGTATGTTATACACACAGGACTTATTTATATATAGAAGTTTGTACCTTTTGACCATCTTTAACCATTTTGCCCACCTTCAACAGCTGTCTCTGACACAACCAACGTGTTTTTCTTTCCTAGGAATTTGATTTTTTGTTTTTTAGATTCTACATATATGTGAGATCATACAATATTTGTCTTTCTCTGAATTATTTCACTTAGCTTAATGTCCTCAAGGTCCATCCATGTTTTTGCAAATGGCAAATTTTCTTCTTTTTATGGCTGAATAATATCCCATTGCATACATATACCTCAATTTCTATTCCTCTATTCATCAACTGATGGACACTTAGGTTTCTTAAATAATGCTACAGTGAACATAGGGGTGCATATTTCTTTCTGAGGGGTGCATTTTTCATTTCCTTTGAATAAAGAACCAGAAGTAGAATTGATTCCATATGGTAGCTTTATTTTTAATTTTTTGAGTGCACAAGAGTTTCCTTTTCTCCACATCCTCACCAGCACTTTTTTTTTTTTTTTTTTTTTTTTTTGTGGTACGCAGACCTCTCACTGTTGTGGCCTCTCCCGTTGCGGAGCACAGGCTCCGGACGCGCAGGCTCAGTTGCCATGGCTCATGGGCCCAGCCGCTCCGCGGCATGTGGGATCTTCCCAGACTGGGGCATGAACTCGTGTCCCCTGCATCAGCAGGAGGTCTCTCAACCACTGCGCCACCAAGGAAGCCCGCACTTTTTTTTTTTTGTCTGTTTGACAATAACCATTCTAACAGAAGTAATGTGATATCTCAATGTGCTTTTGATTTGCATTTCCCTGAGATTAATGATGTCGCACACCTTTCATATAGCTGTTGGCCAGCACTAGCACTTTTTAATTTATTCCCCTTCATCCAGAAACACTTGTTACATGACCAAAGACAGACAATTAAAATGAATGCTCAGTAACTAACAACCTCTGTTCTATGAAACAATAAGCTATGAAATATAAACAGTGAAAAAGACTACCCTACCTTGAGATTTTTAGTTGGTTAGATTGAGTTAAAAATAAATACTGGAGTAATCAGGTATAGGAAAATAAAAAGATTACTGTAAAATTTGCCATAATTTGGAATTGATGCCAGCGGTCCATGAAAACTCCAAACCATTGACCAAAAATTTATGGGGACGTAGAAACTGAAGAAGGCAATTGGTAACAGACTGTGGAAAAGCTGATGCGAGAAGTGGGAGTGAGTCACGTTTATGTGTGTTTATACTCTTGTGGGAACTTTCTCAGTTCAAAAAACCATGAATCCCTGGGCTAGTATGAATCTTAGTCTTAGCTTCCCATGAAATTTAACTCTCCAGTCCATATCCACCCAAAATACAGGTTCCTTTTATTTATATGTTTATTTCAATAGCTCATGTTTCTTGAACCTGGCTGCACATTAGAAGCATGTGGTGAGGTTTTGAAAATTAACAAGAGGTCTGATTTAACGGGTCTGGGATATGGAAAGGGCACTTGGTATTTTGTTTGAAGCCTCTCCAGGTGACTATAATGTGCAGCCAGGATAAGAACCATTGGACTAACTTGGTTGGTTCTCAGTTCCTTGAAATCAAAACAGCCAGACTAAAAGTCATGTTATTAATAGTAAGGAAAAGTAAAATTAACCATACCTACTCTATGATTTAAAAACTAAATTGTATGTGAGTGTACTGTGAACTAGTTATTCCTCTAATTAATGGTCTTCTTGTGCCTAATGATAATCCAATTAATTTATTTACCTTGTTCCAGGGTTCAAAGCATTTTCACAGACATTATCACAATTGCTTTCAACAGTAAGTGTATATTATACTGTTAGCATATTCTGTTCCAGAAAACTTTTATATATACATAGGTTTCATAATAATGTCACAGTTATTTACACTTTATCCCATGTTTTACAGGGTTTTCCCCAAACTTATTTTATATAATATCTTCATAGGCAAAATAAAAGTGTGGCAATCTTTCTGAATCATTATATATCCTTTTGATCAGGGGTTTTACAAATTTTGTATCAGGGATTGGCATAGTTTTTGTGTAAAAAGCCAGATGGTAAATATTTAAGACTTTGCAGGCTATACAGTCTCTATTGTAATTATTCTGTCATAGTCTGAAAACATCCATATTCAACATGTAAATGAATGGATGTGGCTATGTTACAGTAAAATCTTATTTATACAGGTGGTGGGCCAGGTTTGTCACATTAGCTGTAGTCTGCCAAATCTCATATGGTACGAACTAAAGTTTGGCTATAGTTCTTGCTTTACAATTATTATCTTTTAAAACTTTGTACATGTTGGATCTTGTCTTTAGATATTTAGAGTACGAAGGGAAATTAGATAACAGATTTTTTCTTGGAAATAGACAACCATAGGGGGTGGGGGTGGGAACTGATTTTTTCTTATATCATTATGCTTTTAAAACTTAGCCACTAATATACCTAAGTATATAAACTTTTGCCTAGTTCACATCACTGTAAAATCTTTATTTCTACAGTGAATGACATTTTTAAACATCTTTATTGGAGTATAAATGCTTTACAATGTTGTGTTAGTTTCTTCTGTACAACAAAGTGAATCAGCTGTACGTATACATATATCTCCATATCCCCTCCCTCTTGAGACTCCCTCCCACTCTCCTTATCCCACCCCACTAGGTCATCAGAAAGCATCGTGTTGATCTCCCTGTGCTATGCAGCACCTTCCAATTAGCCATCCCTTTTACATTTGATAGTGTATATATGTCAGTGCTACTCTCTCACTTAGTCCCAGCCTCCCCATCACCCACTGTGCTCTCAAGTCTGTTCTCTACATTTGCGTCATTATTCCTGCCCTACCCCTAGGTTCACCAGTAACATTTTTTTAGATTCCATATATAAATAGGTTAGCATACAGTATTTTTTTTTACTCTTTCTGACTTACTTCACTCTGTATGACAGACTCTAGGTCCATCCACCTCAATTTCATTCATCATAACTCAATTTCGTTTCTTTTTATGCCTGAGTAATATTCCATTTTGTATATGTGCCACATCTTCTTTATCCATTCATCTCTCGATGGGTGTTTAGGTTGCTTGCCTGTCCTGGCTATCATAAATAGTGCTGCAATAAACATTGTGGTACATGTCTCTTTTTGAATTATGGTTTTCTCAGGGTATATGCTCAGTAGTGGGATTCCTGGGTCATATGGCAGTTCTGTTTTTAAGGAACCTCCATACTGTTCTCCATAGTGGCTGTATCAATTTACATCCCCAACAAAAGTGCAAGAGGGTTCCCTTTCTCCACACCCACTCCAGCATTTACTGTTTCTAGATTTTTTGATGATGACCATTCTAACCTGTGTGAGGTGATACCTCATTGTGGTTTTGATTTGCATTTTTCTAATCATTAGTGATGTTGAACATCTTTTCATGTGTTTGTTGGCAATCTGTATGTCTCCTTTGGAGAAATGTCTATTTAGGTCTTCTGCCCATGTTTGGATTGGGTTGTTTGTTGTTTTTGATAATGCGCTGCATGAGCTGCTTGTAACTTTTGAGATAATCCTTTGTCAGTTGCTTCATTTGCAAATATTTTCTCCCATTCTGAGGGTTGTTTTCTCATCTAGTTTATGGTTCCCTTTCCTGTGCAAAAGATTTTAAGTTTCATTAGATCCTATTTGTTTATTTTTGTTTTTATTTCCATTTCTCTAGGAGGTGGGTCAAAAAGGATCTTGCTGTGATTTATGTCATAGAGTGTTCTGCTTATGTTTTCCTCTAAGAGTTTTATAGTGTCTGGCCTTACATATAGTTCTTTAATCCGTTTTGAGTTTATTTTTTGTGTATGGTGTTAGGAAGTGTTCTAATTTCATTCTTCTACATGTAGCTCTCCAGTTTTCCCAGCACCATTTATTGAAGAGGTTTTCTTTTCTTCATTGTATATTCTTGCCTCCTTTGTCAAAGATAAGATGACAATATATGCATGGGTTAATCTCTGGATTTTCTATCCTGTTCCATTGATCTATATTGCTGTTTTTGTGACAGTACTATACTGTCTCGATTACTGTAGCATTGTAGTATAGCCTGAAGTCAGGGAGCCTGATTCCTCCAGCTCCATTTTTCTTTCTCAAGATTGCTTTGGCTATTCCATGTCTTTTGCATTTCCATATAAAATGTAAAATTTCTTGTTCTAGTTCTGTGGAAAATGCCATTGGTAATTTGATAGAGAATGCATTGAATCTGTAGATTGCTTTGGGTGTTATAGTCATTTTCACAATGTTGATTCTTCCAATCTAAGAGCATGGTATATCTCTCCATCTGTTTGTATCATTTTTTATTTCTTCAATGTCTTATACTTTTCTGCACACAGGTCTTTTGCCTTCTTAGGTAGGTTTATTCCTAGTTATGTTATTCTTTTTGTTGCAATGGTAAATGGGAATGTTTCCATAATTTCTCTTTCTGATTTTTCATTGTTAGTGTAGAGGAATGCAAGAGATTTCTGTGCATGAATTTTGTATCCTGCAACTTAACCAAATTCATTGATTAGCTGTAGTAATTTTCTGGTGGCATCTTTCAGATATTCTATTTATAGTATCATGTCAGCTGTAAACAGTGACAGTTTAACTTCTTCTTTTCCAATTTTCATTCCTTTTACTTATTTTTCTTCTCTGATTGCCGTGGATAAAACCTCCAAAACTATGTAGAATAATAGTGGTGGCAGTGGGCACCCTTTCTTGTTCCTGATCTTAGAGGAAATGCTTTCAGCTTTTCACCCCTGATATAATGTTGGCTGTGGGTTACTCATATATGGCTTTTATTATGTTGAAGTAGGTTCCCTCTATGTCCACATTCTGGAGAGTTTTTATCATAAATGGCTGTTGAATTTTGTCAGATGCTTTTTCTGCATCTATTGAGATGATCATATGGTTTTTATTCTTCAATTTTTTTAATATGGTATATCACATTGATTGATTTGTGTATATTGAAGAATCCTTGCATTCCTGGGATAAATCTCACTTGACCATGTTGTATGATCCTTTTAATGTGCTGTTGGATTCAGTTTGCTTGTATTTTTTTGAGGATGTTTGCATCTATGTTCATCAGTGATATTGGCCTGTAATTTTCTTTCTTTGTGACATCTTTGTCTGCTTGTGGTATCAGGGTGATGGTGGCCTAATAGAATGAGGTTGGGAGTGTTTCTCCCTCTGTTATGTTTTGGAAGAGTTTGAGAAGAATAGGTGTTAGCTCTTCTCTAAATGTTTGATAGAGTTCCCCTGTGAAGCCATCTGGCCCTGGACTTTTGTTTGTTGGAAGATTTTTAATCACAGTTTCAATTTCAGTGCTTGTGATTGGTCTGTTCATATTTTCTATTTCTTCCTGGTTCAGTCTTGGAAGTCTTTGTACCTTTCTAAGAATTTGTCTGTTTCTTGCAGGTTTTCCATTTTATTGGCATATAGTTGTGTGTACTAGTCTTTCTTGATCCTTTGTAGTTCTTTGGAGTCAGTTGTTACTTCTCCTTTTTCATTTCTAATTCTGTTGATTTGAGTCTTCTTGCTTTTTTTCCTGATGAGTCTGGTTAATGGTTTATCAATTGTGTTTATCTTCTCAAAGAACCAGCTTTTGGTTTTATTGATCTTTGCTATTGTTTTTTTCATTTCCTTGTCATTTATTTCTGATCTGACCTCTATGATTTCTTTCTTTCGCTAACTTTTTTTTTTTATTCTTTCTCTATTTGTTTTAGGTGTAAGGTTAGGTTGTTTATTTGAGATGTTTCTTTTATTTCCTGAGTTAGGATTGTATCGCTGTAAACTTCCCTCTTAGAACAGCTTTTGCTGCATCAGATAGATTTTGGGTTGTTGTGTTCCCATTGTTGTTTGTTTCTAGGTATTTTTTTGATTTCCTCTTTGATTTCTTCAGTGATCTCTTGGCTGTTTAGTAGTGTATTGTTTAACCTCCATGTGTGTGTATTTTTTCCAGTTTTCTTTCCTGTAATTGATATCTAGTCTCAGAGCTTTGTGGTCAGAAAAGATTGATAGACTTTCAATTTTCTTAAATTTACTGAGGCTTGTTTTGTGACCCAAGATGTGGTCTATCCTGGAGAATGTTCCATGTGCAACTGAGGTGAAAGTTTATTCTGTTGTTTTTCGATGGATTGTCCTATAAATATCGATTAAGTTCATGTGGTCTAATGTCTCATTTAAATCTTGTGTTTCCTTATTTATTTTCTGTTTGTATGATCTGTCCATTGGTGTATTGTGGTGTTAAAGTCCCCACTATTATTGTGTTACTTTGATTTCCCCTTTTATGGCTGTTAGCATTTGCCTTATGTATTTAGGTGCTCCTATTTTGGGTGTATATATATTTACAATTGTTATATGTTCTTCTTGGATTGATCCTTTGATCATTATGTAATGTCCTTCCTTGTCTCTTGTAATAATCTTTATTTTAAAGTTTATTTTGTCTGATATGAGTATTGCTACTCCAGCTTTCTTTTGATATCCATTTGCATGGAATGTCTTTTTCCATCCCCTCACTTGAAATCTGTATGTGTCTCTAGGTCTGAAGTGGGTCTCTTGTAGACAGCATGTATACTGGTCTTGCTTTTGTATCCATTTAACCAGTCTGTTTCTTTTGGTTGGAGCATTTAATTCATTTACACTTAAGGTAATTATTGATATGTATGTTCCTATTACCATTTTCTTAATTGTTTTGTATTTGTTTTTGTAGGTCTTTTTCTTTTCTTGTGTTTCCTACCTAGAGAAGTTCCTTTAGCATTTGTTGTAAAGCTGGTTTGGTGGTGCTGAATTCTTGTAACTTTTGCTTGTCTGTAAAGGTTTTGATTTCTCTGTTGAATTTGAATGAGATCCTTGCTGGGTAGAGTAATCTTTGTTGTAGGTTTTCCCTTTCATCACTTTGAATATATTCTGCCACTCCCTCTGGCCTGCAGAGTTTCTGCTGAGTTAATGACTTTTTAAGTCTATTATTGTATTCTTATTTTTATGTAGTTACCAATGACAGTCTTTTCATATTTTTATCTGTTCTTCAGTCTTTATTTTTTTCCATTGATCTTGAACCTTTGTTTAAGTCATGTATTCTGTTTTCTGTTATGGCCAATATTCTCTGTATTGCCTAGTTTGTATTTTAATTTCATGTAAAAGGTCTTATAGTTTTTAATCTAGTATAAATCTTAAATATATATTTAAGACTTAAAAAAATTTCCTTCTTAAAGCAAGCTGACTTTAGAGCAGAATATATCAGACACTTTGGCTGGTTTGGCTGGTATTCCTGCTCTTGAACTGCTACATCTTACACCACATTAATATTCTCAGTTGGTTTTATAAATAAGATGTGTGCCCAGAAAAAAAGAGCACAACTCATTTGTGTCAGCAGTTGGGCATGTTCTTCCTTGAGTATCTCAGGCCCCGTCCCAGAGAAGAGGAGCAATTTAGATGCCGTGTCATTTTGTTTTGCTTATTCACGTAGCAGTTGATAGAGTCAGTCAGCAGAAATAGAGCAGGGAAATCATCTCTGTGCTGAACAGATCCTTTCCTGTGTTTGCTGTGGAAACTCTCAGCTGTGGGAGGCAGTGTCCTTCTTCTCTGCCAGCACTGTTTTACTGCTGGTAACCAGCCATCACAGGACCCCTGATCTTGGCCCAACCTTGCCCTTGGAACAAGAATAAATGCAGCTGCTCAATTTCTACTATGTGGAAAGCAGACAATCTGACTACAAATAAGTTGAAGGGTTTTTTTTTGGAGGGGGGTCGAAAATGAATAAGTCAAAAAAAAAAAGTTGTTGAAATGATAAATTGATCAAAAGTGAATATTTTCCAGTCACTGATTCTGCAATTTTTCCAGTCACTGATGCCTGCTTTACTTTTAAAAACAGCAATTACTCAAACTAAAGAAATAGCAATCTGATTGTCTCTACTTTTCAAAACAATGTTAACAGTGTTAACCTCTCTACTTTTAAAAACCATGATTCTTCAAACTAAGGATATAGTGCTCTCGGTACACTTAAGGCAAAGGTTGTAAGAATATCTATGCTTATTAAGAATGCCAAATTAATGAAAAATATCTAATTTGGGATTTTTTTTCCTGAATAGTACCTACTTTAAATGTTTAGCCATGTTTACCCCATTTATCCTACATAGCTTTAGTTCTTTTATTATTAAATAGCTTTGAACATCCTTTTGTAAACAATCTGCGGTGCCCAGCAAAACAAATAAATACAATTTGTTTTGTATGTGACTGAAAAATATTTGTTTAGCATTCCTTTCATTCATCATCATATCAGGTAGTCTGTATCCCCAGGTTTGCCTAATTATTTGCAAAGTAAAAGTGGATGCCTCTAGAAAAATGTTTTAAAATCAGTGATTGGACAAATTCACATTCTATTCATTTGTGATTTTGAACAATGTGCAATATATTTTTTCAACCAAAATTATTTTTTTAAGAGTTCACTTCAAACCATTCCTTGAGGCTTCTATCCACTTGTCCACTGGGATGGAAACTTGTAGAATCTATGTAGGCATCTTCTCCCAAGGTCCAATTTCCCCATGACTTGCTTTCTTATTGATTCCTCAGAAGAATCCCCTGAAGAAGGTACTGTCCCATCCCCATTCTACAGACAAGGACACTGAGGCAAATTCTCACAGCTAGAAAGTAAGCAAAGCCAAATTCCATTTCAGGCATACTGATATGGAATAGGAACTCAGAACCTTATCATAAACAGCTGCCATGGAAGAATTTTTTTTTAAAGTTACTAAGTACATTTATAACTCATAACCACTTGTATTTGAACTGTTTTACTACTCATATTAACAAAGGATAGTTTGAAGTTGTGCTAATCAATCTGATTTCTTTGGTTATTGTTTTATTATCACACCTATATTTAACAAATTAAACAGAAAAAATTGTCTTATATAAATTTATTTTAGCTCAAAATTTCTGTTTAATTTTCCTTTATGTTTTTTTCAGTTTTGTATTGTGACCTAATTGTGTACCCAATGTTCCTGCTATGTTTGGCAAAGAGACTCATTTATTCTATTACCTCTATCAGGATAAAAGAGGAATTTTGAAATGACTAGCAGCTACAGATCAATACACTAACTCAATAGAGATAATTATTGAAATCACTAGGAGACCAGCAAGCTGTCAGCTGTAAGCAATCATTTTAGGCTTGGGATAAATCTGCAGAAAACACAAAGTAAACATAACTGTATTATTTTAAAATTGAGAGTCATATGCTTACAGTTGTCTTTCTGTTATTCATTTCCAAAGATCCATTATCATTGGTTCCTGATGATATATATTGAATTTTAAATACTTTGGCCCACTTAGCTTCATATTAAACCTTAATTGCTCTGTCTGCTTTTTTCCTCATTCACTATCCCAGTTTTGCGGTCTTATTTAATTAATAATTTTTGTTCATTTCCTTTATATTTTTAAATATGAATATTTTATTTGGACTTATTTGGACACTGCATTTACAGTGATCAGTCATGGAACTACAGGAGAAAGAGTTGTCATGTAGCTACAAATAGAAGTAAAATGTCTTATAAACATTTGTGCAGTGTCTGAATTCTGTCTTAATGATAAACCCTGCATTTCATCTTATAGTTTCTTTGAACCAGTGAGATTGTAGTTATCATCAAGTATTCTCTTTATCTCTCTTAAATTTCACACAGCTTTCTGTTTCTCCTAAACTATGTTAGTAAAATATCCTTTTATCAACATTTGACTCTGTCACTTCTTTTTTACCTTCTATCCTGGGATTCCTAGCTCCTTTTCAAAAATTACTAAGTGGGACCTAAAACCTAATTATTTTCATGAACTCATATGGAAAGCTATTGTATTGTATATGCCCTGAAGAAAATCAGTGGGGCCAAGCTTTACATCAAGCATATTTTTCACTTTTGTTTTGAATTTCTGTGTCAGCATCCTTGGTATTGTAAGAAAATAATTAAAATAGAAAATTAACAGAAACTTTCACAAGGATTTTATATACACACACAAACACATACACACACACACACTTCAGTATTATGGAGAAGTAAATGCAATGATTATAAAAATTAGAATAAAACCTATTGTTTAGATCTTGAACATAATATCATTATAAAACATGGTAGCATATGGCTTCTTCCTCCAGTTCAGTAAAAAATACATGAAGTAAAAGACAAAAGGAAACTTTGTAACTTATTAAATGAGGAATATGGCCCAAAATGATCACTTTTAAGAGCTTCGTGATTCTCTTTTGTGACAAAGGAGATGTAACTTTATTTCCTTTTGTATTCTTTTACCCAGGTTGTGTGTGCTGTTGCATTTCTCTCATTGATTGCTCTTGTCAAAGGTTAAGAATGTGTCCAAACATAACCTAACTTCCATCTACAAATAAAATACGTTTGTTTTTTAAATTACATATAGATTACTGCAGGTCCTTGAGGAAAAATAGAAATGAAAGTACTTCAGAAACAATTACATCTCCTAAAAACATTAGTATACTGGAGGGAAATGGTTGGTTTTCACAGATTACGCCACTGTCATGAAAACCAGCCACTGCTTTCATTTCCTATTTGACAAGGTGAGACAAAGAGCGAAAAAAAAAATGAAGTCTTTATCCAGATGCTCAGATTTCAAATTTGATAATCAAATTAGTCTTTATGTAAATAGTTAATGTTAACAGATGACAGCCTTACACAAAATCTTGTTTTGTAGATGTCTAGGGACCTTTAAAATCTGGTGTATTATCTATGCCAGGAAAAAAGTATGGAAAGTAGTTTCAAGCCATGACATTACATGTATTAATTTGAGGTGCAGACTGGAACAAATGGCTAGTGATCCACTGGGGGATTTCATTTATTTTGGCTTCAACAGTTTAGTCAGGCATTAAGATAATAGATTTATCCTGATTCTAAAAGCTTTCTTTTGAAACTCAAACTTCTGTAGTCCAAAGAGAAAACACTTAATTCATTTGACAATGAAAACTTATTTGAGGAATATATGGTGCAAATAAAAAAAGTTTGTGACTGTCACTTGGCCTTTTTCTAGATATATCTCCCTTTTCTGATTATTTTTTACCCTCTTTCATAACAGTAATTCTTTAATTCATGTCAGTAAATATCTTTAGTGCAGGTTTCTCAAATCTCACACTATTAATATCTTGGATCAGATATTTCTTTGTTATGGGTTCTGTCCTGTACACTGAAGTTTATTTAGGAATATCTTTGGCTTCTACACAGTAGATAACAATAGCACACACCCCAAATCTTGACAATCAAAAATATCTACAGAAATTACTAACTGTCCTATGGGGTCAAAGTCACCCAGGGTTGAGAACAGTGGCTCTAATACTTAATGTTGTCTATAGTATTTTTTTGGAGTCTGGTTGATCTAGATAGATACAAGTAAAGTTAATTACTCTTTTGAGTCAGTTGAGAATACAAGATGATGATTATTTACAGAATGAGTTAGTGAGTTGTCAGAATAATTGTAGCAAGAATAATAATAGGTAACTTTTAATGAATGCTTACTCTGCCAAACAGAATTTTAAGCAAAGTATATTATCTTTTTAAAATACTTACTTAAGCTTATGTAATAAATACAATTACTTTTCCTATTTTATAGAAGTGGAAAGTGAGTTTTGGGGAGGTTAAATAATGCCATGATTACATAACTAGCAAAAGAAGTAGGTAAGAGATCCATTTTGCAGTATTCAAGGCAACAGTTTAGATCCAAGACATAGCGCGTTTCTCACAGTGCCAAGCAGTTAGTGGCAAAAACTTTTGTTGTATGTATGAATACACAAACCCTTGTGGGTTCAGGTTCTTGGTCTTCATAATGATGCCTTATATGTTTGTACAGAAGTGTTCTGATACCTGTTTCTTGAAACATAATTGATTTTCATAGATTCAAGTTTTAAGTTAAAATGGCAAACCGTTATGCTATCTATAGGGTTATAAAATTGATGAGATTGACCTAGATTAGAACAAACACAAACATAAATAACATCTAGCATTAGGCATCATTGGGGAAAAGTGACAATGGTGGGGTCAGTGACCTCCTGAAGAATATACCCAGACAAAGTGGCTACAGCTTCTGAACTCTGCCTGATTGTTGCCATGTAAGAATGCAGAGTCAGGAATTCCAGAGCTGCTGATGTCTCAAGAAAAGCAGAAATCTCAGATTTTTAAAAGAAATGTTATGATTTTTTTCTTTTTTAACATATATATATATTATATATAATATATATAATATATATACATTCTTTTTCATATTCTTTTCGACTATGGTTTATCACAGGATACTGAATATCGTTGCCTGTACTATGCAGTAGAACCTTGTTGTTTATCCATCCTATATAAAATAGTTTGCATCTGCTAATCCCAAACTCCCAATCCTTCCTACCCCCATCCCCTTTCCCCCTTAGCAACCATAAGTCTGTTCTCTGTCTGTGAGTCTGTTTCTGTTTCATAGATAAGTTCATTTGTTTCATATTTTAGATTCCACATATAAATGATATCATATGGTATTTGTCTTTCTCTTTCCAACTGACTTCACTTAGTATGAAAATCACTAGATCCATCCATGTTGCTGCAAATGACATTATTTCATTCTTTTTTTATGACTAATATTCCATTGCTCTATCTCTCTCTCTCTCTCTCTCTCTCTCTCTCTCTATATATATATATATATATATATATATATATCACATCTTTATCCATTAATCTATCAATGGACAGAGGTTTTTTCCATGCCTTGACTACTGTGCTGCAGTGAACATTGGGGTGCATGTATCTTTTTGAATTAGAGTTTTGTCTGTATATATGCCCAGGAGTGGGATTGCTGGATCATATGGCAACTTTAGTTTTAGTTTTTTGAGGAACCTCTGCACTGTCTTCCATAGTGGCTGCACCAACTTTCATTCCCACCAACAGTGTAGGAGTGTTCCCTTTTCTCCACACCCTCCAGCATTTGTTACTTGTAGATTTTTTAATGATGAACATTCTGACCCATGTGAGGTGATACCTCATTATAGCTTTAATTTGCATTTTTCTAATAATTAGTGATATTGAGAGTCTTTTCATGTGCCTGTTGGTCATCTGTATGTGGTCTTTGGAGAAAAATCTATTTAGGACTTCTGCCCACCTATGTTTTGTTGGATCTAACACTTTTCTTTTCTTTAGTTTAAATTAATTATAAGAAATAAAACCAATTGAAAACTGATTTTATTGCAGACAAGTACAGTCCATCAGACACTCTTTTTGACTTCTGCTCCAAATAATTCATGGGGTACATTCTTTAAAAATAATAATAATATTTCTCTATCACCTGTTATTAAACTTTTGGTCATTTCACTGTTTTTATTTTACAGAATAGAAACCTAAAGAGTCAAAAAATTTGCTCAACTCATCTAAATTTTTTATATTCCTTGTCAATGAGTCATTTGGGTAAGAGATTTTGAGACTGTTTGGCAAAATGACGTGTACATTCCTTCTTTCTTTGGAACTTTTCAAGGCAAGGAAGGAATATTATACTCATTTAATCAAAATTTACTGAAAGATACCTTAAAATAGATTCAACAGCAAATGTACAAAGAATAGGGATTTTTTTTTCTTTCAAATCAACAGAATTTATTTAGACCTGTCTTTGAAGCATCATTTTAATTATATGCATACAGAAATCCTCTATTTGAATGTCCAGTTTTTAGAGGGTTATATTAAGAAGCTTTAACACAAAACAACTCTACTGCCTATTTCTGAAAATTGATCTATGATGGCTATCCATATTTTTTAAATAAAATAATCCATGCCAAAACAGGGTTGCAATACTCAAATACATGTATGATACCACCTCTCTTGACTCATTTGATGATAAAACCAAATTTTCATGCCAATACTTTGTCTGGCCCACCTAAGTATACACCTACACACACACACACACACACACACACTACACATAAAAGTATACACACACATACACACAATTTATCTATTTTAAATCATGATTGTTTTATGCATATCAGAAGTATATCCTGCTTTATTTTCCCCTGTTAACACAGGTCCTTCCATTGCCCATACCTCACTTCATTTTCAATTCATTTTTATGAGATCAAAATAAAAATACAGAGAGATACAGATGAGAAATTAGAGAAATGCATTTTATAGCAAAATATTTTTTGTATCTAGTTATAAAAGTAACTACTTTATTAAAAATACAAATTTACCACTTTGAAAACATAAGTTAACTCTTCTTTCATTACTATTTCTGAGGGGAATAACAAGGGTTAACTTGTCTCTGAGTTATGATAATTTTCAGGTTTCTGTAGACATACAGAAATAACTTAAAGGTTATCTAATTGTTCAGTGAGTTCTCAACTGGGGCTATCCCCCTATATCAGGGGACTCTTGGTACTATCTGAAGACATTTTTGATTGCCATAACTGGGGGTTGAGGTGTTACTGGCATCTAGTAGGTAGAGGTCTGTGATGCTGCTAAAGACAGCTATAGTGCACAGGACAGCCAATATCCCCGCCCCACAAAGAATCAACAAGTCCAAAATATCAATAAAGCTGAGGTTGAGAATCCCAAATATTTCATCATCTAAGTATAAATGATATATTGGATGTTATGGGTTGAAATTTGTCCTACCAAAATTTATAAGTTGAAGTCCTAATCCCCAGTACCTCAGAACATTATCTTATTTGGAAATAGGGTCATTGTTGCAATTAGTTGTAATTAGTTGCAGATGTACTTAGTTAAGATGTAATGACACTGGCATAGGGTGGGCCCCTAATCTAATTTGACTCAGATCCTTAAGAAAGGGGAGATTTGGACCCATACACACACAGGAGAATATCATGTGAAGATGAAGGCAGTTATTAGGGTGATGCTTCAACAGCCCAAGGACTACCAAAGATAGCCAGCAAAACACCATAAGCTAGTGGACAATCGTGCAACAGATTCTTCCCCACAGCCCTCAGAAGGAACCAACCCTGCTAACACCTTGGCCTCAGACATCTAGCCTCTATAAGCATTTGTTCTTGAAGCCATTCAGTTTGTGGTACTTTGTCATGGCAGCTCAAGCAAGCTAATACATAGTGCTTTTAACTTCTCTGTTACTACTCCATTTACCTAAAGTTTCTGCTCAGGAACAACTCTGAAAAGTATTGTAAATAACAACAACAATCTGCCTGCAGTGATTGGCTAAAGCTCAGTTCATTTAGCAATGCACTTACCTGGCTTAAATCAATGTCATATATGAAACCAAAAGAAAGATCACAAATATTTTGATAAAGGTGTGCCAAAATGCTGTAGAGGTGCCAAGAACAAGGATTTCTTTCTTTTAACATATTTATTTATTTTAGTTACTTATTTTCCTTATTATTATTATTATTTTGGCTGCCTCATGTCTTAGTTATGGCGCACGGGATCTTTGTTGAGGCATAAGGGATCTTTTCTGTTACATACGGTGCGTGGTCTGCTCAGGTTTCTCTCTAGATGTGGTGCGTGGGTTTTCTGTCTCTGGTTGTGGTGCACAGGCTCCAGGGCACATGGGCTCTGTAGTTGAGTCATGCAGGCTCCCTCTATTGAGGTGCACGAGCTCAGTAGTTGAGGCGCACACACAGGCTTAGTTGCCCTGCAGCATGTGGGATCTTAGTTCCCTGACCAGGGATCAAATCCGTGTCTGCTGCACTGGAAGGCGGATTCTTTACCACTGGGCCACTGGGGAAGTCCCAAGAACAAGGATTTCTTCCCATCAAGGTTTCTCCCAAGCTTCAGTGTGACACATTTCTGAACCACTAAACACACTTTAACTCCTGAATTGTGACAAAATATGCCTTGATTCTTGGACACTTGTTCTGAGTTAGGAGCAGAACACCTTCATGTGGAATAAGTTAGCAATCAAAATATAGAACTAAAGGATGGACTTCAAGGTCTTTCTTCTTTCTACTCTGTCAGTCTTTCTCTGTCAGTCTTATGAATGCATTTCTAAATATCACACTTCTTCTGCTTCCATTGTATTCATCCCACCAGAGTCACCTCATTTGGTTTGATAAGTCCAATGTAAACACTTCAAACTCTGTCCAAAGTTGAACTATCTTTTTCTGTATGACAAAAACTGTGTGTGTCTATGTGTGTGCATAGATACACATGCATGTGTGTCTATACTGTGGAGCAGATATCCTTCTGCCTATTCCTTATACTTCATTAAAAACAACAAAAAAGTATATCTTCTACTATTTTTGCAGTGTGAAAGAAGCAACTGTTTCCTGGGAAGAAAATGGCTAATTCCACACTGCAACCTCCAGGGTGCATGTGTCAGACTCAGCTTGTGTTCCTGCTGAGCAGTATCTACTCTAGTCATTCTGCCAAAGGTTCCTCCATGGACTTCGTCATTGAGACTGTCTGCCAGGGCTCTGTGGCAATTGAATATCAGATTATATTCGAGGGTACTACTTGGTGGAGTGATAGAATATATAAGTTGGCACTAAGCTTCCATTTACTACAGATTTATAACTATTTTCCCAGGGAAAACAAATCTGTCCATTGCACATCTTGGACTTTGTTTGGCCTTTTGTGCTAACAATTGTACCCAGATATAAAGTTTATAGACTAGTGTAAAGGAAGGTGTTGCAAAGAGCAGCATTTTAGAATCAGATGTATTTTCTTCTAGGCTTGTGGGGCTGGTTCTAATGCAATGTACAGCACATGGGACCACCTAGGAAGTATTTTTTCCTAAATAGTTCAACTGCCATCATATCAAGATTTAGCTAGATTTACAGGTAATATGAGAGAATAGAGGAACAACTTAAATGACACTAAGAGGAATCAAACATACAAATTCAGAATGTTGGGCATATTATAGAACAACTAATCTGATTTTTCTAACAAGTCAGTGGTGTGGAAGAAAAAGGGAGGGTCTGTTCTGTATTAAAGATACAAGAGACATAGCAAACAAATGCAACGTGTGGATTGGATCTTGATTCCAACTAACTAAAAAAACCTCTGAAGCTATCAGGGAAATTTAATTAGGGACTGAATATATAATACAAAAATTGTCAATTTTGATTTAGGTATAAAAATGGACTTATTTTTAGGTTAAAACATGTCCTGTATTTTTGAAAAAGATGAATACAGATGTAATTTGGAGGTGAAATGACATGATACCAGGATTTAGCTTTATAATACTTCAGCAAAAAAAGAAAAACAATAATAAAAATAAGTGACAGATAAAACAAATGGGGCAAAAATCTTGACACTTCTTGAAACTGAGCGATGGGCATATGGGAGTTCATTTGCAAGATTTTCTCTACTTTTTTATGAAGTATGAAAATTTTTGTAGCAAACATACAAAAAGTAAGGATACCAAGTCCATATCCCCACACTTCTGGGTTCAAATTTTACCTTTCTCTCCAAATTTCCTAGCTTCATTCTGGGTTAACATTAACTTTCTAATTTCATTTTTTTTTTAACATTTTTATTGGGGTATAATTGCTTTACAATGGTGTGTTAGTTTCTGCTTTATAACAAAGTGAATCAGTTATACATATACATATGTGCCCATATCGCTTCCCTCTTGCATCTCCCTACCTCCCACCCTCCCTATCCCACCCCTCCAGGCGGTCACAAAGCACCGAGCCGATACCCCTGTGCCATGCGGCTGCTTCCCACTAGCTATCTACCTTACGTTTGGTAGTGTATATATGTCCATGACTCTCTCTCGCCCTGTCACTGCTCACCCTTCCCCCTCCCAATATCCTCAAGTCTGTTCTCCAGTAGGTCTGTGTCTTTATACCTGTCTTACCCCTAGGTTCTTCATAACATTTTTTTTCTTAAATTCCATATATATGTGTTAGCATATGGTATTTGTCTTTTTCTTTCTGACTTACTTCACTCTGTATGACAGACTCTAGGTCTATCTACCTCATTACAAATAGCTCAGTTTCGTTTCTTTTTATGTCTGAGTAATATTCCATTGTATATATGTGCCACATCTTCTTTATCCATTCATCTGATGATGGGCACTTAGGTTGTTTCCACCTCTGGGCTACTGAAAATAGAGCTGCAGTGAACATTTTGGTACATGACTCTTTTTGAATTTTGGTTTTCTCAGGGTATAGTCCCAGTAGTGGGATTGCTGGGTCATATGGTAGTTCTATTTGTAGTTTTTTAAGGAACCTGCATACTGTTCTCCATAGTGGCTGAACCAATTCACATTCCCACCAGCAGTGCAAGAGTGTTCCCTTTCCTCCACACCCTCTCCAGCATTTATTGTTTGTAGATTTTTTGATGATCGCCATTCTGACTGGTGTGAGATGATATCTCATTGTAGTTTTGATTTGCATTTCTCTAATGATTAATGATGTTGAGCATTCTTTCATGTGTTTGTTGGCAGTCTGTATATCTTCTTTGGAGAAATGTCTATTTAGGTCTTCTGCCCATTTTTGGATTGGGTTGTTTGTTTTTCTTTGTTATTGAGCTACATGAGCTGCTTGTAAATTTGGGAGATTAATCCTTTGTCAGTTGCTTCTTTGGCAAATATTTTCTCCCATTCTGAGGGTTGTCTTTTGGTCTTGTTTATGGTTTCCTTTGCTGTGCAAAAGCTTTGAAGTTTCATTAGGTCCCATTTGTTTATTTTTGTTTTTATGTCCATTTCTCTAGAAGGTGGGTCAGAAAGGATCTTGCTGTGATTTATGTCATAGAGTGTCCTGTCTATGTTTTCCTCTAAGAGTTTGATAGTTTCTGGCCTTACATGTAGGTCTTTAATCCATTTTGAGCTTATTTTTGTGTATGGTGTTAGGGAGTGATCTAATCTCATACTTTTACATGTATCTGCCCAGTTTTCCCAGCATCACTTATTGAAGAGGCTGTCCTTTCTCCACTGTACATTCCTGCCACCTTTATCAAAGATAAGGTGTCCATATGTGCGTGGGTTTATCTTTGGGCTTTCTATCCTATTCCATTGATCTATCTTTCTGTTTTTGTGCCAGTACCATACTGTCTTGATTACTGTAGCTTTGTAGTATAGCCTGAAGTCAGGGAGCCTGATTCCTCCAGCTCCGTTTTTCCCTCGCAAGATTGCTTTGGCTATTCGGGGTGTTTTGTGTTTCCATACAAACTGTGAAATTTTTTTTCAAGTTCTGTGAAAAATGCCAGTGGTAGTTTGATAGGGATTACATTGAATCTATAGATTGTTTTGGGTAGTAGAGACATTTTCACAATGTTGATTCTTCCAATCCAAGAACA
Source organism: Grampus griseus (assembly GCF_964374135.1). Lineage (NCBI taxonomy): Eukaryota > Metazoa > Chordata > Mammalia > Artiodactyla > Delphinidae > Grampus > Grampus griseus. The sequence continues at coordinate 65,869,152 of NC_139009.1, read as the reverse complement.
TGGTATATCTCTCCATCTATTTTTATCATCTTTAATTTCTTTCATCAATGTCTTATAATTTTCTGCATACAGGTCTTTTGTCCCCTTAGGTAGGTTTATTCCTAGATATTTTATTCCTTTTGTTGCAATGGTAAATGGGAGTGTTTTCTTGATTTCACTTTCAGATTTTTCATCATTAGTATATAGGAATGCCAGACATTTCTGTGCATTAATTTTGTATCCTGCTACTTTACCAAATTCATTGATTAGCTCTAGTAGTTTTCTGGTAGCACCTTTAGGATTCTCTATGTATAGGATCATGTCATCTGCAAACAGTGACAGCTTTACTTCTTCTTTTCCGATTTGGATTCCTTTTATTTCCTTTTCTTCTCTGATTGTTGTGGCTAAAACTTCCAAAACTATGTTGAATAAGAGTGGTGAGAGTGGGCAACCTTGTCTTGTTCCTGATCTTAGTGAAAATGCTTTCAGTTTTTCACCATTGAGGATGATGTTGGCTGTGGGCTTGTCATATATGGCCTTTATTATGTTGAGGAAAGTTCCCTCTATGCCTACTTTCTGCAGGGTTTTTATCATAAATGAGTGTTGAATTTTGTCAAAAGCTTTCTCTGCATCTATTGAGATGATCATATGGTTTTTCTCCTTCAATTTGTTAATATGGTTTATCACATTGATAGATTTGCGTATATTGAAGAATCCTTGCATTCCTGGAATAAACCCCACTTGATCATGGTGTATGATCCTTTTAATGTCCTGTTGGATTCTGTTTGCTAGTATTTTGTTGAGGATTTTTGCATCTATGTTCATCAATGATATTGCCCTGTAGTTTTCTTTCTTTGTGACATCCTTGTCTGGTTTTGGTGTCAAGGTAATGGTGGCCCCTTAGAAGGAATTTGGGAGTGTTCCTCCCTCTGCTATATTTTGGAAGAGTTTGAGAAGGATAGGTGTTAGCTCTTCTCTAAATGTTTGATAGAATTCACCTGTGAAGCCATCTGTTCCTGAGCTTTTGTTTGTTGGAAGATTTTTAATCACAGTTTCAATTTTAGTGCTTGTGATTGGTCTATTCATATTTTCTATTTCTTCCTGATTCAGTCTTGGCAGGTTGTGCATTTCTAAGAATTTGTCCATTTCTTCCAGATTGTCCATTTTATTGGCATAGAGTTGCTTGTAGTAATCTCTCATGATCTTTTTTATTTCTGCAGTGTCAGTTGTTACTTTTCCTTTTTCATTTCTAATTCTATTGATTTGAGTCTTCTCCTTTTTTTTCTTGATGAGTCTGGCTAATGGTTTATCTATTTTGTTTATCTTCTCAAAGAACCAGCTTATAGTTTTATTGATCTTTGCTATTGTTTCCTTCATTTCTTTTTCATTTATTTCTGATCTGATTTTTATGATTTCTTTCCTTCTGCTAGCTTTGTTTTTTTTTTTCTTTTTTTTTTTTGTTCTTCTTTCTCTAATTGCTTGACGCGCAAGGTTAGGATGTTTATTCGAGATGTTTCCTGCTTCCCTTAGAGCTGCTTTTGCTGCATCCTATAAGTTTTGGGTCGTTGTGTCTCCATTGTCATTTATTTCTAGGTATTTCTTAATTTCCTATTTGATTTCTTCAGTGATCACTTCATTATTAAGTAGTGTATTGTTTATCCTCCATGTGTTTGTATTTTTTACAGATCTTTTCCTGTAATTGGTATCTAGTCTCATCGCATTGTGGTTGGAAAAGATACTTGATACAATTTCAATTTTCTTAAATTTACCAAGGCTTGATTTTTGACCTAAGATATGATCTATCCTGGAGAATGTTCCATGAGCACTTGAGAAAAATGTGTATTCTGTTGTTTTTGGATGGAGTGTCCTATAAATATCAATTAAGTCCATCTTGTTTAATGTATCATTTAAAGCTTGTGTTTCCTTATTTATTTTCATTTTGGATGATCTGTCCATGGGTGAAAGTGGGGTATTAAAGTCCCCTACTATGAATGTGTTACTGTCGATTTCCCCTTTTATGGCTGTTAGTATTTGCCTTATGTATTGAGGTGCTCCTATTTTGGGTTCATAAATATTTACAATTGTTATATCTTCTTCTTGGATTGATCCCTTGATCATTATGTAGTGTCCTTCTTTTTCTCTTCTAATAGTCTTTATTGTAAAGTCTATTTTGTCTGATAGGAGAATTGCTACTCTAGCTTTCTTTTGGTTTCCATTTGCATGGAATATCTTTTTCCATCCCCTTACTTTCAGTCTGTATGTTTCTCTAGGCCTGAAGTGGGTCTCTTGTAGACAGCATATATAAGGGTCTTGTTTTTGTATCCATTCAGCCAATCTGTGTCTTTTGGTGGGAGAATTTAGTCCATTTACATTTAAGGTAATTATCAATATGTATCTTCCTATTCCCATTTTCTAAATTGTTTTGGGTTCATTGTTATAGGTCTTTTCCTTCTCTTGTGTTTCTTGTCTAGAGAAGTTCCTTTAGCAGTTGTTGTAGAGCTGGTTTGGTGGTGCTGAACTCTCTCAGCTTTTGCTTGTCTGTAAAGGTTTTAATTTCTCCATCAAATCTGAATGAGATCCTTGCTGGGTAGAATAGTCTTGGTTGCAGGTTTTTCTCCTTCATCACTTTCAGTATGTCCTGCCACTCCCTTCTGGCTTGCAGGGTTTCTGCTGAGAGATCAGCTGTTAACCTTATGGGGATTTCCTTGTGTGTTATTTGTTGTTTTTCCATTGCTGCTTTTAATATGCTTTGTTTGTATTTAATTTTTGACAGTTTGATTAATATGTGTCTTGGCATATTTCTCCTTGGATTTACCCTGTATGGGACTCTCTGTGCTTCCTGGACTTGAATAACTATTTCCTTTCCCATATTAGGGAAGTTTTCAACTATAATCTCTTCAAATATTTTCTCAGTCCCTTTCTTTTTCTCTTCTTCTTCTGGAACCCCTATAATTCGAATGTTGGTGCGGTTAATGTTGTCCCAGAGGTCTCTGAGACTGTCCTCAGTTCTTTTCATTCTTTTTTCTTTATTCTGCTCTGCAGTAGTTATTTCCACTATTTTATCTTCCAGGTCAGTTATCCATTCTTCTGCCTCAGTTATTCTGCTATTGATCCCATCTAGAGTACTTTTAATTTCATTTATTGTGTTGTTCATCGTTGCTTGTTTCATCTTTATTTCTTCTAGGTCCTTGTTAAATGTTTCTTCCATTTTGTCCATTCTATTTCCAAGATTTTGTATCATCCTTACTATCATTATTCTGAATTCTTTTTCAGGTAGACTTCCTATTTCTTCTTCATTTGTTAGGTCTGGTGCATTTTTATCTTGCTCCTTTATCTGCTGTGTGTTTTTCTGTCTTCTCATTTTGCTTATCTTACTGTGTTTGGCGTCTCCTTTTTGCAGGCTGCAGGTTCATAGTTCCCGCTGATTTTGATGTCTGTCTCCAGTGGCTAAGGTTGGTTCAGTGGGTTGTGTAGACTTCCTGGTGGAGGGGACTATTGCCTGTGTTGTGGTGGATGAGGCTGGATATTGTCTCTCTAGTGGGCAGGTCCACATCTGGTGGTGTGGTTTGGGGTGTCTGTGGACTTATTATGATTTTAGGCAGCCTCTCTGCTAATGGGTGGGGTTGTGCTCCTGTTTTGCTAGTTGTTTGGCATAGGTTGTCCAGCACTGTAGCTTGCTGGTCACTGAGTGAAGCTGGGTGCTGGTGTTAAGATGGAGGTCTCTGGGAGATTTTCACCATTTGATATTATGTGGAGCTGGGAGGTCTCTTGTTGACCAGTGTCCTGAAGTTGGCTCTCCCACCTCAGAGGCAGAGCCCTGACTCCTGGCTGGAGCACCAAGAGCCTTTCATCCACACAGCTCAGAATAAAAGGGAGAAAAAGTAGAGTGAATTAGTAGAAGTATGAAGAAAGAAAGAAAGAAAGAAAGAAAGAAAGAAAGAAAGAAAGAAAGAAAGAAAGAAAGAAAGAAAGAAAGAAAGAAAGAAAGAAAGGTGTGAAGAAAGGAAGGAAGGAAGGAAGAAAGAAAGAAGCAAAGAAGGAAAGAAGGCAAGAAGGAAAGAAAGTAGGGAGGGAGGCAGGGAGGAAAGAAGGAAGGAGGGAAGGAAAGAAAAAAGACAGAAAGAAAGAAGATACAGTAAAATAAAATATAATAAAGTTATTGAATTAAAAAATAATTATTTAGGAAAAAAAGGGACAAATAGAACCTTAGGACAAATGTTGGAAGCAAAGCTATACAGACAAAATCTTACATAGAAGCATACACATACACCCTCACAAAAAGAGGTAAAGGGGAAAAAATCATAAATCTTGCTCTCAGAGACCACCTCCTCAATTCGGATGTTTCGTTGTCTAAAGGAGGGAAGGAAGGAAGGAAAGAAAGAAAAAGAAAGAAAGAAAGAAAGAAAGAAAGAAAGAAAGAAAGAAAGAAAGAAAGAAAGAAAGAAAGAAAGAAAGAAGGTAAAGTATAATAAAGTTATTAAAATTAAAATTAATTATTAAGAAAAAAAAATTTAAATCCATGGACGGATAGAACCCTAGGACAAATGGTGGAAGCAAAGCTATACAGACAAGATCTCACACAGAAGCATACACATACACATTCACAAAAAGAGGAAAAGGGGAAAAAATCATAGATCTTGCTCTCGAAGCCCACCTCCTCAATTTGGGATGATTCGTTGTCTATTCATGTATTCCACAGATGCAGGGTACATCAAGTTGATTGTGGAGCTTTACTCCGCTGCTTCTGAAGCTGCTGGGAGAGATTTCCCTTTCTCCTCTTTGTTCTCACAGCTCACAGGGGCTCAGCTTTGGATTTGGCCCTGCCTCTGCGTGTAGGTCGCTGGAGGGCGTCTGTTTTTTGCTCAGACAGGACAGGGTTAAAGGAGCTGCTGATTCGGGGGCTCTGGCGCACTCAGGCCTGGGGGAGGGAGGGGCACGGAGTGCGGGGCGGGCCTGCGGCGGCAGAGGCCGGCATGACATTGCACCAGGCTGAGGCCCGCCATGCGTTCTCCCAGGGAAGTTGTCCCCGGATCCCGGGAACCTGGCAGTGGTGGGCTGCACAGACTCTCCGGAAGAGGGGTGTGGATAGTGACCTGTGCTCGCACACAGGCCCCTTGGTGGTGGCAGCAGCAGCCTTAGCGTCTCCCGCCCGTCCCTGGGGTCCGCGCTTTTAGCCGTGGCTCACGCCCGTCTCTGGAGTTCCTTTAAGCAGCGCTTTTAAACCCCTCTCCTTGTGCACCAGAAAACAAAAGAGGGAAGAAAAAGTCTCTTGCCTCTTCGGCAGGTGCAGACTTTTCTCAGGACTCCCTCCCGGCTAGTCGTGGTGCACTAACCCCTTCAGGTTATGTTCAAGCAGCCAACCCCAGTCCTCTCCCTTCGCTCTGACCGAAACCCGAGCCTCAGCTCGCAGCCCCGCCCACCCCGGCAGGTGAGCAGACAAGCCTCTCGGGCTGGTGAGTGCCGGTCGGCACCGATCCTCTGTGCGAGAATCTTGCCGCTTTGCCCTCCGCACCCCTGTTGCTGTGCACTCCTCCGCGGCTTCAAAGCTCCTCCCTCCGCCTCCCGCATTCTCCGCCCGCGAAGGGGCTTCCTAGTGTGTGGAAACTTTTCCTCCTCCACAGCTCCCTCCCACTGGTGCAGGTGCCATTCCTATTCTTTTGTCTGTTTATTCTTTTTTCTTTTGCCCTACCCAGGTACGTGGGGAGTTTCTTGCCTTTTGGGAGGTCTGAGGTCTTCTGCCAGCCTTCAGTAGGTGTTCCGTAGGAGTTGTTCCACATGTAGATGTATTTCTGGTGTTATCTGTGGGGAGGAAGGTGATCTCCGCGTCTTACTCTTCTGCCATCTTCAAGGTCCCCCCTCTAATTTCATTCTTATATTCTGTTTTAAAAAAAAATGACATGATCTTTTCATGTAAAGACAATTTATGTTAACATATTTAAAATGTAGGTACATAACATTTAATGCTCGGTAACTGATTATCATATTCACACGATTTTCACTACCAAAATATTCTTGCAGATATATGCCTCATCTATGCAAGACTGTCCATAATATCTGTGTGTATATAATGCCAAAGATGTATTAGTCATGGAAAAGACATCAAATAAACCATTTTCACCCCCATATCCATCCCTCCCTCCTTCTTCTCTCCTTCTCTCTCTCTCTCCCTCTCATTTTCTCTCTCTCTCTCTCTCTCACACACACACACAAACACACACACACACACACACACAGTCTTAACTAATACCTGCATTTGTTCAGAAAAATACATTATCATAAGAAATATTTTTAAGGTCAACTATAAGATCTGTATGAATTTACTCTTTTAAAATATTTCTGTTTACAAAGAGAATAGGATCAAAACTAGAATTTTTGAGCTTTTCATACAAAGTAATATTTGGACTGTTTGATGTAACTGGCAGAGTTTCAAATAAATATTCTAAGCACTGTATTTTACAGATAATCTTTAGTTGAACTATTTTATTTAAGTAGTCCATCTTTAATTCCATTAAAATAATATTGCTTTTACAAATTTAATGCACTTTATATTCAAATGAGTTCAAGGTACTCAAGTGTAAAGGACAATATGTCCATTCGGTCTGTATTCCCATACTAGGAGGGCTAAGCAAGGATATTGTAATCCCTACAGCAGTCAATAAAATACCTACAGGAACTTCCCTAGAATGTTTAATGCATTCATGATTTCTGTCTTCATTTATTATTATTATCTGGTAAGAAGATGTGGAAGAAAACAAACAGAAGTGAAGGAGAAAATGAGGAAGTTCTCCCAACTGAGGTACCGTATATCCCAGAATAAGTGTGCAGGTGTCTCCTTAGTTGGGAGGCTCACTAATCTATTCAGGATGTGGGCTAAAAATTGTTTTTGCCTATTTGTGGGCTGCAGAATTGACCGTTTTGCTACTTTAATTGCAAATAAATTATAAACAATTTCTTTTTTTTTTTTACCTGACATATAGAGCTTAACATTCATTAGTTATTATTCTGGCAGAAATGCTTCATCACTTTAAGATAAGAATGTTTGCAAGAGGAATTCTGTCAGATTATAAGATCATTAGACTGGTCCTGACTCATCATCCTTCATAAAGTTTGGCAGTAATCTGCACATTTATAAGATAATAGTCCAGTTATAATTAAATGTTCCCATATTGTACCTTTTAAATCAGATAGCACTTGCTTAACTCTTTCTCTCACACAATGTCAGTGTTGACTATGGCTTGAATTTGATTTCAGTAGGCTGCATAAATTAAACACAGCAACATTCATTTAAGCATCTTAAAAACACTTCTGCAAGCATTACAGGGAGATCCTTCAGAGAATTAGAAATTTCTCAGAAATGCTTCATGTTGCAATGTTGTATGTTGTTATGTTGTGTTAGAATTGGAAGATAACACTTGCTGAGAAGCCAGGATGCTTGAATCCTCATTTTCTATCCTCCTATAGACAACACTTCTGATAGATAATGAGAAAATTTAAACATACAAAACAAAGTCAGTTGTCAGCTGGAACATTAACTTCAAATCTGAATGCCTACACTAGAGGCAGCCACTGACCTAGAACCAAATTAGCTTCTTATCTTCCAAGAACCACACCCACTCACACATCAGTGAAAGGTGAGTACAAGAAGCAAAGCAGCAAAGAATGGGAAAACAAGGTTTACTTCCTAAACCCAAGGGCAGAGCTGGCCTAACAAAACCATGCACAAGCTTTCCTAGGCCTGAGTAGCTCCCAAGAGAACCAGGGCATCTTGATAGAAGAAAGATAGAGCCCAAAGACAACCCCCCCACACTGTAACACACAACACCAGATCTAGCTTTTATCCCTTTGTTTAGAACAGAGAAATCCCTATCGTTCAGCCCTATGGTCCATTCCAGACTTTGCCCAAGGACAATGGAAGGGGTCTAAGGAAGAGAAGGAGGAGAAAGGAAAGGAATCTAATGTTCTGACTACAGGTGCCTTTATAGTTAACTTCCATCAAGGGAAATGCTCTTGATCAATGTAAGTTTATAAACACTCCATTAGTAACATTACATTATATGATGTTCACATAAAGCATTTACCCAAGATCATAAGGATTATATAAAATTACATTTTATTAAAAAAATTTTTCTGTATAATAAAAAGACCCCATATTATATTCTACACTATTATACACATAGATTACAGTCTTGTTATAATTCTGATTTGGTTGAATACCCATAATAACAGATGTTAAGTAGCTACCATGTTTCATACATCAAATTAAAATTTATAATAGGCAGATATATTCTTATTCATATTTTTTTATAAATTTTAACTTATTTTGATGTAATTTGAGATTTATATAAAGTACAATGTACTACGAATTCCCACGTATCCTTTAACCTTACTTCCCAAATGTTAACATTTTGTCATATTGCTTTATCATTTTCCTTCTTTCTACTTTTTTGAATACTTACCCCTAAACATTTCAGCATGTATTTCCTACAACACAAGGACATTATCTTATATATGCATTGTATCACTATCAAAATCAGGAAATTAAGAGTGATATAATATTATTATCTGAACTACAGGCCTTATTCAGAATTTTCCATTTGTTCCAATAATGTCCTTATAGACAGAAAAAACAAACAAATAAACTTGGATCACACATTGCATTCCTTGTTATATCTCTTTGGCCTCTTTTTAATTTGTAATATTTCCTCTCTCCTTATACACATACAGAAAGTGAACTCACACAATTTGTCTTCTCTAGAGCTGCAAAAGTAATGAATGACTGATTTGGTGTCCAAATACTTATTACTTTGATTTCTCAATCTCATTCCTAACTCCAGTATATCACACCAGCTCTCCTGCTTTGTATATCGGGAAATGTATGTAGTTTGTATTTGAGTGTTTAACCTCTACAATTGTCATATGCCAAGATTCCAGAGCATTTCAACTACTGAGAAGCCTATTTATTAGTGCTTCTAAGTAGGGCTACCAAAACAAAAGCTTGATGACTTTCGTTTCTTTTCTTTCTTTCTTTTTTTTTTTATGTTTCACTGAACTTACTGAGGTATAGTTAAAATTTATCAATTTGACAGTCTCTTTCAGCTTCATATGATATGACCTTATTCAAGCTTCATTTTGAGTTTCGGTAGATTAAACAAGACTTGTTTACTTTTAGTTATTACATGTGTAGCATTTGTTAAAATATCTGCAAGCATTTAGCAAATGAAGAGCTATAATTTGGATATACAATGATTATATATATATATATATATATATATAATGTAGAGAACAGAAAGAAAATTCAAGATATATGTCTTGTTTAATGGAAAAACAAAATTTTAATTAGTATTATACAAAAGAAAAAAAAGCACAGAAAAATACCTATAGTTTTAAAAATTTTATGGATTTGGACCACAATGAAGTCTATGATGACATCAATTAGACCATTCTGCTTTTATGTTTTCTGCTGTCCTGCCAACCAGTCTACTAATGCCAAGATAAGCATAAAGGTAATTTGATTTAGCCAACAACATACAACAAAAATCCACATACTCTTGCTTATAAAAAGAGTTTATTTTAATTTCAACTATTTAAGAGGTAAGAAAATAATTATTAAAAAACATTCATTAATATTGTCCAATGACAAAATTACTAGGTTGAGTTTTGTTCCCTCTGCAAAATCATTCTATTAAAATAATTTAAAAACAACCTTCTGTTAGTGAGCTCAATGTTATTCTAATGAGTGGTACAATAGTTTTGTTTTGTTTTGTTTTTCTTTCCTTTAACTTTTTATTTTTAATATCTTTATTGGAGTATTATTGCTTTACAATGTTGTGTGAGTTTCTGTTGTATCACAAAGTGAATCAATTATATGGATACATATATCCCATATCTTATCCCTCTTGTGCCTCCCTTCCACCCTCCCTATCCCACCCTTCTAGGTGGTCACAAAGCACCAAGCTGATCTCCCTGTGCTATTTCAGCTGCTTCCCACTAGTTATCTATTTTACATTTGGTGGTATATATATGTCCATGCCACTCTCTCACTTCGTCCCAGCTTACCCTTCCCACTCCCCGTGTCCTCAAGTCCACTCTATATATCTGCATCTTTATTCCTGTCCTGCACCTAGGTTCTTCAGAACCTTTTTTTTCCCCTTAGATTCCATATATATGTGTTAGCATACAGTATTTGTTTTTCTCTGTCTGACTTACTTCACTCTGTATGACAGTCTCTAGGTTCATCCACTTCACTGCAAATAACTCAATTTCATTTCTTTCTATGGCTGAGTAATATTCCATTGTGTATATGTGTCACATCTTCTTTATCCATTCATCTGTCGATGGACACTTAGGTTGCTTCCATGTCCTGGCTATTGTAAATAAAGCTGCAATGGACATTTTGGTATATGACTCGTTTTGAATTATGGTTTTCTCAGGATATATGCCCAGTAGTGGGATTGCTGGGTAGAATGGTAGTACTATTTTTAGCTTTTAAGGAAACTCCATGCTGTTCTCCATAGTGGCTGTATCAATTTACATTCCCACCAAGAGTGCAATAGGGTACCCTTTTCTCTACACCCTCTCCAGCATTTATTGTTTGTAGATTTTTTGATGATGGCCATTCTGACTGATGTGAGGTGATACTTCACTGTAGTTTTGATTTGCACTTCTCTAATGATTAGTGATGTTGAGCATCCTTTCATGTGTTTGTTGGCAATCTGTATATCTTCTTTGGAGAAATGTCTATTTAGGTCTTCTGCCCATGTTTGGATTGGTCTATTTGTTTTTATGATACTGAGCTGCATGAGCTGCTTGAATATTTTGGGGATTATTCCTTTGTCAGTTGCTTCATTTACAAATATTTTCTCCCATTTTGAGGGTTATCTTTTCGTCTTGTTCATGGCTTCCTTTGCTGTGCAAAAGGTTTTAAGTTTCACTGGGTCCCATTTGTTTATTTTTGTTTTTATTTCCATTTCTCTAGGAGATGGCTCAAACATGATCTTGCTGTGATTTATGTCATAGAGTGTTCTGCCTATGTTTTCCTCTAAGAGTTTGATAGTTTCAGGCCTTACCTTTAGGTCTTTAACCCATTTTGAGTTTATTTTTGTGTATGGTGTTAGAGAGTGTTCTAATTTCATTCTTTTCCACGTAGCTCTCCAGTTTTCCCAGCACCACTTATTGAAGAGACTGTCTTTCCTCCACTGTATATTCTTGCCTCCTTTACCAAAGATAAGGTGACTATATGTGCCTGGGTTTATCTCTGGGCTTTCTATCCTGTTCCATTGATCTATCTTTCTGTTTTCATGCCAGTATCATACTGTCTTGATTACTGTAGCTTTGTAATATAGTCTGAAATCAGGGAGAATGATTCCTCCAGATCCGTTTTTCTTTCTCAAGATTGCTTTGGCTATTCGGGGTCTTTTGTGTTTCCATACAAATTGTGATTTTTTTTGTTCTAGTTGTGTGAAAAATGCCATTGGTCGTTTGTTAGGGATTGCATTGAATCTGTAGATTGCTTTGGGTAGTAGCATCATTTTCACAATGTTAATTCGTCCAATCCAAGAACATTGTATATCTCTCCATCTGTTTGCATCATTTTTAATTTCTTTTAACAGTTTCTTATAGTTTTCTGCATACAGGCGTTTTATCTCCTTAGGTAGGTTTATTACTAGGTATTTATTCTTTTTGTTGCAATGGCAAATGGGAGTGTTTTCTTGATTTCACTTTCAGATTTTTCATCATTAGTGCATAGGAATGCAAGAGATTTCTATGCATTAATTTTGTATCCTGCTACTTTACCAAATTCACTGATTAGCTCTAGTAGTTTTCTGGTAGCATCTTTAGGATTCTCTATGTATAGTATCATGTCACCTGCAAACAGTGACAGTTTTACTTCTTCTTTTCCAATTAGGATTCCTTTTATTTCTTTTTCTTCTCTGATTGCTGTGGCTAAAACTTCCAAAACTATATTGAATAATAGTCATGAGATTGGGCAACTTGTGTTGCTCCTGATCTTAGTGGAAATGGTTTCATTTTCTCAACATTGAGAACCATGTTGGCTGTGGGTTTGTCATATATGGCCTTTATTATGTTGAGGTAAGTTCTATCTATGCTAACTTTCTGGAGGGTTTTCATCATAAATGGGTATTGAATTATATCAGAAGTTTTTCTGCATCTTTTGGGATGATCATATGTTTTTTCTCCTTCAATTTGTGAATATGGTTTATCACATTGATTGACTTGTATATTTTGAAGAATACTTGCATTCCTGGGATAAACCCCACTCAATCGTGGTGTATGATCCTTTTAATGTGCTGTTGGAGTCTGTCTGCTAGTATTTTATAGGGGATTTTTGCATCTATGTTCATCAGTGATATTGGCCTGTAGTTTTCTTTTTTTGTGACATCTTTATCTGGTTTTGGTTTCAGGGTGATGCTGGCCTAATAGAATGAGTTTGGCAGTGTTCCTCCTTCTGCTATATTTTGGAAGAGTTTGAGAAAGATTCATGTTAGCTCTTCTCTAAAAGCTTGACAGAATTCTCCTGTGAAGTTATCTGGCCCTGTTCTTTGTTTGGTGGAAGATTTTTAATCACAGTTTCCATTTCAGTGTTTGTGATTGGTCTGTTTATATATTCAATTTCTTCCTGGTTCAGCCACTGAAGGTTAGGCTTTTCTAAGAATTTGTCCATTTCTGCCACATTGTCCATATTACCGGCATGTAGTTGCTTGTGGTAATCTCTCATGATTCTTTGCATTTCTGCAGTGTCAGGTTTTACTGCTCCTTTTTCATTTCTAATTTTATTGATTTGACTCTTCTCCCTTTTTTTCTTGATGAGTCTGGCTAATGGTTTATCTATTTTGTTTATCTTCTCAAAGAACCAGCTTTTAGTTGTATTGATCTTTGCTATCGTTTCCTTCATTTCTTTTTTCATTTATTTCTCATCTGATCTATATGATTTATTTCCTTCTGCTAACTTTGGGGGGGGGGGTTTGTTCTTCTTTCTCTAATTGCTTCACGTGTATAGTTAGATGTAAATTTGTTTATTTGAGATATTTCTTCTTTCTTGAGGTAGGATTTTATTACTATAAACTTCCCTGTTAGAACTTCTTTTGCTGCATCCCATAGGTTTTGTGTCATTTTGCTTTCATTGTCATTTATTTCTAGGTCCTTTTTGATTTCTTCAGTGATCTTTTGGTTATTTAGTAGTGCACTGTTTAGCTTCCATGTGTCTGTATTTTTTAGAGGTTTTTTTCTGTAATTGATATTCTAGTCCCATAGCATGTGGTCAGACAAGATACATGATACAATTTCAATTTTCTTAAATATACCAAGGCATGATTTGTGACCCAAGAAATAATCTATCCTAGAGCATGGTCCGTGAACACTTGAGAAAATAGTGTACCTTTGTTTTTGGACAGAGTGTCCTATAAATATCAATTAAGTCCATCTTTTTTAATATATCATTTAAAGCTTCTGTTTCATTATTTATTTTCATTTTTGATGATATGTCCATTGGTGAAGGTAGGGTGTTAAAGTCCCCTACTATGTTTGTGTTACTGTTGATTACCCCTTTTACGGCTGTTAGGATTTGCCTAATGTATTGAGGTACTCCTATGTTGGGTGCATAAAGATTTACAATTGTTATATCTTTTTGGATAGATCCCTTGATCATTATGTAGTGTCTTTCTTTGTTTCTTGTAATAGTCTTTATTTTAAAGTCTATTTTGTCTGATATGAGAATTGCTTCTCTGGCTTTCTTTTTATTTCCATTTGCATGGAATATCTTTTTCCATCCCCTCACTTTCAGTCTGTATGAGTCCCTAGGTCTGAAGGGTCTCTCTTATAGATAGCATATATATGGGTCTTGTTTTTGTATCCTTTCTTTTGGTTTGAACATTTAATTCATTTACTTTTAAGGTAGTTATTGATATATATGTTCCTATTACAATATTCTTAATTGTTCTGGGTTTGTTATTGTAGGTCTTTTCCTTCCCTTGTATTTCCTGCCTAGAGAAGTTCCTTTAATATTTGTTGTAAAGATGGTTTGGTGGTGCTGAATTCTCTTAGTTTTTGCTTGTCTGTAAAGTTTTTAATTTCTCCGTTGAATCTGAATGTGATCCTTGCTGGGTAGAGTAATATTGGCTGTAGGATTTTCCCTTTCATCACTTTAAATATGTCCTGCCACTCCCTTCTGGCTTGCAGAGTTTCTGCTGAAACATAAGCAGCTAACCTTATGGCTATTCCCTTGTATGTTATTTGTTGCTTTTTCTGTGCTGCTTTTAATATTTCTTCATTGTATTTAATTTCTGATAGTTTGATTAATATGTGATTTGGCATGTTTCTCCTTGGAGTTATCCTGTATGGGACTCTGCACTTCCTGGACTTGACTAAGTATTTCCTTTCCCATATTAGGGAAGTTTTCAACTATAATCTCTTCAAATATTTTCTCAGTCCATATTTTTTTCTCTTCTTCTTCTGGGACCCCTGTAATTTGAATGTTGGTGTGTTTAATGTTGTCCCAGATGTCTCTGAGACTGTCCTCAATTCTTTTCATCTTTTTTCTTTATTCTGCTCTGTGATAGTTATTTCCACTATTTTATCTTCCAGGTCACTTATTCGTTCTTCTGCCTCAGTTATTCTGCTATTCCTTCTAGAGAATGTTTCATTTCATTTATTGTGTTGTTCATCATTGTTTGTTTGCTCTTTAGTTCTTCTTGGTTCTTTTTAAACATTTCTTGTATTTTCTCCATTCTATTTCCAAGATTTTGGATCATCTTTACTATCATTACTCTGAATTCTTTTTTCAGGTAGATGGTCTATTTCCTCTTAATTTGTTCTGGTGGGTGTTTACCTTGCTCCTTCATCTGCTGTGTGTTTCTCTGTCTTATCATTTTGCTTAACTTACTGTGTTTGGGGTCTCCTTTTTGCAGGCTGCAGGTTCATAGTTCCTGTTGGTTTTGGTGTCTGGCCCCTGTGGCTAAGGTTGGTTCAGTGGGTTGTGTTGGCTTCCGGGTGGAGGGACTGGTGCCTGTCTTCTGGTGGATGAGGCTGGATCTTGTCTTTGTGATGAGCAGGACCAGGTCCTGTGGTGTGTTTTGGGGTGTCTGTGACCTTATTATTATTTTAGGCAGCCTCTCTGCTAATTAGTGGGATTGTGTTCCTGTCTTGCTAGTAGTTTGGCATAGGGTGTTCAGCACTGTAGCTTGCTGGTCATTGAGTGGAGTCAGTTCTTAGTTTTGAGATGATGATCTCTGAGAGATTTTGTTTTTTTGATATTTTGTTGAGCCCAGAGGTCTCTGGTGAACCAAAGTCCTGAACTTGGCTCTCCCATCTCAGAGGCTCAGGCCTAACACCCGGCTGGAACACCAAGATCCTTTCAGCCACAAAGCTCAGAAGAAAAGGGAGGAAAAAAAAAAAAAAAGAAAAAACTAAACTAAAATAAAGTTATTAAAATAAAAAAATAAAAACTATTATTAAAAATTAAAATATAAATGTATTTAAAAGAAAGAAAGAAGAGAGCAACCAAACCAAAAAAAGAAATCCACCAATGATAACAAGTGCTAAAACGATCTGAAAAACAAAAACAAACAAACAAACAAACAAACAGACAGAGAGAACCCTAGGACAAATGGTAAAAGGAAAGCTATACAGACAAAATAACACACAATAAGAGGAAAAGGAAAGAAAAATATACATATATATATTTAAGAAAAAAAAAAAAAGAAGAGAGCAACCAAATCAATAAACAAATCTACCAGTGGTAATAAGCTCTAAATACTAAACTAAGATAAACATAAAACCAGAAACAAATTACATGCAGAAAGCAAACTCCAAGTCTACAGTTGTTCCTAAAGTCCACCACCTCAATTTTGGGATGATTTGTTGTCTATTCAGTTATTCTACAGATGCAGCATATGTCAAGTTGATTGTTTAGGTTTAATCTGCTGCTCTTGAGGCTGCTGGGAGAAATTTCCCTTTCTCTTCTTTGTTCACACAGCTTCTGGGGTTCAACCTTGGATTTGGCCCTGCTCTGTGTGTAGGTCGCCTGAGGGTGTCTGTTCCCCATCCAAATAGGATGAGGTTAAAGTAGCAGCTGATTAGGGGTCTCTGGCTCACTGAGGCTGGGGGGAGGGAGGGGTAGAGAATATAGGGTAAGCCTGTGGCAGCAGAGGCCAGTGTGACCTTGCAACAGCCTGAATCGTGCCATGTGTTCTCCTGGGGACGTTGTCCCTGGATCACAGAACCCTGGCAGTTCCGGGCTGCACAGGATCCCCAGAGGGGAGGTGTGGATAGTGACCTGTGCTTGCACACAGGCTTCTTGGTGGCTGTAGCAGCAGCCTTAGCATTTTATGCCCGTTTCTGGTGTCAACTCTGATAGCCATGGCTCGTGCGCATCTCCGGAGTTCATTTAGGCAGTGCTCTGAATCTCCTCTCCTCATGCACCCTGAAACAATGGTCTCTTGCCTCTTAGGCAGGTTCAGACTTTTTCCCAGACTCCCTCCTGGCTAGCTGTGGTGCACTAGCCCCCTTCAGCCTGTGTTCATGCAGCCAACCCCAGTCCTCTCTCTGAGATCTGGCCTCCGAAGCTGGAGCCTCAGCTCCCAGCCCCCACCTGCCCTGCAGGGTGAGCAGACAAGCCTCTCAGGCTGGTGAGTGCTGGTCAGCACCTATCCTCTGTGTGAGATTCTTTTTGCTTTGCCCTCTGCACCCTTCTTGCTGCGCTCTCCTACATGGCTCTGAAGCTTCCCCCCAGCCCAACCCCTGTCTCCATCAGTTAAGTATCTTCCTAGTGTGTGGAAACTTTTTCTCCTTTACAGCTCCCTCCTGGTGGTGCAGGTCCAGTCCCCATTCTTTTGTCTCTGATTTTTCTTTTTTATTTTACCCTACCCAGGTATGTGGGGAGTTTCTTGACTTTTGGGAAGTCTGAGGTCTTCTGTCAGTGTTCAGTATGTGGTTTGTAGGAGTTGTTCCACATGTAGATGTATTTGTGGGGAGGAAGGTGGTCTCCATATCTTACACCTCCGCCATCTTGAAGGTCTCTGGTACAATAATTTTTGACTTTATATAAAGACTAAGATAAATATACAAGCAATAAAATAATATTTCTCAGAAATTAACTACATGAAAAAGAGGAAATATTCTAATACAAGGATGCAAAGTGTATGCGTATGTAAACACAAGATGACATTTATTTAATACTATTTGATATGGTATAAAAAGCAGGCTTTTTATTATTTTAAAATAGTATAATTTGCAAAAAAAGACAGATTTGACTGTGGAGGGGTGGGGGAAGGGGAGTTGTTTTATAGAAATCCAAACATATTTTAACCTTAAAATTGTCTCTGACTGCTATTCCTAAATGCATCATCTCAAATTGAATGAAAGTATTAATGACAACAGAATATAAGAAAATATGTCTATTATTGACACTGAAGGAACTGACACTAATAATGAAAAAAAACAGCTTGAGTAAAATAAATACATCTAGACCTCAATTCATATTAATCTAGCAGCTATGCTTTATAAAAATATAATAATTATTATAATTTTTATGTCAGTTATTCGAAAAGATACATATATCTCAATGTTCATAGCAACATTGTTTATAATAACCAAGATATAGAAGACACCTAAATGTTCATCAATAGATGAGTGGATAAAGAAGATGTGGTATTATAAATACAATGAAATACTACTCAGCCATAAAAAAAGAATGAAATTTTGGAGACTGTGCAAGATGTCAGAGTAGAAAGACCCTCAATTATACAGCAAAATCACAACTAGTTGCAGAACATCTATCAATAAAAAAGACCAGAACTTACCAGAAAATATCTCCTATTATTAAAAATATAAAGAAGAAACCACAACGAGAGAGGTAGGAGAGCTCTAGTCATGATATAGTCAACTCCCATACTCCCAGGTAGGTGATTCACAAACAGAGAATAATTACAACTGCAGAAGCTCTCCCAAAGGAGTGAGAGGTTGGAGCCCCACATCAGGGTCCCCAACATAGGGGTCCTGCACTAGGAAGATAAGCCCCCAAAGCCTATGGTTTTAAAGGCCAGCAGGCTTAGCTGAGGGAGTTCCAGAGGGCTTGGGGAGATAAAGACTCTGCTCTTAAAGGGAACACACAAAATCTCACACATTGTGAGACTCAGGACAGAAGCAGTTATTTGAAAGGAGTCTGGGTCAGACATACCTGCTGATCTGAAGGGCAGGAGGCAACTGCAGCTTACCCTGTAGACATAGACACTGGCAGCAGCAATTTTTGGGAGCTCCTTCTACCAAATGAGCACTGGTGATGGCAAGCACTATTCTGGAGTCTTCCCTCTAGCTTATCAGCCCCAGAACCCAGCCCTGCCCTGGCCCAACCATCTGCAGACACCAGTTCTGGGACAACTCAGCCAAGCAGCTAACTGGGCGTGAACACAGCTCCACCCATCAGTAGGCAGGCTGAGCCCAAGACCACCTCTGGACATGACTCTGCTCACCAGAAGGCCCAGGACCCAGCCCCACACATGAGTACTCAGGCACTAGAGCTGAGACCCCATGAGCCCTCCAGCCAGAGAGGCTTGGACCAGATCCACCACCAGTAGGCAGGTACCAGCCACAAGTAAACCACAGTCCCACAGGGTAGGATTCTACCCTATTCACTAGCAGACCAGATCCTGCTCTGGGATGGGATGGGCCTAGGGCCTGCCCACTAACAGGCCAACAAAACTTTCAAGACATGCTGGACTCAGCAGCCAACTGTGTCCAGAACTGGCCCCACCCACCAGCAATCCAACACTTGTTCTGGGACCTCTATGACCTTTAACAAGATCCCAGGACCCATCCCTGCCTGCCAGTAGGCTGGCAGTAGCCTCAGGAACCTGGATTCACCCACCAATGGGCAGGCCCTGGGGTCTCCTGGATACTGACTCCACCCATCAGTAACCTAGCACTAGTCCCAGGTCCACTTGGGGTTCCCCAGTCAGCCAACCGGTGGCAGGCAGCTTCCACATAAGACAACCTGGAAACCAAATGTACTGAGGTCCAACAAATGTACCAGACTGCCCAGTTAGTCAGCCTGCCACAACAGGAAGACATATACAGCCATCATAGGGGGAACCTCTAGAGCATATAGTTCTGGTAATGAGAGGGGAATGTGCTGCTGAGGTGCATAGGACTTCTCCTACAAAAGACTACTTCTTCAATTTCAGGAAATATAACCAACTACCAGATGAATAAAACTAAAAACAGCAGTTAGACAAAATGAGGTGGCAGAGGAACATGTTTCAGATGAAAGAAGAAGATACAATCCCAGAAGAAGAATTAAGTGAAGTGAAGATAGGTAATTTATCCAAGAAAGACTGCAAGGTAGTGATTCTAGAGATAATCTAAGAACTTGGTAGAAGCATAGATGCACAGAGTGAGAAGTTAGACATTTTTAACAAAGTTAGAAATTATAAAGAACCAACCAAACAGAGATGAAGGATACAATAACAAAAAACACACTAGAAAGCATCAACAGTAGACTAAATGATACAGAGGAGGGGATCAGCGAATTGGAAGACAGAGAAGAGGAAATCACTAATGATGAACAGAAAAAAGTATGAAAAGAAATGAGGACAGTTTAAGAGAACTCTGGGGCAACATCAAGTGCACTAATATTTGCATTAAGGGGGTTCCAGAAGGAGAAGAGAGAGAAAAGGGAGCTGAGAACATAATTGAAAAAATAATAGCTGAAAACTTCCCTAACCTGAGAAAGGAAACAGGCATCCAAGTCCAGGAAGTGCAGAAAGTCCCATATAGGATTAACCCAAAGAGGAACACAGCAAGACACATAGTAATTAAAATGGCAAAAAATAAAGATAAAGAGAGAATATTCAAGTCAGCAAGGGAAAAATAACACGTTATGTACAAGGGAACACCCATAAAGATATCAGCTAACTTTACAGCAGAAATTCTGCAGGCCAGAAGGAAATAGCACAATATATTTAAAGTGACAAGGGGAAAAAAATGTGCAAGAACACTCTACCCAGCAAGGCTCTCATTCAGATTTGATGAAGAGATCAAAATCTTCACAGGCAAGCAAGAGCTAAAAGAGTTCAGCACTAATAAAATAGCTTTTCAAGAAAGGTTACCTGCCAAATATCACTCATGAGCATAGTTGCAAAAATCCTCAAAAAAATATTAGCTAACTGGGCTTCCCTGGTGGCGCAGTGGTTGAGAGTCTGCCTGCCGATGCAGGGAACACGGGTTTGTGCCCCACTCCGGGAAGATCCCACATGCCGTGGAGCGGCTGGGCCCGTGAGCCATGGCTGCTGAGCCTGCGCGTCCGGAGCCTGTGCTCCGCAACGGGAGAGGCTACAACAGTGAGAGGCCCGCGTACCGGAAAAAAAAAAACAAAAAAAAAACGCTAACTGAATTCAGCAATACATCAGAAAGATCATACACCATGATCAAGTGGGATTTATCCCAGAAATGCAAAGGTTTTTCAATACCTGCAATCAATGTGATACACCACATTAACAAACTGAAAAATAAAACCATATGATCATCTTAATAGATGCAGAAAAAGCTTGTGAGAAAGTTCAACATCCATTTATGGTAAAAACTCTCCAGAAAGTAGGAATATATGGGATGTAACTCAACATAATAAAGGCTATATATGACAGCTAACGTTATACTCGAGTGAAAAGCTGAAAGCATTTTCTCTAAGATCAGAAACAAGACAAGGATGCACACTCTCACCACTTTTATTCAACATAGTATTGGAAGTCCTAGCCGCAGTAATCATACAAGAAAAATAAATAAAAGACATCCAAATAGGAAAGGAGGAATTAAAGCTGCCACTGTTTACAGACCGTACAGCTCATAAATGAATTTGATAAAGTTGCAGGATTAAAATTTAATATTGAGAAATTTGTTGCATTTCTATACACTAACAATGAATAAACAGAAAGAGAAATTAAGCAAATAATCCATTTGCAATCACATCAAAAACAATAAAATACCTAGGAATAAATCTTCCTAAGGAGCTAAAGAACCTGTACTCATATAACTATAAGACACTGATGAAAGAAACTAAAGACAACACAAACAGATGGAATGATATATTGTGTTCATTAATTGAAAGAATTAGGCAATCTACAAATTCAATGTAATCCCTATCAAAATATCAAGGGCATTTTGGAACTAGAACAAATAATTTAAAAAATTGTATGGAAACACAAAAGACCCTGAATAGCCAAAATAATCTTGAGAAAGAAGAGTAGAACTGGAGGAATCCCTCTCCTTGACTTCAGGCTCTACTACAGTAGTCAAAACAGCATGGTTCTGGCACCAAAACAGATGCATAGATCAATGAAACAGAATAGAGAGCCCAGAAATAAACTCGGGCACTTATGGTCAATTAATCTATGACAAAAGAGGCAAGAATATACAATGGAGAGAAAAATTTTCTATAAGTGGTGCTCGGAAAACTGCACAACTACATGTAAAAGAATGCAATTAGAACATTCTTTAACACCATATACAAAAATAAACTCAAAATAAATTATAGATCTAAAAGTAAGACCAGAAACAATAAAACTCTTAGAAGAAAACATAGGCAGAACACTCTTTGACCTAAATCTTAGCAATATTTTTTTGAGGATCTGCCTCCTAAAGCAAAGGAAATAAAAGCAAAAATAAACAAATGGGACCTGATGAAACTTAAAAGCTTTTGCACAGCAAAGGAAACCATCAGCAAAACAAAAAGACATCCTACTGAATGAGAGAAAATGTTTGTGAATAATATGACTGATAAGAGGTTAATATCCAAAATATATAAACAGCTTATATGTCTCAACATCAAAAAAAACACAAACAACCTAATTAAAAAAATGGGCAGGAGACCTGAATAAACATTTTTCCAAAGAAGACATACACATGGCCAACAAGCACGTGAAAAGATGCTCAACGTCATTAATCATCAGAGAAATGTCAACTAAAACCACAATGGAATATTACCTCACACCTGTCAGAATAGCTGTCATCAAAAAGACCACAAATAGCAAACGTTGGTAAAGATGTGGAGAAAAGGGAACAAACTAGTGCTTACCAGTGAGAAGAGGGGAGGGGAAGGGGAAGGGGAAAGTAAGGGGTAGGGAATTAAGAGGCACAAACTACTATGTATAAAATAAATAAGCTACAAGGATATATTGCACAGCACAGGGAATATAGCAAATATTTTATAACTCTAAATGGACTATACCTTCTAAAAAATGTGAATCACTATGTTGAACACTTGAAACATGTAATATTGTACATCAACTACAGCTCAATAAAAAATAAGTCAGTTGAAAGATGTTTGGGACTTATCTCAGGATATACCCTGGCTTGGACTTAAAGCCTCTGTCAAAAAAAAAAAGAACAAACAAAACAAAATTTAACCACCATTAGCCTCTTTATCCTTAGGAGCTGTTTTGTGACATCCTCGTTCTGAGATGACAGATCTGTTAAATGTTAAATAGGTCATGTTTTTATTTTTCTTACTATTTTAGAGATTAATTACTTCTCTTGTCCTATTTAAGCAAAAAAAGATTTTGATTTTTTTTCATTAATTGCATTCATCACTATACTGCAGATGTATAACCTAATTCAAATTTTTTATGAACTTAGAAATCTATTGACCTCCACTGGACCTATAGAATTGCAAATGCTATATTGTTAATTTTACAGATTCTTAAAACACTCACTATATAGTAGGAGCAATGCCTAAATATAGTTCCTAGACTCAACTATTTTTAGTCTGATATGGGAATCAGATGTGCAAAGAAATAAAAATGCAATATGAAATGGTTAGTGCTATGAACAGTAAGGTAAGGTAAGGGAGAAGGAAACTCCCCAAATAACTCCCCTATTTACATTGTGTTGCTTAAAAACTTGAGTCACCAAGAAAAGCTTTAAATTATTTTATTTTCAGAATCACTTCTTGAGAACTGGCTTTATAAAAGGTAGAAGGACAGTAAAACGGGGGTGGGAGCAGGAAAGGGATTTGCTAATGACTCAGTTCTATCAGTATCAGAATCTTATAAACACCATACAAATACTGTTGGGGATAATGGTAGAAATGAACCTGAAGGGAGGTCAGAATTTTGTATCACTCCACCCTTTAGTACATGACATGGATAATGCTGAAACATGGCTTCGTAGAATCTGAACAGTACAATTCTTATAAAAAAAAAAATTAGCCAGAGTGTAAATGGTAACTTGTGAAAAACAAACTGAAACAAAACAAAACAGTTGCTATTTTAGGATTGGAGTTAACATGCCTAAGGTCAGGTGAATTCTAATAGCAAATCTGCTTCTAACTGTGCATGGCAGATATCAATCTATTAGGCAAATTTCAAAGGTTGAATTTTTGAATGCATTAAAATTATGGTCGTCATTTGCTTCTTTTTAAAATATTTATAAGGAATAATTGAAAACCATAGTAACAATTTTGAATTAGTTCTTGCAACTTTTCTACTCAAAATTCCACAGAGATTTTCCTTGGAAATAGTGTGTATTCATTAATAAATATTCAGGAAGAAAATATAAGTGGCCTAAAAAAGAAACAGATGGTTACTTTACTGGGGAGAAAATCTGCTTACTGTAATTATATGGATACTTTGAAGACCACTAGGCTCACTTGGACTTTAGCAAAGAATATGATCCTGAGGATTCTGACAGTTTCACTAGTCACTGACCTCCAGGCATACTTCATTACTAAAGTCCTTGAGAGAGTGGACCAGATAAACGTATACTTCCCACCAAATGCATTAATATGAAACCAATTTAAAATGTGAGATTAAAATTGAGAGAGCATTTAGAATCTATAACCATTTAATTGTAGGCAAAACTCAACTCTAGTCAGAAATGCTGGAAACTGAAAACAAACATAAAATTTGTCCATTGGGGACTATACAGAGATCTGAAATTGTATCCTTAAGACACAATTAAAGCACCCTTTCCCATGGTTTGAGTCTTTACATTTTTTAAAGTGGAGATTTGTGGTTTCTGTTTGAAGGAAACACAATGTATAAAACAAATGTGAGGATTCTCTTTGGTTAGACTAAGAATAAAGAAAACAGCTATGAGAGAAATTATTGACATGGTTATACTTGCAAGTAATATTCCAAGCAATGAGAGACAAACAGAACATTTAGAAGGTGTGTAACACTTGAAACTGCCTGCAAGGCAGGATTAAACAATGATTAGAGAGGGAAATATTATGGCCTACAAGTGATTTAAGTGACTGAGTTCCTTATAAAGTCAAGACTCATAAAAATACAACAGGAGACCATATTGTTTGATGACAAATATGAACTTGATCTCTAACACAGTTTCTATAAGATACTTTAACCCTTATTGAATTGAATGAAGATCTTTTTGGGAATCCAGGATCTCTGAAGCCCACATCCTCTCTTTCTATATAGTAGTTCCCCCTTTAACCAAGGGAGATATATTCCAAGACCTCCAGGTGATGCCTGAAACTTCAGATAGTAATGAACCCTATATATACTATGATTTTTCCTATTCATACACACCTATGATAAAGCTTAATTTATAAATCAGGCACAGCAAAAGAATATTCGAATTGCCAGTGTTACTGCTCTTGTACTTTGGGGCCATCATTAAATAAAATAGAGGTGACTTGAACATAAGCACTGTAATAGCTTCGACAGTTTATCTGGTAACTGAGATGGCTACTAAGTGACTAACAGGTGGAATATGTGGGACAAATGGATGATTCACATTCCTGACGGGAGATTTCATCACACTCCTCAGAGTGTGTGCAAGTTTAAATTTATGAATTGCTTATGTCTGGAACTTTCCATTTAATATTCTCTGATTAAGGTTGACCACGGGTAACTAAAACTGCAGGGAACTAAAACCGAGGATAGGGAAATGCAGATAAGTGTGGACTACTATACTGAAGAAAATATAAGTGGATTTATACTCTTGGCCTCCTAGATGATTACAGCCTAGCAGTGGAATCCCATCCTGTGGCCTTGGTGACCAGATTTAGCGGAGAGGGAAATGGTGAAATTCAGTCTCACAGTTCCATCCTATTGAGGGACCACCTAGGGAAATGACAAGCAATTGTTAGGGGTAGGGGAGATTCTAGAATTCTAAACATCTGAGAAACAACACTGCAGGATTAAATAGGGCTCAATCACTTCTAGAAACTTTTAGATCATTCTCCCCAAATTCAGATTAGTAGAGTTTCTATGCTTTGCATTGATCAACTGAAAATTTATTTAAGAAATTCCCAGTTGAGGTAGGAGGGGTATGAATAAAACATCTCTTACCATCTTCCTTCTTCAGTCACTATTATTAGGTCAACTGGAAGAGACTCCTCTTTCTTCCAGAGATTCAAAAATATCTACGGTTATTAAACAAAAGCCAAACTTATCAAGTCCAGTATATCTAATATATGAAAATCTCTGTACTGAGACATAAAAGGATTTATATAGAAATAGCATCAGTGTTACACAGTAGACATGACATTTTTAAGAGATAAGATAAATTCATGTGAAAAGAAAAATTAACATTTAGAGAGTGCCCAGAGTCAATGGGTGGTAAGGTTGCAGGAGCCCAAGCATTGGTAGAGACCCACACTGCTGAGCTAATCAGGAATGACTCTGTTGAGAATGTGATATCTGAGCAGGATCCTTATAGTAGAATTTTTTAAAAAATAGATTTTTATTTGTTGGAAAGATTAATATTGTTCCAGGAGTTAAAAATCAGCCTGAGCAAAGGAATATACAGGATAATACTTTAGCCCATGAAATTATGTAATTTCTATACGGAACTGTGGATAAAACCAGAAATGCACCTCCACCTATATGAACTTTATTTTGCAATTCTTTTATTTTTCTCTCTTCTCCCATATCCATAAATTTTTCTTCAATATTTTCTCTGACTTTGGTTTTTCATGTCAACATAATGCTTTCTTTTGATGGTTCTGTGATAGGTTCTTCATTATGTTTTAAGTGGATGCATGTGAATAAGTTATCAATTTGTATTCCTTAGTTTTTATGTGGCAACATCTACATTGCCATGGGAATAATATGTCTTAATTAATTAAAGGCCCAATCTAACTCTTTGAGAGTAAGGCACTCTAACACCCTAGGGAGATTCAGTTGAAGTCTGGAATCTCAAAACTATTATGCTGTTTTCCTTAGAGCTTAATCAAATCAAATTTTTTCAAACAAGCCTTAACTGCTACCAGTCATCCAAATTCTTGTAAAATAATAAAAGCTTGTGTCATCTTACAGTTAAGGTGTATTTCAGAGTTTTATATTGTAATTTGTTGTCAAAAGAACAGGGGGCCATGAATCAGAAAAACTAGAATTTTGTCTCTTTTGTGCTATATAATAGTTTCCTTCTTATGAGAGAAAAAGATATTTCTGGGCATTCAGTTCAAAAGTGTCTCTTGAGGATTAGATGAGTGTAAGTATGTGAGGTAATTTGAAAAGTATAAAGTTAGAAATCTTCTAAATTATTTAATTAAAAAAAATTTATAATCTCAATCACTTTTTAACCTATTCTAAATTTGGCTTTCAAAAGTATGAGGCAACCATATCCGACGACTAAAATGACTTTTACCACTAGTAAAATACATTTAAAATAATCCCCTCTTGCCTCACAGAATTTGCTTTTTCCAAGGTCATCAATAATCTCCATGTGGCTAAATTCACTTGACATTTTTCTGTCCTGATTTTACTCTGCTTATCAGTAGCCTTCAACAGAGCTGGCATCACCCTTATTCTTGAAATATTCTGCTTTTGTTGAATCCAGAATACCACAGTCTACTGGATTTCCTTTTGTGTGCCCTGGAAAAAAAATTTCAGTTTCCTTTGCTGTCACTTTTACTCTTAATCTACCAATTTTGTGGGAGGAGAGAGACATTCTCAAGACTTAGTCCTGCTTTTCTCTTTCTTACCTATAATTTCTTATTCAATCTAATTTTGGAATATCAAATAATTTATTAACATTTCAGATTATAAGTGTAATCTCTTCATGACTAGAACTCTCGTATTAACTTATTTAATTAAATTTGTATTAATTAAAATCCTACTGCATGCCAGAGATAGGACAGGATTTTGCAAAATAAATAGTGAATGGAGAGATGAGATTTTGGCCTGAATATAACATACAATTTAAATACATTCAAAGGGTATTCTTCATGAGGAAGTGAATCTCCACTGACTGATGCAGGGCAACTACAAATCTGATTAGTGTTTGTCATTAAATCAAATGCTGGACTAGGTAACAAATTAGTCTAATGTCCTAGAAAAACCTTCAAGAACGTTTTGTGTATTATAATCAAAACTTGTGATTAACTACTCTTTTTACATTATTTATTTTCCTTCAAATAGAGTTGGTCTTTGTTCAAAATAACTATTTCAAAAATAGTTCAAACTTAACATTTACATTTAAAGAAAAGCTATTGGGATAAAATGCTAATAACACTATTCATGCTTTCCCAAAATGTGATTATAGCTTACACAGAATTTATACATATACTCATTCATTCATCATATATACATATGAATGTGTGTATACACACACACAAAATGCACAGGCCCAAAAGCGCAAAGAATAAATTAAAAATTTAGAGAATTTCCTGAAAACTTTTATATATGTAATCTGAATATTTCTATATATTCATATTATTTTTTTGTTCTTAAATATTCAGGCTTCATTCTAAATATACTGCTTACTAATATGCTTTTATTACCTAAAAGTGAACCAAGAACATTTCCTCAGGTCAGTACATAGTGTTGTCAAATGATTTTTAATTTATATCCATCTTACGAATATACTATTTATATGTCCTATAACTTTTTATGGGCACTATTTTTCCTTCCTTTTTTTTTTGTAATTTAGAATATATAATCCTGGCATTAATTTTAGTAGCATATAATTGTTAATTTTTAAAATTACAAATGAAAGACATTTCTCACATTAATAACTTAATGAAACAGTTTGTATCTACGTATTACCTTCATCAGTATTATAGAGCACTTTTAAATATTCCTATTTTTTGAGTGATAAATAGTATAGTTAGATCTGTGGTGCATTTTATTAGTCTAATATTTTTGACATTTCAGTATGATTCTGGGGCTCATGGAAGGGGCAGGGAATGAGATGGGGGTTAGTTTACATATTTATGCATGTAAATATGTATTCTTGTTTCGTTTTCTTTTTTTCTTTTTGTTAGTACAAAAGAAAACTCTCATGATTATTTTACAATGGAGTGTTGTCCTAGAATATAATACATAAAGGGAAGTTGAGCTGACTGTAGGAAAACAGAATATAGTTTTAGGAAATTACAGAAGGGTCAAGATTGTGCTTAAAACTTGAAAATAGATTAGCACAGTAAGTAAATATTGCAAGATATGACAGCCTTAAAAATTGTGTATGAACACAATGATATAAAAGCTCAATATTAACACCTGTAGTGATGATGTACTTTCAAATTTGTTCAGAATGTTAAGAGAACAGTGCTTCAATCTTAATAGAAAAAAGAACTTAAAGTACTAACTGAAACATTGTTTTTTCCTAATACTGTCAACTCTCGATTATCCATAATAATGAAAGAGAGTAGTGACATATAAAATGTTTAAAGATAAATAATTCCAAAACTAATTTTGAGAAATGCCCTTGTACTTAGGTTTGGGTGTGAGAAATACTGCCAACCCTGGAATTTGCAACATTGATAAAGTGAGCAGAACTTCACTTCCTTCTCAGCTCCTCCTCAATGGGAAGACACACACATACACACAAACATTTATATATATGCGAGTATACACGTATGTAGAAATCTTTGTAGAACTTCCTTAGATATGTATATGTCCTTCATTTCTTGTTATCTAGTACTTAATATCATATTGCTTAGGAAAGGTACATGGTTAATATGCTGGGCATATCTCATGTTTCCTTTTTACCAAACCAGAACACCTGGGTACTCTTAAACTCCCAAACATAATTATCCAGGAACCCTGAGGTAATTTTAAATTTTGGCAGAACTACTTAAATGCCAAGCAAACAATTAAAAATAAAAGTGACAGTTAACAAAACCATAAAATATCTCGCCCCTTTTTATGATAATTTATAGAACATGGCATGAAAATTTGAGATGATCATTCATTTTTCTAAGCACTATGCAGAATCAGTTTGCTTTAAAAATAGAACAGGTTGATTTAAGATGATTCGAAAAGAAGATACTAAAGCACATCAGAGAAGAAATAAAAATACAGCTGAACAAATAGGTGGATATATATGTATTAGTCATAGCATATGATTTATGACATAGAAAATGACCACTTCTCTTAGAATCACACTGTCTTAGAATTGATCAACATTGCTCATGAAATCAAACTACCAACTCAATGAACAGATCTTATCTACAATAACTCTGAATAAGGTCCTGCTATGCTATTATGGTTGACAATGATAAGCTCTGGGACTAACCCATTTTATTTTTGAATAGTTCTAGTTTGAGAGGCAGTACAGTGCAGCAGTTAAGAACATAATTTCTTAAGCCAGTCAACCTGGGTTTACATCTCAGTCGCACCACTCACTCCAAGTGACCATGAGCAAGCCCCCTAACTCCAATGGTGTTAGAAAGTTTATCTCTTAAGCACTTGTCACAGTTCTTGCAAATAGTAATTTGTATGTAAGGGTTAAATAGCATTAATATCCCAGTTTTTAAGTTCTTCATTTTATTGAGATAAACTGTCTTCTCTAAAAACTGTCTATTTAAATATTAGTAGCTAACATTAACTTCACTCTGACAGTTGATAACACCTTTTATATGCATAATTATAATTTTTATTAACATTTGGTCCTGCAGAAAGCAAAGTGAATAGTCTTAGGCATTCCTGCCATGAAACTTTCCCCTGAGAATGCAAGATGAAGAGGGCAAACATAAATCAACTACCGTTAATCATTGAAGTTTTGATACAATTCCTCAGCTAATTCTAACTCTACCTAAATCCATTGTCAACATAGTTTGGTCTCCTGGGTGAAGAAAAGCTTATTTGTTCAGCTTAAACATTACTTTTATAGACAGAGAAACCTCTAATTATCACTTTCCAACCAATATACAACTTCACCAATTATAACATATACCATTTTTATAAGGTGACATTATTGACTAAAATATACAGTATTTCTATTTCAGAGATATTAAAAATGTGGAGGAAAAGAGGTATTTTAGAATTAGCAAAATAACATACATGTTTTTTAGCAACTTCTATTTATCCTTAATAGAACTTACTAAAATTGTGCATTATTATATAACTATTTATTTAATTACAGGTGTCTTCCATCAGAATGTAAGCTCCAAGAAAGCAGAGTCTCTACCTGACACAAATATCATTTATTCACAGATTATATATTCACTGAGTACTGGCCATATGCAAAGAAATCTTCTGGGCACAAAAGGGAAGCAAACAGACCCTTTCTCCCACAGACACCTTAGATGAATCATAACATCTACCACCATTTCCGAAACCTAGCAAATATCCAGTGCTTATGGAATTTAAGTAAATGAATATATTTTCACATATAAAGATAGTTCTCAAACATGCATGTTCGAATATGGCCAACATGTGTCCCATTAGCCTTTTATTTAGCCAAAGAATTGGTAAATAATTTTCTGTGAAGGGCCAGATAGTAAATGTTTTAGGCTTCTGTGCCATATGGTCCCTGTAATAACTTCTGAACTCTACTATTGTAGTGCAATGGCAACCATAGACAATACATGAATAAGTATGAGTGACTGTTTCAAGAAAACTTTACAGAAACAGGTGATGAGTTGGACTGGATACATGGGTGTATTTACCAACCGCTGTTCTAGACCATGGTACTTACCAGCCACTTTCTATAGCTGTTTTAATTAGCACCAAGCTACTCTGGTCAACTATTTCTTATGTTGCATGAAGTTCAGAACCTCCTTACTTTGTTTTTTTGTTTTATTTTTTTGTTTTGTTTTGTTTTGTTTTATTTTGTCCACATATGAGTTTTTGTAGTCTGGTCTTAGAGATATCCCTAGTTTGAACATAGTGTCCCCGAATGTATCTAGCCAGTGGAGTCTATGGTACTGCCTCTTTCCCATTACTGGGCACTGTTACTGGAAATTACTGGTTAATGTTTTTAAATCTGGATCATAATATTTATTCTTATCAAGTGGCTGTTCAGCTAAAACCTCTGTGGCTGGTAAATACCTCCTATTCTCTATTTGTGCTATTTTGAAATTTAATGTTTATACTATTAATTTTTATTCTCTTGATTATGGAAGAGCACACTGGTATGTTAAAAATTTTAAATGTTAATTTTGTGAACTATCCTACTGGTTTACCTTCAATCATCGGAAAATTAAGTAAGCTTTACTTCCATAATTTCCTTGAAAACTTTAATAAAGAGACACCTGATACCGCTTTCTAAAGTAGTAAAAAGTTATTAATCCACTCTATTTAGATATAATTATTGAACCAGCTGTGACACTACATAATTTTACTATCATCTTCACAAGGTATAGACCTATTTCCACACAATTAACATGTCAGACCTCGTCATACCTGGATAAAATCAAGACACAGTGCATTTGGCATTTTTGGTAGAGTCTGTCAATCCAGTAATTTCATCAGAAAAATAAATTATCTAGATTGACATGTCTTATCTTAACCAGATTTACACTCATTTATTCAATATTTGCAGTTTTTTATTAAGTTGAGAAATGCTCAGTTTTATAAAATTTTGCTAGAGCTAGATATTCTGCTTGATTCCAGAATTTGTATTTTCCTTATTTAAAAATCATTTCCTTATCTCTGGTTTTGTAAGATTTAACTCATAAATTTCGGGAAAAGTATTTTTAAAAGGAATCAGCAAATGCCTTTAAAATTAAAGAATATATATTAACTCATGGACTCTTTAGGTGCCAACTTACTACACCTTCGAATGTTAAGCTACATATTCCTCTTTAGTTTGATGCTTTCAACTCTTTCAAAACTGCAGGTAATTTTCCATTCTGGAAAATACATATGCAAGATGTAAGTTGAAATTTTTAGTACAGTCTCTGCCTTCCATTAATGTCAGCTCATATTCACCATGAGGCAGCTTCTGTTCCTTTTCTGTCTTGCTCCTAGATTAAAATGCCCCTTTCTGGGCTTCCCTGGTGGCACAGTGGTTGAGAATCTGCCTGCTAATGCAGGGGACACGGGTTCGAGCCCTGGTATGGGAGGATCCCACATGCCGCAGAGCAACTGGGCCCGTGAGCCACAACTACTGAACCTGCACGTCTGGAGCCTGTGCTCCACAACAAGAGAGGCTGCGATAGTGAGAGGCCCGTGCACCCCGATGAAGAGTGGCCCCCCAGCTTGTCACAACTAGAGAAAGCCCTCGCGCAGAAACGAAGACCCAACACAGCAAAAATAAATAAATAAATTATACAAGCTGACCCTCAACACCTCTCCCCACTAAAAAAAAAAAAAAAAAGTCCCTTTCTTTCATTTTAATTTGTTATAACCCTGAACTGAATATACATGTATGTATGTATTTATAAAGACTTTCATTTTCATTGTGAAATGTTAAAAAATAGAAGTTCTCTGTCTGTAGTTAGCCTGCAAGATAGTCCAATCTCATTCTCCCTCCTTGGTTCCTACTTCAACATTTTGCTTTTTGTGTCTGTCTTGAATTTTCTTGATGTGTTAAAATATATTTAAATTATTTGGGGAAATATTATTATTTCAATATTTTTTATTGCCACAAACATATAGGGTAGCATACTAATTCTCATAATGTTCTATTGTTCCATATTTTGTAAAAAAAGTTAAAAAGCATCACTATCCTAACCACATCCACTGAAACTCTGCCCCTCATTTGTCCCCATCTCACAGGTGAGTGTTCTCTCAGGAAAATACCTCCTAAGATGGGAATGATCCTTATACCAGTCTTGTATGTGAGAGAAGGCTAAGGATGGAAGACAGTTTATCTTCCTTGGGATTATGAAGGGTAATTTATGAATAGTACAAAAATATCTTAAGAGTCAATTATCTTGGTTATTGTGAGAAAATATGGTTATAGATGTGCATAGTGTTTGAATCTCCACAAATCACACATAAGAATGGACAGAGAAATGAGACAGCTAAATTAAAAGCCCATGAATAATATTTACTACAAAAGTAGGTGACAAGGTAATTCCCATGGACCCTCAAATCCAAGTAGGTAGAGACCTATTGGCTTCAGCAACGAAAGAACAAAATAAAAGCAATAAGGCATCTGATGGAACCAAGAACAAGAGAACCCCAGAATAGCCAATGGGTATTTACTGGAAAACATATATGGACCACTTTGTAAATTCAGGCTGAACCTGGAAAACATTTCACTAACCCCAAAGGTGAATAAGTACAAGTGGCCTGGGCTCACATCTACAGGCATTGGAAGAGTAAATACTTCTGAATTCTCAACACTGACAAACCTGTGCTCCTTCATTCTAGAATATGGTTCTTTACCAGGGAGAAAATTCTTAGAATGGAATCAAAATTGAAGAGGGCAAGGAAAATAGAAATGAAGAAAAGAGAATTCTAGATAAAAGTGAGGAAAAAAGGAGAGCTAAGAAAACTCAGAAAGTGAGCTGCCATATTTATGAACACTACAGAATAATAAAAGAGGAAGAAATGGTGATGAATTAGAAAAACTGTCCTCTCCACTCTTTACTTTTAAAGTTTGAAGACTCTTCCCAAATCTTCACAAAACAGATCAGTCCACAAAATCATATAAGACTACAAATACAAGGAGCTCAAAAACATTAAAATCAAAATATATGATATGAAAGAACAATATAAATCAGATCTAGAGAAAAATTTTAAAAATTAGACAAGCTCAGAAAACCATTAGAATTCAAAAAAAATTCATTTCAGATATAAAGATGAAGGTAGAAGGAACACAAAAGCAAATAAACACAACAGATAATGCCTTAAGAGAAATACAAGGTAAAAAGAAATAAAAATATTTAAAATTTCAAGAAAAGATGAAGAAAAAGCTAAAATATTTAAGATAAAATGACAAATATTGAAAGCCAAAAAAACAAATAAATCCAACATATGAATAATAGCATACAAAAGGGTAAATCATGTATCAGAGGGTAATAACCCAAAACAACAAACACCAAGAGAATTATAATAAAATTATCAGACTGTAATGAAAGAAAAAGAAAATCACTTGTGAGTACAGACAAAAAAGTAAAATGAATTTAATGGAAAAATTCATTATAAAAGCAATGGTTTATTCATGAAAAATACTATACATATTTAAAACAATAAAGAGAAGAAAATATGAGACGAGTCTTATATTCACCCATCTTGACATTCAGGTATATGAATCATAGTCAAATTGTATCAACATGCAAGAACTCAGGGAATATTGTTCCCATGAGAACTTCTTAAAAAATCCATTAGATAACAAGCATCAGATAGCCAAAATTACTAGAGAAAATTTAACATAGGACTGGTGAAAAACATGAAATATAGTTACTTACAGATTTAAGACTAAAAGAGGGAGAGAGTACATTGGCACCAGATCTAGCAAATACTTTTAGGGTTATATCAAAATAGGTCAATATACTACTTAACAAGGCTCCAAATAGTTAAAACTGGAAAACTTTGAACTTCACTGAGGCTAAAAATTACAATTAATTGAAATACATCAAATATGATGAAATTAATTACAATCTTTTTTAAAGAAGAGACTTCTTCCAAGAAGAAGGAATAGACTTATTTTGCCTTATTCTTTTCAGTAATTACAAATAAAATCCATTGACATTATATAAAAAACAAATACAAGAAGACTTTGAAAAGTATAGAGAAGAAGGAACATAAGCTAGGGATCTTGGACTCAGGGTACAAAATGGTGAGAAGTTCCTTGGATTTTTCTTTGTCTCATATACGCTTGAATTGAAGATGGAGAAGCTGGTAATGCAGAAATGACAACATGCACAGACAAAAAAGTCCTAGCAAAGTCAGCTCTTTCTAGCCAAGGGACCAGGAGAGGGACAGTCTAACAAGACAAAAATCTTTTATGAGATACATGCTGTATGGCATCCTAACACTACAGAAAAACAAAAACAAAAACAAAAACAAAACCTGGCCTCATCTCTGCTCACTCCAGCAACAATTGAGTGAGAAGTTAAATGTCTCTCCTCCTGAGGCTCTAATGACACATCTCAACACCCCCAGGGTGGTTTCAAAAAGTAAAGTAGAGAGCCAGAATTCACTGGCAGCTGGTAACAAGACCCTCTATACCACAGTGACAGTGGAGGCCTTGTAAGCAAGATGAACATACATTCTCACCCAACAATAATTAGGTCCCCTCTCCCTTCCTGCTGGTTTGGTATCAGAAGAGATGAATGGTGAATCAGGACTTTCACCACGGCCATATGGTAATGACCTTTTGTCAGCAGAGACCACATGGGGATCTGAAATTTTCACCCAACATGATGTCAAGTAGAGACCATGAGAGAATCTGGAACTTTTTTTTTTTTTTTTGCGGTATGCGGGCCTCTCACTGTTGTGGCCTCCCCCGTTGCGGAGCACAGGCTCCGGACACGCAGGCTCAGTGGCCATGGCTCACAGGACCAGCCGCTCCATGGCGTGTGGGATCTTCCTGGACTGGGGCACGAACCCGTGTCCCCTGCATCGGCAGGCGGACTCTCAACCACTGCGCCACCAGGGAAGCCTGATAATCTGGAACTTTGCCCTGCACCCAGAAGTAATGAGAAAACACTCTCTTAGGGGAGACCAAAAAGAAGACCCATAGATAGAAAGAAAATATTTGCAAAGGATACATCTGATAAAGGACTGTTCCAAAATATACAAAGAACTCTTAAAACTCAAGAATAAGAGAAAAACAACCTGATTAAGAAATGAACAAAGAAGTCCTTAACAGGCACTTTACCAAAGAAGATATATAGATGACAAATAAGCATATGAAAAGATGCTCTACACCATAGGTCATCAGGAAAATGCAAATTAAAACAACAATTAGATACCACCACTACATATCTATTAAAATGGCCATATCCAGCACACTGACAAGACCAAATGCAAATAAGGATGTGGAACAACAGGAACTCTCCTATATTGCTGCAGGGAATGAAAAAAATGTCACAGCCACTTTGGAAGGCACTTTGCCAGTTTCTTACAAAACTAAACATCTTACGATATTATCCAGCAATCTTTGGTGTTTACCCAAAAGAGTTGAAAGCTTATGCCTACACAAAAACTTGCACATGGATGTTTTTAGCGGCTCAACTCATAATTACTAATAATGATATAAATTATCAAGTCATAAGAATGGAAGAACATTAAATGACTATTACTAAGTGAAAGAAGCCAATCAAAAAGCTATATACTCTATGATTCCACCTGTAAGACGTTCTAGAAAAAGCAAAACTATGGAGACAGTAACAAGATTAGTGGTTGTTGGGAGGGGGTGGGGGAGTGATGATTAGTCAGAGCACATGGAATTTTTAGGACAGAGAAAATACTCTGTGTGATACTATAATGATGGATACATGTCATTATACATTTACATATAACAAAGTTTACGTACTACATAAGCTCATAGAAAGTACAATACCAAGAGTAAACACTAATGTAAACCATGGACTTTTTGGTTGATTATTATTAGTTAATGTAATGAACACAAGTACTTCAACTGTAACAAAGGTAAAAAAAAAATTGAATGCATTTTATACTTAAAGAAGACTAGCATTGGACTCATGTATATGGGCTCAACTTTCCTGATGGGACAATGTAGTGTCCTACTAAAAATTTAGTTGCGGTATACAGACACACCAGAAAAATATTGTCAAATCTTACAAGAACCAGTATATATTTTGAACCTACAATCAATGTTACTCTTTCCTTTATAGCCAGAATATGTAGGTCTAGAAATCAAGGGGTAGAAGTTAAGAGTGACTCATTTCGCATTTTATTTATTTTTATAATCTTTATTAAATAATAATTTATGTGCAATAATCTGTGCCCTATTACAACAAAAAGAAAGAAAGAAAAGAAGCAGATCAGTAAAATTGAAGACAGAAAAGCAATGGAGAAACTCAGTGCAGCAAGGGGTTGGTCCTTTGAAAAGAATTCTAGACAAAAGTTCTTAGGCTTATTACAAAAAACCATGATCCAAAGAAGGAAAAAGTAATAAATTAGGCTTTATTCAAATTAAAAACTTTGACTTGTGAAAGAACTTATCAAGGATATATGAAAGCACAAGTTCCAGAGTAGGAGAAAATATTTGCAAACCATATCTCTGACAAATGACTAAGATCTAGAACATATAAGGAGCTCTCAAAACCCAACAGTAAAAAAGCAAATAACTCAATTATATCATGGGCAAAACATGAAGAAGCATTTCACCACAGAAGATATACAGATTGCAAATAAGCATATGAAAAGTGTTTTACATCATTAGCCATTAAGAAAATGCAGATACAAACTGCAGTGAAATGTCACTTCATATCTAAGAGAAGGGCTAAAATTAAAATTAGTGACAGCCCCAAATGCTAGTGAGGATATGACAGATCACTCACACATTACTAATGGGAATGTAAAATGGTACCATGGTGCTAGAAAACACTTTGGCAGTTTCTTAAAAACATCTGTACATGCAGCTACCATAAAACCTATCAACTGTACTTCCTAGGGACTGATCCAGAGAAATGAAGATGTATGTTCGTGTAAAACTTATACACATATTTTTCATGTCCTTATTCATATATACCATTGGGAGGAGCTGGACAAATAGTAAAATAGATCTCTGTATTATTTGTTTCAACTGCATGTGAATCTACAATTATCTCAACATAAGAAGTTTAATTTTTTTTAAAAAAAATATAGATTGTGCTTTTTCACAAACCATCTATGATTTTCAATACCTAATATTCATTAACATCCTGAAATGCTATAAAAATAAATAAAAATTCACTTTGATGGTACAAAACTAACATACATATTTAGTAAAAGGGGAACATTTTGTATAACAGCTGTGCTTATAATATTTGAAAAACTAGGGCTTCCCTGGTGGCACAGTGGTTGAGAGTCCTCCTGCCGATGCAGGGGACACGGGTTCGTGCCCCAGTCCGGGAAGATCCCACATGCCGCAGAGCGGCTGGTCCTGTGAGCCATGGCCACTGAGCCTGCGCATCCAGAGCCTGTGCTCCGCAACAGGAGAAGTCACAACAGTGAGAGGCCCGCATACTGCAAAAAACAAACAAACAAACAAACAAAAAACAAAACAAAAAAACAAAAATCAACTCAGGTGTTCTTCAAGTGAATTGTTAAACTGTATTATATCCATAACATGGAATACATTCAGAAATGAAAGGGAATAGGCTGTTGATAAATACAACCCGGATGTCCAGAGAATTATGCTGAATGAAAAAAATAAATTCCAAAAGATTACCTTTTATATAATTCCATTTTTTTTGATGGGGGGAGCTCAGGTTTATTCTTTTTTAAAAATTTTTTATTGGAGTATAGTTGTTTTACAATGTTGTGTTAGTTTCCACTGCACAGCAAAGTAAATTAGTTATACGTATACATATATCCACTCTTTTTTAAGATTTCCTTCCCATTTAGGTCACCACAGATCATTGAATAGAGTTCCCTGTCTAAACATAAGGTTATCATTAGTTATCTATTTTATACATAGTCGTGTATATACGTCAATCCCAATCTCCCAATTTGTCCCACCCTACTTTCCCCCCTTGGTAAGTTTGTTCTCTACATCTGTGACTCTATTTCTGCTTTTCCAATAAGTTCATCTGTACCATCTTTCTTGATTGCACATAAAAGCAATATTATACAACATTTGTCTTTCTCCTTCTGACTTAACGTCACACTGTATGACAGTCTCTAGGTCTATCCATGTCTCTGCAAATGGCACTATTTTGCTTCTTTTCATGACTGAGAAATATTCCATTGTATATTGGTACCACATCTTCTTTATCCATTCCTCTGTCAATGAACATTTAGGTTGCTTCCATATCCTGGCTATTGTAAATAGTGCTGCAATGAACATAGGGGCACATGCATCCTTTCAAATTATGTTTTTTCCTTGATATATGCCTAGGAGTGGGATTGCTGGGTCATACGGTAGCTCTATTTTTAGTTTTTTAAGGAAACTCCATATTGCTCTCCATAGCGTCTGTACCAATTTACATTCCTACCAACAATGTAAGAGGGTTCCCTTTTCTCCACACCCTCTCAAGCATTTATTATTTGGAGATTTTTTGAAGATGGCCATTCTGATCAGTGTGAGGTGACACCTCATTGTAGTTTTGATTTGCATTTCTCTAATGATTAGTGATGTTGAGCATCCTTACATGTGTTTGTTGACAATCTGTACATCTTCTTTGGAGAAATGTCTATTTAGGTCTTCTGCCCATTTTTGGATTGGGTTGTTTTTTTGTTTGTTTTTATATTGAGCTGCATGAGCTGTTTGTATATTTTGGAGATTAATCTCTGGTCAGTTGCTTCGTTTGCAAATATTTTCTTCCATTGTGAAGGTTGTCTTTTTGTTTTGTTTATGGTTTTCTTGGCTGTGCAAACCCTTTTAAGTTTAATTAGATCCCATTTGTTTATTTTTGTTTTTACTTTCATTATTTTAGGAGGTGGATCAAAAAAGATCTTGCTGCGATTTATGTCAGAGAGTGTTCTGCCTATGTTTTCCTAAGTGTTTTATAGTGTCCAGCCTTACATTTAAGTCTTTAATCCATTTTGAGTTTATTTTTGTGTATGCTGTTAGGGAATGTTCTAATTTCATTCATTTGCATGTAACTGTCCAGCTTTCCTAGCACCACTTATTGAAGAGACTGTCCTTTCTCCACTGTACATTCCTGCCTCCTTTATCAAAGATAAGGTGACCATATGTGCGTGGGTTTATCTCTGGGCTTTCTATCTTATTCCATTGATCTATATTGCTGTTTTTGTGCCAGTATCATACAGTCTTGATTACTATAGATTTGTAGTATAGTCTGAAGTCAGGGAACATGATTCCTCCATCTCTGTTTTTCTTTCTCAAGATTGCTTTTGCTATTCAGGGTCTTTTGTGTTTCCATACAAATTGTGAAATTTTCTGTTCTAGTTCTGTGAAAAATGTCATTGGTAATTTGATAGGGGTTGCATTGAATCTGTAGATTGCTTTGGGTAGTATAGTCATTTTCACAATATTGATTCTTCCATTCCAGGAACATGGTATATATCTCCATCTGTTTGTGTCATCTTTGATTTCTTTCATCAGTATCTTATAGTTTTCTGCATACAGGTATTTTGCCTCCTTGGATAGGTTTATTCTAGATACTTTATTATTTTTG
Organism: Grampus griseus; assembly: GCF_964374135.1. Classification (NCBI taxonomy): domain Eukaryota; kingdom Metazoa; phylum Chordata; class Mammalia; order Artiodactyla; family Delphinidae; genus Grampus; species Grampus griseus. Next base: position 65,828,771 of record NC_139009.1, on the reverse strand, counting down.
TTGTGATGGTACATGGGATTGTTTCCTTAATTTCTCTTTCTGAACTTTCATTATTAGTGTGTAGGAATGCAAGAGATTTCTGTGTATTAATTTTGTATCCTGCAACTTTACCAAATTCATTGATGAGCTCTAGTAGTTTTCTGATTGCATCTTTAGCATTTTCTATGTATAGTATCAAGTCCCCTGCAAACAGTGACATTTTTACTCCTTCTTTTCTAATTTGGAGTCCTATTTCTTTTTCTTCTCTGACTGCCTTAGCAAGGATTTCCAAATCTATGTTGAATAATAGTGGCAAGAGTGGGCATCCTTGTCTTGTTCCTTATCTTAGAAAAAATGCTTTCAGTTTTTCACCATTGAGAACAATGTTTTCTGTGGGTTTGTGGCATATGGCATTTCTTATGTTGAGGTAGGTTCCCTCTATGCCCTAGCCCACTTTCTGGAGAGTTTTAATCATAAATGGTTCTGAATTTTGTCAAAAGCTTTTTTCTGCATCTATCAAGATGATCATACGTTTTTTTATTCTTCTATTTGTTAATATGGTGTCTCACATTGATTGGTTTGCATGTATTGAAGAATTCTGGTATCCCTGGGATAAATCCCACTTGCTCTGGTGTATGATCCTTTCAATGTTTTGTTGTATTCTGTTTGCAAGTATTTTGTTGAGGATTTTTGTGTCTATGTTCATCAGTGATATTGGTCTGTAATTTTCTTTTTTGTGATATCTTTCTCTGGTTTTGGTATCAGGGTGATGGTGGCCTCATAGAATGAGTTTGGGAGTGTTCCTTCCTCTGAGATATTTTGGAAGAGTTTGAGAGGGATAGGTGTTAGCCCTTCTCTAAATGTTTGATAGAATTTGCCTGTGAAGCCATCTGGTCTGGGACTTTTACATCTTGGAAGATTTCTATTCAGTTTCAATTTCAGTGCTGTGATTGGTCTGTTCATATTTTCTATTTCTTCCTGGGTCAGTCTTGGAATGTTGTACCTTTCTAAGAATTTGTCCAATTCTTCCAGGTTTTCCATTTTATTGACATATAGTTGCTTGTAGTATTCTTTTATGATCATTTGTATTTCTTTGGTGTCAGTTGTTACTTCTTTTTCATTTCTAACTTTATTGATTTGAGTCCTCTCCCTTTTTTTCTTGATGAGTCTGGATAAAGGTTTATCAATTTTATTTATCTTCTCGGAGAACTAGCTTTTGTTTTCATTGATCTCTGCTATTGTTTTCTTCATTTCTATTTCATTTATTTCTGCACTGATCTTTATGGTTTCTTTCCTTGTACTGACTTTGGGTTTTGTTTGTTCTTTCTCTAATTGCTTTAGGTGTAAGGTTAGGTTGTATATTTGAGATTTTTCTTGGTTCTTGAGGTACGATTGTACTGCTAAAAACTTCCCTCTTAGAACTGCTTTTGCTGCATCCCATAGGTTTTGGATTGTTGTGTTTTCATTGTCATTTGTTTCTACATATTCTTTGATTTCCTCTTTGATTTCTTCAGTGACGCATTGGTTATTTAGCAGCATATTGTTTATCCTCCATGTGTTTCTGTTTTTTACAGTTTTATTTTTCCTGTACTTAATTTCTAATCTCATAGCATTGTGGTCAGATAAGATGCTTTATATGATTTCAATTTTCTTAAATTTACTGTTGCTTGATTTGTGATCCAAGATGTTGTCTGTCCTGGAGAATGTTCTGTGTGCACTTGAGAAATTGTATTCTGCTGCTTTTGGATGGAATGACCTATAAATATCAATTAATTCTATCCTGTCTAATGTGTCATTTAAGACTTGTGGTTCCTGATTAATATTCTGCCTGGATGATCCGTCCATCAGTGTAAGTGGGTGTTAAAGTTCCTCACTATTATTGCGTTACTGTTGATTTCCCATTTTACAGTTGTTAGCATTTGCCTTATGTATTGAGGTGCTCCTATGTTGAGTGCATAAATATTAGGTTGTTATATCTTCTTCTTGGATTGATCCCTTGATCATTATGTAGTGTCCTTCCTTGTCTCTTGTAACAGTCTTTATTTTAAAGTCTATTTTGTCTGATATGAGAATTGCTACTCCAGCTTTCATTTAATTTCCATTTGCATACTATGTCTTTTTCCATCCCCTCACTTTCAGTCTGTATGTGTCCCTAGGTCTGAAGTGGGTCTCTTGTAGACAGCATATATAAGGGTCTTGTTTTTGTATCCATTCAGCCAATCTGTGTCTTTTGGTGAGAGCATTTAGTCCATTTACATTTAAGGTAATTATTTATATGTATGTTTCTATTACAATTTCTTGTTTTGGGTCTGTTTTTCTAGGTCTTTTTTTTCTTCCCTTCCTCTTTTGTTCTCTTCTCCTGTGTTTCTTGCCTAGTGAAGTTAGTTTAGCAATTGTTATAAAGCTGGTTTTGTTGTGCTGAATTATCTTAGCTTTTGCTTGCCTATAAATCTTTAGATTTCTCCATTGAATCTGAATGAGAGCCTTTCTGGGTAAAGTCTTCTTGGTTGTAGGTTTTTCCCTTTCATCAGTTAAATATATCTTGCCACTTCCTTCTGGCCTGAAGAGATTCTGCTGAAAAATCAGCTGATAACCTTATGGGGATTCCCTTGCATGGTATTTGTTGCTTTTACCTTGTTGCTTTTAATATTTTTTCTTCGTGTTTAATTTTTGTTAGTTTGATTAATATGTGTCTTGGTGTGTTCCTCTTTGGGTTTATCCTGTATGGGATTCTCTGTGCTTCCTGAACTTGGTTGACTATTTCCTTTCCCACATTAGGGAAGTTTTTGACTATGATCTCTTGGAATATTTTCTCAGGCCTTTTCTCTTTCTCTTCTTCTTCTGGGACCCCTATAATTCAAATGTTAGTGTGTTTAAGGTTGCCTCAGAGGGCTCTGAGACTGTCTTCCTTTCTTTTCATTCTTTTTTCTTTATTCTGTTCTACGGCTGAGATTTCCAGCACTCTGTTGTCCAGATCACTTATTTGTTCCTCTCTCCCAGTTATTCTACTACTGATTCCTTCTAGTGTATTTTTCATTTTGCTTATTGTCTTTTTCATCTCTGTTTGTCCTGTCCTTTAGTTCTTCTAGGTCTTTGTTAAAATATTCTTGTATCTTCTCGATTCATGCCTCCATTCTTTTTCTGAGATCTTGGGTAATCTTTACTATCATTACTCTGAATTCTTTTTCAGAGAGATTTGTCATCTAATTTTGTCGGAATTACTGTGTTTGTAGTCTCCTTTCCACAGGCTGCAGAATCACATTTCCGCTTGCTTCTGGTGTCTGCCCCCAGTGTGTGGAGGTTGGTCTAGCAGCTTGTGCCATTATCCCCTTGATAAGGGTTTTGATGGATTTGGTGTTGTGGTGATCAGAGCCTGCCCTAGATATTGAGTGGGGCCTCCCCTTTGCTCTATGGTTGTATCTGCCCTATCAGGGGCAGGGCCTGCTCCCTAGTTATTGGGGTAGAGGCCTCCAGATCTGTTTCTTAGCTGTGATCTGATCTGTGGTGTGAAGTGGGTGGGATTGGAGCACTGCTACTGGGAGAGAAGCCACTGCATTTTTCTCTTTGGAGGTATTTACCTGTGAATGTGCTCTGTTGTGTCCGCTCACAAAATATACTGTTGTTGGCACTGCTCTCCATCCTGCTTTAACTGTGGGTATGCTGACAATTGGCCCTAGTGCCTCTCAGGCATTGTTTTCACTCAGCCACCAGCACAGGTCCACAGAGGTTAGGTCCCAGTACTGCAGTAGTCATTCACCTGGACCAGCTGGGGGAGCTCGAACTCTGGTCTGGCCCAACCTGCATGTGTACATGCCCACAGAGTCCACAGTTAATAAAGCCAGAACTGACCCAGATGCAAAAGTGCTTGCTGTCCTCTTGGATGTCTCGCAGGTGCTGAATTTAGGAAGCTATCAGCAGAGGTGTAACTCTGCAGTTCATGCAGCTGTGAGGAGAGATTTCAGCTCTTCTTCTTTAGTCACATAGCCACTGGGGCTCAGCTGTGGTTTCAGCCCCTCCTCTTGGTGGATTTCCTAGTGGGGGAGCTATCTGTGACCTCCCAGGACAGCGGGGTGGGTCCTGGCACCCACAGGCAGGTTTCCTAGTAGTGAAAGGTTTCTCCACACTCACAGGATGCTGGGGCAGCTCCAGGCACCTTCTGATGGATTTCCAGTGGGGGGATTTATGTGAAACCTCCCTGGGCAGTGAGCAAGTTCTGGCACCCACTGATGGGTTTCCTGGTAGGTGAAATTATCTGCATGCTCCCTGGACATCAGGGTAGGTTCTGGTACCCACTGATGGGTTTCTTAGTCATGGAAGCTTTCCATGTCTTCCCAGGACAGCAGGGTGGGTCCCAGAACCCACTGGTGGGCTTCCCAGTAGACAGAACTACACACATGCTCCTTGGGCATCAGGGCCGGTTCAGGCATCCACCAGTGGACCTCCTAGTTGCAGAAGCTATTTGCACCCTTAAAGGACAGCATGGGCAGGTCCTGGGGCTTGCTGGTGGAATTTCCAGTGGCTGGATTTGTCCACGCCTCTCCAGATCATTGGGGGTGGGTCCCAGTGCCCACCAGCCGAATTACCAGTGGGGGAAACTGTCTTCACCCTTCCAGGTTGGGAGGGCGGGTATTGTGACTGGCTGGTGGAATTTCTAGTTTCAGAAGCTGTCCATGCCTTTCCAGGTCAGCAGGGTTGGGGGCTGGCATTTGCCCATGAGTCTGGAAGGGGCAGCCAGTGCCCACCTCTGCAGCCAAGATGGCAGAGGCAACTCACTCCTACCCCCGGAGCTCCCATACGTGGTGCCCTGTCTCCTGGGAGCACTCACAGGGAAAGAAGGTTTTATGATGGTTCTGACCCTCTCCTCGTGCGCCTCCCAATAATGACGCCTTGCCTCTCTGGCCGGCCCAGGTTTCTTCCTAGCACACCTTCAGTTGCCACGGCCTGAACTCTTCAGACTGTTTCCACACCTAATTCTGGTCCTCTCCTTGGGCCTGAGGTTCCTGGTCTGAGCTTCAGCACCTGACCGACACAGGAGTATCTCAGGTTGGGGAGTGCAGTGTGGAGGAGCCGACCCTCTGGGCATGTTACTCTCCATTTTGCCTTCCGCAAACAGGTTCCTGCTCTCCCCCTTTTTAGGCTCCAAATCTTCCCTCTCCATCCAGTCTAATTTCTCTGATGGTGAGGAGCCTTCCCAAGGTGCAGGAAGCATTCCTCCTTCACAGCTTCCTCCTCAAAGCTCAGGCCCTGTCCTGATTCCTTCTTTTTCTTTTTCCTTTTGTCCTACCTGGTTACATGGAGGTTTCCTTGTCTTTTTGGACTTCTGAGGTCTTCTGTCAGCATTCTGTAGCTGTTCTGTGTGAATCGTTCCACATGTAGATGTATTTTCAATGTTTCTGTGGAAGGGGGTGCACTCTGCTTCCTACTCCTCCACCATCTTGATCCTGACCCTCCTATATAATTCCATTTTAATGAAAATTCTAGAAATGCAAAATTATAGAAATAATGAAGAGACTAATTGATCTCACAGAGAGGCTAGGAGTGTGAGAGAGGTAGCTGTAGCTTTAAAAGTGAGAAAAGAAGAACTTTATGGTGAAGGAAATGTTCTCTATCTTGACTCTATGGATATCAATAGCCTGGTTGTAGTATCACACTATAGTTCTGTAGGATGTTCATATTGGGGGAACCTGAGTAAAGTGTACACAGGATTTGTCTATATTATTTCTTACAACTGCATGTGAATCTACAATTATCTCAAAATAAAATGTTTATTTAAAAAAAAAGGAAAATCCTAGTTAGTCACCTTTGGAGGACAGCAGGAAACCAATTTATTTTCTTTAAAAGAAATAATACAAAAAAAAAAATCTCACCTTTATCCTGCCTTTGCTGTATGAACTATAACACTAACAGTAGATGAGTGAAATTTCTCTTTATAGAATTATTCCAATTGATAAATAAAAAATGCTATTACCAGTTTGCAACCTTCAAAAAATTAGTGATTCCAGGCATTGAATACCAATGGTTGTTAACAGCATCAAGCAAATAGACATAATATGCTTCCTGAAGAAAGAAAACATCATCTGTATCCTTGACAAAGTGATTAAAACTAAGTCTAATCAAGTCTCTGGATTCAGCTGCTTATTTTCAAGAAAGATGGGAGGCAGAGGAATGTTGAACTGCACCATGATTGTGAAATCAGCAAAATCCATACTGTGGGAGACCCAAATGCTCCCTAATCTTCTAGACATAATTGGGAAGAGAAAAATAAAAGATGAAGTGAGAATCTGCAGATTGAACAGTGACTTAAAATGCATATCATATTTTTAAAATTTGAACAAGATTAAACTATAATGTCTAAGGAAGTACACGTTGATATTAAAACTAGAAAAACTCACAAGAAAGCACTTGCTATGAATGTCAGGAGAGCATTTAATTTGCTTAAGTTGGTGGACTTGTACAGGACCTCTAGGGGGCTGGCAAAGTTCTGTTTCTTTTTTTTTTTGAGGTAAGCGGACCTCTCACTGTTGTGGACTCTCCAGTTGCGGAGCACAGGCTCCGGATGCGCAGGCTCAGCGGCCATGGCTTATGGGCCCAGCTGCTCCGCGGCATGTGGGATCTTCCCGGACCGGGGCACGAACCCGTGTCTCCTGCATCGGCAGGCGGACTCCCAACCACTGCGCCACCAGGGAAGCCCAGTTCTGTTTCTTGATTTGGATTTTGGTGACAAGGATGTTCATTTTATAATATATAATTAAGCTCTGTGTATACTTTGTTTTAATTAAATGTTTAAGAAAGTGTTTTATAGTGAACATTTCTCCACATTTTAAAAATACTTTGAAACACTTGTTTTAAACTAGTATAATATACCTTCATAGGATCTACAATATTTACATAACAATTTGCCATAATAGGACAATTGTAGCTTTTCCTAGTTTTTAATTAGCACCAACACAGTAAGCATACTTTCTACTTAAATGATGATTTTGAAATATTGATTGTGTTATAGTTTCAGCCTCAGGCATGCTGTTTTTTTGCTAACTGCCCTTAAAATAAGGGAAAGAAAAAACTTCGATGACCGACTTCTGCAGTGTATGTCTTTATTTAACATTTAAGTAATTCATCTCATGCTTTATAGGAGTTTTTTGGTATTAAGCCACTTAATAAGATGTTATTACATTTTGAGAGACAAGCCATCTTTATGTTATAAAACTAAAAAGTGTTAATGTTAGAAGTGAGCTGGGTAAGTAGTAAAACAGATCTCTGTATTATTTGTTTCAACTGCATGTGAATCTACAATTATCTCATCATAAGAAGTTTAATTTAAAAAATTATTATATTGTTCTTTTTCACAGACAGCATATGATTTTCAATAAGTAATATTTGTTAACATCCTGAAATGCTATAGAAATTAATAAAAATGCGCTTTGATGGTACAAAACTAACAAACATATGTAGTAGAGGGGGAGCATTTTTTATAACAGCTGCACTTGTAATATTTAAAAAACTAAAATCAACTTAGGTGTTCTTCAATAAGTGAATTGTTAAAATGTATTACATCCATAACATGGAATGCACTCAGAAATAAAAGGGAAAGGACTATTGATAAACACAACAAGCTAGATCAGCGGTCCCCAACATTTTTGGCACCAGGGACCGGTTTCGTGAAAGACAATTTTTCTACGGACAGGTGGCGGGGGTTGGGGGGATGGTTCAGGGGGTAATGCGAGCCATAGGGAGTGGCAGATGAAGCTTCCATAGTTAGCTGCTCACCTCCTGCTGTGCAGACCGCGGCTGGCGCTGGAGGGTGGGTTGGGGGAGGGTGTTTGCTGACCACTGACCTAGATGTCCAGAGAATTATGCTGAATGAAAAAAGTTCATTCCAAAAGGTTACTTATTATATAATTCCATTTTAATGAAATTCTGAAAATGCAAAATTATAGAAATAGTGAAGAGACTAATTGATCACACAGAGAGGATGGGAGTGTGAGAGAGGTGGCTGTAGCTTTAAAAGTGAAATAAGAGGGACCTTTGTGGTGAAGGAAATGTTCTCTATCTTGACTCTATGGATATCAAATGAGATGATAAGTCGTCCTATCTCTAATGTTGATTCTTACAGAGCCTAGATTATTATATCCCTCACCTCCTCAAATATGGGAAAGTATAATCTATGTTCAGATTTCCAAGGAGAAGAGTTCTATGTAGATTTGTGGTGGAAGAATTCTTAAACTTTTCTGTGTTTTAGAAATATCTGTTCCTTCAATTAAATTGATATTCAGTGCACAAGGAAATGGTGATTTGATTTGTCAATATTATTTACAGCTGCATGGCCAATATTGTATACAATACTAATATATTGAGAATAAAAAAACTAATTATGCATTTATTGCTTACATAATTATGAGCTAATTATGCCACTAATGGAAAATGTCTTTCACTGTTGTTAGACTTCAATAAAGATATTTTTTTATAATCTTTACTTGGCATTTAGTGTGCAATAAATGTCTTCATAAATATAAATTCAATGCTTTCTTGAGAGCCCATTTAAAATAATAAATGTATGTGATAATGATCTTGTTTAGAAAATGTGAATTTTAAATACTGAATAGATTACAACCTATGTTGGTTCCTTGGAATTACTGTTCTTTCATTGCGGCTAAAATTTAAAGCCCTTCTTCCCAGGACATCATTTCTGTTGCAACTTTTAGTTACTTTAACTTAAAAACACCAGGTAACCATAGATTGTGATTGTCTCAAAAGTCCTTTTTTCCTCTTCATCTGTGTGCTCTTTTATTAGGAGTTTGAACATGTCAATGTTATTAAATATAAAATGTGTTGCAGGTGGATCACTTTTACATAGTAAAATTAGTAGAAACATATTCTATGGTATAAAGGACAGTTAAAATCCAGAAAGAAAGAAAACTTGTGTTTTATAAATTCCTAGTAAATCAATATGACAAAATCGGTAGTAAAAAGATTTCCAAACATATTATTGAAATATAATTACTATAAAAATATTATTTATAAATCGGATAAATTTAAAAATAATTAAACAGGTAAGCCTTAAGAAGGTTCTGATATAGCCCTTTAGCACCTTGTAAGGAATAACACTTGCGTATTCCTTACTATAAATCATATATTAATAACTAAATTTCTCTGAAACTGAACACCTCATAGAAAAGAAATGGAAGAAAATAGGATCAAACAGATCTCAGTGAGTCAGGCTTGCTTTCATTTATTCAATTGTTTATTTATTCATGCAACAAATATATTGAAGTTCTACTTTGTGACAATCTCTGCTCTAGCATATGGCAATAAGAGCAAAACTGAGTCCCTGTTGTCATTCATTTGGGGCTCATCAGACATACATGGTACTTAAAACCAGGAGACTGCGTATGATCATTAACACAAACATGAAATACAAAGAGGACTGAGAAATAAACCTTAGGCTCTCAAATGTATCCTGCTTCCTTAGTAATCTATGATCTATAGTAATCTATAATTTCCAATCCCTGTTGCTAGAACAATGTCTAGTTTTAACCATGGGTAAATTAGGGTAAATTACTCTAGAAAACTGTGATCTACTTGAAAAAGGAAGTTAAATCCCTACCTCAGATATTATAGCTAAACAAATTTTGTGTAGACTGAATAATTAAATGCAGATATAAAACCATAGGACAGCTATAAGAAAATATTTATTTGATCGCAAAGTGGTGAAAGCATGAGTCTCTCCTTAATGGAACAAACAGTAAATTAATGGAATAGTAGATTTAGCTTGCATAGAAATTGAAAAAAAAAATGACATGCCAACAAACATCATAAAATTAAATGTAAATTGCAAATTTAGAACTATATATTTGCAATATAAATAACAAAAAGAATAATATCTTATGCATGCATGTTCTACATAGTATATTATAAATTGCACTTACAAATCTGGAAAAAAAATCACAATAGAAATATGGGTGAAGAACATGAATAGTTTATTCACAAAAGAGGAAATAAATACCACAGACCAATAAATTTCTTAAAATATTTACATCAATAATTATCAACAAATTGCAAATTAAGAGAGATGCTCGCCTAAGAAAATGGCAAGATTAGACCCTGGATAGTGTCTGAGCTTTGATGGAGTGAGAAGAGTCTCTTTATAACATTGTTGATGGCATGGTACAAGATTTCTAATAGATAATTTGGTATTACTTTTTTTTTTTTTACGCGGGCCTCTCACTGTTGTGGCCTCTCCCGTTGCGGAGCACAGGCTCTGGACGCGCAGGCTCAGTAGCCATGGCTCATGGGCCTAGCCGCTCCGTGGCATGTGGGATCTTCCCAGACGGGGGGGCACGAACCTGTGTCCCCTGCATCGGCAGGCAGACTCTCAACCACTGCACCACCAGGGAAGCCCAGTAAATTTTTTTAATGAAAATAAAATGAATTTTTTAATAAAAAATGAAATTTAAATTTAGCATTGCTTTACGGACAAATTCCTCATGCTAAATTATATATACCAATTATTGCAGCACTCACTATTAGACATTTTATACTGTAATATTACAACTCTTGAGTTGTTCATTTTAATCCTCTGATTTTGTTTGATGCACCATCCTCCCCACCGCCCCCACCAAGTGTCTAGGTTTCTTGGTCACCACTGAAACCTGTCCTACCTCGTGGGACTCTGTTTTATTACCCTTGGCCTCCTTTTCTAATGTTTCAAGGTACATGATGATTCTTTTTATTTAGAAACAAATCTTACCTCTGCTCAAGAATGTTTCATGTTATTGTATCTTTGGTTATTTCTTTTTTACAATTTATTTGTTCTATTCTTCAGGAGCTCTAATTGCCATATATTAGATTTCTATTTTCTGACTTCCTTACCAAATAATCTCTTTTAGAGTTTTCATCTCTGACATTAACCTCTTAATACTGGACTTATCAAACCTGTACCCTACGTCATAGAATCTACTGTCGGCATGGATAGCTCTGACTTTATTACTTATGAATAGTTTAATTCTCTGTTGTTTTCTTCTTATCTTTTGATCTTTATATCACCACCTATTTTATATTGTGTTTATTTTCAGTGTGCTTTCTTTTTATCAACATCATAGTAATTTTTGTCCAATGTTTGATGTTGTTTCCTTGTTTTCAGAATTTCTATTTTCTTCATTCTCATTGAGATTACAGAGGATGACTCGAGAGTGGTTCTTTGTTTTTTCTTTCAATTTCCTGTCACAGAATCTAATATCCAAGCAAAATTTTTAAATATTTAGCCATGTGGATGATTCCTTTTTATCTTATATTCCCTTGGGCTTCTCCAGAAGGCTTCTAATGGAGGGATGGAAGGTTAGAAAGTTGATCTAAATTCAACATTTTTTCCTGGAAGTCCTCTGATTAACATTTTTAAGTGTTTTCTGAAACTTGATTTTCATTCATGCTTTTGGCTTCTGATGTTCCACTTCTGTATCATTGAACGCTCGCTAACTTTCTTGATCTATGTATCTTTTATTGCTTAGGGAGTCATATGTTGCCTTCTGTTATCTCTTCCTTCTTCAAACTTATTTTGGACTTTAGATTTAAGTACATTTGCCTTTTCTTTCCTTAGTTGAATGCTAAACTCTTTAAGTTAATCCTCCTTTTATCCATGGAAAGCTTAATAGAGGTAGTACCATAAAAAATTGCTTATTTTAATTGGTGTAAGACCTTACCAAAGCTTATATGGGTGTAAAGTGAAAAATCATGAGTTCATTTTATATATTTGTGCATTATTTCAACTCTATGTTGAAAGAACTCTATGTTCTTTAAAATCTGGAGACAGTTACTAAAAAAAGAGAAAAAGATATAGGAAGCTGCTTAAAAAAGAATTGTTAATTCTTTTTATTCTGCTCTTAAGCAGTATTGCTGCTTCTCAAATAGAACTTCAGTGAACATATATTTTGGATATTGCAAATACAATATGTTAAAATCCACATGGTAAGAACTGGGCAAACATGCTAAAATTAATGCAGTGTACATTGTAATTCAAATATTTTGATATTTGTAATATTTCCCTTACATGTTATTTTAAAAGACAAACAGTCAATAAATGATTAAACTAGATGGGATGATCCTCTAGAAAATTCACTTTTTAACTATAATCATTTAGAATGCTCCTAGTGATTCAGGAAGCACATTATACACTCAGAGCTGATATTACACTGGTAGAATTGGTACTGTCATGCCATTTCTTAAAATATTAAACGGCTTCTACACTGGCTGGTAAATAGCTTTTACCATGATCTACCTACCTACCCATTCTGACCCTGTCACCTGGCTATTGAGATTAGGAGCACATCAATGGTCTTAAAACCTCTGAATCATTGGTGCTTGTATGTACTAAAAATTAATTTTGGTGTGCTGTGACAATTCAGTCCATTACATAAGCTATTTTTAAAAGCATTTATTATTTCCCTTTAATAGTCAATTCAACTTCTCCAATTTTGTAACCTTAAAAAAATCCGCAGGTTAAAGCATCTATTCCATCATTAAACACTGAACTTTGCTCTTACATGGCACTTTCTTTGGTATGAAGAAGCATGCAAATAAAAAGAGATGGCCTTACATTGCCTGTGTCAGAAAAGTAGCCTCACATCTAGTGGTACAAACAGTCTATAAATAATTCAGGAGAGAAGGAAAGGAAAGAAGTGGCATGGTGGGTGGTGTGAGATATAGGCACTATAGGGATTACTGTAATTGCAATACTTCCTGGTGATATGGCAGATACCAAAAGATCAAGGTGGTAAATAGGAAAATGCAAATTCTGTTGCAGAGTTGTAACTAAGGGGAGAGATTTTTTTCTTTGCTGATCTTTCATTATGTTGTACTATATATTTTTCTTCAAATGAACATTTCCTGTAACATTTTACTAAATATTAACAGATGTATCTAATATTCATTTGCCTTGTATTTACAAATATTGAAATATTCTTTTAAATACTTGTATACCACTATAACTCATTATTATACTGTGAATTTCCTCCCAAAATATAATTTCTTTTTCATTTTTCTTTAACATTTTTATTGGAGTATAATTGCTTTACAATGTTGTGTTAGTTTCTGCTGTATAACAAAGTGAATCGTCTATCTTTATACATATATCCCCATATCCCTTCCCTCTTGCATCTCCCTCCCACCCTCCCTATCTTTAACTTTAATTCAGACAAAAATTTTGAAATAATACTTGGATTAACGTGTGTGTGTGTGTGTGCAATATGCAAGCAAAAATGCAAATAAAACTTTTTTCATTCAGGATTTTAATTTTTATATGCCAATAAACTGCTTTTCAGGTTTTGTAGAAGGATTTACATATATATGGTATAATAATTAAAATAGAGTCAGATATCAAATTTTAATAAAAACTAGTCACTTAGAATTACTTTGGTTGTAATTTTGCAATATAATTTGAAAGATGGTAAAACTATAAATTACTGTAATTTAGATTTTTGCAAATGCATATGTTGGACAGTAACTACTCCTATAATTATTGATTTGTTTAAAAACCAAACACTTAGAATCTGGCATATAAGTAGTTGACTCTCAGCTCCACCTTCCAAGTTACACAAAGTTTTTAATTTCTCTGAGCCTCATTTCCCTTATCTGTAAAATCAAGAAAATATAATATCTCCGTCCTAGGTTTCAGTGATGATTGAATAGAATGATGCATGTAAAATGCTTCAAACAGCCCCTGACACATAAATGTTACCTACTATTATCATCACTGTAATAAATCAAAAGATTATTTCTCTTGTAGTCCTAATTACCAAAAAGAGTTCCACAGACTACGCTTTAATGTTCTTTAATGTCATTTAATCCCCAGTAAAATTACTTAACCAAGGCAAAGAAAATAAAATTTTGTCTTAGTCAATGTTTATAATGTATGACTTAATTTTGGAGCTGTGCATGTGTTGTTCCCCCATTCTATATGCTTTATTTTGACTTAAGTAGGAGGCACGTGTAGTCATAGCTTGTTTATTTAGCAAGATAATTTGTAAGAAGTGGTAACTGACTTTAATCTCTGGAATACTAATCTAACTAGGGTCTCCTTTCAAGTATGTGTAGAAATGGTCGTTGATGAAACGACATCTAAAATAAGGAATAAATAAAGGAAGAATCATCTCCCATGTATATGCAGACAGAGCCTGGTTGCTACCGAAAGTGGGTGTCTCGCTGCTCAGTGCTCTAAAGCCAATAAAGAGGCAAGGCTGGTGGAAAGGAAAATTTGTTTTACTTAAGATGCCAGCAATCTGGGAGGGGGAGGGCAGACTTCCCCCACTGACAACCAGTGGGCAAGAACTTTTACATGTGGAGGGAGTGGGCTACATGTAGAAACAGCACAGTCAGCTCTGACAGTCATCTTGAAATTGGTCACGCAGTGGTCTGATCAGTGTCATCTTGATTGTTTTAAGTACAGTTAGTCTTTAGTTCCAGGGTTGGTTTGTTCGCATTTCTTTGAGGCCAGTTCTTGAAATTGTGGCAGCTTATGTCATGGCTACCATCTGGTCACCATGTAGTTAACTTCTTCCACCTGGTGGGGGTTTCAGTATCTATAAGACAGCTCACAGGATATGGCTCAGAATATTATCTGTAGCCCTTGAAGAGGAACTAAAAGTCCTTGAATATGCTTAACGACTAAACTGTTATTATTTAGTCTTGTTGGACAGTTTTTTCTTTGTTTCTGCATTTCCTTACTTCTCTAATTAAAATTATTCTTTGGCTAAAGGTTTTCCAAAGACAAAAGGCAGACTGAGGACATGGGGGCAAAGACCATAGGGTCCTGTCCATTTCATGGCGGAGGTGGTTAAGTTTTTGTAATATTATGTTACTCCCTAAACAAACATACTTCGGTGGTTCTATATTTATGCTACCTACTTTTTAACACAATCCCCTCCACCCTGGCCCTTTCCCTTTAGTCATTCACTAAGTTATTGTACAATGGAGAATAGGGAAAATATTGGCATCTTTTTGGTACCCAATACTGCTTAAGTTCTGAAAGAAATCATCTGTTGAAATATTGATGGACTTTTATTTGCACTCTGATTCTTGAGGAAAAAAAGGAAGATAGATTCAGAATATTAAAAAGAAAAAGGAAGAGAAGGAATGAAAAAGAGGAGGAAAAAGAAGAGGAGGAGGAGGGGAAGGGGAAAACAGAGGGGAAGAGGGAAAGGGAGAGGGAGGGGGAAAAATTGTTGCCATTTCTAAGAACTGTTTTGCAGAAAAGAAGAAAGAGATTAACGCTCACCAATCTGGAAGTGGGGACTAAGTTTCTCTTACATCCAAACTTATACAAGACCTCCTCCAAGATTTGCCCTGTGCTCATTGGATGTAGAAGGACCTAGTCATATTCAGGTAGGAAATATTAGATATTGTGATAAACAGCAGGAGAGAGGAATTGGATATTGTAATTATAATTCAACCTACTTCAAGAGATTATTTGAAAGGAATACTAATAACATACATTTGAAAGAACTCATAGTATTTTTCCAGGGAAATAGTTGTGACTTATTAAGGGGTCATGTGTTTTGCCAGGGAAAGAAAGCATTACAGACCTCTTTGTTAGTTGGAATATTTAACTCTTAGAATGTGACATAAATTTCCACTAATTATGGAGGGACTGATTAACTTATCACAATATAAAATGTGAAAATATGTGTGCCTTGAGTTGTTGAAAGCCTTAAAATTTCAAAAATATGGATCAAGAGTCTTTCTCATTCCAACCAAAACAAAACGGTATAATTTCTCAAATTAATTGTTATTGGCACAAATTCAAAAAATATTATCTGTTAGCATTATCAGTTAAAGAGCTCATCACATTTCAAACAAGATATATCCTAGCTAGCTTTCCAAACATCCATTGGGAATGATGTGCTAGACTCAGTGCTTAAAATGTGTTTCCAATAATGGAATTCCTACTATCTACCTTTACAAACATCTTTGTTGTGGCTGTTTTATATTTTTCAGAACGGTCCACATATATTATCTCAGTTAACCCACAAATGGGAAAAATCTTAAATGAGTAAAATATGTTGTATTACTCCATAGATGAGAAAAATTATCTAAAACCAAAATAAGAAGAGGCTACATGGCTGTCTCACTGTCATACAACAAATTAGTAACAAAGAAATGCTTTTCCCCTTTTTCTTTCTTTTTGATTTTTTTCTTTTTCTGTCGTCTTTTAAGGACTTTAATTGTTATTATTATTATTATTCTTTTTTTTTTTTTGCGGTACGCAGGCCTCTCACTGTTGTGGCCTCTCCTGTTGTGGAGCACAGGCTCCGGACGTGCAGGCTCAGCAGCCATGGCTCACGGGCCCAGCCACCGTGCGGCATGTGGGATCTTCCCGGACAGGGGCACTAACCCGTGTCCCCTGCATCGGCAGGTGGACTCTCAACCACTGCGCCACCAGGGAAGCCCTGTTTTTATTATTTTTATTCTAGACTCTTTTCAACCAATGATGTGCATTTGCGAGATAGGCCACTTGTATTAGAATTTATGGCATTAGTAATTGCACTGGTTATCTAATGCTGTATAACCACTCTCAAATTCAGAGGTTTAAACAAGAAAGATATATTTTTTATTGACTTTGTGGATTGGAGGAAAGTTTATTTTGCTGATTTCACTTGCGTTTATTCATGCAGCTACATTTAGCTGGAAGTTTGGTAAAAGGCTGGACTTAGTTGGGATGGCTGGGATAATTGGGGATCTCTCTCCATGTGATGTTTAGTGTAAAAAGTGTGATCTTTTCTTCACATAGTGACAGCTGGCAAGCTCAGCGTAATCATTTATCATATCTTTTCTTGTGTCATGTGTGTTGATATTCCTTTGGCCATGATATTTCAGAAGGGGAAGCCCTGAGTAATATAAAACAATTTATCCTGTTCTGCTCTCTGAGTCCAATGATTAATGCCCCAGTCCATCTGTAAAAATATATTCGCACTTTGCCAAAACTCCAATGTCTTATTCAATCAAAGTATTAGTCTTAAGTCCATGTTCCTTATCTGTATCAGTTCTGGATATTGATAATACTTTTTATTTTCAGTACCTTTATGTGTTCCTGTTATTCCAGGAATCCATAAACTAAAAAGATAAATTACACACCTTTATACTGCCAACATACAGTGATGAGACAAGTACAGGATAACTGCAATAAACACTCCTGTTCAAAAAGCTAAGAAATGAGAGGTAGTCACTAGTCCACAACAATTCTGAAAATAGCTGGGTGTGTCTGTTCTCAGGATTCCCCACTCCAAAGACAGGGAATGCTCCTTGATTAGAGTCTATTTCTGATCATTGGGAGTCTGATTCTCAAATTCTTTGTCCTTGGTGACTCCTGGCTCTACCCTGTGAGATACTCCTCTGTAAGAAATGACCAGTGTTTGAGGCTGAGTATCATCTCAGGTTGTTTTTTGATCAAAGAAATATCTATGTGGGCATAGAGATATCTTTTCATTTTGAACTACTTCTTACCCTTTTAGTTCAATCTGACACTACTCCCTTAAAAATGTGAGCTTATGGGGAGGAGGAAGGGTGAGCTGTGACAGGGCGAGAGAGAGTCATGGGCATATACACACTAACAAAAGCAGTAAGGTAGATAGCTAGTGGGAAGCAGCCGCATGGCACAGGGATATTGGCTCGGGGCTTTGTGACAGCCTGGAGGGGTGGGATGGGGAGGGTGGGAGGGAGGGAGACGCAACAGGGAAGACATATGGGAACATATGTTTGTGTATGACTGATTCACTTTGTTGTAAGGCAGAAGCTAGCACACCATTGTAAAGAAATTGTACCCCAATAAAGATGTTAAAAAAAAAAAAAAAAAAAAATGTGAGCTTCCTATGCATGTAACTGTTCACATCATGTTCCACAAGCCATATCTACAATTATTTCTGAAACAGACCTCTCTATTTTGCATAGAGTGTTGGGGCAGAGCCTTTAAGATTCTTAGAAAACATTTTATGAAGCTGATGGGGTCTATTTGGTAATTCCATGTTTCTAAATTATTAACAGAGGATCTTAAAATTATATTAGACTTAATCCTTACTGCGAGGCCATTTCTTTTATTTTCTTTTTTTTTTTTAAACATCTTTATTGGGGTATAATTGCTTTACAATGGTGTGTTAGTTTCTGCTTTATAACAAAGTGAATCAGTTATACATATACATATGTTCCCATATCTCTTTTCTCTTGCGTCTCCCTCCTCCTACCCTCCCTATCCCACCCGTCCAGGCGGTCACAAAGCACCGAGCTGATCTCCCTGTGCTATGCGGCTGCTTCCACTAGCTATCTACCTAACGTTTGGTAGTGTATATATGTCTATGCCTCTGTCTTGCTTTGTCACAGCTCACCCTTCCCCCTCCCCATATCCTCAACTCCATTCTCTAGTAGGTCTGTGTCTTTTTTCCTGTCTTACCCCTAGGTTCTTCATGACATATTTTTTTCTTAAATTCCATATATATATGTGTCAGCATATGGTATTTGTCTTTTTCTTTCTGACTTACTTCACTCTGTATGACAGACTCTAGGTCTATCCACCTCATTACAAATAGCTCATTTTCGTTTCTTTTTCTGGCTGAGTAATATTCCATTGTATATGTGCCACATCTTCTTTATCCATTCATCCGATGATGGACCCTTAGGTTGTTTCCATCTCCAGGCTATTGTAAATAGAGCGGCAATGAACATTGTGGTACATGACTCTTTTTGAATTATGGTTTTTTCAGGGTATATGCCCAGTAGTAGGATTGCTGGGTCATATTGTAGTTCTATTTGTAGTTTTTTTAAGGAACCTCCATACTGTTCTTCATAGTGGCTGTACCAATTCACATTCCCACCAGCAGTGCAAGAGTGTTCCCTTTTCTCCACACCCTCCCCAGCATTTATTGTTTCTAGATTTTTTGATGATGGCCATTCTGACTGGTGTGGGATGATATCACATTGTAGTTTTGTTTTGCATTTCTCTAATGATTAATGATGTTGAGCATTCCTTCATGTGTTTGTTGGCAGTCTGTATATCTTCTTCGGAGAAATGTCTATTTAGGTCTTCTACTCATTTTTGGATAGGGTTGTTTGTTTTTTCTTATTAATCTGCATGAGCTGCTTGTAAATTTTGGAGATTAATCCTTTGTCAGTTTCTTCATTTGTAAATATTTTCTTCCATTCTGAGGGTTGTCTTTTGGTCTTGTTTATGGTTTCCATTGCTGTGCAAAAGCTTTGAAGTTTCATTAGGTCCCATTCGTTTATTTTTGTTTTTATTTCTATTTCTCTAGGAGGTGGGTCAAAAAGGATCTTGCTGTGATGTATGTCATAGAGTGTTCTGCCTATGTTTTCCTCTAAGAGTTTGATAGTTTCTGGCCTTACATTTAGGTCTTTAATCCATTTTGAGCTTATTTTTGTGTATGGTGTTAGGGAATGATCTAATCTCATACTTTTACATGTATCTGTCCAGTTTTCCCAGCACAACTTATTGAAGAGGCTGTCCTTTCTCCACTGTACATTCCTTCCTCCTTTATCAAAGATAAGGTGACTATATGTGTCTGGGTTTATCTCTGGGCTTTCTATCCTGTTCCATTGATCTATCTTTCTGTTTTTGTGCCAGTACCATACTGTCTTGATTACTGTAGTTTTGTAGTATAGTCTGAAATCAGGGAGCCTGATTCCTCCAGCTCCGTTTTTCGTTCTCAAGATTGCTTTGGCTATTCGGGGTCTTTTGTGTTTCCATACAAATTGTGAATTTTTTTTGTTCTAGTTCTGTGAAAAATGCCAGTGGTAGTTTGAGAGAGATTGCATTGAATCTGTAGATTGTTTTGAGTAGTAGAGTCATTTTCACAATGTTGATTCTTCCAATCCAAGAACATGGTATATCTCTCCATCTCTTTGTATCATCTTTAATTCTTTCATCAGTGTCTTATAATTGTCTGCATATAGGTCTTTTGTCTCCTTAGGTAGGTTTATTCCTAGATATTTTATTCTTTCTGTTGCAATGGTAAATGGGAGTGTTTTCTTGATTTCACTTTCAGATTTTTCATCATTAGTGTATAGGAATGCCAGAGATTTCTGTGAATTAATTTTGTATCCTGCTACTTTACCAAATTCATTGATTAGCTCTAGTAGTTTTCTGGTAGCATCTTTAGGATTCTCTATGTATAGTTTCATGTCTTCTGCAAACAGTGACAGCTTTACTTGTTCTTTTCCGATTTGGATTCCTTTTATTTCCTTTTCTTCTCTGATTGCTGTGGCTAAAACTTCCAAAACTATGTTGAATAAGAGTGGTGAGAGTGAGCAACCTTGTCTTGTTCCTGATCTTAGTGGAAATGCTTTCAGTTTTTCACCATTGAGGACAATGTTGGCTGTGGGTTTGTCATATATGGTCTTTATTATGTTGAGGAAAGTTCCCTCTATGCCTACTTTCTGCAGGGTTATTATCATAAATGGTGTTGAATTTTGTCAAAAGCTTTCTCTGCATCTATTGAGATGATCATATGGTTTTTCTCCTTCAATTTGTTAATATGGTTTATCACATTTATTGATTTGCATATATTGAAGAATTCTTGCATTCCCGGAATAAACCCCACTTGATCATGGTGTATGATCCTTTTAATGTGCTGTTGGATTCTGTTTGCTAGTATTTTGTTGAGGATTTTTGCATCTGTGTTCATCAGTGATATTGCCCTGCAGTTTTCTTTCTTTGTGACATCCTTTTCTGGTTTTGGTAGCAAGGTGATGGTGGCCTCGTAGAATGAGTTTGGGAGTGTTCCAGCCTCTGCTATATTTTGGAAGAGTTTGAGAAGGATAGATGTTAGCTCTTCTCTAAATGTTTGATAGAATTTGCCTGTGAAGCCATCTGGTCCTGGGTTTTGTTTCTTGGAAGATTTTTAATCACAGTTTCAATTTCAGTGCTTGTGATTGGTCTATTCATATTTTCTATTTCTTCCTGATTCAGTCTTGGCAGGTTGTGCATTTCTAAGAATTTGTCCATTTCTTCCAGGTTGTCCATTTTATTTGCATAGAGTTGCTTGTAGTAATCTCTCATGATATTTTGTGTTTCTGCAGTGTCAGTTGTTACTTCTCCTTTTTCATTTCTAATTCTATTGATTTGAGTCTTCTCCTTTTTTCTTGATGAGTCTGACTAATGGTTTATCTATTTTGTTTATCTTCTCAAAGAACGATCTTTTAGTTTTATTGATCTTTGTTATCATTTCCTTCATTTCTTTTTCATTTATTTCTGATCTGATTTTTATGATTTCTTTTCTTCTGCTAACTTTTGGGGGTTTTTGTTCTTCTTTCTCTAATTGCTTTAGGTGCAAGGTTAGGTTGTTTATTCGAAATGTTTCCTGTTTCTTAAGGTGGGCTTGTATTGCTATAAACTTCCCTCTTAGAACTGCTTTTGCTGCATCCCATAGGTTTGGTGTTGTCATGTCTCCATTGTCATTTGTTTCTAGGTATTTTTTAATTTCCTATTTGATTTCTTCAGTGATCACTTCATTATTAAGTAGTGTATTGTGTAGCCTCCATGTGTTTGTATTTTTTACAAATCTTTTCTTGTAATTAATATCTAGTCTCATAGCAATGTGGTTTAGTTTTGGGTTTTGTCATTGCCAGCAGGAACAGTTTTTCTAGTCCATCAGTTCACTTAGGATGAAAACTTCTGAAAGTTCAACTTCCCGTGTGTGTGTGTGTGTGTGTGTGCCCACCTCCTTGGTGCTATTTAGCCTAAGGTCTTATTTCTGGTTTCCAGAGCCACTATTAAAACCCAAGTTGCCAGCCTTTCAGTATATCCTGCAACTCCCTTCTGGCTTGCAGAGTTTCTGCTGAAAGATCAGCTGTTAACCTTATGGGGATTCCGTTGTGTTATTTGTTGTTTTTCCCTTGATGTTTTTAATATGTTTACTTTGTATTTTATTTTTGACGGTTTGATTAATATGAGTCTTTGATGTATTTCTCCTTGGATTTATCCTGTATGGGACTCTCTGTGCTTCCTGGACTTGATTAACTATTTCCTTCCCCATATTAGGCAAGTTTTCAACTATAATCTCTTCAAATATTTTCTCAGTCCCTTTCTTTTTCTCCTCCTCTTCTGGAACCCTTATAATTCGAATGTTGGTGTGTTTAATGCTGTCCCAGAAGTCTCTGAGACTGTCCTCAATTCTTTTCATTCTTTTTTCTTTATTCTGCCATGCAGTAGTTATTTCCACTATTTTGTCTTCCAGGTCACTTATCCGTTCTTCTGCCTCAGTTATTCTGCTATTGATCCCATCTAGAGTATTTTTCATTTCATTTATTGTGTTGTTCATCGTTGTTGTTTCATCTTTAGTTCTTCTAGGCCCTTGTTAAATGTTTCTTGCATTTTGTCTATTCTATTTCCCAGATTTTGGATCATTTTTGCTATCATTATTCTGAGTTCTTTTTCAGGTAGACTGCCTATTTCCTCTTCATTTGTTAGGTCTGGTGGGATTTTATCTTGCTCCTTCATCTGCAGTGTGTTTTCCTATCTTCTCATTTTGCTTACCTTACTGTGTTTGGGGTCTCCTTTTTGCAGGCTGCAGGTTCATAGTTCCTGTTGTTTTTGATGTCTGTCCCCAGTGGCTAATGTTGGTTCAGTGGTTTATGTAGGCTTCCTGGTGGAGGGGACTAGTGCCTGTGTTCTGGTGGATGAGGCTGGATCTTGTCTTTATGGTGGGCAGGTCCATGTCTGGTGGTGTGTTTTGGGGTGTCTGTGGACTTATTATGATTTTAGGCAGCCTCTCTGCTAATGGGTGTTGTTGTGTTCCTGTTTTGCTAGTTGTTTGGCATAGGGTGTCCAGCACTGTAGCTTGCTGGTCATTGATTGAAGCTGCGTGCCGGTGTTGACATGGAGATCTCTGGGAGATTTTCACCAGTTGATATTATGTGGAGCTGGGAGGTCTCTTGTTGACCAGTGTCCTGAAGTTGGCTCTCCCCCCTCAGAGGTACAGCACTAACTCCTGGCTGCAGCATCAAGAGCCTTTCATCCACATGACTCAGAATAAAAGGGAGCAAAAGTAGAGAGAAAGCATTAGTAGAAGTAGGAAGAAAGAAAGAAGAAAAAAGAGAAAGGAATGAAGGAAGGAAGAAAGAAGGAAAGAAGGAAAGAAAGAAAGAAAGAAGTGAGTGAGGGAGGGAGGGAGGGTGGGAGGGAGGAAGGAAGGGAGGAAGGAAGGAGGGAAGGAAGGAAAAAAGAAAGAAAGAAAGAAGATAAAGTAAAATAAAATATAATAAAGTTCTTAAATTAAAAAAATAATTATTAAGAAAAAAGATTAAAAAAAAAAAAAAACGACGGATAGAACCTTAGGACAAATGGTGGAAGCAAAGCTATACAGACAAAATCTCATATGGAAGCATACACATACACACTCACAAAAAGAGTTAAAAGGGGAAAAAATCATAAATCTTGCTCTCAAAGTCCACCTCCTCAATTTGGGATGATTCGTTGTCTAAAGGAGGGAAGGAAGGAAAGAAAGAAAGAAAGAATGAAAGAAGATAAAGTAAAATAAAATAAAGTTATTAAAATAAGAAAATAATTATTAGGAAAAAGAAACAAAAGAAAAGAAAAGAAAAAAAAAAGGACGGATACCACCCTAGGACAAATGGTGGAAGCAAAGCTATACAGACAAAATCTCACACAGAAGCATACACATACACACTCACAAAAAGAGGAAAAGGGGAAAAAATCATAAATCTTGCTCTCAAAGTCTACCTCCTCAATTTGGGATGATTCATTGTCTATTCATGTATTCCACAGATGCAGGGTACATCAAGTTGATTGTGGAGCTTTAATCCACTGCTTCTGAGGCTGCTGGGAGAGATTTCCCTTTCTCTTCTTTGTTCTTACAGCTCCCGGGGTTCAGCTTTGGATTTGGCCCCGCTTCTGCATGTAGGTCGCCGGAGACCATCTGTTTTTCGCTCAGACAGGACGGGGTTAAAGGAGCAACTGACTCAGGGGCTCTGGCTCACTCAGTCCAGGGGGAGCAAGGGCCAGGGAGTGCGGGGCAAGCCTGACGTGACGTTGCACCAGGCTGAGGCTCGCCATGCGTTCTCCTGGGGAAGTTGTCCCTGGATCCCGGGACCCTGGCAGTGGCGGGCTGCACAGGCTCCCCGGAAGGGAGGTGTGGATAGTGACCTGTGCTCACACACAGGCTTCTTGGTGGTGGCAGCAGCAGCCTTAGCGTCTCATGCCTGTCTCTGGGGCCCGCGGTTTTAGCCGCGGCTCACGCTTGTCTCTGTAGCTCCTTTAAGCAGCGATCTTAATCCCCTCTCCTTGCACACCAGGAAACAAAAGAGGGAAGATAAAGTCTCTTGCCTGTTCGGCAGCTCCAGCCCTTTTCCCGGACTCCCTCCCGGCTAGCCGTGGTGCACTAACCCCTTCAGGCTGTGTTCACGCAGCCAACCTCAGTCCTCTCCCTGCGCTCTGACCGAAGCCCGAGCCTCAGCTCGCAGCCCCGCCCGCCCCGGCGGGTGAGCAGACAAGCCTCCGGGCTGGTGAGTGCCGGTCGGCACCGATCCTCTGCGCAGGAATCGCTCTGCCTTGCCTTCCGCACCCCTGTTGCTGCGCTCTCCTCCGCGGCTCCGAAGCTCCCCACTCCGCCACCTGCAGTCTCCGCCCGGAAGGGGCTTCCTGGTGTGTGGAAACCTTTCCTCCTTCACAGCTCCCTCCCACTGGTGCAGGTCCCGTCCCTATTCTTTTGTCTCTGTTTTTTCTTTTTTCTTTTGCCCTACCCAGGTACGTGGGGAGTTTCTTGCCTTTTGGGAGGTCTGAGGTCTTCTGTCAGCCTTCAGTAGGTGTTCTGTAGGAGTTGTTCCACGTGTAGATGTATTTCTGGTGTATGTGTGGGGAGGAAGGTGATCTCCGCGTCTTACTCTTCCTCCATCTTCCCCTCGTCCCCCTATATCACAGATCGCCATTTCTTATTTTGAGAATATTTTACTAATGGGAAGGACTGGAGAAAATACAATTTTCAAACAAAGCAAGTCTTGTACTCTCTATATTTACTATTAACATCACTTGTGAACTGAAAATTTCTCTTTCAGTTGAGCTTTTTAAAAAATTTTTTCTGGACAGTTATCTATTACTGCATAATGAGTACCATTAAAGTAATAATCTATAAATGTAAGCAAGTGTGTCTCTCTTAAAATTGGTTTGCATGTTTTATAAATAAGAATTGGTTTTATCTGCAAATAATTTAATTTTTATCCGTGAGCTAGCAGTATGAATACAAATAAATGCTAAGCCTTTTAAGCAGTTACTGTCTGCCAATCATTGTGCAAAGGATTTAAATTCATTTTCTTCTTATATCTTCACAACAGTTCCTTCAAATGAGATTCATAGTAACATTTCACTGATATGGGTAACTGAGGCTTAGAAAAGGTTTGTAACTTTCTCAAGGTCACATAGAAAGTTACAAATTTTGGATTTAAACCTTAATATTCTGACTGCAGAAATGATACCCTTAAACACTATATAATATTGCCCATAATGTTGCATATTTTACATTAAGGTCTTTGAGGCCTTAATGACAAGGGATATCAATAATCAGGGTCAATGCAGTATGTTGTCTTTATTTGCAAAACAGGGACAAGCTTAGCATCCAGTTGTATGTTCTTGAATAAATCTTATTTAGTAAAACTCAATACCATTATTTGTTAGTGGAGTTATATTCTGACTCTCTGTAACAAGTCTAAAAATTGAGTTTCCATATTTCACTCAAGAAGTTTTTCACATAGCACTCTGAAATGAACAGCAGATTGGGGCCTTCCAAGGCAAGATTCAAGATTGGAGCTGCAAATTCACTACATTTCTGTGACAAGGTATTCCTTCTTTTTACTTTAGAGACTGAGATTGGGGGTGGGGAGGAATGGAGCACTACATGAAAGAGAATTAAATTTCAGAATAAAAAATATTTAAAGAAAGCATGTTTTACCACATTCAAACAAAAACCAGTGTTAAAATTAGACTGAAATATTGCTACCCCTTAGAAATCCTTAATTTGCTTTTTTGGAGGAAAAATAATTACAATTATCATACCAATTGTTTATATGCAAATTATACTTTTCACACTGCATCAGAAGACTTAAACCTTTTAAAAGGCTTTAAGCTTTGTCCTAATTTTTTTTTTTTTTTCCTATTTGGTTTAAAAGCTTTCTGAGTTAATGTAAACCTTCAGACTAACTTCTGAACTAGTAGCAATTCAGAATTTGACTTCAGAAAAGAAAAATGTATGTATTTCTTATTATAATAAAAATCTAATGATTCTAGAAATTGGCCTGGGTGCTGTTGTTATGCTAAGGAATGGAAGATGCTGGTTTCTGCCTTCTGCTCAGAAAAAATGCTGTAGGATATCTGAATCAATAATCATCCTGAGTTAATCCATACACAGCAGTCTAGCGCAAAATGTTATCCAGACACAGATACGATATGGCAGCTACATTATTTGTTCTCAGAAAGGATGTAAATGAGAAAATTCCAGCCATCAACAAATAAAAGAACCCTTAGGAATCCTTCAGGTATCAAAGAGGGCTTTACACCCCTCCTGTTCTTTTTTCATCTGCTCACAATCAGAAAAAGAGCAAAAACAAAAAACAAAAACAATTGAGAACTCAGAACTCTATGGCTAAGTGAAATGCATTTTTTTTTTCGGTATGCGGGTCTCTCACTGTTGTGGCCTCTCCCATTGCGGAGCACAGGCTCCGGACGCGCAGGCTCAGCGGCCATGGCTCATGGGCCCAGCCGCTCCACGGCATGTGGGATCTTCCCGGACAGGGGCACGAACCCGTGTCCCCTGCATCAGCAGGCAGACTCTCAACCACTGCGCCACCAGGGAAGCCCAAAATGCATTTTTGAACAAAGAAAACAAAAGCATTTTTCTTTAGGGGAGCTATTTTTCATCACATAACAGAAATTAAATGTTTTAAGTGGAAACTAGATTTCAAAACCATCAAAATGCAAAATAGTTCTTTCAATTGTTATTACACTAAACAATCTGTATATCACATCTATAAATAAGTCAAGTACATATTGATTTAACATACATGTAGATGAGCCAGATATTTAGACTTACATTAATTATATACAAAACATATTTACATATCAACATTTCATTATGATTATTTGTTCATATCTTTGTTGAGCCAACACTTCCTATTTTAAATAAAGATATTTCTTAATATATAGTCTTTTGATTATTATCCAACTTGCTAAATACAAGTGGATGGGATTCTCCTATTCTGTAAACCTATAAAAAGCCAAATTAATGAGATTAGAAGATTTCACACAATCACACCCCAAATTTTCTTTTATACCCACTATTTATTTTTCTATTCAGATATTTCAATGATTAATCTGGGTCATTGGAAGAGGGGCAGGAAGAGAGGGCTTATTTACATAGATAATGTATTTGGTATAAGTAGTCCAGGACCATGTCATAAGTCTAATC
Organism: Grampus griseus; assembly: GCF_964374135.1. Taxonomy (NCBI): domain Eukaryota; kingdom Metazoa; phylum Chordata; class Mammalia; order Artiodactyla; family Delphinidae; genus Grampus; species Grampus griseus. The sequence continues at coordinate 65,801,328 of NC_139009.1, read as the reverse complement.
AAACATCCTTACTCAAAGGAAATTGCTTCTCTGTAGATGCTACAAAAGCACATGAGAGCTCTGAGCACTACTTTCATTTAGCTTCAATAAATGATCTCTTTACCTGTATTTATCAAATCCTAGAATGTACAGTTAATGGAGTAGTTATGTTAGGAAAAAAAGATTCGTTTGTATCTTTCTCAAAATTAAAAGAGAAAATAAATGGAAAAGGGTGTAAGGCCAATAAGGATGGCATTTGTTCTACAAAAGGAGTTTATATCAAATGATTATTTTTAGTAGATAGTTCACAAGTATGTTTACTAAAACGGGATTTATTTCAAATGTGACTTTTATGGAGTACGTGAGTAACTTTCAATGGCAGCATGGCAAAGCAAAAAGAGAGCAGACCTTAGTTAAAATCCTGTTTCTGCCTTGGATATGACATTTAATTTCTGCAGCCCCAGTGCCCTCATCTATGACACTTGTCTTGGAGAATTCTTTTTGATATCATTTAAGGAATATCTAACAAAGGACAAAGTTCCTACTGCCTAGTGTTGTTGTCTTCCCTTATGCCTTTAAAATAAATAACACCCAATATTTTTAGCTGAGTGTAATTGAGAAGGAAGCATGGAATATTCATGATTTGCTACTATGAAATAGAGGAAACAAGATATGACCCTAACTACAATTAAATAAAGAATGCTACTACACATTTCTCTGCTGGCTATGTCTTCCATATTAAAAACAAAAACCTCAATACAGTATCATTTCAAATCTCCAAATGGCCTTACTTCCTAATCAGTTTCTGCAGCCAGAGGCAGCAAATGTTGAACAAGGCAATAGGTGAAAATGTGAAGTTCCCAGAAATAGAAAGTGTAATTCTAATATGTAATTCACTAGAGGAAATGTTTCAAGGCTTCCGTTTATCATTTGTGGGCACCTCTGTAAGGAAAAGTTTATTTGCATTTTCAGGGGCAAGATATTTTATGTTCTTTCATCAGAAATAGGAACGTAGCATGAGAGGAGAGACAATCCATGTGGTCCTGTTGCAAATTATGTAGAAACCTTTCCATTTGAGTTAGTACATCAGCATGACTACAATACTTACAGGCTTCATGGTGCCAGGAGGAAAATCCTGGTTACCCCGAAACTCTAAGTTTGAAAAACTAATTTATGTTCATCAATTAGGAGTTGTTTCCTTTTCCTCTTCTTTCTCACTGTTCCCTCCTCATCCACAAAAGAAGGCTCAGTTAGCACATTAGCAATCACCTTGGCATTTCCTTTTCTTTGACATTTCAGATCTAGTACTTAGTCTTGAGAGATTTCAAATTTCCAGTTTTTTCTTTTTTCCTTATGCACTTCATGCATTCACTAGGCTGATGAGTTTTTCTTGGTCATTTATTTCCTACTTCAAATTATATTCCATGGTGATATTATTTATGAAAAGCAAAATTTCCTCCCTGTACCAGTGCAATCCAAAAAGAAAAGTAGAACCAGTAGGAGATATATATTAAGAGATATTGCAAGGAATTGGCTTACACAATTGCAATAGCAGGGGCTGATTAGGCAAGTCTGAAATTTCTATTGTAGGGCAGACTGTCAGGAAGGGCAGAGTGGAGTTCTGGGTAGAGGCAAAGCTACTGTCCACAGGGTGATGCCTCAGCGCTATTTTTAAGACCTTTTAACTGATTAAATCAGTGCCGTCCTGTTTATCCAGGATATTCTCCTTGACTGGCAACTGATTACGGACTTTAATCACATCTACAAAGTATCTTCACAGCAGTATCTAGGTTAACCTGTAGTGAATAACTGGAGATAGTAGCCTAGCCAGTTGACAAATCACAAAACCATCCTGGTCCCTATATAATGAAGTTCTTTGGAAGAAAGAAAAGTCAATCATAGTGTAACTATCTTTTTGGATATTGTATAGTCATTAAAAGTAATGTTTATAAAAAGTTTTATTAGATGGCATAAATGCTTGTTCTGTAATGCTATTGAGAAATAGGGTAGTCAATCATATAAACAGTTTTTATTAACTACATAAAAATTCTTACATGGAAAAAGGACAGGAAATGCTTCATATTATAAGATGGGATTACTTTGTGTTCTACAAATTTGAAATGTTTCAGTTGGAAGATATTCTTTTTATAATAAATTAATATTTAATTTATAAGTAGAATATATATACTTACATAGTCCTGCATTCTAAGCATACTTGTGCTTACAGTTTGCCTATACCTTGACTTTTGTCTAGTTCTTTTTGTTTCTTCCAAATTTGGCCTTCTCCATGTTATTTGCCTTCATACACTTCTCTCTATTCATTCTCTCCATCAAGTTCTCCAAATCCATAGGATATAGGAGGAACAAACAAACAAAATGATCAAGTTCATACTCACCATGCAAACTTGATCATATTCATCATACTTCCTCATCATACTCATGACACAGTGTTGAGAATTTACTCACTTTGATTCCTACATGGCGGGATGAAAAAAAAAAGTAAGTTTACTAACCTAAGTAACCTAACTAAACTTAATCTTACCTTCAAAATCCCTTCAAAATGGGTACAGCGATCCCCATTTTACCCATAGAATACTGAAGCACTAAGAAGTAACCCACTCAACTGAAGGCAACAGACACTTCCAGCTTATAACAGTCTGTTTATAGTTATCATGATCTCACTGGGGTAAATATGTAACTATTTCAAAATTCAAATTCCTTACTTGAGTTATTGCTCCCATCCCACAGAGTTTTACTACCTCTTCTTTGGTCCAAGAGAGTATGTGAATGTGTTGGGAAGATTGTTATCACCACTGGCTTTGGGTGGCGTTGACCTCTGCCCTTGTTGTCACCACTGACTAGAAGCCAGAGGCTATAGTAACTCACATTCAGTCCTCTCAGCACTGGTTGTTCAGACAATTGTTTTGGAAGGGCTGGTCTATGTCATCACTGATGTTCATATTCTTACTCACCTCAATTTCTAATAGTGCAGATCGTCTTAGGCTTGGCTTTGATTTCCATTTGCCTTTTGGTTTGCCTGCAATGTTCCTTACAAGGTCACTTTTCCCTCACAGTGGTGACCTCACAGGCAAGCTTACTCAAACAAGAAGACCCTCTCTCTACTTCCTGGGAGCTGAAGGAGAATGGCAGGCATGTTCCTCAGACTCTATCTTTGCCGAAACATGTCACAAGAGCACATCTGCTCTATGCAGCCAACTCATAGGAGCACAAAAAACAAACTAGAATCAAGTTGCACACCTTCTCCTGCTCCCTGCTTCCATCTCAAGTGCTCTGAATAGTTCCACCTCTTCCACTGAGATTCAACCCAAAGTTGGGTAAGTGAAGACCTTTCTGTAATGACCTCTGTCAGTGGGAAAGCTGAGAGAAAAAAGAAGGTAAAAAGAAAAGAAAATGAGAATAATGGAAAGTGGGGAGAAGGTTATCTAACCTTAATCATTTTTATAAAATCTATTTGTTGTGATTAAAAGTATACCTGTTGAACATTTATCTTTTCCCTGGGGACATGTGCCCTAAGGTTACTAGTCACAATGTACTGCACTCATTATATAGGTAAGTCTTTAACAGTGCCGTGGATAATACTTACAAATAGGTATTATGTATGTGCGGTGAGATAGACTTAACCAGTAAAGTAATCCTCGTTTGACTGAATAACCTTATTTGCTTTTCTCATTTTATTTCTGTTACAGTATATTAGATCTCTGGAAAACAGAGTCCTAGTTTTTGCTGAATTGCTGCATAATCAGATTTGAGGTTTCTCACTTCATGTTTCTGGGTCTCAGTTCCTTATCTGGAAATTCAATCTGATATTTTGAAAAATTACTTCTAGTCTGAAAGCCTGTGATATTTTTTACTTTAAAAATTGCATTAGAACTTTGACTTCAAGTGCAGTTAGCACTCATCAAATCCTGCCTGGGCTTTATAGGTGATTCTTTATATTCACCAGGATCTCTGCAGTTAAATGATTTTGTGTCTGTGTCCATAGTTTTGGATTAAGAAAAAAGAAGCAGCAAAGGATGGGAGAGATATACCAACACAAATTCTGTAAGTGTTCATTTCTCAGTGTAAAAACTGTTTCTGCCCAACAGGAGTTTTCATTAGAACATCTCTTTCAAACCTCTCTATTGTAATGTCATTGAGGTGATATTTCCAAAGAATAATTTCAATTTTAATAGGACTTGGAAACACTTGAGTAGGCTTCCCTACTCAAACGCACTGTGGTGCATTTATACTGTTATGAATTTAAGCTGGAACTTCATTTCCCAGAACTCATTCCCTGTATGTCATAGGGTTTACACTGGCCACAAAAGACATTTTACATGAGATTTGGAAGGCAGAAGTAAAGCTATAGCCATATTTATATGCTTTAAAGTTTGATGCAGGGCTTCAAACACTGTGGCAGCTGGCATGTGCTGTAGCTGATTTGTTATCTCACCTTGTAGGTGTGAGGCAGCATCTGAACCTGCAGATTTCCCACCTCCCACCAGCTTTCTTCCTTCAGCAGCTCTGACTTTTGGACCACATGAGTATGTAGGTCCATCTGTGGCATCTAGGTTGGAGGTGGTAAGAAACATAGGTGTGTTGCACTTTTTCCCCTTGTGTTCCACTCTTTCTTCATTCTTGTCCACAAAAAACTTTCTTGTCCACAAAAAAACTTTCTTCTCCAGTTGTCAATCAGGCTGATCTTTAGAAACATCAGGCTCAATGTTAAACACAGAGGTTAAACCTTGCATGGGTTCCTCCATTAGTTCTCATAATTATGTAGTGTCTAACCCCAATAAGTCCCTATTCTAGCTCTGTTCTGTCCCATATGATAGCCACTAGCACATATGACTATGGAGCACTTAAATGTAACTAGTCTAAATTGAGATCTGCTATGAGTATTAAATACACACTGGATCTGAAGGCTTAGTGTAAAAAAAATGGAAGTAAATTCATCGATAATTTTTTTTATGTGATTACATGTTGTAATCACATTTTGAAAATTTTGTATTAGATAAAATATATTAAAATTAATTGTGTCATTTCTGTCTTAGTTCTGGCTTCTATAGCAAAACACCACAGACTAAATGGCTTAAACAACAATAATTTATTTATCACAGTTCTGGAGGCTGAGAAACTCAAGATCAAGGTGTTTACAGATTTGCTGTCTAGTAAGGGCCTTCTGTCTGGCTTGCAGATGCGCCACCTTCTTGCTATGTCCTAACATGGAGGACAGAAAGCTCTAGTCTCTGCCTCTTCTTAAAAGGATGCGAATACCATCTGGGAGCTTCACCCTCATGACCACTTCGAAACCTAATTATCTCCCAAAGGCCCCTCCTCCCAATACCATCTACTGGGGGTTAGGGTTTCAATATAAGAATTGTGGGGGCGGGGAGCACAATCATTCAGTCCACATACTTTCTTTTCATTTCTTAGTGTGGCTATGAAAACATTTTGAATTACATGGGCAGCTCACATTGTATTCATATTAGATAGTACTATTCTAGATTACTCATACACTTCTGATGTTCTCAGAAAACTGACTAATTCAGTAATTTTAATATCTTCAGTCCCCTATGTGAATGAGTAATATCAGAAAAAAGCCCTCAAATGTTATTTGATGTCCAGCTGATCAATTCTTTTTGAATGTTGCTTTTACATGGTGAGAATGGTAAAGTAATATTCTCTTCCAGGACCCCAAAACAGAATCAATCTCAGCTTAGAAAATTACCTGTGGAATAGGACGTTAGTTGACTAACCTTACTGTGAACATAGATTTATTCATTTATTTGTTTATTTATGTATTCATTCATTCAAGGGATGTTCTCTGTTACCACCTAAATATCAGCTACTCTTCTAGGACCTAGGGGGAGGGGATACAACTTTGAACATGTGAAAAAAAGGGCCTTATCCTGAGGGAACATAGAGTTTAATGAGGGGAGACAGATGATAAGATAAGCAAAAGAGTGATTAGAGAGCTTGAGACGTATCCTGGGCAAAATAAAAGAATAATATGATAGAAAGTAGCTGGAAGTGGTTTTCTTTAAATGGTTTGAACAATGATCATTTCTTTCTCAAATTATTAGGAGATGGAAGCTTACATTATTTTAAAGGAAATAAACTTATTGATAAAAGATGTGTACAACATACAAGAAATAATTTCAATTTTATTTTTTTAAAGCAAACAAAGTGGGAAATTATAGAAGCCATGAATATGGAAGTGGAGTTGATTTTCATTAATTCGTAAAATGGGGCTTCTGGGATATTAGAGCTGGTGTGTTCAAGTTTAATATTAAAAATGTAAGGCTTACCATCATTTTAGTTTTATTTTTCATTGTAGACATAAAGTAGAGGATCAGTTACAGTTTTATCAGTGCCCATGAAGGAATCGTACCTCTTGGTGCTTTTAAATGTGTTTAATATTTAATGTGGCTGTAGGATGTTTTGAATGATGTAGTTTATACAGTTAGGACATTTAAGAGGGATGAGTCATAGTACATGAATCATGTTTGTTATCTCTTTTGAAATTCAAAATCAATATCAGGCTTCCAAAATGCATATTCAAGTTGTAAAGGAAATATGAGAGGACAAACCTCTCATGATAAAGAAAATAATACCACAGAACACATTTCAGAGAAAAGCAGTATTTCTTATAGACTTCAATGTTGAAGTCATACAGTAATTGAAAGGAAAGAAATTCACTGGAGCTGACATATTTTTTTGGGGTTGGCCCATGAGTTGTGTATGAATGGTGTCAGCTTTCCACTTATGCTGGAAACATTCAGTGGTTTCAGTGCCAAAGCAGTTTTGACAAACTTTTTTATTGGTGCCAGTTCTCATGATGGTATGCTCTCAGCATTTGCCTTTGAATATCAAATGGTTGTAAACCTCCAGGGGTTCACACTCTGTGAACGAAATGAGACAAGAAGACGTCAGCAAAACTGTTTAGCTGCATTTCATCATGTTTTTTCCTTCTTGGCTCCAGTGTGGCTTGAGAGCTGGCATACTGTATAACACAGAAAATTGTTAAGATATTGTGCTAACCAAGTCAGAAACAGTGAATTCTACAAGGAGAAAGCAATAAGCTACCAGAAAGGCATTGCCAACACCTTGCCATGCCTTCAGGCCTAGAAAACAATTATAAAAATGGTACATTTGGAAATCCCTATGTCCCAGGCAGAAGCAATAAATTGACTGAGTTGATGTACATGATTTGACTACTGATATAAGCCTGAGCTACATGGCAAACACGCCTCTGCAAGAAGGACAAGAGTTTAGTCTTGTACTCAGATGTTATTCATATATATAGCTGCTAGGCACTGTATTGCCAACATTTAGTGAATTTAATCACCTCAGCCCCTATCTTGTTTGTCTTATGGTGACAACAGTGGCAACCTTATTTAAAAAGTTGAACTGATATCACATCAGTGGTGAGGTCAAACTTCCCACAGTTACGCTAGCTTCTGAGTGAAGCTACATTATTGTGAACACATTGAAGAATCTGACACATATATTCTATGATACTTCTGTGATTCTGCTTTCAGGAATGATTGAGTTTACGAAAAAAAATATAATACAGATTACATTTGATTATAAGGTAAAATAATATTAGAGGTTTTATGTATCAACTTTCACTTAAGGTGCTAGGATAAACATAAATGTGGGTACCACCAATTCAACTAGCTTTTTTTTTGTCATTTTATAAAGAATGCCATTTGTAAGTAATGCCATCCAGGATGACTTTAATTTACATTATAACATCAAACCACATTTGAGGTTTTTATTTATTTTCTTTTTTCATTGTCTTCTCTATCAATGCAGCTGGTCAAATATAATAAGTGATTGGTTAAACAACAAGATTCTACGATTATTGTTGTGGTTTACATTTTTCTTCTCTATATCAATTTGGTGCAATGGAGATTAATACCTTAGATAATATATCTGAGGCACAGTAAAAGTGTGTATTTTCAGTGAATGACTCAATTCATCAAAGGAACAGTCAAACTATATGAGCTGTCTTGGATGTAGAACAAAATCACTTAACCTCTGCCATGTCTTTTGTAGGATATGTAGGTTATGGAGCTGCACACATGGAGTTGCACACAGCAGCTGATTCCCAGAAGACTCATTAGGAAAAGAGCCAATTTTCTATTCATGGAACTCTCTCTGAAGAAGAACAAAAGATGTGCAACCTTTCTTTTCCACTGACCCATTGCAAGAACACTGTAAATACCTTCCTTTAGTCTGTCCCCTTAAGAGAGACCTAAATGGTGAGAGTTAGTTGTAAAAATATTCACTAATATGCCAGCCAGAGGTACAAGTTATGAACACATTTATGTTGCCACTTTATTAGACAGGGGAAGGACTGTGACAGACCAATGCTTGCTCAAAGCTTGGAACCAATTTTTCCTTGGCCTTCCTATGGATGGAAATGTCTATCTCTATTTATAGACTTTCATTGCTTTCCAAATATGTTCTTTCACATGGGAATAGAATTTAATCATATAACAAATATACCTCAACAGATTTTACATGCATGACTGCCATCTTCATATTGATCTTTTCAAATTGCTTCAATATTTTGCACTGTGTCTAAAGGCTCCCAATGTTTATTTTAATATAATACACAAGGGAGTCTTGATGTTTACCTCCTCTTTTTACTCACATCTCCTCTGTGAATTCTTAGTTCTCCTAGATAACAGAATTGTGAATGTGCATACACTATATCCTGTATGAGCAAAAAAATCCTTTCTCTTTATTTTTATAAGAAAAAGCTCTAATTCTCTTGAGTTTCTATTTTTCTCCCAAGGTTTCCCAAGTTAAAACTGGGTCTTTAAGATTAACTCAGACTCTTGTTAATAAAATGTCATTGTAATTAAAAACAATCATCTTGGGCTATTCTTCTCTCTATAAAGCTTACACTTTGCCCTCCTTGAATCTGGACATAAGAGGACGTTTGTATGAATGTGTTTGGCTAGAGACATATTTGGTCCAACTGCTGTCCTTGGGACCTCTATCAATCTTCCCAATGTCTAGGTTTGCTCTGGTCTCTTCTCTTTGTGTCAGGGTCTGGTATCCACTGAAGGTTGCCTGGCCCTGCCTGCTTTTTGTGTGTGGCTTGTTGTCACATGCCAGAGACCCCTGTCAAGAGGTCCATGTTTGCAGCCACTACATTCCAATCCCAGATCTTTCTAATCCACCAGTTCTCTTCAAGTATTCCACAGCTCCAAAGTCCAGGATATCTTGGCTTATTTTTCTGCAACATGTTGGTACCTGCAAACTATAAGGGGTTGCTCTCCAGCCCAACAACCTAGACACCTCCTGTAGCCCTTAACCTCTCTATACCTCAGAATGCCATGTAGATATAGACTTTGCTAAGGGCAATAGACCTCTGTCCCAGTGTTAAGATTTTCATCTCTTTCCTCTCCTCCCATCCACTAAAATTAAATTTTGTGGAGGCTTTACTTTTGGAAGGCGACAACATTCAGTAATAATCCTCAAATATATTTTACTATTGTCTGCTGAACATATCTTTGATATCTGATCTGAGTAAAAATGGATTTTGAGAATTTAGAAAAAAATCTTTTTCTCAACTTGGCTTAGATTTAAAATTATTGTGATTACTAGGATTCCAAAAATGTTAGATTCTTGATTCAAAAATTATCAGTAAACCGGGCTTCCCTGGTGGCGCACTGGTCGAGAGTTCATCTGCCAATGCAGGGGACACGCGTTCGTGCCCTAGTCCGGGGAAAAAAAAAATTATCAGTAACCATTTTATTCTAAGCCATATTTTTCTCCCCCTGAAGGAATGGAGGCCCTTTGTTTAAGAGTTAGAAATTCTCAGAAGCACATGATTGAAAAGAAATGAATATATGAGAAAAGGTTTTAAATGTACACCATTTTGGGGTTTTGACCTATTTATTCATTTGAGAAGTTGGACTCTGGAGATAGACTACCTAAATTTGGGTTTAAATTCTGGTTCTTCTATTTACTACCTGTGTGATCAAGAGCATTACTTATCTTCTTTGTGCTTCCCTTTCTCTGTGTGTGTGATAAGGATAATAATATTATCTGTGTGATTACAGAAGGATGTTAGTAAATGAGCTAATGTTTGTAAATTTCTTAGAATAATTCCTAAAATAGTATAAGCTCTATGTAGGTGTTTAATAATAATGATAATGCCAACAAGCAAATAAAATAAACTGGAATCTGCAATTATCATGAATAGAAAATTTACTTATAAAAAAATGCACAGAGAACATTTCATTGACAGGAAGAAAATAACCGAAATAACACATAAAAAGCTGAAGTTTCAGCCTAAGGGACTTTAAGAGAAATTGGATATGTTCTCTTTGCAAAAGTAAAGACATGAACATAAAAAAATAAAAAAAAAATAAATAAAAATTCAACTGACTAACAACTATACGTCACTTCTGTTCTAGGCATTGCATTACCACTGTAGACAAGTTTTAGCTCTATACAGCATAAATTCTTAATAAGACAGTGATTAAACAAGTAAAAGTTAAAATAATAAATTAAAATGATACATACTTAAAAAAATAAATTACAGTGGCTGAAGGGAGAGGTAAGAGTTTAGATTCAGTCTTCTAGGGGCCACCTCTGATGAGGGGCCTCTTAAGCAGAGACCTGAATGGTGGGAAGAAATCAGTCTGAAGAGGATGTGAGAACAAGGATGACAAGGGTACATCAAGGGCAGAGAAAAAATGAGATCTTTGTTTCCAGGAAACACAAAGGGTACTGTGGTGTGAAGCCTTGGGGGTTTAAGCAGAAGAGTGACACATTCTGTTGTATGTTTTTAAGAAGAATAATCTGATTGCTATGAAATGAATAAATTGCAGGGGCCTAGTATGAGAGCAGGGATGCCACTTAGAAGGCAATAGTTATAGTTCAGATGAGTGATGGTTTCAGGTGGGACAAATTCCACAGTGGTGGTTATGGGGAAAAAATGCCCCCACACTAGGAATTCTGAAATATGGCTTGTAATATTTGCTGAGGATCTGAACACAGGAAAAAATGAGTCTTGCCAGCGAGGAATTGGGCATCTACTACACATCTCTCAATAATGCATCATTTTTACAGCTTCCTTTCATACATGGGCAGAACCCCAACTTTCAGTCTTTCCCAGAGTTGCTCTGGGGTTCACAGAAAATAGACTTTAAAAGCTTATTTGAGGGCTTCCCTGGTGGCGCAGTGGTTGGGAGTCCGCCTGCCGATGCAGGGGACGGGGGTTCGTGCCCCAGTCCGGGAGGATGCCGCATGCCGCGGAGCGACTGGGCCGGTGAGCTGTGGCCGCTGGGCCTGCGCGTCGGGAGCCTGTGCTCGGCGGCGGGAGAGGCCACAGCAGTGAGGGGCCCTCGTGCCACAAAAAAAAAAAAAAAAAAGCCTATTTGAAAAGCAAACTAAGATATGCACTTGAAAAGAGGTCAAATATACATTTGAAAATCACAATATTATCTCAAAATAACACAGAGAGTGATATTGAAGATCTGCAAAAGCATAGTGATTAATTCTAAGGGGGTAAAATATTGAGCATGTGTTTTATACATTGGGTGGAAGAAAATCAATCAATTATCATTAACATAAGCCTTTATTTGAAAATACCAAGCATGAGAAGGCTCCAAAGGAACATTCTAACTTGGGGCAGGAGGGTTTAATGGTTTCAGGAGGGTTAGCAGGCAGGGTGAGTGGCAGTTTGGCTGGTTTCAGGAAGAGTTGGTCAAGGGTGATTCTTGAGAAGGAATTATATGTGTAGGTCACCAGCCATTGTTTATGCAGCATGAATTTTGTCAAGAGGAGTAGGAGGTAGCAGTTAAGAGCTATGGTCTTGTAAAAGTGGTGATGGGGTCTTCCCTGGTGGAGCAGTGGTTGAGAGTCCGCCTGCCAATGCAGGGGACACGGGTTCGTGCCCCAGTCCGGGAAGATCCCACATGCCGCGGAGCGGCTGGACCCGTGAGCCATGGCCGCTGAGCCTGCGCGTCCGGAGCCTGTGCTCCGCAACGGGAGAGGCCACAGCAGCGAGAGGCCCGCGTACCGCCAAAAAAAAAAAAAAAAAAAAGAGGTGGTGGGAGAAACAGTTGCCAGGACAAAGGCACATGAAGCACTGTGGAAAATTCTCAATCCTTCAGTGTCTCTCAAATTGAGTCTTAATTTTTCATGGCATCGATTGTACAGGAGGGGCTGATTTTTAAGTTAGTGGAGATGGAGAGAAGTGGCTATGAGGGTAAAGTAAAGAGAGAGTTCAGGGATGATGCCATATTTTCAGGCTATTCATTGATTCTAATCTTTCCTTTTGCTCTCAAAGAATTATTAATGATAATTGATTTTATCATGCAGAGAAAGGGAATGTTTGATCCACAATGATACTCCCCACCCACTGACCCCCCCATTACTTACACACACTTGGTTTAGGAATGTTGTACTGCATTCTGATAAGGTTGTCTTATTGAGGCAACACATTCATGGGAGTAAGGACCCTGGCTTTCCAGTTACACTAATCATTTTGGATCCCCTGCCAATTATTCAAGGGAAAAGTGTGATCCAAAAATAGAAAAAAAAATGAACTTCATAGGGTAATCTGAAGACAGGATGGTGAAGAACTGTCTTCTCTCTCTAACCTCAAGTCTTTGAATGTAAATTTCAAGGAGGGCAGGTATAGGTTTCTCTGAAGCTGCTGCTCAGGTGACACCTGCCACAGCCCAGCTGGTCAATACTTTGATTGGTCTGGGCTTATAGCCTCTGAGAGCAAGAGAGGATAGCATTTATTAGTTATCTTGAATATACTGTGCATATATTCTTTTTGTTAACCCTTGGGCTAAGGAAGAGTATTTTGTTTCTGTGGCTTAATTTTTGATGTTGTTGTTTAAATGTCTTTAAACTGTTCCCTTCTGAGGTTATGAGGCAGTAGATGACCTCTCTTAGAACAAAGTATTAAAAAAGGAGATAGTGACTGCATTCTCAAGGACAAAGGGATTCCAGGGAATGAGAGTCAGGGGGTTCCCATGTAAAACTTCCCTCCACTGCCACCATGGAGGGGCACAGGTTAACTTGAGGAATGAAAGAAATGGAAGTTTCCTGAGACAGAGAACAGAGCCCAAATAATGGCTTGGAAAAAAAAATGAGAAGAAGATGAAAAAATAGCCATAGTAATCTCAGTTATTCTATTACTCTTAAAATCTGCAAGTTTCCAGGACAACTCAAGATATGCACCTCTCTTTTGCTCCGTGTCCCACGAACTATACAATTATGGGACAGTAAAATGATGCCTCCCACCTCCTTTCATTTAGGGCAATCCAATACTGCAAATTTGCAGTCTGCTGTCCCTGAGGACAATTAACAATATTGAGTTATAGGTTGCTTCAGTGATCCCTTCATCCCTTACATGTCATAGATACCGCCACCAAGGTCGAGAGCATAGCCATGCTCGACCCTCCTACCAGCAGGTCTGCAAACTAAACCTGTCACGTTCTCTCCCAAGCTATCAGTTATTATAGCTCTTGGAATTTGAAATGTCAGCATCCTGTGATGGAAAAGACCATACAATTACTAACACTTTACTTCTCCCAGAAATCCTTTAAAGCTAAGAAGACAGACTGTATGCTGAGTCCAAAGGACTCTCTTGTGCCTCAGCTGCCCCACAGGCTCATTCACAGTTTGATTTAGGGTCATGCTTTCCATCTATGGACAGTCTCCATCTCAGATACTGTCTGAGACTTTTGTCAATTCATCAAGTTAAATGAGGCTCAGAATCCAAAAAAAAAAAAATTGTAGCCTATATTTTTCAGTCTACCTTCAGTTATGTGTAAAGAATGATCTACTGTACAGTTTTCTGGCCAAAAGAAGCTATTATCATCTTCCATTTAGTACTTTCCATAGTATATAGAACTGTCACACTGCCCTTGTACACTTTTAAACTGTAACAACTTAACTTTAAGGTACAATAGAAACCATCTGAAAATGGCATTTTGAAGCAGTTTTATAAAAGTTTGGAATCTATATAATATAATTGTTCAAAATGCTTTCTATTTGAGGTCCTGAGACAAATGAAGAATGGATACAGCTACGGGAACTCTAAATGGTGTGCTGTGAAAGAGAAAATTAAATTCATTATAAGCTGGTGGAGAAAAATCACTGTGCCAGATATATGCAGATTATTTGTACTGTATTAACAGCTTAAGTAATTCAAGTTTTAAAGTGGAGGAAAATAGAGAAACTTCAAATGTCCTTATGTTGCTACCAAAACAGGGTAGTTCTGTTTTAGCCCAGATAGGCTAAAAACATGCTGATTTTATAAAATTGAGAGAAACTTCATGTATCTCACATTATTATTTGCAGACTCCTCACCAGCTACTTTGTTTCCTTTTGTGTTTTCTTTCTTGGAGTTAAGCACTTTTTATGGTCCTAAGATTGACCCCCAGAGCGCCTTAAGTCACAGTCATCATTACAGTGTACCAGTTGCTCAAGTACATCTTGAGACTCTATCGAGATATTTTCTGAAACTGTTCACTTGAGAATTGTATCTACTTGCAGGATAGGAAATGAAAAGAAACACATGTTAGGGCAAGTGTTACAGTTCTTATACTGTTAAGTAATATGCTTTATGATTGTGATTTAATTACATTGATTTATTGATTCTGCTGCAGTTCTGTCTGAAAGTGTTTTGGATGAGTCATAACCACAAAGGAACTGTACTTCAGGCCTGACTAAAAGAAATTTTAACTTATGCCTAATGTTAAGAAGAAAGGGGAAAAAGAAGAAAAAACTAAGGAAAGTGTAATGGAGAATAGCACCAATGACTCTTGTTTCACATTGGTTCTTTCTCCAAAGGGATGGCTCATTAGAGCAGTGGAGGCCAGACTTCAATTTGTACAAAAATCACCTGGGGTTACTTTTTGGTCATGTGGATTCAACTCTCAGCCTGGAAATTAAAACTTCACGGTTTTGTTTTTATTGCTGTTGTTGTTCTTGTGGTTGTTTTGTGTGTGGTGGCAAGGGAAGTCGTGGAACTGTATGTTTAATCAGCACTCAAGTTGATTCTGATACAGCTAGCAGAGGAACCACACATCAATATTAACCCCATTCATAGATGCCCTGGGAAGACACTGTATGCCAGCTTATGTATGGAGGTCCCTCAATTCTCCAGTGGGACTGATGATATAACCCTTTAAACCTATGTAGGAAATAGTAAGGAATAAACAGAAGGATTTGCATAAGATGTTGGGGGCACGGTGTGTGGAGTGTAGTATATACTTCACAAAATGTTAGTTCCACTTCTTCTGGCTATGTTACCAACCACGTATCCTTAAATGCAACTTCATGGGTTTTCCTTCATAAAACAGGAATTGTATAAATTAGTAGAGTGAGTAGGAAGTGGGAGCAGTGTAATCTGGAGGAAGACTGGTTTGAGCTCTGCTGGATCACATGACATAGCACCTCAATTTGGTAACATCGTTCTAGGGTCCCAAAAGCTTATTTTATCAGTGCTCATGAGTGATGAGGGCTGAGCCAGAGGATTGAGTCATGCTAAGTAAAATATTGAAAACACTAAAGTAAACGAGAGACTGCTAAATCGCCAAACTTACAGTGAAAAATAAAACATTTGCAATGACATGTACTCCAACATATTTACATATTTACAAAAACAAGCTCTGTCACTATTTTCAAACTGCATGGGAACCAAAAAAAAAAAAAAAGTCAGGACTGAGAATTAGAGTACTAATTCACGTCTAGAAACCACAGTCAGACAGATCATAAATATTTAAAGTCCATTTGATTGAGCTTCATAAGTTGATGATTGCTTGGGGAGCATGGGATCAGAATGAGGGAAATTAGGTTAATTAAAATTTTACTGGTTTTGGAATAAGACATTAAGAGAAATCCATCAGAAAAGTCTGGTTCTGAATAAATACACAAAATAACCCAACAATACCTTATCCTATGGTTCTGGCTCCTTCTCCCTTGACCAGGACCAACATTTCCCCCTTGGACTGTATATTTACCAGGCTTGATATGTGCTCTTGATTGCTTTCTGGATATATTAAAATATTGACAAGTTCCTGCAAAGCACCTACAAGAGTGAGTCTCTAAAAAAAGATTGTTTTAGGTGTGACTCTTAGGCCAATACCTCACTTATACAAAAAAATATTTTTTTTCTATAAATACACTTAGTTTTATTTTTACATTTCATCTCAGCAGATTTTCAGGAAAGTTTGTCAATTATTAACATCATTGTACATTTTCTCCTAAAGAATATTACCAGAGGTTTATTCTCTTCAAACCTCAACCCCACGTATTAGTACTTACGAGTTTTACACTTCTCTTTCAGGCAAGAAATCATTTGTATTAGGATTGTGCTTAGGAATTAATACAGCTTTATAGTCATCCTTGTTTTTCCTCTATTAATTTTTAGTGATACATGTGCAAAATTTTATTATCATTAAGAGTTGGCTTCTCCCCACAATTCTTCAAAGAAGTAACTCTTCATATTTTTTTACTCTGAAATATTCTTCCTCTGTTTTGGTAAGCTGCAAAAGGGACATTTTACAGGACAGTAGGCAAAGTTATAGAAGTTGGTACAGCTTTCATTAGCAGGACACTAGGAATCTCATGATTACTGTTATTTCTTTCTTAATTTTAATTTTATTAATTTTAAAATTTCATTTGATTGACATATAATTGACAAATAAAAGTATAAAATATTTAAAGTGGTGATTTCATTTATGTATACATTGTAAAAGGATTCCCACTATCTACTTACTTAACACATCTGTCATCTGACATATTTATCTATCTATCTATCTATATTTTTTGTCTGATTGTGTGGGGGATAAGATAGAATTCTTATACTGAGCAAAGCTCAGCTCTTGAGCTGCATTCTGTTGGGAACAATGAGGAATGAATTGAAGGGCATATAATATGCAATTGACCAGAAGACATTAAGTCAACTTCTAGTAAAGTAGCAATGTTCACATATGATCTCTCTCACGTATTCTCACCTAGTTGTGAAATTCCCATGCCCAAGCATATGGCTTTTCCTCTACCTCACACTTCCCTAAGACTATTTATAGTGAACTAATTATGATCTGAGTTTGGCAGCATATTGTTAGTTATATAACTCATTAATCAATTCAATTTCATATGAGAATAGTTCAAAACTACATGTATACAATACAATCTATATACTATTAATGGAGCTTTGTATGATGATGCCAGTCAAGATGGCTCTTCTCTTGCTCTCTGTATATCCCCTTTTCGACCAGTGCCTGCTTCACCTATACCCTATGCACGTGACACACGGCGACCTTCCTATGTACTTGCCCCAGGCTCCAGTTAGTGATTGCTCTTATCAAAGGGGCAGTGAGGGGCATGCCACTCTTCTTGTTTCCCTAGTAACTAATGAGCCCACCTGATGTCAATTCCCCTATAACTGGAATTGAGTGGTTAATAATTCCAGTTATAGGAATTATGTAATTTCCCCTCCCCCAACACCCCTGGGAGTGAAGACTGACACCATGTCCTTCCACCATGCGCTGCACACAGTGAGGTGTCTCTCCAGTACCTTGCTTCAGACGTGTAAGCTCCCCCATGCATTAAACCACTGATGTCTCTGTTGCTGAGTCTGGGCTCTTTCTTCAATCTTGAAGCTGGGCAAGTGCAGGGCTTGTACGCCTGGGGGGTGCAGCCCAACAGAGCTCTTCTTGGAAATGAAAACAAAGCACAATAATCTTACAAACGAGCATAATTATAGCCTAGAAGATAAATAAGATTAATGGTTTCTAGTGCCTTCCTTGCAGTCCCATAGCATTTTTTTCTCTTTATGGAGCTAGGAAACCACTGGGTTCTGCCAAGAAATGTCCCATCTTCTTCTTAGGTCTGCTGCACCGCAGTTCCTCCAAGTTCTTTTAGTACTCCCCAAATCTTTATAGAAATTTCTACACCAGCACCAGTTACCAGTCTCCATGTTCAAATACAGCCCAGACCTTAGAACATAGCAAGCATTTCCTTATTTTTTTCCTTTATAGGACTCAGAATTCTCTCACAGTAACCCTCACAGGTTTAAGCCTTGACAGCTGGTACTGTCCTTCTCCAGCTAGTAACTATCTAAGAATATTTATTTGACACTTCATGATTTTTCCTCAGCTAAGGGTATAGGCTGAAGTTCCTCTGCACTTAAGACCCTAGCCAGCACATATTAAGCCCTAAATAGGTATGTACTGAATAAGTGAATGAATCCTACTCAATGTCTTTGTTTTATTGAGGTATAGTTAATGTACAACATTGTATAAGTTTCAGGTGTTTAAGACAGTGATTCACAATTTTAAAGGTTATATTCCACTTATTAAATTTTGGCTATATTCCCTGTGTTGTACAGTATATCTTTATAGTTTATTTACTTAATACATAGTAGTTTGTACCTCTTAATCTCTTATCCTTCTCTTGTGCCTCCTCCAACTGGTAACCACTAGTTTGTTCTCTGTATCTGTGAGTCTGTTTCTTTTTTGTTGTATTCACTAGTTTGTTTTATTTTTCAGATTCCACATATAAGTGATATCATACAGTACTTATCTTTCTGTCTGACTTATTCCCCTAAGTATAATACCCTCCAAATACATTCATATTCTTGCAAATGGTAATTTTTTCTTTCTTTTTTGTGGTTGAGTAGTATTCTATTGATATCGTATATATATCACATCTTCTTTATTCATCTCTTGATGGACATTTAGATTGCTTCCATATCTTGGCAATTATAAATGATGCTGCTGTGAACATTGGGGTGAAGTATCTGTTTGAATCATTGTTTTCTTTTTTCTGTATATATACCCAAGAGTAGAATTGCTGGGTCATACAGGAGTTCTATTTTTATTTTATTTTTTTTAAGGAACCTACTGTTTTCCATAGTGGCTTCACCAATTTACATTCCCACCAACAGTGAACAAAGGTTCCCTTTTCTCCACATCCTCTCCAACATTTGTTGTTTGTGGTCATTTGATGATAGCCATTCTGACAGGTATGAAGTGATAGTTCATTGTGGTTTTAATTGGCATTTTTCTGATGATTAATGATGGTGAGCATCTTTCCATGTGTCTGTTGGCCATCTGTATGTCTTCTTTGGAAAATGTCTATTTAGGTCTTCTGTCTATTTTTAATTGGGTTTTT
The DNA here is from genome assembly GCF_964374135.1 of Grampus griseus. NCBI lineage: Eukaryota > Metazoa > Chordata > Mammalia > Artiodactyla > Delphinidae > Grampus > Grampus griseus. The sequence goes on along the minus strand of NC_139009.1, from coordinate 65,782,176 downwards.
TTTTTTTTAAAGTTGAGTTGTATGAGCTGTTTTTATATTTTGCATATTAACCCCTTATCAGTCAAATTATTTGCGAATACTTTCTCCCATTTGGTAAGCTCTCCTTTTGTTTTGTCAAAAGTTTCCTTTACTGTGCAAAAGCTTTTAATTAGGTCCCATTTGTTTATTTTTGCTTTTATTTCATTTGCCTAAGGAGACAGATCCAAACAACTATTGCTATGATTTAGGTCAAAGAGTGTTCTGCCTATGTTTTCTCCTAGGAGTTTTATGGTTTCCAGTGTTACATTTAGGTCTTTAATCCATTTTATGTTTTTTTTTGTATATTGTGTTAGAGAATATTCTAATCTCATTCTTTTATATGTAGTTGTCCAGTTCTCTCAGCACCACTTATTGAAGAGACTGTCTTTTCTCCATTGTATATTTTTGCCCCTTTATCATAGATTAATTTATCATAAGTGCCTGGGTTTATTTCTGGGCTCTCTATTCTGTTTCATTGTTCTGTCTATTTTGATGCCAATACCATACTACTTTGATTACTGTATCTTTGTAGGATAGTCTGAAGTCAGGAAAGGTGATTTCTCCAGCTCTGTTTGTCTTTCTCAAGTTTGTTTTGTCTATTCTGGGTCTTTTGTGTTTCTGTACAAATTTTAAAATTATTTGCTTTAGTTCTGTGAAAATACCCTTGGTACTTTGATAGGAATTGTATTGAATCTGTAGACTGCCTTGAGTAGTATAGTCATTGTATCACTGTCTTTTTATACACACTAAACTATCAAAATCTAAGGTTACTTACAACATCTGTCTTCCTCCTGAACTAGACAGTGGCCTCTTTACACTTTACTCTCTAGGTTTCCCCATCCACATTCTGTTACTGTTATTTAAATATATATATATATATATATATATATATATGTTATTTTTTTTAATGTTGTAAGTCTCTTTTGTTTCTAATATCATAGTCCTCCTTCTGGGTTCACATGAGCATTTGTTTATGAAAAATAATTTTAGTATTTGCAATCTGATGTTTTGCCTTAAAGCACACTTTTAAGTGATAGTTAAGTGTTGATAGTTGAGTGTAGAATTCAAAATTCGGTGTGATTTTCTCTCAGACCTTTGAAAATAATACTCCGTGGTCTTTTTTTTACTACTGAAAGAATTGTATCAGTAATTTTAATTCCTGTGTAAACATTCTGATTTTTCTTTCTAATAGTTTATAAGAATTATTTTTAATCCTTTTTGTTTGGTAATTTCACAATGTGTTTAAGTGTGTGATTATTTTTATTTATTCTGATCAATATTCTTTGGCTTTATATCTGATGATTCATCTCTTTCATTGATTCAGAAAATGACTCTGTTATTATTTCTTTAAACATTACCTTACCATTTTCTCTTTTTTCATCTTTTGAAACTTCTCTTACTTATATGTTGACAAATCTAAAACTACATTCCATATTTCTTAATTTTTTTCTACATTCCACTTTGGCCATTTTCTCACTATTGTGTTACAGTCTGATAATTATTTCTACTGCAATTGTAATTATTTCCCATCCAAAATGTATTACATCTTTTTCCTTTATTGATAATATTTTTAATTTCCAGGATTTCTATTTGGTATTTCTAAATCTCAATTCATTCCTGATTCATATCCACCTATTTATTTTCATAATTTTCTATGATGACTTCTGAATGCTATTCCTTCCTTTATCCCTCCAAATAGATTAAGGAAATTCATTTTATAGTCATTTTCCAAAGATTGCTACATTATCTGCATGCTCTTACAAGTTAATTCTCCCATTTGTTGAGCTATCTGGCTATTTTTAAAGTTTTTAGTTTTTTTGTGTGTTTTAGACCTTGGTATGTCAACTCATCTTGAATAAATATTTGTGTAAATGTGTGCACAAGATTTATTTTTTTTAATTCCTATGCTCATATATCTATGACTAGTGGTTTCCACCCTGAAAAATGAGATCTTACATTTAAAATCACTTCTTAAATTGGAGTTTCAGAGCTCTCATCCTGCAGGGATATCATGGTTCTAACTCCTGAATCTAGATGACTTAGCTTTCCTAGAACAGCCCCAGGCAGTAAATTGTGGCCTTTCTACATTTACTTTTGTGAATGTTTTAAGATTTCAACATGGCTCTTGCCCACTGCCACACACAAAATAGAAATTGGGGAAGGGCAAGTTCAAAAGCCCAGGAAGTATCCACCAAGTCATTTCCCCAAGCCACACAAGCCATGGCCACAGCTCAGCAGACTCTCCTCAGTGGTCTGATTTCTGAAACAAGACTTCAGTGCAAATTTATGCACACACACAAAACATAGCCCCCAGCCTTGGGTCAAATTAGCTCTCTGCTGTCCAGAAATGCTTAAAGGGGGGAGCTATTTTCTTCCAGTGTTGTATCCATAAGACCATATTCACTTGGCTCTTGGAAAGGGGTGGATGATGCATACACACTGACATTCACAACACACTGCTTGGAAGAGGTAGGAGCCACAGGGAACACAGCAGGTCCATACTGGAAGGTGTTGCGGAAGCCCAGAATCCCTGTGTAGTATGGCCAGCTGATGTAAATGTAGCTAGGAGGTAGCCCAGATTCAGGAATGTCTGCTGCGTGGTGTGGTGAGTCTGTGTCTGGTGCTGTTGGAGTTGGGCCAAGGTTGTGGCTGGGGCCGGGGAGGAGGCATCCCCATGTCCAAACTTTGTGAGGTCACCAGAATAAGTGTTGCTGGCCAGGTTACCATCCCTCCCAGTCAGCAGAGTGGTGGGCATGGGAAATGGGATGCTGTAGTAATCCAATGGAAATCTTGCCTGAAGCATCTGCAAGTCATCATGACCATATACTTGTGGTCGGTAGGCATGTAACAACAGCCTTGGAGCCATAATATATGGATTAGGCAACAATGGTGTGACCCCAGGAGGGAGGTTGGGAGGAGCTCTAGTACTCTGATAGGGTCAATCCCCCAAGTGACTCCAACAGCTTTTGATCTAGGAACTTCATAGAACAGCAGGCCAGGCTTCATTTATTGTTGTGGATTTTAGTTACTCGGTTGTTTCATAGGGATGTCTGTGTGGTGTAAAAATACTTTAACAATCATTGTTTGAATCAGGGTGGGCAGGATTCCAGTTCAAGTCACAGCAATATCTTGACCAGAATTCACAGATAAACATCCTGTATTCACATTACTTTTGAACATAAATTCAATGACCAAAAAAAAAAAGATAAATTAAATATATTGCTTTTGAATATGCTGTCTTTCAAAGTTGTGTAAACTTAACTCACAAGAAACATTAAAACAAGGAATTAACTAGATAGCTCTTGCAATTCAAAACATTTTTTACCTGTTTTCTGTCTCTTTTATGCATTTTCTGAACTTTACTTCCATAAGTTCAGTTTTTCAGGTCATATTTCTCCTTACAATGCTAAGTCTTATAATAAGGGGATTAGGTGACTTGTCAGTTATCAGATTCAACTCTGAAGTCCACCCTTGCACTTTTCTCTTCATTTAGATCAAAATGTCAGCAGAGGGTTTGAGCAAAAATTTCCTTTTCCTAGTTAGGTAGGGTAATCATTTAACTTGGGTAGAATGCAATATATTAGAGTTTCTGAACTTTTTGTGAATAGAATTTCTTGTGTATTGTTATTGATGATATGGGTAAATCAATTTTACATATTCAACAACTAGTAGCAGATTATGTAATGTTTTTAGTCAATTTCCCTTTACTCTAAGTGTTGTGCTCATATAATAATGAATTATATTTTTAGTGTATCAATTATAAATTATTTAAATATTTTTTAAACTTTGATGTTCCTTGGGAAATTGATGTTTCATAATATCTTTTGGAGTTAACCTGTGTCAAGAATTGTGCAGCATCTGAAATTTTACCCTATTCATGCACAAATATGTTAACCTCCACAATTTCAAGAATGTTGACACAAGTGATGAAGCTCCTTGGTCAGAAACAAAGGACTTCATTACTCATGGCAACAGCATTAGCCAGAGCTTCATATAGGTTTTCATCAGTTCCCAATGCCCCCCAGATCCTGTTGAGAAAATGCAAAGGGCCTATTATGGATGCTTTCACATGAAACTGGTTATGTTACAAGACAGGAACACTGAATTTGGGGGATTCACCATATTTATAGAAAGTAGAAACATGCCAGTTCTTTGTCTGGGCAGGGACAAAAGGGGAAGGGAGAGTATTAGAAAGTGGGGAAGAGGTGTCACCTAATCCATGGAGGTTGCCCTGCAAACATAACCCTGAGAAATGGCCCTGATAAGGAGTGATTAGGGCAAAACATTCTTGGTCTACCCAGTAAGAACTTGCTGGGAAGTTCAGGGTTCCTAGAGTATTGCCCCTCCCCAAACCAAATAAGGAAGTGCTGTTGTATAGCCCTTGTTAATTATTTAAAGACTAATACTACTAACAATAAGGAATAGCTAATAGTTACTAACTATTGTGCTAGGTTCTTTAGCTACCATCATCTCAATTAGCTTGTATCATTTCCCCTCTTGTACTTTTAATCACTTCATGTTTGAAATAAGAAAACCAAGTCTTAAATATTTTAAGTTACTTGCCAAAGGCCAGTATATACAGAAAACAAAAAGGAAGATTAGAGATATCTTAGGAATGATTTTTAAAAAGTAATGATTAAACAACTATATTAATAATAAATAATAATAATAACTTTTTATATGCCTGATATAGATTTTAAAATCTAATCTCCACAATAACAAGCTGAGGTTTATTATTCTCACTTTCTAGCTCAGGATTCTGAGACTTAGTTAAGTAAGTTGGCCTGGCAAAGAGTAATTGCAAGGACAAGAAGAAGGATAGCTCCAGAATGTGTATTCTTAATCCATTTATTATATTGTATCTCAAAATGACTATAGCTTCTTATTAATGAATGTATCATTTTTTCTTACTACACCCAACCCATGCAGCCTTTGCTAATTCCTTGAATACTAATTGGGGAAGCACTGAAATTGTTGGAGAAAAAAGGTTTTGATAATATGCATAAAGTGGGGGTTAAGAACAAAAGACACAACCCATTTGCTTTCATAACAATTGATAATGGCTAAACTACTTTCTAATTAGGTATGCCTGAGAGATCATTTGTTTTGCTAAACAATATGTCAGGATATATTTTACCAATTTAAGACTAGTAGCTGATTTTTAAAGTTTTTTTTAAGGGCAGTTTCAGATTCACAGCAAAATTAAGAGGAGGTACAGAGATGTTTTGTATAACCTATGCCCTCACACATACATAGCTTATCCCATTTACCAACATTGCCAACCAGAGTGGTTCATTTCTTACAACTGATGAACCTATATTGACATATCATAATCACTTCAAGTTCATAGTTTACATTAGGATTCAGTCATTGTTGTACATTCTGTGGATTTGAACAAATATATAATGACTTGTATTTAACATTACAGTATACAGAGTATTATCACTGCCCTAAAAATTCTCTGTGCTCTTCCTATTCCTCACTCCCTACCCCAAACCCTGGCAACCACTGATCTTATTACTATCTTCATAGTTTTGCCTTTACTAGAATGTCTTATTGTTGGAGTAATATAGAATATTACCTCATAAGTTGGCTTATTTCACTTAGTAATATGCATTTAAATTTCCTCCATGTCTTTTCATGGTTTTATAGCTCATTTCTTTTTAGCACTGAATAAAATTCCATTGGCTGGGTGTACCACCAAATGGTACACCCAGACAATGGAATGTATTCTATACATTCATTTACTGAAGGACATCTTGGTTGTTTCCAAGTGTTGGCAATTTTGAATTAAGTTGATATAAACATTCACGTGCAGGTTTTGGTGTGGATGTAAGTTTTCAACTCCTTTGGGTAAATACCAGAAAGCATGATTGATAGATAATGTAGTATGAATATGTTTAGTTTTTTTTAAGGAACTGTTGAAGTGTCTTCCAAAGTGGCTATGCCAATTTGTTTCTGCACCAGCAGTATATGAGAGTTCTTGTTGCTCAACATCTTCACCAGTATTTGGTCTTGTCAGTGTTCTGGATTTTGGCCATTCTAATAGGTTTATAGTGGAGTCTAATTGATGTTTTATTTTACCTTTCCCTGATAATATATGATGTGGAACATATTTTCATATGCTTATTTTCCAGTTGTATATCTTCTTTGGTAAGATGTTTGTTGAGGTCTTTGACCCATTTTGAAACTAGATGGTTTGTTTTCTTATTGCTGAGCTTTAAGTGTTCTTTGTATGTTTTGGATAAGAGTTCTTTATCAGATGTGTTTTTTTGCAAATATTTTGTTATATCCTGTGGCCTTCTCATTCTTTTGACAAGCTGAATTGTTTTTCATTTTGTTTTTTTTTCCAGAAAGAAATTTGAAGTTTTCTGGTGGTAATTTTGGTAGGTAAATGATAGTTGCTGGCAAGATTTGATACTTCGGAGTGGGGGATGGTGAAGGGAGGACTGGTAGGAAGTACCAGCTGTGGAGCTAAGGAGAAGGCTTGGAGAATAGAAATAGCTAATGAGGATTTTTAACATTATATCACTATAGCATGAGCAATGTAATCATTAAATTTATGTCTTCTTCAAAACACTTAGCAGAAAAAAAATTTTTTGATGAATTTGAAGAGGTGGCTGTTGAAACACATGATTTCATTTGTCACAGGATAGAGTCAGTTGATATCTGAGGCACAATAAAAAAATCAAACTCTCATGCAGACTGGATCATTCCATCAGCATAAGTTAATGGAGAATAAACTTCTCTGAATTTACAATTGTGTCAAGGACACTATTTTCATCAACCACCTTGATGCCCTCTGATATTTTTACCATGTTTTAGTAAAAAAATAGATTTTAGTGATATCTTTACCATGTTTTGTTAGATTGTCAACAAAGCTTGGATATGTGAAACATTCATTTTACTCCATTCTTGCCTTGTACTTATAAAAGTTGCTACATAATTATTGGATTCATGTGTTTAAGTTATTTATATAAAAATGGTAGAAGCTGAGAAGAAGTATTAGGAGAAACAAGTTTTAAAGTTTGATTGTAGACTAGAAAATATAAGAAAACTAATGATAGGAATCATGGAGGCAAATGAAAGTTGGCAAAAGGAAAAAGGAACAAAACGTAGAGTACTAAGACAAAAATCTAACTAAGAGTGGCTTAATAATCTCAAAATACGTTTTATCACACACAATACTAGTAAAATTTTTTGAGCATTTACCTTATATATTTATCTTTCAAAAATTATATGCATGTATTATTCTACAATATACTGTGTATATAATAAATATATTTTGTAGCAAGCTTTACCAGTGCTCACCAATATTCAACTTCCCTTTTTTTGGAGGAGGTAGTGAGTGTATGTTTTGGCTCTCTTATAGTTAGTGAAGCAGTAACAAGCCCAGGTCACCACAGTAAAGGAAGCCATGTGTTCACATTGGTTCATCTATGAGATGAGAGAGACTCTGGGGCTTCCCTGGTGGCGCAGTGGTTGAGAGTCCGCTTCCCAATGCAGGGGACACAGGTTGGTGCCCCGGTCTGGGAAGACCCCACATGCCACGGAGCAGCTGGGCCCATGAGCCATGGCCGCTGAGCCTGTGCGTCCGGAGCCTGTGCTCCGCAAGAGACTCTGGCTGAGTAATATTCCATTAGGTTGCTTCCATGTCCTGGCTATTATGAATAGTGCTGCAATGAACACTGGGGTTCATGTATTGAATGAAGTAAGTCAGGCAGAGAAAGACAAATATCATATGATACCACTTATATGTGGGGTCTAAAAAAAATGGTACAAATGAACTTATTTACAAAACAGAAATAGAATCACAGATGTAAAAAACAAACTTATGGATACCAAGGTGGGGAAGGATGTAGGGATAAATTGGGACATTGGGATTGACATACACACACTACTATATATAAAATAGATAACTAATAAGAACCTACTGTAAAGCATACGGAACTCTACTCTATACTCTGTAATGACCTATATGTGAAAAAAATCTAAAAAAGAGTGGATATATGTATACGTATAACTGATTCACTTTGCTGTACAGCAAAAACTAACACAACCTTGTACATCACCTATACTCCAATAAAATTAATTTACAAAAAGGAATAGCAAGAGATCACATAAAAAATAGAGACTCTGTCATCCTGGGTCTCCTAGTAACTGTATAACAAAGACTTCAGCAAGCCTATTCTGAACATTGAGAGAGACAAATATATTTTGTGGTGTTAAGCTGTTGAGATTTTGGAGTTATTACCATATTGTGACTTAGAAAACCTAAAAACTATGAATACAAAAATAATTTATAGAAACTCATATTTTCTTTCAGGACCCCATTGCATAATTCTAAACATTCTCTGAGATGTATTGGCTCTCCTTTGAAAACCATTGCTTTAGAAATCACCTGATGAAACCAAGAGACTAAACTGACATGCAGGTCAATAGTGAAACTTCTTTTGAGTTCAAACTGTTAAAGAGTAAATGTATATCACATTACTTAGTACTGAAAAGTTTCTATGCTGTTACCAGGTGAAGTGTGGGTACTTGCTTCACATGTAAAAAGCTCTAGCATTCTGACTTCAACCAAATGTTACTCATCCTTTGGTAATAAAAATAAACATCACTTCTTAATAGCAGGAACATGTAACGATTAATAATGAATAATATATTTAAATATTCTTACATAGAATATTCTTATGTAGAATATTCTTACATAATATTCTTACATAGAATTTATAGGCATGTAAGAATATTATGTAATATTATGTAAGGATGACCACATAAATAAAATCAGATTCATTGTTACTAACCCATATCACTCTTCCCAAATATAATTTGATATTTTTCTATTGCTTTGTGCAGAACCAACAAAGGAAAACTTTATTGGAGTAGTTTCTTTCCACCAGTGGATATTGACTTTCAGATAAATATGACATCAAGATAGTTCATTCAATCTAGTTTTTAAAATTTTCTCTTGTGATTACCTTAAAAATTGAGGATGAGGCAGTGTATTTTTCATGTTTATTATGGTAGTATATGATAAAAACCAAAATCAAATTAGCTAAAGCAAAAGAAGAAATACATTGGCCTATGTAACTGCAAAGTCCAAGGACTAAAACTTGCACCAGACATGGCTCAATCCAGGAGAGCAAAAAATATAAATTTTTTTTCCCTCCACCTCTTGGCTCAGATTTTGTCTATTGATATCATTCTCAAACAAATTATTATATGTGCTAGAATAACTGTGTCGGGTTATTCTGGGCTTCCATTGTCTTCAACTCCTGAGATTTTAGTAGCAAGAGATAACTTATATATTACTACCTACCAAAAATATTCAGATTGGCCACACTGGACTACATGCTTACTCTCAGGAACTAGGAACTAGAAGCACAAATGAATGATTGTGGTTTTGTTTTTGTTTTGTAGAAAGGGGGAAACTTTCAAAAGGAAAACACATGAGTAACCCAGAAATGGGTAGAATCTTCCATATGTAGGGAAGACCTCGATCTAGGTTTTGCAGTCTATGTGCTCAGCAAACCTTCAAAAGGAGTTTATCTACTAAATTTCTTGTTAAAGTCTATGAGAATCTCCTGTAGCCCAATCCATTTATTAATTGATACCAGAAGAGAGGATACTTGTGCTTAGCTTTCCAAAGAGCAGATTTTTAAATGTACACTTTACAAGTTCAAGTAAAACAATGAAAATTCAAATCAATATGCAGAACAGACATCTTAGAACATGCGGCACTGCTAAAATGCAAAGGACCAGAGTCCAATGAAAATCTAAGGTTAACATCATTTAAAATATAGCTAGCTTAATCAGTCATATTTCTGGATGATAAAGCAGTTGATAAAATTTAAAGTTACAATGTGAATAGAGGGTCAAAGGATTTCACTCCCTATTAGATCCAGCCAAGTGAAAGATTATGATTTGAGACCTTAGAGGTTCAGAGGGTGAATTATTTGTTTTCCCTCTTTGAAACCTCTCAGAAAGTATGTGAGTGGGGTGAAGTGGGACAGATTAATTCTTTCCTAGGCATTCATTAATGTTTCATATTCTCTTTCAGTAATCTCTTTTACTATTAAAAGTGATGAGCATATGGTATATTGATAAAAACAAGGCATTTGATTTCATCTCCTTTATTTATTTATTTTTTTTCAGACAGCATTGAATCTTTTTATTCCTTGATGGATAATACATTTTCTAGTTTAATGAAAATTTACAAAGTCCAGAGATATTGGTGTCACTAAATTATCAGTGTTTTTGATTTAATGGCATGACCCCTTTTCTCAGTTTTATCTACTAGTAGGAAAGTTGCCCAGGGACAAAACGCTGCTTTATACATTATTCCCAAATAGCACCAAATTGAGTATGGGGCAAATAATAAAAAGGCATTAGTAATAGTGTTATTAGATTTAATTAAATTGATTTGCAAGTATTTTTTTTCTTAACACGTTTATTGGAGTATAACTGCTTTAAAATGTTGCGTTAGTTTCTGCTGTATAACAAAGTGAATCAGCTATATATATATATATATACATATATCCCCATGTCCCCTCCCTCTTGTGTCTCCCTCCCACCCTCATCATCATACCCCTCTACGTGGTCACAAAGCCCTGAGTTGATCTCCCTGTGCTTTGCAGCTCCTTCCCACTAGCTATCTATTCTACATTTGGTAGTGTATATATGTCAATGCTACTCTCTCACTTCGTCCCAGCTTACCCTTCCCCTCCCCATGTCCTCAAGTCCATTCTCTACTGCTGCCTCTTTATTCCTGCCCTGCCACTAGGTTTGTCAGAACCTTTTTTTTTTTTTTTTTTTTTAGATTCCATATATATGTGTTAGCACACGATATTTGTTTTTCTCTTTCTGCCTTACTTCACTCTGTATGACAGACTCTAGGTCCATCCATCTCACTACAAATAACTCAATTTGATTTCCTTTTATGGCTGAGTAATATCCCATTGAATATATGTGCCACACCTTCTTTATCCATTCATGTGTTGATGGACACTTAGGTTGCTTCCATGTCCTGGCTATTGTAAATAGTGCTGCAATTAACATTGTGGTACACGGTTCATTTGAATTATGGTTTTCTCAGGGTATATGTCCAGCAGTGGGATTGCTGGGTCACATGGTAGTTCTATTTTTAGTTTTTTAAGGAACCTCCATACTGTTCTCCAGAGTGGCTGTATCAATTCACATTTCCACCAACAGTGCAAGAGGGTTCCATTTTCTCCACACCCTCTCCAGCATTTATTGTTTGTAGGTTTTTGATGATGGCCATTTTGAATGGTGTGAGGTGATACCTCATTATAGTTTTGATTTGCATTTCTCTAATGATTAGTGATGTTGAGCATCCTTTCATGTGTTTATTGGCAATCTGTATATCTTCTTTGGAGAAATGCCTATTTAGATCTTCTGCCCATTTTTGGATTCAATTGTTTTTTTTTTTGATATTGAGCTGCATGAGCTGCTTCTATATTTTGGAGATTAATCCTTTGTCTGTTGCTTAATTTGCAAATATTTTTTTCCCATTCTGAGGGTTGTCTTTTTGTCTTGTTTATGGGTTCCTTTGCTGTGCCAAAGCTTTTAAGTTTCATTAGATCCTATTTGTTTATTTTTGTTTTTATTTCCATTACTCTAGAAGATGGGTCAAAAAGGATCTTGCTGTGATTTATGTCATAGAGTGTTCTGCCTATTTGCCTCTAAGCATTTTATAGTGTCTGGCCTTACATTTAGGTATTTAATCCATGTGGAGTTTATTTTTGTGTATGGTGTTAGGAAATGTTCTAATGTCATTCTTATACATGTAGCTGTCCAGTTTTCCCAGCACCAATTATTGAAGAGGCTGTCTTTTCTCCATTATATATTATTACCTCCTTTATCAAAGATAAGGTGACCATATGTGCATGAGTTTATCTCTGGGCTTTCTCTTCAGTTCCATTGATCTATATTTCTGGTTTTGTGCCAGTACCATACTGTCTTGATTACTGTAGCTTTGTAGTATTGTCTGAAGTCAGGGAGCCTGATTCTCTCAGCTCCGTTTTTCTTTCTCAAGATTACTTTAGCTATTTGGGGTCTTTTCCATACATTTGTGAAATTTTTTATTCTAGTTCTCTGAAAATTGCCAGTGGTAGCTTGATAGGGATTGCATTGAATCTGTAGATTGCTTTGTGTAGTATAGTCATTTTCACAATATTGATTCTTCCAATCCAAGAACATGGTATATCTCTCCATCTGTTTGCATCGTCTTTAATTTCCATTCTCAGTGTCTTATGATTTTCTGCATACACATCTTTTGTCTCCTTAAGTAGGTTTATTCCTAGGTATTTTATTTTTTTCTCTGCAATGGTAAATGGGAGTGTTTTCTTAATTTCTCTTTCAGGTTTTTCATCATTAGTGTATAGCAATGCAAGAGCTTTCTGTGCATTAATTTTGTATCCTGCTACTTTACCAAGTTCATTGATTAGCTCTAGTAATTTTCTGGTAGCATCTTTAGGATTCTCTATGTATAGTATCATGTCTTTTTTTAAAAGTTTTATTTGTTTTTTCATACAGCAGGTTCTTATTAGTTATCCATTTTATACATATTAGTGTATATATGTCAATCCCAATCTCCCAGTTCATCACACCACCACCCTGCCTCCATGCCACATTCCTCCCTTGGTGTCCATAGGGTTGTTCTCTACATCTGTGTCACAATTTCTGCCCTGCAAACTGGTTCATTTGTACCATTTTTCTAGGTTCCACATATATGTGTTAATATATGATGTTAGTTTTTCTCTTTCTGACTTACTTCACTCTGTATGACAGTCTCTAGATCCATTCACGTCTCTACAAATGACCCAATTTCATTCCTTTTTTTAGCTGACTAATATTCCATTGTATATATGTGCCACACCTTGTTTATCCATTTGTCTGTCAATGGACACTTATGTTCCTTCCATGCCTGGCTATTATAAATAGTGCTGCAATGAATCATCTGCAAATAGTGACAGGTTTATTTCTTTTTTTCTAATTTGGATTCCTTTTATTTATTTTTCTTCTCTGATTGCTCTGGCTAAAACTTCCAAAACTATGTTGAATAATAGTGATGAGATTGGGCAACCTTGTCTTGTTCCTGATGTTAGTGGAAATGCCTTCAATTTTTCAACATTGAGAATGACGTGGCTGTGGGTTTGTCATATATGGCCTTTATTATGTTGAGGAAAGTTCCCTCTATGCCTACTTTTTGGAGGGTTTTTATCATAAGTGGGTATTGAATTTGATCAAAAGTTTTTTCTGCATCTATTGAGATGATCATATAGTTTTTCTCCTTCAATTTGTTAATATGGTGTATCACATTGATTGATTTGCGTACATTGAAGAATCCTTGCATTCCTGGGGTAAGTCCCACGTGATCATGGTTTATGATCCTTTTAATATGCTGTTGGATCCTGTTTGCTAGTATTTTGTTGAGGATATTTGCATCAGAGGATATTTGCATCTATGTTCATCAGTGATATTGGCCTGTAGTTTTCTTTTTTTGTGACCTCTTGTTTCATCTTTGGTATCAGGGTGATGGTGGCCACATAGAATGAGTTTGGGAGTTTTCCTCCCTCTGCTATATTTTGGGAGAGTTTGAGAAGGATAGGTGTTAGCTCTTCTCTAAATGTTTGATAGAATTCGCCTTGAAGCCATCTGGTCCTGGGCTTTTGTTTGTTGGAAGATTTTTAATCAGAGTTTCAATTTCATTACTTGTGATTGGTCTGTTTATATTTTGTATTTCTTCCTGGTTTAGTCTCAGAAGGTTGTGCTTTTCTAAGAATTTGTCCATTTCTTCCAGGTTGTCCATTTTATTGGCATATAGTTCCTTGTAGCAATCTCTCATGATCCTATGTATTTCTGCAGTGTCATTTGTTACTTCTCCTTTTCATTTCTAATTCCGTTGATTTGAGTCTTCTCCCTTTTTTTCTTGATGAGTCTGGCTAATGGTTTATCAATTTTGTTTTTCTTCTCAAAGAAGCAGATTTTAGTTTTATTGACCTTTGCTATCATTTCTTTCATTTCTTTTTCATTTATTTCTGATCTGATCTTTATGATTTCTTTCCTTCTGCTAACGTTAGGTTGTTTTGGTTTACTTTCTCTAATTGCTTTAGGTTTAAGGTTAGGTTGTTTATTTGAGATGATTCTTGAGGTAAGACTGTATTGCTATAAACTTGGCTCTTAGAACTGCTTTTGCTGCATCCCATAGGTTTTGGGTGTCGTGTTTTCACGGTCATTTGTTTCTAGGTATTTTTTGATTTCCTCTTTGATTTCTTCAGTGATCTCTTGGTTATTTATTAGCATGTTGTTTAGCCTGCATGTGTTTGTATTTTTTTACATGTTTTTCTTGTAATTGATACATAGTCTCATAATGTTGTGGTCAGAAAATCTATTTGATATGATTTCATATTTTTTTAATTTACCAAGGCTTGATTTTTGACCCAAGATATGGTTTATCCTGGAGAATGTTCCATGAGCACTTGAGAAGAAAGTGTATTTGTTGTTTTCAGATTGAATGTCGTATAAATATCAATTAAGTCCATCTGGTCTAATATGTCATTTAAAGCTTGTGTTTCTTTATTTATTTTCATTTTGGATGATGTGTCCTTTGGTGAAAGTTGGGTGTTAAAATCCCCTACTATGATTGTGTTACTGTCAATTTCCCCTTTTATGGCTGTTAGCATTTGCCTTATGTGTTGAGGTGCTCCTATGTTGGGTGCATAAATATTTACAATTGTTATATCTTCTTCTTGGATTGATCCCTTGATCATTATGTAGTGTTCTTCCTTGTCTCTTGTAATAGTCTTCGTTTTAAAGTCTATTTTGTCTGACATGAGACTTGCTTCTCCAGCTTTCATTTAATTTCCATTTGCATGGTATTTCTTTTTCCCATCCTCTCACTTTAAGTCTGTATGTGTCCCTAGATCGGAAGTGGGTCTTGTAGGCAGCATATATAATGGTCTTGTTTTTGTATCCATTCAGCCAGTCTATGTCTTTTGGCTAGAACATTTAATCCATTTACACTTAAGGTAATTATTGATATTTATGTTCCTATTACCATTTTCTTAATTGTTTTGGGTTTGTTTTTGTAGGTCTTTTTCCTTTTCTTGTGTTTCCTGCCTAGAGAAGTCGCTTTAGCATTTGTTGTAAAGCTAGTTTGGTGGTGCTGAATTCTCTTAAACTCTGCTTGTCTCTAAAGGTTTTAATTTCTCCATCAAATTTGAATGAGATCCGTGCTGGGTAATCTTCGTTGTTGATTTTTCCCTTTCATCACTTTAAATATGTCCTGCCTCTCCCTTCAGGCTTGCAGAGTTTCTGCTGAAAGATCAGCTGTTAACCTTATGGGGATTCCCTTATATATTATTTGTTGCTTTTCCCTTGCTGTTTTTAATATTTTGTTTGTATTTATTTTTGTTAGTTTGATTAATATGTGTCTTGGTGTGTTTCTCCTTGGATTTATCCCTTATGGGACTCTCTGCAGTTCCTGGATTTGATTTACTCTTTCCTTTCCCATATTAGGGAAGTTATCAACTATAATCTGTTCAAATATTTTCTCTGTCCCTTTCTTTTTCTCTTCTTCTTCTGGAACCCCAAAATTCGAATTTTGGTGCATTTAGTGTTATTCCAGAGGTCTTTGAGACTGTCCTCAATTCTTGTCATTCTTTTTTCTTTATTCTGCTCTGTGGTGGTCATTTCCAATACTTTATCTTCCAGGTTACTTATCCATTCTTTTGCCTTAGTGATTCTGCTACTGATTCCTTCTAGAGAATTTTTAATTTCATTTATTGTGTTGTTAATTATTTGCTCTTTAGTTCTTCCAAGTCCTTGTTAAACGTTTCTTGTATTTTCTCCATTCTATTTACAAGATTTTTGATCATCTTTACTATCATTCTGAATTCTTTTCCAGATAAACTGCCTGTTTTCTCTTCATATTTTTGGCCTGGTTAGTTTTTACCTTGTCACTTCGTGTGCTGCATATTTCTGTGTCTTCTCATTTTGTTTAACTTACTGTGTTTAGGGTCTCCTTTTCACAGGCTGCAGGTTCATAGTTCCCATTGTTTTTGGTTTTGTTTCCCCAGTGGGTAAGGTTGATTCAGTGGCTTGTGTAAGCTTCCTGGTGGAGGGGACTGGTGTCCTTTTCCTGGCGGGGGGGGGCTGGTTCTTGTCTTTGTGGTGGGCAGGGCCATGCCCAGTGGTGTTTTTTGGGGTGTCTGTGAACTTAGCATTATTTTAGGCAGCCTCTCTGCTAATGGGTGAGGTTTGTTCCTGTCTTGCTAGTTGTTTGGCATGGGGCATCCAGTATTGGAGCTTGCTGGCCACTGGGTGGATTTGGGTCTCAGTGTTGAGACAGAGATCTCTGGGAGAGCTCTCGCTGCCTGGTATTACATGGGGCTGGGAGTTCTCTGATGGTCCAATGTCTTGAACTGAGTTCTCCCACCTCAGAGGCTCAGGCCTGACACCAGGCTGTGACACCAAGACACTGTCAGCCTCACAGCTCAGAGGACAAAGGAGAAAAAAAGAGAGAAAATAATAAATAAATAAAAATAAATAAATAAATATAATAATAAAAAAAGAAGAGAGCAACCAAACCATTAAGCAAATCCACCCCTGATAACAAGCACTAAAAACTATACGAAATAAACATAAAAGTCAGAAACAAATCAGTAACAGACAACAAACCCCAAGTCTACAGCTGCTCCCAACGTCCACTGCCTCAATTTTGGGATGACTTATTGTCTATTTAGGTGTTCCACAGAAGCAGGGTGCATGAAGTGTATTGTGGGGACTTAACCTGTTACTCCGGAGGGGGCACAGAGGAATTTCCCTTTCTATTCTTTGTTTGCACAGCTCCTGGTTTTAGCTTTGGTTTTGGCCCCACCTCTGCATGTATGTTGCCCTCAGGCATCTGTTCTCAACTAGATAGGATGGGGTTAAAGCAGCGGCTGATTAGCGGGCTCTTGCTCATTCAGGCCGGGGCGGTGGGGGGTGGGGGGGGGAGGGAGGGATACAGTAGCTATAATTGGAATGCGGGGTTAGCCTGAGGCAGTAGAGTCCAGCATGACACTGCAACAATCTGAGGCTCACCGTGTGTTCTCCCAGGGAAGTTCTCCCTGGGTCACGGGACCCTGGCAGTGGCATGCTGCACAGGCTCCCAGAGAGGGGTATTGATGGTGACCTGTGTTTGCACACAGGATTTTTGGTGACTGCAGTAGCAACGTTAGCATTTCATACCCATCTCTGGGGTCTGAGCTGATAGCCATGGCTCGTGCCCATCTCTGGAGATTGTTTAGGTGGTGCTCTGCCTTCTGTGGGCAGAGAGAGAAGGAATACTGTCTCTTCATGTACCCAAAAACAATGGTCTCTTGCCTCTTAGGCAGGTCTAGACATTTTCCTGGACTCCCTCCTGGCTAGCTGTGGCACACTAGCCCCCTTCAGGCTGTGTTCATGCAGCCAACCCCAGTCCTCTCCCTGGGATCTGACTTCTGAAGCTGGACCCTCAGCTCCCAGCCTGCACCACTCCTGGTGGGTGAGCAGACAAGCCTTTCAGGCTGGTGAGTGCTGGTTAGCTCCAATCCTCTGTGCGGGAATCTCTCCGCTTTGCCCCCTGCACCCCTGTTGCTTCACTCTCCTCCATGGCTCCAAAGCTTCCCTCCATTTCCACCAGTGAAGGGGCTTCCCACCCCTTGTTTCCACCAGCGAAGGGGCTTCCTAGTGTGTGGAAAGTTTTCCTCCTTCACAGCTCCCTCCAAGTGGTGCAGGTCCTGTCCTTATTCTTTTGTCTTTGTTTTTTCCTTTTTTCTTTTGCTTTACCCAGTTATGTGGGGATTTTCTTGCCTTTTGGGAAGTCTGAGGTCTTCTGCCAGCGTTCAGTATGTGTTCTGTAGGAGTTGTTCCACATGTAGATGTATTTTTGATGCATTTGTGGGGAGGAAGGTGATCTCCATGTCTTACTCCTCCACCACCTTGAAGGTTCTCCCCCCTCTCCTTATTGATTGCCTCTCACACATTACTCAGAAGCCTCTAACTTCCTGAACTCCTTAATATAAACTTCAATCATGTGGGAAGACTATTGACATAACAGAATTTTCACCAACATCCTTTTAGCAGTTGACAACTTTTGTCTCAGGATGGGCTCTCACACCCTGCGTGATGACTCTTACTTGCTTTACTGTCACTTAAGGTCTCTGGAAGGGGTCTCCTATTTCTTCTTATTCTTCTGTTCCTTTTCTGTGGTATTGGCAGAAGAAAGCAAGGAAATGCTATCCTATTGTGTCTCTAAGCTGAAAGCCATTCTCTCTGGGAATCTTTTCTAATACAGAGGAGGCAATTTCTCAATTTACTCTTAAGGAAACATTATCCTCCCTATTAATTCAGAGCTGGGGACTTTTTAGATAAACACAACTTTTAGGTATTTCTAATACAAACCCTTTCACCAAGTTTTCTAATTATGAATTAATTTTTTTATGCAATAGTTTTAAACAAAAGGTTAAAGAGTTTCCTGAAGAGTATCCACAATTTGATGAAAGATCAAAAAAATATTTTTGGAGGAAAAGTATGAGAGGATCTGCTTGAAGTTATGAGATTTTGAAAAACCAAATGCATATAATTCATTCTAAATTTAAAATACTTTACTTTGAATGTCTACAATGTTATAGCACTGAAACTTTACCCTCTGATTTCCCCAAAATTCAGAAAAAATATCCTTATATTATTTTTAATAATAATTCTTATTGTGTCAAACCTCCATTTTACTATCTACTTATGCAAATCTAAATATATTATGTGTATTTCAGTTTTTTAATCATATTAACTTGAAAGTGAGCAGTATACTTAGGAATGCTTTGGCCTGCATGTGACAGCAAATCCAATTAACATGAACTCAAACAAGTAGGAGTTTACTTTCCTATATAAGAATTTTGAGAGCAGTTTAGTGCCAATTCAGTGGCTCCACAATATCCTTAATGTGTAAGACTTCTGCTGCTTTTTGATCTATCAACCTGACTGTGTTGGTCCTTGGCCTGAGGTTGTAAGAACCCTTCCCTTACTCCAGCATCACATCCCAGCTTAGAGCAGGAAGAAGAAGGTTGCACAGAGAGCCTTCTGTCTGACTATGTCAAATCCAGAAGACTCCCCCTTAAGTCTCATAGGTCAAAATGTTATCACATGGCCACCACACATATAAGTCGTCTCAGAAAAAGGGGACTGAGGTAAAGAACAGCTAAAACTATGCAACAGTGTCTGCTAAAAATCTCTGTTGCTTATTTTCTTAGAGATAAACATGTAAAAACCACCAGATACTAAATTGTTCCTTAATTCTACAAAATATAGAATCTACATATTTTTAAATATTGAAACATTTCTGAATCTGAGAAACAAATTTCAATGTGTGTTAATATTAAATATAATTTACAATCAAAAGCAGCTGTTATAAATTAATAATGCATCTCGGAGCTGAGAAGACATGTCGCAAAGAACCACAGTGTTTTAATTCTTAGTCAGAGGACCATTTTGTATTGTATGTTTCTACTTTCCTAAAATGAGCTTAGTAACATTTTAACATGGTAAATTTCATTAAAATTGTAAATAACTCATAATTGTTTAGGTAACCGTGGAGTGAATCTCAATTCAGATAATGATCACAAGAAGCAGGTGTCAGGTAGTTGCACTGGGAATCATCCTGCTGTTTTCAAATGCGTGTTTGTACAATGTTTGATATTTCCCATCTTAAAACATATACACAGAAATAGGTGTGTGCTCTTTAAGAGCACAAGTTCCTTGTGGACCCAATATCACTGTTTTTATTGGATTTTTGTCTATATACTAGGACATTAGGAAGACAGACAAATTTAAATTTTTTTTATGGCCTAATATTGTTTCATCTCACAGAAATGATTTGCAGAGTTGGATTACATGAAGATGGTTGGAAACAACCCCTGAGTCCTTTCCTTCCTAATTTCATGTATGATTTTTTTTTTTTTTTTTTTTTGAGGTACGTGAGCCTCTCACTGTTGTGGCCTCTCCCGTTGTGGAGCACAGGCTCTGGACGCACAGGCTCAGCGGCCATGGCTCACAGGCCTAGCAGCTCCGTGGCATGTGGGATCTTCCCAGACCGGGGCACGAACCCGTGTCCCCTGCATCGGCAGGCAGACTCTCAACTACTGCGCCACCAGGGAAGCCCTCATGTATGATTTTTAAGAATATGATATAAACACAAAAATACAAAATAAATAAAATGCAAATATAAACTAAGAAACATTACTGTTCAATGATGTACTTCTAAGAGTCTAGAAAAAGAGCTGGGAACTTAAGGCCAATTTGGACTCCTCTGCTCCATTCTATCTATACCATTTTCTTGCATATTTAGGTTTATTAAAGCATTTCTGAATTGTACAGCAACCTTCCTATGCTGGCAGAAATGAGTGGTTTTTATTATTTTAATGTTATGCTGGAATTAAAAGGACTACTTAAAATCTTTTGAGTGTAATGGTACTATCCTATAAAGAACACAATATTTATAGTTAAAGTACTTAAATAGAGCCTTTTTTAATTTGATGTGTGATCTTGAGTAAGTTATTTAACTGCCAGAGCCTCAATTTACTTATCTGCATTTGCAGCATAAGAAAAATTGTCTAAAAAATGCTTTTCTACTTGTTGTAGAAGGGCCAGAGTTGTAGGTATAAGTTTTAAAAATAAACAAAACTTGCAACTTTTCACCCCTCATTTCACTTTCTTTGCAAGTGTATCCTACTTTTGCAAGTTTATTTAAACACTGGCTTTCATAATTTACCCTGTTGTTTGGTTTACACCTGAATCCATTTCATATCAAACCTTCAAACACTCCTTGTGTAACTCTGGATTTCACCCATGCTCCTTCTGTCTCTCTGGATATGCTCTTGATCCACGTATGCTGCAGCAACTGGAATAGGTCACGTTCCATCACTCAATTAAGTTTCCCCCAGCTGGTCACAAACTCCTCTACCACTCCAACTCTCCTATAAAGGGTCAAGAATTATGTAAATTTACCTTTTTATTATCAACCTTGACATGAGTGTAATAGATTTCAAATTATTCTTTCCTTTCCATTTAATTTAAACCCCTCAAAAGAGACTGATGGCTTAAAAATAAAATCTTTATGTGGTTAAAAATATTTCCCATTTTTGTATCATTGGAATTTTCAGAGTGAAATTATATAAATGTTATTAATATTCTAAGAATTCATATTATTTTGATGATTTTCCTACTCAGTAGGGTTTCTTACTTTTTTGCATTCAAATGTAACAAGACTTTGAGTGAATTAATGGAGACTGATAGCAGACTTTCTTTTCAAGATCAAATAATAAGATAGGTAAAGGAAATATGGCAAATGTCCGATCATAACTATACTCACAAATGTATAATGCAGTACGACCTAGGTTTGATGACATAAGAAAATATAAACTCACTGAGCACAATCCTTTTGTTAACAAATATACTTCTATGTTTTTTTAAGAAGCGATCTTCTACCAAAAGGCCAGTATACCTCCTCCAAGGCAGTTTAATTTCAGTTTCTCAAAGATTTATGAAGTTAAGGAAATTGAAACTCCTTAAAGTACCCAATTTTTAATATTACCTTCTGTCCAATGTTTGTGACAAAACTCACATTATATATTCTATTACTCTATGTAGAAGCCTGGACTCCTTTTTAATTGATTTCTTTAAAATGTTGCTTGTATATTTCCAAATCAAGCTAATATTAAATTGCTATATTTAAAACAGGTTTTGATTTGCAAGGCCCAACTGGCTCCACCTAGACATAATTTATGCAATAGGAGTAAATGCCCTTAGGTGAATGGAGATTTCTATTGATGGTACCTAGTTGTTGTTCCCAGTTGTGAATTTTTGAGTGAGACATAGCTGAGAGGGAATTTTTTTCTGTTTTGCTACCATATGAGTTTCTCTTTTAGGGCAGAGACTATGATTTTCATAGTCACATCTCTGTATTTCCCACACATAACCAGTATGTTTTGCCCAAAACAAGGTTAATGCATGTTGAGTAGGGAATTAATGAACACTATTACTTTTCAAATGTAACATGATAAATAATGATTATATTTATTCATTGAATATGAATATTTTATAGCACTCACTATGGTGGCAAACACTTTAAATTGAGTGAGACAGTGTCTGATAACTACATTAATCATTTCATTATGATTGTCCCCCAAAGAAATTGAAGGCCAGTGAAGGACAAGCCTACTGTGTTAACTGGGTAGATAAGGGTGCTTAAATATCAGTGTGCAACCATAGGAGACAATTCTCCGATCTCCATGAACAACTTAAAAAATTATAAGAAATAAAGTGGAATACAAAAATATGATGTAATTGTTCCTCGCCCCCCCTTAATTCTTTAATGGTAATTTTGACCCAATCATTACCTCTGGCATTTGTTGAGATCTAAGTTTAAGCACTAGAATACTTTCTTATGGCCATCGAATGTTGACTGTGCTCACTTCAGGAGTCATTGCTCTGAAACTTGAAGCACTGGGATCAAAGCCCTTATCCCACTTCAGTCAGTTACTGGCTTCAAAAATGCCTCCACGTTTTCACTAGCTTGCTAGCATACCAAGTTAGAGTTTACTGTCTTAATAATCTGGTATGAAGAACTTGTCTTTTAGGAGAGTGGCTTCTCTCCATAGCTATCGGTCTTCTCTTTTCTTGAATCTTTCTGCAAGACACACATAGAGTCATAGAGACATTCCATCCGTTTATCCTGCCACCGTTATTTTTTTTTACAAAAAAAGTCATATACTTGAAAAATTTTAAACAACCTAGATTTATTATTCAGAGCCATTTCCACCCCACCCCCCAACCTTTTGGCAAATACATGAAGCTAAACCCAAGCTAGTTTGAACAAATATATAACTTGTTTGCTATAACAAAATACCACAGAAGGTGTAGCTTATAAACGACAGAAATTTATTCCTCATGGTTAGGAGGGCTGAAAATAGAAATCAGAGTGCCAGCATGCTCTGGTGAGGCTCTCTTCTGGGTTTCAGACTTCTCATGGCAGAAAGGGCTAGTGTGTCCTGTGGGATCTCTTTTATAAGAGCATTAATCCCATGCATTAGAGTTCCATCTTCATGACCCAATCACCTCCCAAAAGTTCCAACTCTTAATACAATTACATTGGGCATTAAGATTACAACATGTGATGGGGTGGGAGAGTGATACAAGCATTTAGACCATAGCACTTAAAATATTCCAGGGATGAACATGGAAACTGAGGATAGAGGTGCCCAGACATTAGCAACAGCTCCACCCAGGGACTCAATTGTCATCAGCACATTTTATCATTTCTCTCACTTTTGCTTCTCTCTGAGAATTTGTGGTATTCTTTTGTCTTGCTGAAGACTAGCTCTCTATGCTCCTCAGTCCACACAGCAGCACATGGTTACCGATACTATCTGAGTTTACATATTATTATTATAGCTACCCAAAGAAAGGCTAATCTCATTCTCTATCATCTAAAATCCAGAGAAGGGAATGATTGTCTGAGCGTGTGTCCAGCCTCTGGAAGTAAACACGTGGATACAGTGTGGGATGAGTGGGTTCAGAGGAGTTATTCCCAGAAGAAGGGGTGATAGGGAAGAATGTTACCATAATAAGAGGAATAACAAGCAAACAGTCAGATAAAAATCTAAAGTCTGCTCCAATCAGTCCACTACTTTCACATATTGTCGAGTTGGTGTGAGTTTAAGTACCTTCAAAAAGTAACATCTTCAAGAACTTTTCACCCTTCTTCTATGTCTAAAAGTCTCAAATACATTTTGAATATACAAATACAGTTTAATTTTTTTAATGTCTAAAAATGTAACATGATTCAATAGAACAATTGGTGAGGCGGGAAATGGAAACTTTTTAGACAGATCTAATTGACTGTAAGGAATATTACAATAATATCAAGAGCTTTGTACTGAGGGATTTTATCAAGAGTGTTTTCTATTAATTTAATCTTCATAAGTATTATAATTCCCATTTTATGGATGATGATACTGATGCAAGAAAATTTAACTTTCCAATGAGCACATGTTTAGTGAAAAATAGGGTTTTATTCAAACCCAAGAAATTTGTTTCCATAGACTATGCCTTTAAACTTCATGATATTCATAAATACAATGGAAATAAGATGTAGTAGGGACATAGCCTAGAAATTTGCTTCATATAGCCTGCACAGGGTCTTCTTCACATTCTCTTTAGTTCACACTAGTATTTCATCCTATTTTAACTTCTGCCTGGACTTTTCTTTACTCATAAATATATTTTTTAATCTTATATGTTCAATTTGTGCTTGACCCATCACAGAACCAGTGATACTTTACAACTCTTCTTAAGAAATCTTTTGAGCATCTGTTCCCAAACTTAATTTGTCCTTTTCTAACAGTAGTCCTGGCTTATAAAAGATGAGATTTAGAATATTTAGATTTAGAATATACTCATAATTTGGGGCCAGATAATAAGTCAAGAGTTGCTGAGTAGACTTTGGATGGTTTCTCTTGAGTTCAGTGCCTGCTTCTCATTCAATTGGCTGGGGATGGTATCATGTGGAACAAAACATGGCCACCTTGACTTACCCTTTCACACAAAGGTACAATAAGACATGTCTCAATGTCTTATAATATCATTATCATTAATTTTACGCTTTTACTCTACTAAAAAATGAAAAAAAAGATAAAAAGAAAGAAGAATAAGCAGAGAAGAAAAGCCCCCTGACAGAGAATATTATTAGACCTGAAAGAGACCTTAAACATCACTACTACAACACAGTTCTTCCTTTATTAAAGAATTGGAAACAAAGGTGGGTACATGTCCAAAGTAGTGAAGTAGCAGACTAGATGCAACAGTGCTTAGGTAAAGTTACAATCCTCTTTTTTGAAGAGCTTAAAGTTAACATGGGGAGGTGAAATTAACACCCATGTACAATGTCAAGGGAGATATTTCTTTATACTATTTGAACTCCCATTGTCTTATACAAACCTACACAAAATAAGTTCTGAATAAATGCTTATCCTGCTTATGTGTGTTCCCTATACAATGATACACTTACTTTTCATTTACTTCTTTATGAATAAAACTGGTGGAAGATAAATAATACCCACAGATAATTTCCAGCACTGATCCTATTTCTAGCTTTAGCCAAGATATTCAGTGCTTTCTCCCCATCCATAAACCGGATTCTGATCAGGTTATTCTTCCGGCTTTTTTTTCTTTTTTTTCCTCTTCCTGAACTTCTGAGAAGACTATTTCAGCTTTTCCATAGAGAAAATAGAGGACATAAGGAAGGTTCACTCTCAGCCTCCTGTGTTCCCCCAATCTTTTCTCTCTAGTCATATGATCAACCTCCATGCTCACCATCATCTTTTTCCTTTCCCTCTCAAGTGGAGGAGGTATCCTCTTGTCCATCCAAAGAAAATTCCTCCACCCATGATTTGGAACCTATTTCTTCACTCTTCTTAGGCAATTATTCCAACAATTGTCTCCTGTCTTGAATATTCATCCTCTCTCTCCTTATTGGCTTTTTCTATCCAGCATACAAATATGCTCAACTCTATCACCTAAAAAAGAAAGCTTTAACTGCTATTCTATGTATCAATATTTTCTTCCCATAACAAGATTCTTCTCTGCCTGCTATTGTGCAGTGATTTATACTGGGTATAAGATAAACTTGGATCACTTTACTATGCATTTATCTATTCAGGCAACAACTATTGAATTTCTGCTGCTTACCAGTTACTGTGCTGCTGTTTGAAGTATAGCAGTGAATAGGACAGATGTGGTTCCTAGCCATGTAGAACCTGACACTATGAAAAAACACAAGATAGTTTATGACATGAATCTTATTTGTCTTCTAAACTCATATCTGTCTATCTCTCTACCTTACTATCTCTCTGTCCTATCTATTTATATCTATCTATCTATCTACCTATCTACTTATCTATCTATTGCTTATGCCCTAATTAAAACCTTTGCTTCAAACACAAGCAAACTTTTTCAAGTCCATGAATAAACCTTAGAATATCTTGCTAATCCTTTTGCTGTAGTGTTTTTTATGATTTCTCTCTTTCCAAACTTTATACCTTTCCAAACTCAGTCTTACAAGTCTGGATTACACATTCATCCTTTGCTCACACATCACTCTCCCTCTGAATTTTTACAGCATCTACCAATAAGTTGTAACTATTTCTTAATGAGGTTAAATTAACAGTAGTAACAGAAACTCCATTTGTCCTTGCCTGCCTCTGCTCATGCAGTACCTCAATGATGTGAAAGTATCCTCCAGGCTTTTCTGGGAGTCTCCAAGGATTTTCTGGTATGTGGTCACATGTATGTCTGATAATAGTGGAATTTGCTATTACTTAGGTGAGCAACTGCTGAGTACATAGTGGGGGCCAGGCATCCTCACTGACCACTGAACATTCTGGTTTCTGTGACTCTTTTCTGATCACTGGTAGTCACGGTGAAATTACACATGGTACAATAGTCTTAATACTGCATTATGTGTGTGGGACAGAGAGCAAAATCCTTCTCTCCCACTCTGTCATTTTATATTGTCTGAAGACACGAGGACTTTAGGCTGTCTCTCAGTGTCAAATATGAGGCTACATGAAAATATGTTATGTAGCTTCCTCTTCATCTCTGTCTCCTCAGACCTCAAACCCAATTCATGCTGCAAGGTAAGGGAGAACGCTGCGTTGTTCTGCACCACCCCCTTCCTAGGCTCAGTCACAAGGTGCCAGCATCCGAAAAATCTCCCCTTTCACCTTCTTCAAAACAAATACGTTTTCATGCAAACCAACTACATGAAGATCTGTTTACCAGTTCACCAGGCACTGACAAACATATTTAAGCTTCCCTTTCTGCTGAAAGTAGTATGTGTGTTGATTGAATAAATGACAGAGTTAAAGATGGAATAATTAAGTGCTCTGTGGTATCTCATCAGTTTAATTTTTTCTCACCCATTGCTTAGAATGCAAGAGTCCTAAGCTAGAGGTCATATGACTGAGTGAGCATTTGGACTGAAGAAAATAAATGTGAAAGCAGAACACTAAAAAATATATTTTCATGTTATATAAGAAAAATGACTACATCTATTATCATTCATCATCACCAACATAACTAAGCAGTAAAATCCTCTAACTTAAGCCAAACGTGTGCCTTGATTCTTTTTTTCCTGTATCTAAATTTCACACAGCGAAATGCTTCTGAAGGAAATACCTTAACAAATAATTACTTTTCTGTAGTAAAAAAGAAAGGACCTTGCCTTCAGAGTCGATAATGCTGAACCAGCCTAGCAGAGGAAGAAATCTGTTTGTAGGCCAAGAGGGAGAAAAGTTTGGGAAGGCTCATAAAAGAAAGAAAACTATGAGAGGGCTAATGGTTGCCATTAGAATATAATTTGTGTCAGAAGAATTAGATAACGTATTAACCTTCCCCACAGACTCATAAGCCATGGGTTTGACCATATGGAAGCTCACAGTCACACTGACTGAATGTAAATAAAGGTTTTCAACTCCAGTGCTATCAAAGCTATTTATGTTTCTGGCTCAGCAAGCCTTTCAATTTTTTCCTAGACATAGTTAGCATAAAAGGGCATCCCACTGTTTTCACTACATTTGGATGAAGAAAAAGTTTATGCCCAATCCTTATTTGTTTTTATATAATAGGTTTTTGAAAGAGAAAACACATTTCCTATGCTTTAGATTGCGCTTTCATGACTGAAATATAATAAAGAATTACCAATTGACAACCATTATACCAAGAAGAATGAAATGTCATATTTCTCTGGTCTCAACATTATCAATATTCCAAAAGAAATAAACCTCTACATGAGTTATGTCTGCGAGGACCTAGGAATCCAATGACAGTTTGGGATCGTTATTGCATTTATGTCTTGGGCAGCCTTGGATATTTTGGAAATCAACAGGCTGCTGATTCAAGTGTGGATGACTGCAGTGGGTTAATGCTCTACCTGGCTTCTGAAATTTTAGTTTTTATTGAGAATAAGCCAATACTTGCAATCTTTCAGAATTAGTTTGCAAAAAAATGTGTTCATGCTGTGTGAACTCTATGCAGGAAATTGTGATTGCCACCAGGCAGATAAGTTCATGGGTGTTTGTACTTAACTTGATCAAAAATTAAGGATCACACATTACTCCAAAGAGAAGATGAGCAAAATATTTCAAATATGGACAAAAAATTGGAGGATAGGTACAGAGAATCAGTATGACATCTAGATATTTTATTTAAAAAAAGATATTTGCTGGTGCCATTAAGAATGCCAAAGAATGTGGGATCAAGAGTGCCATTTTGAACTTATTAATATTTGTGTGGGATTAATTAAATACCAAAGGGAATGACCAAATTGCTAGCTCAAAGGGAAAGTTTCCACTGAGAGGACTATCTACACATGTACCCACATTCACACTTGTACACACACACAAACACATACAATACAATCAGCATATTGATGACATTTAATGCCATAGAGATGTATGAGAAAAGATAATGGTATGTGTGGGTAGAGAAGAAATTTTGTCTGAGCCTGGGCCACACTGACATTCAGAGAACTATGGAGAAGGCAGAGACAGCAACAAGACCTAAAGGGAGAGACTAGTTATATAAGAACAGAGACAGTAGCTAACTACTGATATACAATAATGATTTGTCTCTTAATGAATGATTGGTTTATCCAACGTTATTATTCATGTTTTAGATTGTTTTGGTTTCTTTTTCTTAGTTAAATGGTTCTATTAAATAAAGAAGTCATTATTTAAGCATGGATTTCTTTAAATCGAGCCCAATATGTTTTTCTTTCCACAGATACTGGGTCTAATTAGGTCATAATTTTATTGTATTTGTTCTCTTGATTTTATTATTTAAAATGTATTTTGATATAAACATAGTCTGCTATTATTAAAAGACTATTTGCATGGTTAATTGTGTGATAAGCAAGCAAAGGAAAAAAATGTGGAAGAACATCTTTTATGTATTTAAAGCCAAAAATATTGCAGACTATGCCTGTAAGTGGATTGGAGATTGCATAAAAGTTTGAAACCCTTTAATATAAAATGCACACAAACCAATTTTCAATAAAATGACCATATTTGTTGTAAGAAGAATTAAAATCCAATAAAAGAAACATTATTTCTCCAATTAGAGGTAATAAAAAAAGAAAATCCATACACATGGCATGAATGACCAAGAATATAAATCTATTTATTTCATTAGAAAAAAAAAAACAAAAAAGAAAGTTATCTCTTCTCAAAATGTTCTATGACTTATTTTATCTCTAGAATTTATGCTTGTTTCTAAATCACTTAATAGCTATTTGATTAGCTACAAAGTAAACAAATGAGAGAGAAAAAGATGCTGATTTGATTCACTGCTTCCTATAAACTTATCAGTTATTGTGGCATCATAAAGACATTTCTGGGCCTTTTACAAAGGACTCTGCCAAAAATGGTCCAATGAAACATCTTACTCATGTCTGTTTAATATTTTCTGCTTAGTAGAGTACTTCCACAAGTAACTCCTAACATTCACCTCAGAATCATCTTTTGACTATTAGTGTGGGTATAATTATCTTCTTTGATTTTTGAGACATGAAAATTAAAATGTAGTGATATTAAATAAAATGCTCAGAATACAGAATAGTAGGGGAAGAAATAATATGTCAGGTATTGGTCTCTTCCACACTACTGCTAGCCCTTTATGAAAACAACCTCCCTCTAATTCCAGAGTTTCCCTATAAAATCACAGAGGATTGGCCAGAAAATGTCCTTTGATTTTATTCCTGTTAGATTTTGTCCTCAGATCCCTAGTGAGCAAGTGAGGATGCATGCTCCTTGCCTAAACTAAGCATTAAGAGCAAAGTGGCCTGTTTCTCACCACATGCATGGCAAAGAGGGGTCCTACTTAAGAAATCACTATGAGGAGAAGAAACTTGTTTGTACAAAAATAAGATGAGCTCCCCGAGCCTATGATATGCTATTTTTTTTTAAATGGGTCCAGTGGTGTGCTCAAAGATAAGACCAACTGTACTTATCCCTTTCCCTCTCCAGCATTATGATGTCAGGCTGGTAGCTAGAAACCCACCGTAGTGGGAGAATTTACGTCACAGAAATCAGCCAGTGCTACTAATCAGGGCTTTTTGTTTATTCATTTGTTTGTTTCTTTTGTTAAATATTTATCAGCATACATCTGTACACAGTTCATGTGATATTTATAAATAAGGATCCACTGTTTAAAGTGCCACTCAATTTACCAAATTATCAATTTTGAATGCTAAGAAATGTAGAAAACACATATAAAATAAAATAGTTTAAAAGCACATGCCAAGAAGATTATTGCTGTGCATAATTATTTCTGCATGCCCCTCATGATTTCCTTAGATTAAAAAAAATTGTAAATGGTTTTAAAAGATAAGTGTGTAAATTTTTAGAACTTTTAAAATACATTGTTGAATATACTCCAGAAATATTTTTGGAAAATTAAATTTCTTTTTTTTTTAAATAAATTTATTTATTTATTTTTGGCTGCATTGAGTTTTCGTTGATGCACACAGGCTTTCTCTAGTTGCGGAGAGCGGGGGTTACTCTTTGTTGAGGTGCATGGGCTTCTCATTGTGGTGACTTCTCTTGTTGTGGAGCGTGGGCTCTAGGGTGCACAGGCTTCAGTAGTTGTGGCACACTGGCTCAGTAGTTGTGGCTCACAGGGTCTAGAATGCAGGCTCAGTAGTTGTGGCACACGGGTTCAGTTGCTTCGCAGCATGTGGGATCTTCCCGGACCAGGGATCGAACCCATGTCCCCTGCATTGGCAGGTGGATTCTCAACCACTGTGCCACCAGGGGAGCCTGGAAAATTAAATTTCTAACCTTAGTATATCAGAGTATTCATTTTACTTTAAAATGTAATCAAATTTCCTTCCATATCCTAGCACAATTTACTGAAAAATATTATTTGTACTCATTTGAAATTCCACTTTTATTAGAAACTAAAGTGTAGATATATTACCTGGATAATTCTCTGGGCTTTCTCTTCATTTTCATTATGTGTGTATGTGTATCACATTGGTAATCCCACCCTCTTATTTATTAAAATTTTTAGGCATAGTGAGGGTTTGGTTAATATTATAAAATACACTATAATAATAATACAATCATTTGGTATTTTCAAACTGTCTAGTGTTCTCAAAATAAATATTTCTAACTTAAAAAAAATTTAACTTTCAGGAATAATAATGTCAAAATATGTTTAAAAATCTGTTAAATCATTTTTCATGCTCTGGTATGTCAGAATAAAAAAATACAGATATACTAGAGCAAATGTATTAATAATCATATAATTCAGCATTAGAAAAATGTGCATTTATCTGAACAGATGATAAGACATTTTTCTAAGGAAATGGAAATTATTCTCCGTATGTACTGTGTTCTTAACAGGTGCTACTTTGAGAGTACATTTTCCTCCACCCTGAAAATGTGAACATGACAAGTAATATCAGTTGCATTTTTTTTCTCAATGCATGTTTCATTGATCCTTTATTTAAGAAAAGCTGAAAAGTAACTTTCTATCACATTTATTCCATGACATATAATTTCAAATGTGAGAATTATTAGCAGAATGAATGACAAATGATGGGGAAAGACTGACAGATGCTAGTAATTGTATGGGCTACCCTGATTACTCTGTTCTGTCCAGACTTCTGTATTTCATTTTGTCATCTTTTGTACATTAAGCTTACTCATCCATCTTGTAGAAAGGTAGAAAATTGCATAAATGGGTTATCTGGTTGCATTAGCACTGATAGAATAGAAATGAGCATTACCTTTGAAAGTATATATTAGAGCTCATCAGAAGCAATATGGTCTACAATCCCCCTTGTCTCACAGGAAAGGCAATATTTTCTTGGGCAGAGTGTTCCAAATACCAGTGAAGACTTCTTTCCATATGAAAACTTTAGACAATGGAAAAAGTAAACAGCATGTCTATCTTCAGGAGAGTGTGCATGTCAGATGTTACATATATTTTCTGTAATATGCACTGGAGAACTAAAACTTCTGAGAAAATATTTCTTCCACTTAAGAATATTTTAAAAATCAGTAAAACTTATCAATTTAATGTAATTGGAAGTAGGGACAAATAGTACTCTCCTATTATATAAACATAATAAAGCAAATAAAATTGTAGTGTGACATGGGACACTGTAATTAGTACTTTCAAGACGTTTAGTCATTTATCCTACGATTATAATTTCATAGAAATCATATGCTAATTCATTGCCACTGATCTTCCAACCCTTTCTTTGTCAGCTGTCAGTTTCCTTCCAACTGCCATCAATTACACCACTTTTTATGCAATAAAATTAGCTTATATATCACCAAATATGTTTGTCATCCACCTCAGAGAGTCAAAACCTGATTTTGTTATTCTGGTATCACAGAAAGCATTCTCATTTTGATCTGGTCCAAATGGTACATACTTGTCAAATTTTGGTAGAAAAAAATGTTTGCTGAATATTCTTGCTTACCTTTTAAAGAGAAAGCAGGAAGAAGAACCACAAAATTAACTCTAGCAAACCTTTTCTTCATACTAATTTCATGATTTCATGTGGCAAATATTTTTCATTGGAGGTGGCATGATAAATCAGACACAAACCTTGCCATCCAGTGTTCCAAATGCCATGAAGTTAGATACATCAACAGTCTTATTTATGGGTGTGCCTAAACTACCACATGGCACACAGAAGGAGCTTAAAAATGTTTGGAATGAATGAATGAATTACACACAACATTTACGAGGCAAAGAGTGATTTGTGACTTCAGAGATATATTAATTAGGAGCTTGCCTATAGTAGGAGGAAAAAACTTTCTCTCTCCTGAGAGGATCACCGTGGGTGCTAGCCACACTTACTTTCCCTGTTACTTTCTCTCATATTCTCATCCTCCCCAGACCTCTCATCTAATTGGATGAGCAGATCTGACCAGGATTTTCCGGGAAATACTATTGGGTCCCTCCTTTTTACTGACAAATTCTTCTGGAGAAAAATCCATTGAGAATGGTTGAGATTTTCCTGGAATGGCTGACTTCTGGGAATGTGCTAGAATAACAACCAGGTCCTGTGCTGCATTTTAAATGAAGGCCATAAAAGAAAAATGATGGTGAGCCCCAAAATAAAGACATCTGTTCCCTTGCAGATCAATGAAACAGCATGATAGGTGGGATGAAATATAACACCATCACTATAATCATCAGTCTTCATTTTATAGAAAAGTAAATAACCATAAAATTTTTCATTACAATTTAAATCTTATTGATTTTTTGCTCTCTATTTTATACATGTATTTCTGGAGAAGGGTGTGTTATTTTCTGTTCTTTTCTGCTATGTCCATTTGAAAACTTTGTAAAACAAATCCACAATTGAATGATTGAATGTTTTTGTAAATACATTTAAAAACAGTTAATATAGTTAAACTCTGGCCCTATGCTCTCCATTCCAAGCTGACTCCTTATTCCTTGTTTACTATCCAGGTTTGTACCAGTATTTCTGAAACAAGGGGCTACACTGAAAACTATTTCTTCTTTGAGATCAGAACTCTACCCAAACCTGAGACTAGAGCCCACCCCTATTCTACCTGACAGACACCTCTGATGCCAATCACCTATCTGAATCTCCCCCAGTTCTCCTGATGCAGTGACTGGCCTTCCCAATGAAATTCAACTGATGTCCCATATGGGATTTAGCACCTGTTAATCATCTGCTTTTCTCTCATCAATTGTCTGCCACCAAATTCTAGGGATCAGTGGTTGTCAAACTTCAGTGTGTATTCAGAATTGACTGGGGAGCTTACCAGAGGTGAATATTCCAGAACTCCAACTCAAGACATTATGAATGGGTTGGTTGGGTGACAATGTGTGCTTTCAACAAACACACAGGTGCATGCATATATAGGTGATATTCACTATAGACTTTGAGAAAGTGCTATTGGGAGTCTGTTTCATCTGTCTCAGAAGACTGCTCTTCCATATGCAGCTGCTCTCCCCTCTAGCATCAGTCCCATCACAGGGAGTTTGCTCTTGTTTCCAGCTCAAGAATCTTGGATCATCAAATTACCTAGTTGCCTTCACATGCTGCTTTGTACTGTCATCAGGTTTTCTGTTCTGCAAGCCTTGGAGAGATTTTGAAAAAAGGGGTTGGTTCTGAAGAGCAAATAAATCAATGATCCTGAGACTTAAGTGGGCCTTATTTACATTTCAATGGGAACTTCATACTGCTCTTGTCTCAGTTATTCCCCAAAATAGTGCATGTAATTGTAACTCAACTTATCAACCTCTGAATGTGACATTTTGGCATAATAAGCAAAATATGTGATTAAACACCTTCCAATGAAATCAGCATATTCAGTCATGAAATGAAATCTAATTACATTGTTACAGCTTTAGGCTGGGAGTTTTGGCTTTATGTAACTCTTGGCAGAACATATGTGAAGGTGGTGTGAAATTACTTCAGGGTATTTTCCTTTTGTGAGAAATTACAGGTTTCATAACGCAAACCAATTATTTTTCAGAAGTTATTGAGCTAAGGATAATAGTTATTCTATAATATTTATGACATCTGTATAATATGCCATGAATATTGCTGAATTTATTCAACTTCTCATAAATCAATAGTGTACTTGTAAAGTAAGAACCCAGACCAATGCGCTTATCATTTTAATAGGAAAGAAACCAACAAGGAACATTTGGGATTTGCAACAGAATAAAAAATGTTTCCTCACTATTTACAATAGTATTAGTTTCATGAGTGCTAGGAGAAGAAAAAGCTTTCAGAATTGAATACTGTGAAATATATTGCTTTTGTCTAAGAACTAAATAGGCAGCATGGTGTATGTCTTGAATGTACTCATTGGCTTCTCAGAGATTTAAAATATTCTATCACTTTTATCCTGTACACTTATTCACAATTATCAAATTATGAATCCTAATTTTTGGAGCCATTGTAGATGTCATGGAAGCAAGACTGTGTTGTGTACTGCTTTGAACTCCCTGACCATGGGTCCATCACTTAACTCTGTGAGTTTCGATTTCCTTTCCCTAAAAGGAGTGAGTGGGACTGAGTGATCTCTAAAATGGTTTCTGATTTGAAATTACATGAAAGTTATCAGAAGTTCCTCAGAATAGAGATATTTTGAAGAAGACACAGACCAGGAGAGATGCATTTGAGAATTTGGGTCAACTATTAATTTTTCTAAACCTCAATTTCTTATCTTTTTTAAAAATACAGAGATAACAATTTCAACTCTTGTGGTTGTTGTGAGAAATGAAGACAATGTATCTAAAAACAAGTGGTCCATAATATAGTTTGAGAATGCAGTAAATGCTCAGAACCATTACCAATAGCATCATCATTTTCATCATCATAATTATATTATTATTGGTGCTATTTTTATTATTATATTGTTATGGCATTTTATTACTAATTAGAAAATTTTGTTACTAAATGGAAAATGCAAAGCTTTATTCAGCATGCAATCAGTATTTAGCTATCTGTATGTCTACCTGAATGGCTTAAATTCTCTCTATATTCAGACCTGCACTGACAACTTTTCTAGGGTTGTGTTTCTTGGAGGAATTCTAGGACATCTGCTTCTGGATTGAGGCGAATACTAAAAACATCATTTTTCTTGCATTTTTGCATCTATGTATTTGGCACCAGCTGGAAACGGGGAGGGCAGAAACAAACAAACAAACAAACAAAAAAGACAGAAAATATACCAGAACTTCTTCAAAATAGAATAAGACTTAATTTGCGGAATGACTAGGTAAGAAGCAAGGTCTATGGTACTACTCCTTCAGCACCCAACCTATCCTCACAAGAGGCTAATTAGCTGTTTAATGGACTGCTAACATAAAGAAGGGTATTTTTAAAGAGGACCCAAAGCTCTTCCTTAAACATATTTCTAAGATCTAAAAAAATCAGATTCCTTCGACGTTAAAAATTGAATTAGTTACTAGAAAATCCTTGGATGTACTATATAAATGAGAGGAAAGCCCTTTGGGAGGATGATAAGGGCAGTGTTCTCTTTATTTTGCAATTAGCAAAGGCTAAATGACTGCAAGGTAATTGACAGCTCCCTAGGCACTGACAGGAGGAGCTCAGTTTTGATTTAATACATTGACAACAAAACTCTGGGATTGTGAGATCTCTAAAAAGAAGCCACAAATCAATGAGTAGGGGAATCTACTTTAAGTACTTTACTGAGCAGAAGCCTTTGAACTCTGAATGCTGGGCAGGAGCCTAAAGTGTGAGAGGGGTAGTTTCGCAGGGTGAGGATTCTTACCTGATTGTGTGGATTATCAAGAATTGTGTGCACATCATTTATCTTTTCCTCTTTACCTGTTCCTTTTCCCTCCACCATAAATATTTATTACTCTCCTCCTCTGGCCAACCCAAGCGAGTTAAAGGCCAAATGAGCTAAAGATTAAAGGAAAGCTATTGAGGAAGAATAGGCTGGTTGTGCAAGAGTATTTACTTCTGAAAATTTATATATATATATATATACACATATATATACATATACACATATTTATGTATATATGCACATATATATACATACACACACATACATACACTCATGTAAGAGAAGATAGAGAGATAGAATGATAGCTAGCTAGCTAGCTAGATGATAGATCCATATAGAGCAGAGGAGAGGAGAGAGCATGCAAAAGGGAAAGATTAATGTTTTTTGTATACTTTACATACATTTATATTTCCATTTGACCAATACTCTGTGTTATTAGATTTTAGATTCATTACCAAATTTGATTTTACTTTTAGAGTTCCCAGTGCTGTTTTTAATTTATATATTTTTAATTATCATTAGTGAATTAAACAGTTTTTACATATGTCTTGTAAGCTACATTTTTAATGTAAGATTTCCATAAACAAATGCCTGAATATGTGCCAAAATGTTGATGACAGATAGATGAATGGTGTAACTGACATTGAGTTTCTTTACTTTGCTTACTTACATCTTTAATCTTTTAATCATCCCTTATTGCCTTTTTAATCAAATAAATAGTTGAAAATGACATGCCAGTCCTCAGTCAACCTTCATTTGTCTTCATATTGTTAAACCACTATACTACATCAGGCACTGAGCTAGTTGATGGGAAAAGAGGTACAAATAGGACATAGGGTCTATTCATATAGTCCAAAATCCAGGGGGAGAATGTAATAAGTGTTATAACATCAGTATTTGCAAAGTGTTATTTAAAAAAAATAAGACAAACCTGCTTCTCAAAGGAAATGATATATAATGTAAGACTTAAAGAAATAGTGGGAATTTGACAAAACTACATATGTGGCTGAGGAGAAAGGATATCCTAAGAATTGTCATGAGTAAAAGAGCAAGTTTTATAACTATGGCCAGTTTGATGAATTAAAAATTATTTTGCATGATGGAACATAGGTTAAGTGATGGAAAAGTTATTTGAGAAGATTAAAAAATGAGGTAGGCAAGAGTGCCAAAAGAGCCCATGCCCATATTCCAACAATATTAGAGATTACAATTTGTTGAGGAGAAGCTGAATGACATTATGTTGTAAGTGACATGATGAAAATTGCCACACTAAAAGATGAAACTAATTGAGTTTTGTAGAATAGATGGGTAGGTGGAACTCTATATGATGTTATTGGAATCTGAATTGATAGAGATCCTGCAAATAGAGAAGAATAGATCAGAGACATATTTAGGAGATAAAATACAGAAAACTTTCTGACTAACTGAATTTGGAACATGAGAGGAAGGAGGTGTCTGAAATAAGTCAAACAAGTCTGAAATACATCAAACAATTTAAATATATGACAGGTGTTACAGATACCTATGGCATTATTCAGTTTGATTCAGGCAGAGGGAAAAATGTTAAGATTCAATGCTCTTTTTTTTTTTTTAAACATCTTTATTGGAGTATAATTGCTTTACAGTGGTGCGTTAGTTTCTGCTTTATAACAAAGTGAATCAACTATACATATACATATATCCCCATATCTCCTCCCTCTTGCGCCTCCCTCCCACCCTCCCTATCCCACCCCTCCAGGTGGTCACAAAGCACCAAGCTGATCTCCCCGTGCTATGTGGCTGCTTCCCACTAGCTATCTATTTTACATTTGGTAGCGTGTATATGTCCATGCCACTCTCACTTCATCCCAGCTTACCCTTTCCCCTCCCCGTGTCTTCAAGTCCATTCTCTACATCTGTGTCTTTATTTTTGTCCTGCCACTAGGTTCTTCAGAACTTTTGTTTTTTAGATTCCATCTATATGTATTAGCATATGGTATTTATTTTTCTGACTTACTTCACTCTGTATGACAGTCTCTAGATCCATCCACCTCACTGCAAATAACTCAATTCCATTTTTTTATGGCTGAGTAATATTCCATTGTATATATGTGCCACAACTTCTTTATCCATTCATCTGTCAAAGGACACTTCGGTTGCTTCCATGTCTTGGCTATTGTAAATAGAGCTGCAATGAACATTGTGGTACATGACTTTTTTGAATTATGGTTTTCTTGGGGTATATGCCCAGTAGTGGGATTGCTGGGTCATACAGCAGTTCTATTTTTAGTTTTTTAAGGAAACTTCATACTGTTTTCCAAAGTGGCTGTATTAATTTACATTCCCACCAACAGTGCACGAGGGTTCCCTTTTCTCCACACTGTCTCCAGCATTTATTGTTTGTAGATTTTTTGATGATGGTCATTCTGACTGGTGTGAGGTGATATCTCAGACTCAACACTCTTGTTTGAGGATGGTAAGAAGGATCAGAGGGAAATTTTAGA
Organism: Grampus griseus; assembly: GCF_964374135.1. Taxonomy (NCBI): domain Eukaryota; kingdom Metazoa; phylum Chordata; class Mammalia; order Artiodactyla; family Delphinidae; genus Grampus; species Grampus griseus. Next base: position 65,743,253 of record NC_139009.1, on the reverse strand, counting down.
TATTCTGACTTTGGATATTTTAGAAATACTGTAAGATAGACCGGGAATTTATCATAAATTTATTTCCTTCAAATATCTCATATTGTATATGGTCAAGGAAACACACTAGAGAGCAACTAATAAATCATAAATCAATGCTGATGGACACAATGAAAATAAGATTTTACATTCTCTCTAATTATTCACAAGTGTTGATTCCAAAATCACACTGGAAAAATAAATCATCTTGTATTATTTTCATTTCTCCCACAGTCCTAGCACAGTATATTATGAATAGTCATTACTCAATATAAATGGTGAGCATTTATTGTTTATAACATGTTGAACATTCTATTAAGCATTTTAAATATATTTCTCAATTTAAACCTTATAAGAATGGTATAAGTTCAGATTTTTAAAAGACTGGATTATAACTATACAGAGATTTTGTTTTTAAAGGAAAAATAACTTGCAAAAGGTCATACAATAGAAAATGCAGTCAAGTTTAAAACTTACACCATGTGATTCTAGAGTCCTCTTAACCTGTATAATATCTTGACCCTCAGAAAATTGTTGTTAATATACTGTGGTCCTGAAAAGGATATGTGGTATTCCTGTGTGTGTGTGTCTGTGCAAGCTAATATGAGCATTTGTGATAAAGATACCACGTATTGCTGACTGTGCAGCAATTTTATGATGCAATTTTTGAGACTAATGAGTAAAGAGGTCATGCAAGGCTGTATTGCTTTCATGTTCCTTTGGATGGAACAGTTTATACTTTATTTTGACTCTCTTGTCTTTTCAATAATAATACTGTTTATTTTATAAATTTGAAAAATAGAAAATCATAAAACAAAAATAAAATCTCATGTAATTCTAACTTTCAGGTTTTCTATACGAACCTATATACTATACATATTGTACATAACATTTTATACATATGTATATAATGGAGAATTTACAGTGTGATGAACTATTTGCATTTTTTATTGAATGTAGTTGATTTATAACAATACCTGTGTTAGTTTCAGGTATACAGCATAGTGATTCAGGGGTTTTTTTTGTAGATTATAATTTGTTACAAGATATTGTGTATAATTCCCTGTGCTATACAGTAAATCCTTGTTGCTCATAGAAATCATACGTGCAGCTCATATATAACTGAATAATAAAATAGATATTTTATGTATAGGGGTTTGTGTCTATAAATCCCATACCCTTAATTTGTCCCTCCCTCCCTCTTTCTCCCCTTTGGTAACCATAAGTCTGTTTTTATGTCTGTGAGTGTGTTTCAGTTTTGTATATAAAGTTATTGGTATTATTTTTTAGATTCCACAAGTGAGTGATATCATATAGTAATGTTTTTGTTTTTGTTTTTGATTTTGCGGTACGCGGGCGTCTCACTGATGTGGCCTCTCCTGTTGCGGAGCACAGACTCCGGACACGCAGGCTCAGCGGCCATGGCCCATGGGCCCAGCCGCTCCCCCGCACGTGGGATCCTCCCGGACCGGGGCACGAACCCATGCCCCCTGCATCGGCAGGCAGACTCCCAACCACTGCGCCACCAGGGAAACCCAGTAATGTTTTTTTTTCTGAATTATTTCACTAAGCATAATAATCTCTAGTTCCATCCATGTTGCTGCAAATGGCAGAACTTAATTCATTTTTATGGATGAGTAATATTCCACTGTGTGTGCGTGTGCATGTGGCGTGTGTGCATGTGCATATGGTGTGTGTGTGTGTGTTTTTACCACACCTTCTTAATCCAGTTGTCTGTTGATGGGCAATTGGTTTGCTTCCAAATCTTGGCTATTGTGAATAGGTCTCCTGTGAACAATGGGGTACATGTATCTTTTCAAATTACTGTTTTCATTTTTTCTGGTTATATACACAAGAGTGGAGTTGCTGGATCATATGGAAGTTCTATTTTTAGTTATTTAAGGAATTTCCATACTGTTTTCCACAGTGGCTGCACAAATTTACGTTCCCACAAACTGTCAATGAGGGTTTCCTTTTTTCCACATCCTCTCCAGCATTTGATATTTAGTAGACTTTTTGATGATAGTCATTCTGACAGGTGTGAGGTGATATCTCATTATAGTTTTGATTTGTATTCTCTAATAATCAGCAGTGCAGAGCAGCTTTTCATATGCCTGTTAGCCATTTTTATGTCTTCTTTGGAAAACTGTCTATTCAAGTCTTCTGATCATTTTTTCATTGGATTTTTTATGCTTTTGGCATTGAGTTGTATGAGCTGCTTGTATATTACAGATATTAACCCTTTGTTGGTCACATTATTTTCAAATATTTTCTCCCATCTCTCTGTTTTTGTTTTGTTTATGGCTTCATTTGTCGTGCAAAAGCTTTTCAGTTTGATTAGATCCAATTTGTTTATTTTTTCTTTTATTTCTTTTGCCTTAGGAGACTGATCTAAGAAAATACGGCTACAATTTATGTCAAACAGTGTTCTGCCTGTGTTCTCTTCTAGGAGTTTTATGATGCCATGTCTTACATTTAGGTTTTTAAACCATTATGAGTTTATTTTTGTGTATGGTTTTAGAGAATATTCTAATTTCATTGTTTTACATGTAGCTGTCCAATTCTCTCAGCACCACTTATTGAAGATTGTCTTTTCTTTATTGTATATTCTTGCCTCCTTTGTCATAGATTAGTTGACCATTGGTGTGTGGGTTTATTTCTGGGCTCTCTATTCTGTTCCTTTGATCTATGTGTCTGTTTTTGTGTCAAAACCATGCTGTTTTGATTACTGTAGTTATGTAGTATAGTCTGAAGTCTGGGAGGGTTATATTTCCAGCTTTTTTCTCAGGATTGCCTTGGCAATTTGGAGGTTTTGTGGTTCCATATAAATTTTATGATTATTTATTCTATTTCTGTGAAAAATGTCCTTGGTGTTTTGGTGGGAATTTCATTAAATCTGTAGAGCCCTTTGAGTATTACGGCCATTTTAATAATACTGATTCTCCCAATTCAAGAGAATGGCTATCTTTCCATTTCTTTGAATAATCTTCAATTTCCTTTATCAATGTTTTATAGTTTTCAGTGTATAACTTTTTCACCTCTTTGAATAAGTTTATTCCCAGATATTTTTTGGTACAATTTTAAATGGGATTTTAAAAAAAAATTCTCTTTCTGATATATCATTATTATTGTATAGAAATTCAACCAATTTCTATATAGTAATCTTGCATCCTGCTATGTTTTAGAACTCATTTAATAGTTCTAACAGTTTTGGGGTGCAGACTTTAGGATTCTCTGTACAGAGTATCATGTCTTTTGCAAGCAGTGATGGTTTTACCTCTCTGTTTTTAATTTGTATAATTTTTATTTCTTTTTCTAATCTGATTGTTGTGGCTAGGAGTTCCAATACTATGTTAAATAGAAGTGGTATGAGTGGACATCCTTGCCTTGTTACTGAATTTAGCAGAAAGGATTTCAGAATTTCACTGTTGATTATTATGTTGGTTGTGGGTTTGTCATAAATGGCCTTTGTTGTATTGAGATATGTTCCCTCCATACCCACTTTCATAAGAGTTTTTCTTCTTTATTTTGAATGGATATGGAATTTTTTCAGATGCTTTTACTGTGTCTGTTGGGATGATCATGTGATTTTTGTCTTTCCTATTGTTAATGTGGTGTATCACATTGATTGATTTGAGTATGTTGAACTATCTTTTTGACCCTGGAATAAATCCAAGTTAACCATGATATATGATCCTTTTCATGTATTGTTGGATTCAGTTTGCTAATATTTTGTTGAGGCTTTTTGTATCTATATTTATCAAAGATATTGGCCTGTATTATTATTATTTTTTTTAATTGGAGTGTCTTGTCTGGTTTTCCTATCTGGGTAATGGTGACCTTGTAGAATGAATTTGGGAAAGTTCCCTCATCTTCAATTTTTTGGAATAGCTTGAGAAAAGTAGGTAGAAGTTCTTCTTTATATGAAGCCATCCAATCCTGGATTTTATTTACAGGACCTTTTTTCTTCTTTTTTAGAGATTCCATTTCACTTCTAGTGGTCAGTCTTTTCAAATTATCTATTTCTTCTTGACTCAGTCTTGGCTGACTGTGTGTTTCTAGAAATTTGTTCATTTCTTCCAGGTTGTCCAATTTGTTGGCATATAACTGTTCATATTATTCTCATGTTTTTTGTATCTATGTGGTATTAGTTGTTATATCTCCTCTTTCATTTTTTATTTTGTGTATTTGGGATTTTGCTTTTCTTGGTGAGTCTCACTAAATGTTTCTCAATTTTGTTTATCTTAAAAAAAAAGACCTCTTGGTTTCATTGATCTTTTCTTTTTTTTTTTTTTTTTTGAAGTCTACTTTATTTCCTCTCTGATCTTTCTGATTTCCTTTCTTCTGCTGACTTTGGGCTTTGCTTGTTTTTCTTTATATAATTATTTTAAGTAGTAGTTAAGTTTTTTTTTTTATTTCAGGTATTTCCTTTTTCTTGAGGAAGGCCTGTTTCACTATGAACTACCCCCTTAGACCTGCTTTTGCTGCATCCCATATATTTTGTAAAGTTGTGTTTTCATTTTTTTGTCTTGAGGTATTTTCTGATTTCTGATTTGATTTCATCCTTGAACCATTGTTTTGTTATTAGTGTGTTGTTTATTCTCTATGTGTTTGTTCTTTTTCCATTTTTCTTTCTGTAGTTGATTCCTAGTTTCATACTGTTGTGGTCAGAAAAATGCTTGATAAAATTTCTATCCTCTTAAATTTGTTGAGGCTTGTTTTATGACTTAGTATGTGATCTGTCCTGTAGAGTGTTCCATATGCATTTGAAAAGAATGTGTATCTTGTTTTTGTGAATGTAGTGTCTTTTATATATCAATTAAGTGCAACTGGTCTATTGTGTCATCTAGGACTTTGTTGCCTTATTGATTTTCTTTCTGGATGATCTGTCTGTTGATGTCAGTGGGATGTTAACTGCTCTTACTATTATTGTATTATTGTCAATTTCTTCCTTTATGTCTGTTAGTATTTGCTTTATATACTTAGATACTCCTGTATTGGGTGCATATATTTTAAGGAGTGTAAAAGTCCATTCCTGTATTGATCCCTTTATCACTATGTAATGTTCTGCTTTGTTTTTTGTTATAGGCTTTGTTTTAAAGTCTATTTTGTGTGATATGATTGCTACCCTCATTTCCTTTGGCATGAAATATCTTTTCTATATCTTCACCTTTAGTCTGTGTGTGTCTTTTGCCCTGAAATTAGTCTCTTGTAGACAGCATATTGAAGATTCTTGTTTCTTTTTGATCCAGTCAACCACTCCATGTCTTGATCAGAGTATTTAGTTCATTGGCATTTAAAGAAATTATTGATAGGTATAACTTATTGCCATTATATTCCTTGTTTTCCAGTTGTTTTTTGGGTTCTTCTCTGTTCATTTCTTCTTTTTGTTTTTCCTGTTTTGGTCTGATGATTTACTTCTGTAGTATGCCTATGTTCCTTTCTTTTAGTTTTTTTGTGAATCTATTTTAGGTTTTTGATTTGTGGTTACCATGGGGTTCATGTATGTTGACTCATAACTATCTCTACTTGCTCTAAACTGATAATCATTTGAGTACAAACACATTCTAAAATATTTACATTTTTACTCCCCTCCCAACATTTTGAACTTTCAATGACCTATTTTACATCTTCTTGCTTATCCTTTTATTGTTTATTGTAGTAATAGTTGCTTTTGTAATTTTTTTGGTTTTTATTCTATGTACTGTTTTATTTAAATGGTCTTCAGTCCTTACTATATACTTGCCTTCTTATTGGGGTTTTTCTTTTCCTATAGATTCTTGCTACTTTTCCATTTAGAGAAGACCTTTCAACATTTCTTTTATGCTAGGTTTAGCATTGCTGAATTCTTTTATTTTTTGCTTGTCTAAGATTTCTTATCTCTCCTTCTACTAGAGATGATAATCTTTCTGGGTAGAGTATATTAGGTTGCAGATTTTTCCCCTTCAGGACTTTGAATATATCATGCCACTCCCTTCTGTCCTACAAAGTTTCTGCAGGGAAATCAGCTGATGGCCTTGTAGGGGTTCCCTTTTATATGACTCTGTTTTTCTCTTGATGCCTTTAGAATTCTGTCTTTAACGTTTTCCATTTTAATTATGATATGTCTTGGTGTGGGTCTATTTGGGTTCATTTTGTTTGGGACCTTTTTTGCTTCCTGTACCTGGATATCTGTTTACTTCTTTAGGTTTGGGAAGTTTTCAGGCATAATTTTTTAAAATACATTTTTGATACCCTTCTCTCTCTCTTCTCCTTCTGCAACCTCTTTTATGTGTAAGTTGGCATGTTTTATATTAACCCATAGATCTTGTATATTGTTTTCTTTTCTTTTCTTTTTTTTAAAATTTCTTTTTCTGTCTGCTGTCCTGCTTGGTGTTTTCCATTGTTCTATCTTCCAGATCACTAACTCATTCTTCTTTGTCACTTTTTTTGTTATTCTTTGCCTCTAGATTGCTTTTTAGCTCAGAAATTAAATTGTCTATTTTTTATTGGATCATCTTTTAAGTTTCTAGTTCCTTGTTACAATGACCCACATTTATATCAATAATCTTTTTACATTCAGTTAGCATTTTTATTACCATCTTTCTGAACTCAGTGTCTGGTTGACTGATGTTCTCTGTTTCATTGTTTGTCCTTTCAAGGGTTTTCTATTGCTCATTTTGTTGGGTGTAGTTCCTCTGACTTTTCATTTTACTTAACTTTCTCTGTCTATGAATTTAAGATAAATAGTTATGTATTGTGGTCTTGAAGGGGTGTTTTCATGTGAGAACATCCCTAAGTAGACTGTGTGTGTTCAATATCTTTGGGGTGAGAGCTGGTTTTGATTTGGATACAAGGCACATCTTTCCCCAGGGTGTGCTGGCCACTGTCGCCTTGATAGGGGGTGTTGTTGCTGTTAGAGGATCTAAAGGCTGCACTTCCTTTCTGGTCTGTGGCTGTCACAGCCTTGTCAGGGATGCAGTCTTCTCCTCAGTTACTGGAAATAAAGCTCTGAAGGTTGAGCTCAATCAGGCTCTGTTCTCTTTGAATGTGCATTTGCCCCAAAGGAGGGGAGTGCTGAAGTAAATGAAGCTTATGAGCCCATAGATGTCTGATTCATTGCCTGTGTAGGCTTCCAGGGCTCGGCTCAGATGCAGCCCAAGTTGTGTCCCTTACCGTTTTGTGGTCATCCTAGATCTAGTCCAAGTCTGTGTTGCAGAATGGGTGTGGCTGGAGCTGTTCCTGTGGCACTGTTTGAGTAAGCACAGAAAATAGCTGCTGCTCCCCCCTCCACACCTGGACCACACCCCAGGTTCCCAAGCTGTCACTCTGTAGCTAGACCAAGTGTTTTCTTAGGGCCAGCCCAGATCCCATTCCAAGCTATGGTATGGAATAATCTGGGCTGGGGTGTTCACCTGTTTGGATTGGTGACAGTGGCAAGGTAGCCACTGCCAGTGCAGAACTCTTGATACCCTTTTGTTGGCAAGCCAGCATCTGTACACACTTTGCAAGTGGAGGTTAGACTTCTCCACCTTTTCTATCTGTCCAAGTAGTTCTTCCATCAGGCAAGGGCATTTGTCTCTTTCACATAACACCCTAGGACTGGGACACCCAGGCTTTGGCTCAACCCACTCATGCCCCAGGGCAAGTATCTGTCTATGTGGATCTTCTCTTCCATTCAGATCCTTCACAGGAATGGAAGCCCTGACCCTATGCCTTTTTTCCATTCTACCCAGTTATGTGGAAATCTTTTTTCAGCTTTGGTTATATAGGATTCCTTCTGCCAGTTTTCAGTTAGTTTTCCATGAGAAATTTTCCAAATGTAGGTGTATTTTTTATGTGTTTGTGGGAGGAGGGGAGCTCCTTGTCCTTCTACTTTGTCATCTTGATCTGAACTTGCATATGTATTTTTTAACAAATTGATGATCATACTGTGAATTCTCTATTGTAACATTGTTTTACCTAACCAATATATTTGGAACATTTATCCATAATATGAAATAATATCCTATAAAAAGTTTTCAAAATGATATATTATTCTTTCTTTTAATATGTAAGAATTTGATTAGTTTTTTTTACTGTTTACTAACTAAGAGAATGGAGAAGAAGATGTGGTATGTGCGGTCCTCCTGATTTAACTCGCTTTTTATGTTCTTTCTGCTTGTAGTCTTGGGAAGTCACTGTCATATCAGACAATTTCTAAGAACTAGTTTTCTGCTTGGCCATATTTTCATTTCTAATGCACAATAAACCAGTGGTTATGAAGGTAGTAACAATAGAATTGGTCTTCCCCAAGTACAGGTAATAATGGGATGCAATATTTGTAGAGAATTTTAACATAATAATAAAACAAAATGAGTTAGACTTTTTAAAAAAAAAAAAAAAACACCATGTGCTGGCATTTAAAACAATTCATGATATAGTACTCTTCCTTACCTGGATGTGGACTCCCACAGACATAGTCCTTAATATACCACTGATACCTACCATTATAATTGTACCCTCCAGCCTACCAAGATAAATGAACAGTAGTTGTATCACATACTATATTTAAATTCTGTGTATCCAACATCAAATACTTAGAACAGCTTATTTTGCATGTTGTTTACATACGTTGCTGAAATTTTTCCTAGTACATGTGTGCCTTGTCTGTTCCAGATACTACCTTCCCCTTTTTCCCTTCCCTATTCAACTTGAGTGTTTGTTTTTTGTAACGCTCTCATGTGCACTTCTGATGTGACTCATTTTTAAGATGGGAATAATTTTTCTTATGTCTTCTATCTTGTCTTCTCTTTTTCCAGGAATGCTTTGATGTTTGTGATATTAGCTATTAGATAGCAGCCTATGCCCCATCTCTAACATTGATGTGGGGTTTTCTTTTCCTATATTTTGGATGTTTTCTTTATTTTAGTATTTTTCTAGGAAGGAGCTGCTAGATCCTTATATTCAAATTGTACTTCTCTCCATCATATTTATTTTTAATTAATACTATGAACAACATTTGATACAATTTTAAAATTTAAGAACTTATCAATAGTATCTAAAAGAGTATTTTAATTGAGTATTTACTCAATTTAAATAGTTAAAATAACAATAAAGCATCATTTGATACTGATTTTGCAAGTTCCATATATAGAGAGTTGAGGATCTTTTTTAATGCTTATTTCCACTTGACTAAAATGCAAAAAGGAATGAATCAGTTTATTTTGATATATGGAATGTCATGACCTATTTGGATAAACATTATTGAGATCATTGCCTTGAATTTATAAAAACCTCTTACAGCCTAGGCACTTTTTTTTTTCCCTTGAGTTCCCCATCAATCTCTTTTGCATATTTCATTTAGGTAGTAAAAGTAGTTGAGCTGCATCATTTAGTAACTGTTATTTCACCCTCCATAAACTTTACTTTCTGCCTTAAAGGGTACAATAGCATTAGCTTTTTTATTTTGAGACTAAAATGTCTTAGGTTTGAGAACTAAGCAAGTTGTCTGTAAATGTATTTTCTAGTCCATTTGTTAAATCTGCAGTAATAAATATCCACATTTGGTAAAAAAAAAAAAAAAAAAAAAAAAAAACAAACCAAAAAAAAACAAGAGTATTTTAATAAACTACTTTGGGTGAAGATTAGGGGAAATTTTGAAATTTCATCATCAAGTAACAGAAATCATAATTACCCAAGGGGACACTCTAGACTTAGAGGCCAGATACCCATGGTTTGTTGACATCGTCAACAAACAGTTCAATATTCTCTAGAAAAGGCACTCAGGGAAACACTAATGATGTGACCATTACCTCTGAGTTCTCCTTTCACCACCGAGGACAGCCCACCTTGGGCTCTTCACCTTCTACAGGATCATTTTCTAAGCAACAAGCCTGGAAAGCTATTCCAACAAGATACTTGTTGCAACAGAGTGTAGATGAGGAGATTTCAAGATTTAAAAATTTGAGAAATACTACATATTCTACCTTCCCACCTAAGCATGTAATTCTTCTTTCATTTAATGCCTATTAATATTCCATAGGACTACAGTTCCTTAGAACATTCCTTCAAAAATTCTCTTCAGCAACTGGAAGCCATAGGTTGTGTGTTCAGCTCTGGATCAGACTCTCATTAGGCTCACCAGTAGCTGGCATACTGATACATTCCCTCAAGGATTCATAAAAGGGAGGATAAAGGAAAAGATTGTATAGGCTGCACCCTCCAAATCAGTTACTATTACTTTCTAGGCTCTCTGAGGGAGCCTATGAACTCCTTCCCTGAGACACGGATAACCTGTCATTAGTCCTTACAGATGGAAATATCTGTCTTTGTTTTTCATGACAGGATCATCCTTAATAACTAGAATCTTCGTGTGGTTCCAAAGCATGTGACATAATTTCTGACAGGGTTTGTACGTATTCAGTCAGTTTTGGTGACTAGGTGATAATTCCCAAAGTGTAATCAGTGGATCATTTATATTGAAATTGCCTGAGTGGCTTGATAAAAATTCAGGTTTCTTTACATATTGAACTGCAATATCTGGGGAGTGGGATCATTGTGACTGCAGTTTTAGAAGCGAGAATCTCAGGTAATTCTTGTACTAGCTAAGGTTTTTAGAAACACTGATTTAAATTACAAAATAGTGCTTTTTTTTTTTAACTGGATCGTCATATGTGCCTTGAGGTTCTCCATCTGAGTGGAATATTCTCACACTGCCATGTCCTCCTACTTCATGGATATGAACTGTCTGAGCCAGAAATTTGGTTAAGTTGAAAAACTGACTGATATAGAGGCTTGGTAGGGAGAAGATTCTGGGACCCTTGTAGACTCAAATTTTGAGTTCTAGAACCCAGAGATAAAAAGCAGAAGGGGACTGTAACAGCTGATATGAATGGTAAGATTTCCTCAGACTCCATTAGCTGATCAAGAAAGTAACAGCAGACCTTTGAGGTTTCAGTTAGGTCTGAGTCAGACTTTATGGTATGTAGGTCAAATCCAGCCTACAGCCTGTTTTTATAAATACATATATGTTTATTAGAATACAACCATGCCCTTTCATTTCCTTATTGTTTATGGCTGCTTCCATGCTACAATGGCAGAGTTAAGTAGCTTCAATAGAGACCATCTGGCCAGTAAAATATAAAATATTTACTATCTGGACCTTCACAGAATAATCTTACCAATTCCTGGTTAAGGATAATTTTATTCTAGGTGTAGTATCAGTTTACAGGAATAGTTTTGTCTTATATTCATTGAAACATGAAAGCAATCCAAGATCTATTTGCTTGGTTCAAATAAAACAAAGAACATAGGTGAGATTCAAGTGTTACTTCAGGGTCTTATTGTAAACCAGAAGGGTCTTCCATGAAAATGGATGCTAAATTTAATTTTTCATGGTATTTAATATTTAAACAACTATGAATGCAGATGAACTAGGAGTTTAAAAGTGTTCTAATTGGAGCATTCAATTTTTTCAGTATGTTTCCCTCCTTTGGGTGGAGGTGGGTGCATTACAAGGTTTGCTCATTCCAATGATTATGGGTCTCAGTTGCTCACCTTTGAGTTGGAAAATTTATCAACACATCAGGTCAGAGAGCTACAAAATCAGCCTCGAAATTTCATCAATCAAGAGATTTTGTCAAAATTATTCCTAGTTTGCATTCTGGATTCCTGGGAAGAGATTTTCACAAGAAATTTAACACTATGATTATAGCACAGGCCCTCTGCTTAGCCACTGGGTGCAAATGGTTAGCTTCTCCATAAAAATTTAATTTCATATTAAGGGAAAGAGTAATGTTTGATCCCATGGAATTTTGTAGTTAATAAGACAACTTTTTGCCACCATGTGAGTCATATCAACAGTTAAAGCTGATCGTATTGTCTCAAAGGTACCCAAGGTTTACAGCTGAAAAGAGCTGAAATTGTAACCATGACAATAGAAGACTTAAGCCTGAATAAAATAAAAGTGTATATCTCTTGAGGGAAATCTACTCTATTTAGCAAAGTCACATCATAAGGGTCTATATTTTGAGAACTGGCCATTCTAAAATTATATGACTGTGTGCCATCGTGAGAAACTTGAATTATTAATTCTCATATTCAAGCCTTTTCATCCTGTTAAAGTGGGTTGAATTTAGTCATTTTATCAAAAAGTTCATTTTCCAATAGTGTACACTAAAATACTGCCAAATCAATTTAAATCAATCAGGAAGGGCATATGGTAACCCAAGTTTGACCTAGATTAAAGGGTAAATTATGGAAATGAAAATAAAGAATCCTCTTGAAACTGTGAAAGTTAGATTTAAATTTTGAATAGTTAATACATTTTCTTGTTATTTTAGAAAGTAAAACAATATTCCTTACCTTGAAATTCTTAAATTATGTTTCCCCTACTGTGAGAAAAAAAGGTCCAGAAAATATTATTTGGAGTAGAAAGAAGATGTGGTCCAGTGACCTGTTTTCCTATAATTAACCAAAGACATATTTTCTCATTATGAAGAGTACAGTTGAAAAAAACATATGTTTGTGGATAAAATGGGAATCTTAAAAACTAAGTGAAAAAGAGACTATACTTAAGACTAGAAGAAGACAAAACTCAAATCAACTTCTCTCCTAATCATTATACTTACATATTTGCCATTCATATTGTCCACAAACTGATCAGCAGGATCACAGAACAGACACTTCTAGTCTGTTAATCACTCAAATTTATTTAATTTATTTATATATTTTTAATTGATGTATAATTGACATATAACTTTATGTTAGTTTCAGATGCACTACATAATGATTCAATATTTGTATATATTACAAAATGATCAAAAACATAAGTCTAGTTAACTTCCATCACTCCACTCCAGTTTTATTATTACTTAGTGCTGGTAAGATTACTTTTAAATTTTGGAACAAGTGAAAAGAATTTATTTATGTGTATTTTCACTTAATTTTTTCCAGCTATTATTTAAAAAATAGCCAATCTATCAATTGACTTTTGTATAAATCCTCTAGACTAAAATCATCATAAATAACATGTGGCATACTTATTATATTTTATTTCTTCCTTAACATAGAAAAATGCTAATATGTAGATCTATTATTAAATCAAGTTGATGTATTCCTCTTCCAAAGTGTTGAAATGAGGTAAAACAGGCTGTACGTGAATGCATCTGTATGGTATATCTGGAGACACATTGTCAGGAAAGCAATGAGGTTTTCTTGATATCTGGGAAACTTGAGTTCATTTTAGCTTCATTAATGATGCATGTTTAGATATTGGACAAAACAGCTCCTGAATAACTCAATTTTGCTACATATTAATGGTGATAACAAAGCTCTTTCCAGGAAGGCAGAAGAATATGCCACTAAGCAGGCAAACCCTAGTAATTGTTTGAGTCAGAATTGCTTTCATTCAAATAGACAAATGTGCTTCCAGATAGCATTTCATTAATTCCCAATCAGTAAACCATTAACAGTGTGGGGGAAATTATTATTAAATAATCCAAATCTTATAGTTTCAGGAGACTTTTATTGCTTGTCCTTGTGATAAGCTTTATAATTATCCAGAAATAGAAAAGCTGAACTATATTCGGAATACATTAGTAAAGATACAAACTTATGACTCAACCAGTTAGGGAATGTTTGCCATTTTTCATTCAAATGTAAACATAAACTCTGGAAGCAATAAATTAATGCTCTTTAGCTTTCAGTGGTGTGGAAAAAATCATATTGTTTTATCACTGAAGGTTTATTTTATGAGGGACTGGCATTGGCACATTTAAAATTATCAGTTTGTCTTATATTTGCTTCAACACAAGGACAACTGATTCTCAGGTACCAATTGTCATCTAACTTAAAAATACTGGAACAGAAAGAGTATTTTTAGCATTTTGAAAGGACAAATAATGTTCAGAATTTATTTATTTGAAATAGTTGCAGTCTTACTTGAAGGTTACTTTTTCCTTTATAATTAGTCTTATAATGTTTTATCTACACTTCCATTTGTTCAACCAACACACACTTATTGGCAATGAAAAAAAGAATAGCAAAACAAAATTTCTAATTTCATGTGCATTAAAATCTAACTATGACAAAGCTCCTTCTTGAAAACACTTTCACCTACAACTGATCTTTAAAAAAAAATTATTTATTTTTTTAAAAGAATTGGGTCAGGTCTCAATATTTCCCTTTTTTCTACATTAAAAATACTCTTATAGGGGCACAAATTTGACTATGTACAGAATGTAGTCTTTTTTTAACTATTTGTAAAAATAATTATTGAAGGTTTGGATAGAAATATCTTTTGGCTCAAAGGATATTATTTCAAACAAATTAATCAGTATTGTCTAGATCCAGCAAAGGATTCAGTTTTTTTCTAACCTTTTAAATTCAAATACAATATTCATGTTCACAGTCTAGAAGGTTAATAAAATTTTCTTAACTAACACCATTTACATTGCATTAGATGGAGTTTGGATAATTTTTCTGCCATATGCTAGGTTAAATTAAGCTGCTTAAGCATGAGGTTATGCTGTATTTGTGACCAATTTCATAACAATACCTGAAGTGCCTTGATGGGTATGCCTTCAGGTGTGCATGAGATAAAATGCCATGGTACCATAGAGGTCTCTGAGGTGACCTTTTATGATATACTTCTAGGCTATTCTTCAGAACTATGGATTGCTCTTACTTTTTTCTTGGAAAAGCTCTTTAAGAATTTCTAAGCTCTCATAAAAATGCTCAGAAATCTGGAAGGACTTGCTTGATCCTTTTCCCAAGAATTGCCACTCTTACTACACTTTCTATCCCTTGAGAATCCACTTTTCTTTGCTTGCACCAAGGCCTCTATTCATTCATTCTTATCAAACTTATACCTCTTACTGCTGACTTCTTACTCTCTACTAATTTTACATATTTTCTATCTTATCCCTTATTTTTCCTACTTATTTCTTTCTCCATCGCTCTTAATTTTGGCTATAATGGGACTTAGTCTATGATCTTGACCAGTCAATGATTATGCAGCTTACCACTTTTCTGTTGAAGCAGTTATTGCATTGTCTATATTTTTCTAATATTATCACCATAAGTATTTTATACCAAAATAAATAATGTATTTACAATATCACAAGGTGATTTCAGCTATCTCAATGTGTTTATTGATGATAATTCTGTTAGATATGAGCAAATTTTCACAGTGACAGGGAAGTAACATATTTTACAGATAAGTCAACTGAAACACAAAGAGACTGAATATACAAAAAGAATCTGAGATCTTTCCAAATCCTGTGGTCACTGAGCATTACCATGTCTCTACTAATATTTTTGGCACGTTTTTCCATGTCTCCCCCAACAGCTGAAATTCCTTACATCCATCAAGTCTGGCTGAAAATGTTATCTCATCTATGAAGTGTTCTGTGAACTATTCAATCAGAAAGAATTGTTCTTTCTTTGGGGTATTTTCCAGCTTCTAGGAGAGAAGGTTTTATATTGTATTATATTTAGTTGTATATGGCTCTGCATCTACTTTATTGGGAATTCTATGAGAGTGAGCAGCCTGACTTCTTTATACTTATATTCCAAGTCTTTAACACAGAGCTAGAAACTTAATAATTATTCATTTACTTGAACTCATTTTAAAAAATGCATCTAGATTTAAGGTTGACTCCAAGGGCCAGGGATGCCTAAGAAACAGGGAAGTGGGTGTAAATGTATTTTTATTAGCTAAAACATTGCTCATTTTTTTCTAAAGCACTCTATTTCTCTTAATTGTATGAAATAGTTGAATTTGAGTATAAATATGGAATATTCACTAGACAGAATTAAACCTATCAATCACTTAAAACAAATATGGCCTTTGTAAAGACTTAATCACCACAGGCTTCAAATCTCACACAGATAGCTTAATTTAAAATCAGTAAAACATTTTAAATCAAATCCTCCAGATATCTTGTAGTCTTTGCCATAAAATCTACAAAACCTAGTTATGATTAATGGCATTATTATGAATCCCAAATCTCATTACTGAATATTGCTGAATTTACTTTCAGTTCAATGTTTAAGTATAGTCAGATTAAAACTATTCAATGATTCCTTACAACTTGTGGCAAATCATTATTACTTACTTCTATTGCTATTGTAATATTATTAATCATAATGAATTCCTTTGAAATTCAGTGGAGCAGCAACATATTATTCCTTATGCATTTCCACTATAAATTATCTCTAGTGAAATAACTGCCTACAAACTATTATTAAGTTACTACATAACACCTGCAGAATCATAATCAGACCAAGGAATTTATTCCAAATGAAGTTACTATGACCAGTTCTACTGGAAATGGAAATCAGATAAATGAAAAAAGATAAGAAATCCTAAAAATAAAGTATTTCTAAATAGTGTAAGATTATTAAATTTCCTCTGCAAATATGTCCAGTAGACTTTAATGAAAAAAGATTAAAATGCAAAGAATTAGGCTTGTCACATGACAAACCCAAGAGAGTTCAGTCATGTAGATTATACATATCTCTAATCTAATTAAATGGTGAAAAAGATTTATGGGTACAATCGGAACATAGCCTCAAGGTATATTTGTCATCTCCTCTGTCTGTAAAATTTTCTGCTCACAATAACAGGAAGTAATGAGGGCAGGAAGAAACAAAGGACAGCCCTATCCCTATTGCCATAGAATAGATTTGTGCTGGTGTTTACTTGCTGTTGCTGTGCAACTTGCAGCTCTTACAGTATTTGGGGATCTGTATCTTAAGTCAAAGTTTCCTTCCTCTCTATCTTGTGAATAAAATAGGTTGAGGATCTGCAAAAAGATAAAACTGCAGAAATCAACTGATAGTACATAATTTTAAAACATTCTCCGGTCCAAGGCATGAGGGAGGAAGATCATGGTATCTGGGCAGCTCATAATTTTTTTTTTTTAATCTGAGGAGTCACATTGAAATTCCTTTCTTTTGTTTGGTCATTGCTAAGAAGCTAGCGTAAGCATACTTATTCTCTCAAACCTAAGAATAAAAAGGAAGGCATAAATGACATTGTGATTAGTGGTTGTATTGTATTCATTACAACTTCTACTCCTCTTTAATGGGCAGTTGCCCTCTAAAGTAAGTTGTCAAAATTAGAATGCTATTTGTATGTGTGCATGCATGAGTGTGTACAAATGTCTATCAATTTGTCCATGTGTCTGTCTGTGTGAAGATGTCTCATTTCTCAGTTTTATCTGTAAATTGATTGCTTGAACATGCAAGCATGAATTAGATAAGATAGGGTGAGGAACTAAGTTAGGCATGAATATGACTTTATAAAACAAGTTATAATTCCTACATTATTATACTTAATTTATAATGACCCTTCCTTGGAAGAATCTGACTCAAATCCAGGCATGTTCACTTTACTGGATCTGTTCTTCTAGGCAAGTTGTATATCCTATCTAACTTGTTAATGTCTTTTTCATTTCTACAATGGGGAGGCTACTAGTAACAGTACTATTATGAGGCTTGAAAGAGATAAGGCATAAAGTACCCCATTGTAGCCTCAGGATCATTGAATGAATTCAATAACTATTAGTTCTACTTTTGCTGCTACTTATTATTATCAGCTTACTCTCTTATTCCTCCTGATTGATTTTCAGTTGACAAGTGCATTAACATGTTAAGAATTTCATTTTTTCTATCTCAAATCGGAATATTTCCTTGAAATTCCCAGATCAAGAACTGGGAATTCAAAACCCCATTCCTTAATACAAAACTGGTGATTCCATCACACTTATGAATTAAGTTTTGTTTATCATTCCAATCATTTTATCATTATCTAACCATGTCATCTTTCAGGACTTCCTGGTGATATTATAATCTTTTTAAAAGATTATAATAAAAGAAAGGAGCTTAACATTTGTTCTCTTCCTTACCTATATATGCCAGGTATACCTTATTTGGCAGAAAGGACATACTTTGAATAATGGCTCATAAATAAATCCATGTATATTGAATGATGATTCAAATGATATTTAAAAATTTCAATGAAACTTTACAGGAAAAATTAACTTCTTTTTATATTGTATAATTTTGAAGATTATAGACAAAATTCTTACTGTAGTATGCATTAGCAAAGCATTTAACATTTGTTACATGCCTACTGAGCTGCTGAAATTGGCCAGGCTTTATGTATTCTGTTGCATTTATTTCTTTGATGAAGCCAGCAATGCATATATTATTATCTCAATTTTAAAGAAAAAACTTGAGGTTCAGAAATAATAACTTGTAAGTTCACTAAGTATTAGGAAGTGATAAAGATATCCAACGTGCATGATTTTTAGTGTATGTTTTTAGCACTTTACTGCTAAGATTTTTTTCAAATACTGAAGTTTTACCTGTGCTTTTATGTACAGCCTTATTTCCAAACACATAAGAACACTGGACAACTTTCCATGCAAATGAGAATAGTTTTTCTATTTTTCATATATTTACTGTGATTTGAATTTGCCTTTATAGTTATGTCTTCGTCTGTTAGGGCTACTGTAGTAAATACTGTAGATTGGTGCCTTAGAAACAACAGAAGTTTATTTCTCACAGTTCTGGAAGAAGTCCAAGATAGGAAGTCCAAGATAAAGTCACCAGACTTGATGTCTGGTGAGAACCTGCTTTCTGGTTCATAGACCACACTCTTCTCACTGTGCCCTCACATGGCAGAACAGAGGTAGCTCTCTGGCATCTCTTTTATAAGGGCACTAATCACATTCATGAAGGCTCCCTCCTCATGACCTAATCACTTCCAAAATGTCCCACCTCCAAATATCATCACCTTGAGAGTTAAGTTTCAACATACCAATTTTGGAAGACACAAATATTTAGTCTGTACCAAGTTATAAAGATAATGCAAACTAAAAAATAGGTGTATTAATTTATTAACATATGCTTATATCAATCCCACTGAACATAATTAGTAGTGTGATTTCCTTGTAATATTTACTCCCGAGAAGGCTTTCAACCATCTTTTAGGAAAGTATTTAGGTGTAAGGAAATAACTGGCTTCTAAGTTGTTACCCATGGAGTCAAGATGCAATGGGCCTACATTTAGAAAACATGGCAAAATGCTGTATTTTAAAGATACTGCACTGGGATTTCAAGTATAAGTTGTTTAAAAAGTTTAATTACTATTATTATTATCAAGAGAAACCTTAAATTTTTTAAGAGAAATTGAGTGGAAAACAAGCATGAGAAAGGATATATGAATTTCTTACCACAATTTCTCAACTGTGGATACAATTATGGTTGCATATTTGAATGAAATAAAAGTAAAAGGAAAAACAGTTTTGCTGTTGTGATTTTTAAAAAATCCACCTTCCATAATGCTTCTTTGAAAAAAAAAATACACATTTTTCACTCAAAATATGATTGCCCGACATGTTTCACTTTTTTATCCCAAATATTTCCCACATATATTAATCAATATTTTACTGGTTTTCTGTTCTCTTTGTTCTTGAAGTTCATTATAAGACTTTAAAAAAAGATTGCATTAAAGATATGCAGATCTTTTATTCAGTGCCCAATAGGTTAAATAATCTTTGTAAATCAAATGCCTCTTCTAATTCTATGAAGAGTTATTTAATAATTTGTATTACACCTTGGATCTTCTTTCTGTCACCAACTGCACTGTACATTTTCCACAGCATTTGACTTTTCATTTTCACCAATATTGCCCCATGTCTTGATGGGCCATTTTCAATCTGCTAAAATAAAACATCATACATTTTATTATTGTGACATTTTCACAACAAATTTTTCTGCACTAAAGAACTTGTTACTCTGAGACCAATCAGTATACATTAAAGTGAATCTACTTTCCTCAGGAAAATATAAAAAGTGTCATTTAGATATCCTAGTTGCTTTATCTTATGAACAATTCCTTGGAGTTGAAGTTACTTGCATATTCTATCTTTTTTTTTTTTTTTTACAAAGATAAAAGGGAAACTACTAAGTAATTATTTTGGTTAAGATTCTCCTTTAGGTAATTACATTTCATTTGTATAGATGTCATAATGTCTTGCTATTTACTCTACCCATGACCTTAGACAAAACACAACTGTCCTAAACCTGAATTAGGATTTTCAAATCCTTAAATCTGGGTCCTGACTCCACAGGTGATTTCTAAATTCCACAAACTATGTGCCCTTTTATAGGAGTCCTGAACCCCTGCAACAACCTTCCAAGTAAGCTCTGTAGAAACCCCATAATTTGCCATCTCCTTTCTTATATCTGAGCTGAAGAACACTCATTAATGTCCCCAGTGAATACAGACTTACACCTTTAAAAATACATAACTTTATCTCTTCATTCACTGTGAAGATCTTTTTACTTGCCTTTGGTGAAATTTCTGCCTGGTGTTCTAAAATATACTCTGAGAACACCTGGAAGAACACTTCTCAGTTTACTAACTGAATATCCTATAACCATAATCAAATTTTCAGTAGATAAGTATCACTATACTTTTAGAACAAAATTGAAAACAATAGTATTGAGCTCTTTTATCTTCATTTGTCTCCCACTAATTCCTATTTGTAGGTGAATATATGCATACGTGCTTCATAATAAGGTGTGTTCTTTCATTGTCATAAACAATGTATTCTCTTCTTTTCCTTCATTCATTATTTATTGGGTGATTACTACTTCTCAGGCATTGGGAAAATCACTGGAGATGTAGCTAGGAACAAAGCAGTTATGTCCCATCCGAGAGCTTTCAGTGTTTTTGAACAAATAAACAAGTAGAGAATTCAATACAATGTGTGAGTACTGTGAGAAGGGAGGTATAGTACCATAAGAGTCCCTAAGAAGAAATTTCATCTGGATTTAAGTGTCAGGGAAGGCTGCCTTGAGGAGGTGGCATGAAAATATGAGTCAGGAGTAGGAAAGAGAGGAATTAGGAACTCTGACTCACAAAGTGGTTATAGCATGTTCAAAGAGTAAGACCATGCATGAAATAGAATGAAGGCTTGTGTGACTGGAACTTATAGGGGAGAAGAGAAATGAGACATGAGAGACAAGTAGCCAATCTTAAAGGGCATCAGAGACCACATTAGCATTTAGGTTAAAGAGTGATGAGATCATATATTCTTTTGATGACTCAGTATAGAACTTAGATTGATGTGAAATAAGACTAAAATCAGGGAGATCAATGATGAAGCTATAGAAATAATCCAGGAAAGATAAGATGGTGGTATTAGGGTAGTGGACCTGAGTATGAAAAGATACAGGAGATATATAACAGGGGAAGCTATCAGACTTTTGGTGTATGGGATTGTGTGTGAAGGAAGAAGACAAGCAAGACATTAAAGTTGATGATTATGCTTTTGGCTTAAAAGAGCAAATGTGTGTCAGTGCCATTTATTGAAGTACATAAAGAGGAGAAGAAGTAGATCTGAGACAAAAGTAATATGTTCATTTTGTGGTGTTTTGAAGATTAGATTCCTGCAGCGTATACAATTGAAGCCAACCAGAAGGCAATGAGATATAGAAGTCTGGAGCTCACAAGAGCAGTAGAGTAGAATCCAACTGTTATGGGTAGAAGAATAAATTGTAATGAGGAAGTATAGACCATAACTGTAAACATCTCTTCATGTCATGATTACTGTTTCCAATGACTCTTTTAAGTGATACACAAAACTAGCTGCATATTAATCTCCTAGGGAGCTTTGAAAAATATTGATATTTTGTCCTGGTCACAGAAAAATCAAATCAGAATCTGGGAATTTGAGGGTTTCAGAATCCAGAGATTGGTGTGTTATAACAGCTTTACAGGAATTCTAACATGAAGACAGAACTAAAATCTACTGATTGTAACTTTATGGTATATTTGTAATTCTCAAAATTTTATTGCCTATCAAAGGGAAAGGACCAGTAGACATATAGTTTATGACAAATGATATGTGCTTTACAACTACCTATTGCAACATGTAGTTTTAATCATTGGCAATATTAATTACCTACATTTACAAAAGACTATGTTATTTCATGGATACATTCATCTTGGAACTAGAAAACCCTAAGACAGAAATTAATATATATTTAGTACCTAGTACTCCCCACACTCTTATTAAGAGTTTTATATAAATTATGTCATGCAGTAAAAAAATTAAAAACCTATAACTACCCTGTACTATTGAAATAAAAATCTCTTGATCCTAGGGGTTGCTTACTTGCCCAAGGTCCCATTATAAATATATTAACAGGTAGACCCAGTGTTCATAAAAGCTGGGATTAAACCTATTGGGCATATTATTTTTATAATGCAAATTTATACATTTCCTTCTTTTTCTGGCTGAAACTCTGTTTGAGAGAGTTTTTTTTTTTAAATTAATTAATTTATTTTTGGCTGTGTTGGGTCTTCGTTTCTGTGCGAGGGCTTTCTCTAGTTGCGGCGAGCGGGGGCCACTCTTCATCGCGGTGCGCGGGCCTCTCACTATCTCGGCCTCTGTCGTTGCGGAGCATAGGCTCCAGATTCACAGGCTCAGTAGTTGTGGCTCACGGGCCCAGTTGCTCCGCAGCATGTGGGATCTTCCCAGACCAGGGCTCGAAACTGTGTCCCCTGCATTGACAGGCAGATTCTCAACCACTGCGCCACCAGGGAAGCCCTGAGAGTGTTTTTATAACAAAGAACAGTTAGCACAGAGATTTAAGCATTAGAAATATGTATTCTTTTGTCTGTTCTCCTCGGGAGAAAAACAGCAATTATCTCTAAATCATAATACTCTTTCACCTGACTCTTAGTTGGAATGTTTAATATAAACAACCATTTTTGCCTGAAAATTAATCAAATATGATTCAGTGTACGAAACATATAGTATATGTGCATCCTGCTAGTGAATGCAGCCCATGAAACAATGTTTTCTTCTTTTTTAAAATTTTCCTTCTTTTTTTGATCTTATTTCTGAAATAATATTTTGCATACATTTTTATTTATCTTCTCTGGCATTGTGCTTCATCTTATTTTTCATTCCTTCCTTATATTCCATGAAAAAACAAATAAAACTCCAGCCATAAAGTTGAGGAAAAAAAATGAGTTGCTAAACACAGCTATGAGAATCAACCTCAGCTCTAGGGAAAACTAAGTGGTAAGAAGTTAGTAGGTAGTGAAATGTTGTATGAAGCTTGACTTGCTAGACTTGTATAAGAAGAGAGAAAGAAAAAGGACTCTAATTGAAAGGATGATTTTCGCTAGAGCTGGGGTATTAGATTTAAATTCTGGGCATAAATAAGAAGGGGATCCAGGTTAGCACAGTGTAAGGAGGGTGAGTGGAGACTTACACTGCATACCCTCTTCAGGAACTCTCTTCCTGAGATCTAGAAAACAAATATAATCTGGGATCTGTACATCTAAACAAGAAACAGAGTAGTCGAAGAACCAACCCCATCTTGGCATTGAAATAATGAATAATTGTCAGTAACTTGTTCATTTGAATATAACAATCAATGGTATCAATCAATTATATATGGGAAAATGACCCATGATATTTTTTTCCTAAATCTGTTGCAAAATGCTAAGAATTATTGATGATTTCTGGCCAGTTAGAAGCCACTGAATACAGATTTATTAAAAGGATATCACTTAAAAATCAGACCATCTGCAACTATCTGAAGTACCTGTAATTACTTTGGATAAAATTTGTTCCACAGTTTTATGGTCAGAAGAAAACTTGTCATTTAACATAGGAGAGAAGCACAGCATCTGTCCGAACAGTGACAAAATATTTTTATTCTTTGACTATCAAGACAGGACCAGTAGATATTTACCAAAAATGTATTTTGTTTTCCATAACATGACTATACCACTGGGAGGGAGCTATCTTTCATCAGTGGAATATGAGCAGAAGTGAAACATGAAATTTTCCGATTTTTAAGGTGCAGGTATGTCTTCACTAGTTTTCCCTCATTTGATGTTGAATGTGTATTACAAGACCATAGAGCATTTGATGAAAGCAATCTAGATTCATGAATCTTCATGCAGAGGAATGTACCCAGGAAAAACTGCACTGAAACGTTGTCTGAGTTAAAGATTTCTACTGTGTTAAGTCATCTAAAATTTAAAGTTTGTTAATGCACTCTAAAAGTAAGTTTGTTAATGCACTCTAAAAGTAAGTTTGTTAATGCACCCTAAAAGTAAGAATTTTCCAGTAACAAGTGACCAGTTAAAAAATTTCTAGAAGGCATTATCCTCTGTTCTAGTAAATATAGAAGTTTTTGAAGTATGAATGTTCATCTAGAAAGTGGGATATGTGGGGAGTTTCTAGATTCTCCAGAATGTTTATGTTGTTCTGTCACAAATCTCAGAAACAGCTCTTCATAAATCAAATAACTTACTCTGATTTAGCTTTTCCTGCTGTTTTGTTAGTGGCATGTCACTCCTATGTTGTCACTTATCATGTCTTATATCTGGGTTTTTATTGTTTGTTTTTTGTTCTGAGTCTCCTTTTCATTAGCTATCAAAAAGCTTCCTCATTAGTGGGTTGAAATAAGTAAAGAAATATGTTATCTATGAAGTTCTATATTCCATGGGTCTGATGGAAAATTTTTCAGAGAAGACCACATACATACCATTCCTGAAATTAATCCTAACACAACTATTGCAACACAAGTCTCTTTGTGGAGGTGTAGATTCAGAGGACAGCAAGAAAGGAACATTTTATTCTTTGTTTCCATGTCGGCCTAAATCTCAGACCTGAGTGAACTGAATTAGACTCCATAGATAAGCAAAAACTCTTGTGTTGAGAAGGTAGGCCTGAGATTTTAACTCCAATAGATTTAATGGATTCCTCAGTTCTTTTTTCCTCTAAATTTTATCTATAAAACTATCTTACTATTTTGATGGCAAGAAAAAGTCTAAGGCAAAAGAAGAGGAAAGTGCATATTTTCCCTAATGTTTACTGCAGTGTTGATCTAAATTATCTGTCACAGGCCTTAAGAAAGAATCATATCCCAGAAAGTAGGGATACTCAAGGCCTTTGATTATCCCATATTCCAGCTAGGACAGAGATAATGACAATGAAACAAAGAGTTTGAATATATTAGATCTTTACCTGATCTTAAAAGTTCTTAATCTAGAATTGGTATATAATCAATGTCCTTGACAGTGATCCTATGTTATTAATATTTCTACTTTTGTGTGGAGAGGCATCAGGGAATGAAGTGACCAGGATTCAAGAGCCTTGAGTTTTTCATAGAAATCAGCAGGTATCAGGTAATAATCATAAAAGAATAGCATAATTATCATTATTATTGTCATTATTATAATTATCATAAAGATCAATAGCATTATACATACCTTTTGTGTTCTCTTTATGCACTAGACACTATGCTTAAGGTTATAAATAAATTATTTCCAGTGAACCACATGTGCAAATTGAGGCCAGATGTATTCTATGCCCAATCCCTAAAATATATGAACTCTATTATTTAGAAGGTATATCACATCTTACATTTCTTCTTGGTTGATGCCTAAATGAGTAGGATGTCAGAAGTCTTAACATAAAATATGTAAGACTATCATCTTATCTGTATAAGTACTTCATTTTCCATATATAAACTTAAGAATAAATTTAAGAATAAATAAACACATTCACATATATATTTAAAATTTAAACAAGTTTATTTTAATAGTTTATCCTACAGAAATCAAGAGAAAATATATGAAATATTAATTATGATTGAATAATGATTTACTTGAATTCAATGTTAATGCAAAGTAAAATAAATTCATAAGTGAACCTCTAGGGGGATCCAAAAAGGCATAAAATTCTTATCTGGAAATGACTTAACATATTGTATAGCTCATGATTTGTAGATAAACTGAAGATAAGAAGTTAAATGTTTTCACAATGTCACAAATATATGAAAGGGCACCAGATTTCCATATTCCCTGTCAAATATTCCTTTGACCACACACACATAAACAAAAAATGGATATGTTACATAATCCCACAATTCAATGAAGACAAGTGGGAGGTGAGTCCTTCGTTACTTGAGTGGTCTATTGCAATTAAATTTCATTTTTATAATACCAAGAGGATAGTTTTAGGAATATTTGTTTTTATAAAACAAAAAATTCTTCATTAATACTATACTTAAGTAAATTTAATTTGTATTTTTTTCTGTTTTTTAACTTTCAAAATGCTTGAAATTTCTTCACAGAATGTTCACGTCATCACTGATAGAAGGCAGCTATTATATTAATATCCCTAAAATGCTTGAATAGACCAAATGACACTCTGTATCAGAAATAACCAAACGATACCAGTAGACTACTAATATACTTGGAGCCCAGGGAATAATACAAAGATTTATACACTCTTCCTCTGTGGTTGCTCTTTATTCTTAGCTGAGTTAGTTTAACATGGGCACTAAAATTTCCCTCACCCTTGTCTTTGGTCAGCATGTCTTATTCACTCCAACACCTGGCTTCATCTTTTCATCTCGCTATCAATTTCATTCTATTTCATACTGTCACTCCTTCAATCTCGGTCTGGCTCAAACACTTGGCTCATCCAAATTGCAAATCCTACATCTAGGACGAAATGATATCTCTCTTAACATGGTTCATGTGACTGAATTTTAATGCATTATTTTGCTCACAGACAGAATTCCTACAAAGAGTGAGGATGGAAAAGGGGCAATGGGAAAGAATAGAGTACAGAAATGTTATTCATCACCTCCCTTGTTAAAGGATATTTAGGTTGATTCCAAGTGTTCTTGAATAGAATTTCTTAGATGATAATCTGTTCTCTCTACTATTAGCATAATAGAAATGTGTCATCATCATAGGGTCTGTGTCACAAATAATTTTACAGAGCAAGAATGCCAAAGGTGTGCTTAACCAACAGTTGATGCCAACAGATCCTCCAAACATTCTTCATAGACACAGAAGTTTCTATAGAGAATAATTTTGCTACAAAGAATAACAAACAATTGAATGCTAAATCTGCTTTGCTCCTTTGCCTTCCCCAGGCATTTCTTTGCTGGAATCCTCTGTGACACATAAAATTAGAAAATAGGACTGTATATACACACTTTAAAAAATAAAAAGAACACAGGATGAAAATAAGATCATTTATGATATAGATAAATAAAATGTGAATAATTTAAAACATTTTATTTGCTTTCCCTATTAATTTTTTCAGATATGATATTATAAAAACACTAATGTCTTTCAAAAATAACTTTCCATAATAGCCTTCCTGCTGTGTATAACTACGATCAACAGAACAGCATTATAAGTACTCTTCCTAAAAAACAAAACAAAACAAAACCCACTGAGCTTTTAAATCTAAAGTTGTTTGAACAATTATTTTAAAATGAGGGAAAATGTTAGAAACAAATTCTACATCACTCAAAATGTAGTATCTCATTTCACTCAGTGAGGCTCATTAAAATCTAGTTCATTAATTCTCATATGCAAACATACCATGTGTCAAATCACATCTTCCAAAACATAACTACAAACAGTAAAAAGCCGTTACAAAGAAGCTCTTTCTAATGAAATTATGTGATCCATAATCAGGAAAATTGTTCTAAAACTGTCATTACAATTTGAGATATACTTTTTTACAATAATTTATATTCTTTTGTCTCTGAAATTAAGAAATGTCACAATAGTTTCATCCCAATTTCTAGAATATGATCAGTACGATTCTTTGCCAAATACTAATACTTAAGTTTGCCAGGCAGTTAGGGCCAAATGAAGCTTTTCTTTTTTTTGAATTTTTGAATTTTATTTTATTTATTTATTTTTAAACAGCAGGTTCTTATTAGTTATCCATTTTATACATATCAGTGTATATATGTTAATCCCAACCTCCCAATTCATCACACACACACACACCCAGACACTTTCCCCCCTTGGTGTCCATACGTTTGTTCTCTACATCTGTGTCAGGACTAATCTTTGTACTCTCTCTGGACTTGCCAATTAGATGGAATTAGAATTAAGGAATGTCAGAGAAAAAAATCAAAGCAGTTGAAATGAACTGATGAAATGCAGCCATCAGCCAACAGAAATTTTCTTTACAAGAAATTATTTTTAAAAAACACAAATTGGGATGAAAAGCTTATTATTGGATATTTAAAAAATTCTGGGGATGGAAAACACTCAGGAGAATCTTAATGAAGCAGAGCCAAAGCTCCCAAATGTTAAACACAATCAGCATTACTTTATTGCTTATAAGTGATACTTTGATTCAGTGATTTACTCAAGTGGTATTAGAGCTTATGCATTTTTTACAATATGCAGTGATTGATAAAATCCACCTATCATCTTGCATAATGCTTTAATTAAATCTATTGATAGATCCACCTAACATCTTGCATAATGCCTTAATTAAAATAAAAGGATTATTTGATGCATAAACAAAATCAAGTTAAAACACATGAAAGTTCCATCCAAAGATCAGAATGACCACCACACTGGTTCTTTGCGACTTTTTCCATCATACCCATATAGGGAAAGCTGTTATCAAAATGTTATGCTAAGTGTCTAGTGTCTTTCACTAGAACTTCCTAGATACTCCATTCCCCCCTTGTCTTATAGCTAGATTAATGAGATTTTGATTTGCATCAGTTGATCACCTTCACGAATATTTTTATGCACATGTTGACTCAACACAGATTTAGTGAGCATCTGCTTTTTGTAATTCACACTACAGCTCACCTGTTTTCCAAAGGAAGCAGTGTGTACTGGAACTAGCTTTCACCAGCTTACAAAACCTGATTCTGTGCATCCCTTTCCACCTCCATGCTCAGTGGTATCATGTTGATACCTTGAAATTGGCTATGGTGGCAATATTTACTCACAAAAAAATGGCAACTGCTACAGATTGAGGCTTTTTTTGGCCTGGACAACTGGTTGTTAAATGTTTATCAGCATATCACTAAATGTATGTCTTGTAACTGTTTGAAAAATGTACACTAATTTGAATTTTACCAATAAGACATCCAAGATTCCAATATGTTAGCTGGCTTACACCTCATCACATGACAGTCATGTGTGTAATTGGATAGAAATGCAGGTTTTTTCACTTAAACTCAATTATTTTTTCACCCTTCTCCAGGGTTGTTACTCTGTATTACTAAATAATTGTTTTCCAACATTGTTTATCTCTGTGATAAAGTTATAAAGGTGCATATGCATGCACACATATATATATATACACACATATATATAATATATACACACATACATATATATATACATATACATATATATATATATACATGCTCTAGTTGATTAATTATCATGGTTAGCATAATTAAATGCTAGTGACATTTCTGAAGGAACTCTGAGTGACAAGGACAAAAATCCAAGTTTGTTGAAATCCTCATGAGATTTTTCTGCATAGTGCTCTATTTTCATTTAATGTAGAATCTTGCTTTGAGAACTGGAGTCCTGATGCAAGGTGAACACTGGTAAATCAATTGATGAATGTTGTTGGCATCTTGGCCACTGACCTGAAGGTGTTATTTCTCAACGTAGAAGTACCTGTGTAGGACAGACTATTACCAATATATTTTAAAATTCTACCTTTAATATCCAAGTAGAGTAGGAAAGGGAAAAATGTAAATTTGGAGTGAAGGGTTAAACTTTTCATCAACTTTCCCAGGAATGTCATGGCTGCCTCTAAAGTTAGTATTTCTAGGTGTACTAACTAATACCCAGCAGGAACAATTTATTGATTCTGACACTAGTGCTGTGTTCAGAAATTTCTCCCTCTTTATTTATTTAAGTCATCAGTCTCTGATCCAGTCAACACCTTGTAAATGAAGAGAGACTTATCTGGCAGCTTTCAATCAGTATAATAGCTACTGCTAGTACACCAATGGGTCAAACCCTGCATACTTTTATTTCAAAGCATGATATCCTAAAATTATGCAATCATTAATACCAGAGACTAATTTTAGTAACAAATTCTAAAAAATTAATAAGCACTTCTTTTACATACCTCAATTCTATTTATCATCCTCTAATTACTCTAGGTAGTTAAATATGCAAAATTTGATTCTTACTCTAGTACTAGAAATATGATCAAATTTTGGAAAAGCAGCTATTTATAGAACACTGTGAGCATAAAAAGAATGCCATTTTTGGATACAGAAAAACATTTTTAATATGTAGTAATTGGCAGGTTTACAATAGTAGAATGGGATAACATACAATTCTATTGCTTAAGAAAGCATATCTTTCTAAGTGACTACTTACAGTGATTACTTTGATATGAAATTCAGATGAAAGGAATTGATGTTATTTCACAGATTTTCAAAATGTGCTATTTAGATGTATTTATTGTCATTTATCATAAGTTGACTTACTGTTGCATTCAATGTTATTTGTCTTATTGGCTAAGGCCTGTGTTAACAAAATTAGGATTTGAGGAATTGAAGAAAATGCAGGTATTTCAAATTATTTTCCTATATGCACTTCAACTGAATGTGTAAAATTCTATCATTTGAAATTAATTTATTTAAGGCAAACATTTTCCTGTCTTATGTATGTATATACACATATGCATATATGTATGTGTATATAGAGAGAATGCACAAGTGGTGTGTGTATATCCCCCTGCTCTTCTAAAGTAAGTGTACCTATGAAAACTTTTGTTAAGCCAAAATGATTTAAAATGAAGAAGCAATTTTCTTTTTCGTAGAAGTGAAAATCTTTTTTCAGATTTCTTTTGGTTAGCAAAAACAGGTACTAATGTAGGTGCTTTGTAAAAGCAAAATTGCATAACACAAGCTTTCTAAAAGAGGGCAATACCTGTATAGTATGTGTATGTGTGTAATGTGTGTGTATGTATTTATTTTCCTCAAAAGGCAAACACTTCAGGAGATTAATACAGTGAGTCACCAACACATTAGTATGAATTTGCTTACTTCCTCCACTATCACAACTCTCAGAAATAACTTACAGTTTTCCTTTCTGATAGTGAATATGACATTTTACAAAAATAATAAAGCTAAAAGAAGTTGTTGGAAAAAAGTTTCATCTACTTTAAAATTTACTAGTGGAAAATTCTGGCTATATCTGCCTGAGGCAGATTTTAAAGTGTTATCAGAAAGTGATAGGCTTTACAGACCTGGTAGTGAATTTTGATATTATTCTGGAAAATGGCTTTGCATTTACAAATGAGACAAGTGAAGTCCACCATACATACTGAATACAAAAGAAGGATGTGCCCTCCTTCCTTTAAGGATAACTCCTTGCATCCACTACTTCTACTTACATTCCTTTGTCACAGTTTAATACCGTGGTCACACCTAGCTATGATGAAGACAGGGGAATATCTTTATTATGGGTAGCCTGGTGTCAGATATAAGTTGGAGATTTTAATTCTAAGAGAAAGAGTGGATAAGGGTTATCAGTGGGGGACAACAATTCTCTCTCATCAGTTTATACTTTGATCACCCAGATAATGTTCAGAGCCCTTCTCAAATATGAACATATTTTCTCCCCCCCTAAAGGAGAGAAACACAGTAGTCACTGTGATTGCTGTGATCAATTCCCAGGTTAGAGTAATTGGAGTCAAATATCTTATGGAGACATACTTGTACATCTTAAGACTATTCTTTCACTTACTAGTCTCTCTGCTCTGCTATCTTTCTTTCTTTCAACCTGATGAAAACTACCTTGATATTGAAAATATTTGTTGGATTTTTGAAGGTATTAATTAGTTATAAGTCCCCCACTCAATGATTCTGGATCATTTGAAAACTAAAATAAGAGTAAGATATGTATCAAAAGGGCTTCCCTGGTGGCTCAGTGGTTGAGAGTCCGCCTGCCGATGAAGAGGACGTGGGTTCATGCCCCGGTCCGGGAAGGTACCACATGCCTCGGAGCAGCTAGGCCCGTAAGCCATGGCTGCTGAGCCTGAGCGTCTGGAGCCTGTGCTCCGCAACGGGAGAGGCCACAACAGTGAGAGGCCCGCGTACCCCACAAAAAAAAAAAAAAGGTATGTATATCAGCCCTAGGTGTAGTAAATTTAGACTGAAGAAAGTGCATTGGACCTGCGGTGTAAATAGGGTTTTGTTTTGTTTTTTTGTTTTTACTTTTTTTTTTTTACTTTACTCCTTTAAATCAAGCCCTATAGAGAGCATACGTACTTAGCCAGCCAACTGGATTTTGCCCATTCAACCCTGAGGGTAAGAAGGGACTGTCCTGATCAATAAGACAGCTGGGAGGCATCAGGAAATGGGGGAAGTAAAGAGAGCAAGAGGGAGAGAGTAAGAGTGAGACCGAGAAAGAACATTGAGAATACATACAGGCAAGCTATGTGCACATCAGGGAAGCTTTCTCCATACTATTCATGAATCAAAAAAGAAACTGTCAAGGGAAAAATCAAGGAGAGCAGTACGACAAAAGGCCAAAGCACAGAATTATGGGGAGAATAAGGAAATGGTTTCCACTATGCTATATTTCTTCATTTCATTACAGAAGATGAGTTTAACATAATGTTGAACCATGAGTAGTATTGATAATATTTATTAATGTATGCTTGTATTTTCTCCTAAAAAATGGCCAGAATTCAAATAATCACCTCTATTTAATAGCTTTCTTATTTATTTGATGGATATAGGAGATATCACAATAACATGGGTTTCATAGTTGGTAAAGAAGCTTGTTATGTTTTTTACTTAATTTTTATTTCCAAAGGATCTTTTTTCTCTCAATTTTTTCTCTTTCTTCCTCATTGATTTTGTACCATAATCTTATAGCCTTTTTCTTACATAGTTAAGATACTGCTATAAAACAAATGTGTGCAAGTTCTTCAAACAAAAGTTTAATACCACAAAAATCAAACAGGGTCTATGAGGTATTTTTTGTTTTAATTTTTTTTTTTTTTTTTTCGGTACGCAGGCCTCTCACTGTTGTGGCCTCTCCCGTTGCAGAGCACAGGCTCTGGATGCGCAGGATCAGTGGCCACGGCTCACGGGCCCAGCCGCTCCGCGGCATGTGGGATCTTCCCAGACCGGGACACAAACCCGTGTCCCCTGCATCGGCAGGCAGACGCTCAACCACTGCGCCACCTGGGAAGCCCAGGGGTCTACGAGTTTTTAAGCAATGCTGACAGAAGTGGTATAAATATCACTAAGGCTGGAGTGAGAACTTTCCTTTTTGATGTTAGAGATGATTTGACTTCCATTGAGAAAATTGTAAGAAAAATACAATTATAATTTATTTTTAAATAGCACTTTATAACTTATCAAGCATTTTCAGTGTTTTATCAGTTATTCATCATAGCACCTCTTAGGCATCTCTATGACATTGGTCATTATTTTAGAGATTAGAAGACTAAGGACAGGAAGGACACATGACTATATCCAGTGAGGAAACCAACCCAGACTTCTAAATCTATCTATCCATCTGATTCCATATCCCTTGCTTTCTCAACTCCAGCACGCTGAAGTCACTAGTGAAAAAGCACTCCATATGTCACACAACATGCCATAAGATGGTCCAACTATTTTGAAGAAAATCTCTCAGAGAAATCAATGACCAAGAGAGAACTGCAGAAAGCAGATGGTGTCATCAGCATACTTCTGGTGCAGCATCTGCGTTTACTTCTGTCTCTATATTGGATTATACTTACATCAAAAGAGCCAATATGTGCAAAAAGGAAGAAATAATAGTAAAATAAGAACAAAACTTTCAGCACAGACACATTTAATAATTACAGAACTGTTGATGGATATTAACCATACTGTGGTGTGTGTGTGTGTGTGTGTGTGTGTGTGTGTGTGTGCAGGTGCGCCTCAGCATCAGAAGAAGTTTACCTAATGTTCAGTGAATGCTGTGAAGCTTGGAAACCCAGAGGCCAAAGGAGCCCCAAGAGACTCATCTAAAAATCACAGTAATGGAGTTGCAGTGGTAACCCCCTAGTTGTGATTGGCTGTTAGAAATTACACCATTATTACACAGAGTCTGAAGTCAAAATGGTACTGATCTTCGATCTCTCTGCAGAGAGATAATAAATGAAAGAAAAGAAAAACATCACCAACAAAAAAATCCCACAGTTAGAGGTAGTTCTCCAACTTAAACTGGTTTCATCCTAAAACAATATGCTATAAGTCAAATTAAAAAAAAATAAAAGCAATTGCAATTGACTTATTTTTAGAGCTCTATTACAAAACAGGTTCACCTATTTTTTTTTCTATTCTTTATGAATGAACAAGATCAAAAGATAGGATATGTGAGGTTCCTTTAACATTCATCTTGAAGCAGTATGATTTTTCAGTCAGATCACTGATGCTAGGGCATGTGGCTGGGCTCTGAGACCTGTCCTACAGTAGATCCATGAGGGATTTAAATGGAGGGAATGCTGCGCAAATGTTCACTTTATTGCTATGTTAAGATGAGCTTGGTTTTAAACTCCCACAGTCTGTGCCTTGTTGAATTATGCTGGACTACGTGTGTAGTTTAAGACCTTACTTGGCACATTTAACTTAAAGTCAAGACTAGAAGCATGTCTGCTTTTCTCACTTTTCCTGAAGTCTGTACTAGGATATTTAGATTTTCTCACCCTACTAGCAAAAGAATTCTCAAAGGAAAAGCCAAGATAGAAAAATCTAAGAACTAGAGCAGAGTCAGCTTAAAATTCTCAGTTTATACTTCTTCCACCTGAACCCAACTCTGGTAGGTCAACAAATATTTTCTGTAAATGTCCAGATAATAAATGCAAATCCAGATTTGTGGGCTATAAGACCATTGTTGCAACCACTCATCTTTGCCATGGCAGCATGAAAGCAGCCAAAGACGATTCATAACAAATGAGCATAGTCAGCTTTGATGTGGAACAGGATGGATGTGGCCTATTTTGCTGATCATTTTAGGTCTTTAGCAGATGTAGACTGCTCCTCCTAGTATGAGGGTTCTCCAGGCCATCTCTGTGATGGAATTGAAAGAGAGGAAAAGGAGAGACGATTTAACAAATAAGAACAATCCACAAAGGGAAAACGAAAAAAACGAAAACAAAAAAACCCACAACCTCTTTCTTCTTCTTACTAATATTTCTGACCCTTAACTCTTTGGTGGCCTAATTTGTTTTTATTTCTTTGAAGCATTCAGAGCTTGAGCTTGTAAAAGAAGCTGAGCTGGTGAGCTTCAGCTTTTGGTTAAAATGTGCAGTCAGTACTCTCCTAAGGAGGTTTTTTTCTTCAGTAGAACCCTAAACTTATAATTTGATCATCTGCCCACTTTTGCAGTGTAATCCTCACAAAAACCATATTCAACTCCCTCTAAAAGTAAGAGCATACTACATTACATAAAACTTTCTAAAGTTCATGTGAAATTAAATACAGTAACATAGAACCAATCACAGAAAATAGATTTAATATGATTTTATATTAAAGATGATTACACCACAGTCTTTCTTTTTGATAGTCCCTAATTAATTTTTTTCATGGTGTTAAGTCAAAAGGTGGAATTATCAGGAAAATTATCAGTAATTAAGCAGAAACCTTGACAAGCATTTTTATTCCTTGAACTGATTAAAGGTCTTTCAGCTAGCTTGAAAAAATTGAGAAACAATGTTTTGGGCTATAGTTTTCTTTTCCCGTTTATCTAAAGAGAAGGTAAATTGGCTTTCTTAAATGCTCATTTCACCAGCCCCAGCAACTTCATTCTATGCATTGAAATTATTTCAGGCATGACTGCCTTTAAAATGCATGAACCCATGTTTGCCCTCAATGTTCCAGTCTTTGATCTTTCACCACTGATTGTTCTACATCATCAAAAATTTTCAAAACTTCTGCATGAGTAGTGGTCAGACCCACAGGCACACTGCAGAATTTGATCTTGAAACCACAAAATTAAAAGTCTTTACATCTCAGCCTCTCGTCCTGCACTTGTTTAAACAAATTCATAACACTTTGGGATGGCTTTTGCTGTTACTCAGTAAATTATACATTATACCGCTTTTAATGTTTTAAATGAGAGAACTGACAGTCAAAATAGAGAATGCCAATTAACACTGAATTTTTATTTTATCAATATTTTAAAGGATTTAAAACATTAGAGATGAAGTGTGATTCTAAAGTGTGACTTTTGTCACAAACCCAAATTCCCACATCCACATGGCTCCTGTCCTTCTATTCAGTTCAACAAATGTTTATTATGTGACTACCATATATCTGATGTAAAGCCATATAAAAATTGGAAAGACACATTCTCTGCCTTCCAGGAGCATGAAATTTAGGAAGGTAATTAGAGTATGTGTTTTATAAAATTATTCAGTTTATTTGTATCACTTTAGTGTAATTGATTTTTAAAAACAAGACCTTCAAAGTAATAAATCTTATGAGAAAATAAACCTTATTGCTTAGATTAGAGGAGAGTTACCTCCTTTTACCTGCTTAGTCTCACTGTCTCCTGTCCCAACTGTTGAATATCTTATAGACAGATATCAGTGCTTTAAAATGGAAAAACTCTAGAAAAAGAGACCAAAACATTAAACTGAACTTGTAAACTGAGAAAGCATAAGGCACAAGCTGGGAAGCTAAATTACATATGTTCATTTTTTACCTCTGTAACAGTTTATTAATTAGGATTCCATTGCAAATGGCAGAAACCAAAGTAAATTAGTGGAGGAGAACTAATTTATTCTTGAAATACATAACTGTTGGAAAACCAGATCATGGGAAATAGGGTAGTTTCAAGAATCAAGATTTACCATCAAGTCTTTTCCATTTCATCTTTGTCTCTGTTTGTCTCTGGCTTATCTACATTATCCCTCACACTTGACTTGCGTTAATCACAGCTATCAAGAAGAACAAAGTTTTATATCATGAACATTTTATATTGGGGAGGCCTTTACAGATATCTTAATCCCCTCACTTTCTAAAATTCCAAAGAAGAAATTTGATTGGTTCAATTTGGGACAGATTCACGTTCCAAAACAAATAAACTATGTATATAAATACAGCGGTACATCATGTGGTCATGTAAGTATAACAAAGGGAGGGCTCCCAGGAAAAATGTAAGATGACCACTGATAAAGACCTCTGTAATAATCAACTTCAAGCATACAAAACCTAACTACTGCAAACAGCTTAAGTATTAATAAACATAAATGAAAACATCATAAGTAAAATCACCATAAATAGTTGTTGATTTGCAATTCGAATGCAGAAATAAATTAAATAGATGTAATATATTATGTCTCCATTCATCATCTTGACACATTCATACGTCTTTGCTTTGTTCCTACTGAAACTAGGAAAACATTTTATATTTATATGAGCTTTTCTGAAGTAGTTTGAGGAAATTTTAAGATACAGAACAGTATGTGGATGCAGTTGAGAGGAAATTTCTTTTTTCTTGATGAAAGCACCATTATCATCATACTTATAACAATTCATGAAAATGTCAACTGTAATTGTTTTCTCTTACTCCATCAATTTACTTTTCAATAGTAGACAATGGTGGGCTTTCATTAGAGGGAGTAAACCAGAGAATGCATGTGTTATGTATAAAATGTATTGGATCTAATATAGAGTGAATCACTACTATTGTTGACTGGAAATGGCATAGCCTTGCCTAAAGAGTTTTTCTTTATAAGACTATTTATAATAATAATAGTTTTATTTTATCTATATTTGAAAAATGAATGTTTTTAAGATCTTGGTTAATCCTTCATGAAAGTATTCTTAAATACATTCGATATTTAACTGAGTCCTCTAAATAGTCCCTGAATGGAGAACCTTATAACCTCAGAAGAGAAAACAAATCAGATTCCTCAATTTATAAAAAGTAGAACTTAGAAAAAATTCACTTACTATAGTAATTCCTAAATAAAGTCTCAGACTCACCTCTTGTTTATGAGGGTAGAGATTGAAAAGAGCAGCCTTGTAATAACTTGGTCTTATTTCTGAAGGCCTCACAAACTGTTCATTACTTTCAAAAGATATTTTGAGGGTAAATATGGCAACTACATTGAATACTATTAGAAAAAGTTTTTACTCTTTGTAAGTTGTTTACATTACAAATATTTGTGAAAGAGTTTGTCCCCAAATATATTGCGAATACAGCCAGTTCTAATATAAGATGGCATA
Organism: Grampus griseus; assembly: GCF_964374135.1. NCBI lineage: Eukaryota > Metazoa > Chordata > Mammalia > Artiodactyla > Delphinidae > Grampus > Grampus griseus. The sequence continues at coordinate 65,705,189 of NC_139009.1, read as the reverse complement.
TGTATTCCTAAAAATCACTCTGCTGTGTAAAATTGCACACTAGAAAACACAGAGCCTATTGGAAAAATGGGGTTGGGTCACAACACTTAAGAACTTCATTAACGACACATTTAAGAAAAGATAAGAACCTAATAAAAACAGCAGCATACTTTCACACATGGTAAATGACTCAGAAATACATGAATATTGCTCCCAAAATGGTACTTTACATTGTAAATGTTCTGAAGTTTGTTTGTAGATGTGGGCATAAGAAACTACACTTGTTTTCTATTGTGTGCATGGTAATCACCACAAACTTCATGGCTTGAAACAGCACCTGTTTATTAATCTTGCAGTTCTATAGACCAGACGTCCAGGCACAGCTTAGCTGAATTTTCTGCCCAGAGTCTCACAGGCTGAAATCAAGGTGTCAGCTGAGGTAGTGATATCTACTAAAGCTCTTGTCCTCTTCCACTCAGTATGTAAGCAGGCCAGATTTTGAGGTTGCAGGATTGAGGTCTCAGCTCCTGGAGGCCACCCTTCCCCACAGGCAGCTCACAACGCAGCAGGAGAGGAGGAGCTCTAACTTCCTTCATCTCTGACCTTGAGACCCTCTTTTTAAAGCCTCACATGATTAGGCAAGGCTCACCCAGAATAATCTACTTTAAATCAGTTTAAGTTAACTGATTAACAAACTTAATTATATTGGAAAATTTCCTTCACCTTTACCATACGATGTATCATGATCATGGGAGAGATAACCCATCACCTCTCACATGTTTTATTTATTAGAAGCAAGTTACAAGTCCCTCCCACTAAAGAGAAGGGATTAATACAAACATATGAGTCATTGGAGGCCATCTTTGAATTCTATTAGAACAGCTGCAGCTTGTGAGTTATTGTGAAGTGGTGATAGGAGAGCTACATGAAATTAGATGAAAAATTTTAACACAAGATGTGGATCAATGGGGATTATAACACATGTAGTGAATGGAGGTAGCTGGTAGATGTTTGAGGTGCATGTGTGTGTTTTGTGAATTCCTACCCAGTAGCTCAGTGCAGCTGTGTGCAGTTTTCTGCATTCAGCTATTGTTTCTCACAGATGAAATCATGCATGAGCAAATGCAAAATTCGTATTATGCTCAGATTTTTCCTTAATATATCAGTCATGTTGGGACTAATGTGCTTTTTTTTTTTTTTTTTTTGTGGTACGCGGGCCTCTCACTGTTGTGGCCTCTCCCATTGTGGAGCACAGGCTCCGGACGTGCAGGCTCAGCGGCCATGGCTCATGGGCCCAGCTGCTCCGCGGCAAGTGGGATCCTCCCGGACTGGGGTACGAACCCGTGTCCCCTGCATCGGCAGGTGGACTCTCAACCACTGTGCCACCAGGGAAGCCCTAATGTGGATTTTTAAAACAAACATTATAGCAGAATGAACTATACATATTTATCTTTCTATTGCCTTCAATACCTAAAAGAACGTTGGCGTAGAATGGAAATTTTGTAGTACATTTTAAAATGAATAGAATTGGAATAGTCTTTGGATTTGAGATAGATACACAAATGGGCTTTATTTCAATCCATCAAGTCCTTGCTGAATTATGGTCATGGCTCCAATTAGCCAAAGAAGAAGAGAAATGGGATGGATATGTGGTTTATCTACATAATGATGTAGAACTTACAGAGAACAAATGAGAAGAGTTCAGGAAAATATATTGTAAAGGCAGTGTGGTACAGTTTGGATACCTGAGTTCTAATTTAAAGCTAACCACTATAATATTTATTATGTGTATTTTGCCTTGGATTTAAAATGTGTTTGGTACAAGAGAGTTTCTGAAAGTAAATGAGTTTCTGTAACAGAAAATTTCAGAAACACATAAATAGGTTTGTCTCTATTTCTCACTTGATCTTTTATAAAATGCTGCCCAGCTATCAAGGCTCCACTCTAGTTAAGAAATTTCAGTGTATTCCCCCAATAGCACTTCCTCTGCAGAAAAACAATCAGAAACCTAAGCAAAAACAGGTTAAGTGTCAAAACAAGCTAAGTCAAGAATAGTTTACATCTCTGAAACAACAATATTAAAAATGCCTCATTTGTGGATCATCCTACGTGACTCTTTCAGGAGTGTGAAAAAGAATAAGAAGACATTCCTCTTTGAAGATGACTGGTGACCATATACTTAATCCAAATTAGCACCAAATTACCACTGACATAACTAAAATAAGATTATTTCAATTAGCCTTTGTGAAATATGGTAAGGAAATAGCATCAAAACAACACACATTTGAGAATTTTGTGCATTATACTAGTGTGGTGGGATTTGGCTAAATTAAGTGCCAAATTATAATTTAATAAACACAAATAAAAAGCTTTCCTAAAATATATGGGGTATGTGTGGGGTTGAGAATAAAAACTACTCAATAGAAAAAGTATAAGGAAAAATATGCAGTGGCTAAGAAATGTAAGAATAAACATGAAAATAATAATATGTTTGTAAATTATTGAAATAAAGGTTAATTTTGTAAAATTTTTAATGAGAGTCAGTGACTCCCAAACAAGTTCAAAAACAAATAACAACTAAATGCTGTTTGCATCTAAAAGAAAATGTCATTTAAAAATAATAATAGAGGGATGAATAACTGCCCATATAGGTAATACAAACAGAAAAAAAAAATAATGCCAGTGACAAATACTAGTAATGTTAGACAAAGCATAATTCTGGTAAAAAGCATTTATATTTCCTACAACAAATAGTTACATAGTGCCTATTATAGCCAGTAATAGAGAGGAGCTGAACATCTAACCTATTGAGTCCAGACAAAACACTCTGTGGTCTTACCTTATCCTCAGCCATCTCTTATCTAGCAATCTGGTGGCCAGGCTTTATCACCTCTGTCCTTTCCTAAATAATCGTAGGCATCCAACATTTCTGTCATAGTGGTCATGAAGCTACACCATAAGCATCCCCCTGCTCTCCACAAGAAGCAGCTATAATCAGGAATACACATAATCTATGCAAATGTGTTGTTCTAGAAATTACAAGTATTGTTTGACAGTCACTGAAAAAGTTAACTCCTGGTTGTATAGTCTAAGCAACTGTTTAGTAATATAATCTTCCACCCACTTATGAATAAAGCTATTATAAAATTCCTGGATTTTAAAACATTTTATATAAGCTTAGGAAGAAAATAATAAACTTTAAAAATATGAGACAATCAATTAAACTTGAATGCTAATTGGAGTTTGGATGATATTATAGAATGATTTTTTTTTAAGTTTAATAATAGCATTGTGGCTACATTAAAACCTGAATTTATCTTTTAGAAACTCTGTAGACACGAGGACAGTAGAAAATGGGGCGTATGTGAGAGAAACTAGTAAAGGAGTAGATGAAACAAGATTTGTCTGTATTGATTTTTTTAACATCTTTATTAGAGTATAAATGCTTTACAATGGTGTGTTAGTTTTTGCTTTATAACAAAGTGAATCAGTTATACATATACATATGTCCCCATATCTCTTCCCTCTTGCATCTCCCTCCCTCCCACACTCCCTATCCCACCACTCTAGGTGGTCACAAAGCACTGAGCTGATCTCCCTGGGCTATGCGGCAGCTTCCCACTAGCTATCTATTTTACGTTTGGTAGTGTATATATCTCCATGCCACTCTCTCACTTTGTCCCAGCTTACGCTTCCCCCTCCCCATATCCTCAAGTCCATTCTCTAGTAGGTCTGCATCTTTATATCTTTATTCCCGTCTTGCCCCTAGGTTCTTCTTACCATTTTCTTTTCTTTTTTTCGTTTTTTTAGATTCCATATATGTGTGTTAGCATGTGGTATTTGTTTTTGTCTTTCTGACTTACTTACTCTGTATGACAGTCTCTACGTCCATCCACCTCATTACAAATAACTCAGTTTTGTTCTGTTTTATGGCTAAGTAATATTCCATTGTGTATATGTACCACATCTTCTTTATCCATTCATCTGTTGATGGACACTTAGGTTGCTTCCATGTCCTGGCTATTGTAAATAGAGCTGCAATGAACATTTTGGTACATGACTCTTTTTGAATTATGGTTTTCACAGGGTATATGCCTAGTAGTGGGATTGCTGCGTCGTATGGTAGTTCTATTTTTCATTTTTTAAGGAACTTCCATACTGTTCTCCATAGTAGCAGTATCAATTTACATTCCCACCAACAGTGCAAGAGGTTTCCCTTTTCTCCACACCCTCTTCAGCATTTATTGTTTGTAGATTTTTTGATGATGGCCATTCTGACTGGTGTGAGATGGTATCTCATCGAGATGATATCTCATTTGCTTTGCATTTCTCTAATGATTAATGATGCTGGGAATTCTTTCATGTGTTTGTTGGCAATCCGTATATCTTTTTTGGAGAAATGTCTGTTTAGGTCTTCTGCCCATTTTTGGATTGGATTGTTTGTTTTTTTGCTATTGAGTTGAATGAGTTGCTTTTATGTTTTGGAGATTAATCATTTGTCCATTGCTTCATTTGCAAATATTTTCTATCACTCTGAGGGTTGTCTTTTGGTCTTGTTTATGGGTTCCTTGCTGTGCAAAAGCTTTTAAGTTTCATTAGGTCCCATTTGTTTATTTTTGTTTTTATTTCCATTTCTCTAGGAGGTGGGTCAAAAAAGATTTTGCTGTGATTTATGTCATAGAGTGTTCTGCCTATGTTTTCCTCTAAGAGTTTGAAGGTGTCTGGGCTTACATTTAGGTCTTTAATCCATTTTGAGTGTATTTTTGTGTATGGTGACCGGGAGTGTCCTAATTTCATTCTTTTACATGTAGCTGTCCACTTTTTCCAGCACCACTTATTGAAGAGGCTGTCTTTTCTCCACGGTATATTCTTGCCTCCTTTATCAAAGATAAGGTGACCATATGTGTGAGGGTTTATCTCTGGGCTTTCTATAATGTTCCATTGATCTATATATCTGTTTCTGTGCCACTACCATACTGTCTTAATTATTGTAGCTTTGTAGTATAGTCTGAAGTCAGAGAGCCTGATTCCTCCAGCTTCATTTTTCTTTCTCAAGATTGCTTTGGCTATTCGGTGTCTTTTGTGTTTCCATACAAATTGTGAATTTTTTTGTTCTAGTTCTCTGAAACATACCAGTGGTAGTTTGATAGGGATTGCATTGAATCTGTAGATTGCTTTGGGTAGTAGCATCATTTTCACAATGTTGATTCCTCCAATCCAAGAACATGGTATATCTCTCCATCTCTTTGTATCATCTTTAATTTCTTTCATTAGTGTCTTATAATTTTCTGCATACAGGTATTTTTGTGTCCTTAGGTAGGTTTATTCCTAGATATTTATTCTTTTTGTTGCAATGGTAAATGGGAGTGTTTTCTTAATTTAACTTTCAGATATTTCATCATTAGTGTATAGGAATGCTAGAAATTTCTGTGCATTAATTTTGTATCCTGTTACTTTACCAAATTCATTGATTAGCTCTAGTAGTTTTCTGGTAGCATCTTTAGGATTCTCTACGTATAGTATCATGTCATCTGCAAACAGTGACAGCTTTACTCCTTCTTTTCTGATTTGAATTCCTTTTATTTCCTTTTCTTCTCTGATTGCTGTGGCTAAAACTTCCAAAACTATGTTGAATAAGAGTGGTGAGAGTGGGCAACCTTGTCTTGTTCCTGATCTTAGTGGAAATGGTTTCAGTTTTTCACCATTGAGGACGATGTTTGCTGTGGGTTTGTCATATATGGTCTTTATTATGTTGAGGAAAGTTCCTTCTATGCCTACTTTCTGGAGGGTTTTTTTAATCATAAATGGGCTTTGAATTTTGTTGAAAGCTTTCTCTGCATCTATTGAGATGATCATATAGCTTTTCTCCTACAATTTTTTACTATGGTGTATCATGTTCACTGATTTGCATATATTGAAGGCTCCTTGGATTCCTGGAATAAAACCCACTTGATCATAGTGTATGATCCTTTTTAATGTCCTGTTTGGTTCTTTTTGCTAGTATTTTGTTGAGGATTTTTGCATCTATGTTCATCAGTGATATAGGCCTGTAGTTTTCTTTCTTTGTGACATCGTTGCCTGGTTTTGGTGTCAGAGTGATGGTGGCCTCGTAGAATGAGTTTGGGAGTGTTCCTCCCTCTGCTATATTTTGGAAGAATTTGAGAAGGATAGGTGTTAGCTCTTCTCTAAATGTTTGATAGAATTTGCCTGTGAGGCCATCTGCTTCTGGGCTTTTGTTTGTTGGAAGATTTTAATCACAGTTTTAATTTCAGTGCTTGTGATTGGTCTGTTCATATTTTCAATTTCTTCCTGGTTCAGTCTCAGAAGGTTGTGCATTTCTGAGAATTTGTCCATTTCTTCCAGGATGTCCATTTTATTGGCATAGCATTGCTTGTAGTAATCTCTCATGATCTTTTTTATTTCTGCAGTGTCAGTTTTTACATCTCCTTTTTCATTTCTAATGGTATTGATTTGAGTCTTCCCCTTTTTTTCTTGATGAGTCTGGCTAATGGTTTATCAATTTTGTTTATCTTCTCAAAGAACCAACTTTTAGTTTTGTTGATATTTGCTATCATTCCCTTCATTTCTTTTTCATTTATTTCTGATCTGATTTTTATGATTTCTTTCCTTCTGCTAACTATGGGTTTTTTTTTGGTTTTCTTTCTCTAATTGCTTTAGGTGTAAGGTTAAGTTGTTTATTTGAGATGTTTCTTGTTTTTTAAGGGAGGATTGTATTGCTATAAATTTACCTCATAGGACTGCATTTGCTGCATCCTATAGGTTTTAAGTTATTGTGCTTTCATTGTCATTTGTTTCTAGGTATTTTTTGATTTCTCCACTGATCTATTGGGTATTAAGTAGTGTGTTGTTTACCCTACATGTGTTTGTATTTCTTACAGATTTTTTCCTCTAATTGAGAAATAGTCTCATAGTGTTGTAGTCAGAAAAGATACTTGATATGATTTCAATTTTCTTAAATTTACCAAGGCTTGATTTGTGACCCAAGATATGATCTTGGGAGATCTCATGGAGAATGTATCATGAGCACTTGAAAATAATGTGTATTCTGTTTTCTTTGATGGAATGTACTATAAATATCAGTTAAGTCCATCTTGCTTAATGTATCATTTAAAGCTTGTGTTTCCTTATCTATTTTCATTTTGGATGATCTGTCCATTGGTGAAAGTGAGGTGTTAAAATCCCCTACTATCATTGTGTTACAGTCAATTTCCCCTTTTATGGCTGTTAATATTTTCCTGATGTTTTGATGTGCTTCTATGTTGGGTGCATAAATATTTACAATTGTTACACCTTCTTCTTGGATCGATCCCTTGATCATTATGTAGTGGCCTTCTTTGTCTCCTGTAATAATCTTTATTTTAAAGTCTATTTTGTCTGATATGAGAATTGCTACTCCAGCTTTCTTTTGATTTCCATTTGCATGGATTATCTTTTTCCATCCCCTCACTGTCAGTCTGTATGTGTCCCTAGGTCTGAAGTGCATCTCTTTTAGACAGCATATATATGGGTCTTGCTTTTGTATCCATTCAGCTAGTCTATGTCTTTTAGTCAGAGCATTTAATCCGTTTACATTTAAGGTAATTATTGAAATGTATGTTCCTATTACCATTTTCTTGATTGTTGTGGGTTTGTTATTGTAGGTCTTTTACTTCTCTTGTGTTTCCTGACTAGAGACGTTCCTTTAGCATTTGTTGTAAATCTGGTTTGGTGGTGTTGAATTCTTTTAGTTTTCCGTGTCTGTAAAGCTTTTAATTTCTGGGTCAAATCTGAATGAGATCCTTGCTGGGTAGAGTAATCTTTGTTGTAGGTTTTTCTCCTTCATGACTTTAAATATGTCCTGCCAGTCTCTCTGGATTGCAGAGTTTCTGCTGAAAGATCAGCTGTTAACCTTATGGGGATTCCCTTATGTGTTACTTGTTGTTTTTTCCCTTGCTGCTTTTATTATTTGTTCTGTGTATTTAATTTTTGATAGTTTGATTAATATGTGTCTTGGCATGTTTCCCTTTGAATTTATCCTGTATGGGACTCTCTGTGCTTTCTGAACTTGATTAACTATTTCCTTTACCATATTAGGGAAGTTTTCATCTATAATCTCTTCAAAAATTTTCTCAGTCTGTTTCTTTTTCTCTTCTTCTTCTGGGACCCATATACTTTGAATGTAGGTGCATTGAATGTCCCAGAGGTCTCTGAGACAATCCTCAATTCTTTTCATTCTTTTTTCTTTATTCTGCTCTGAAGTACTTATTTCCACTCTCTTATCTTCCAGGTGAGTTGTCTGTTCTTCTGCCTCAGTTATTCAGCTATTGGTCCCTTCTAGAGAATTTTTAATTTCATTTATTGTGTGTTCATCACTGTTTGTTTGCTCTTTAGTTCTTCTAGGTCCTTGTTAAACGTTTCTTGTATTTTCCCCATTCTGTTTCCAAGATTTTGGATCATCTTTACTATCATTATTCTGAAATCTTTTTTAGGTAGATTGCCAATTTCCTCTTCATTTGCTAGGTGTGGTGGGTTTTTGCCTTGCTCCTTCATCTGCTGTGTGTTTCCCTGTCTTCTCATTTTGCTTAACTTTCTGTGTTTGGGGTCACTTTTTCACAGGCTACAGTTCATAGTTTCCATTGTTTTTGGTGTCTGTCCCCAGTGGCTAAGGCTGGTTCAGTGGGTTGTGTAGGCTTCCTGGTGGAGGGGACTAGTGCCTGTGTTCTGGTGGATGAGGCTGGATATTGTCTTTATGGTGGGCAGGTCCACATCTGGTGGTGTGTTTTCTGTTGTCTGTGGCCTTATTATAATTTTAGGCAGTCTCTGTGCTAATGGACGGGGTTGTGTTCTTATCTTGTTAGTTGTTTGACATAGGGTGTCCTGCACTCTAGTTTGCTGGTCATTGAGTGGAGCTGGGTCTTGGTGTTGAGATGGAGATCTCTGGGAGATTTTCACCATTTGATATTATGTGGAGCTGGGAAGTCTCTTGTGGACCAGTGTCCTGCACTTGGCTCTCCCACCTCAGTGGCACAACCCTGACACCTAGCTGGGGCACCAAGAAACTGTCCTCCACATGGCTCAGAATAAAAGGGACCAAAAAAAAGAAAGAATAAAGGAGATAAAATAAAATAAAGTAAAATTAAATAAATTTATTAAAATAAAACATAATTATTAAAAAAAAGTATTGCAACCATAAAAAAAATCAAAAATAGGCAGACAGAATCCTAGGACAAATAGTAAAAACAAAGCTATGCAGACAAAATCACACAGAGAAGCATACACATACACACTCACAAAAAGAGAAAAATGGAAAAATATATACATATTGTTGCTCCCAAAGTCCACCTCCTCAATTTGGGATGATTTGTTGTCTTTCCAGGCAATCCACAGTTGCAGGATACATCAAGTTGATGGTGTAGATTTAATGTGCTGCTCCTGAAGCTGCCTGGAAGAATTTCCTTTTCTCTTTTTTGTTCACACCGCTGCCGGGGTACAGCTTTGGATTTGGACCAGTCTCTGCATGTAGGTCGCCTGAGGGTGTCTGTTCTTTTCTCAGACAGGACGGGGTTAAAGGAGCAGATGATTCAGGGGCTCTGGCTCACTCAGGCCATGGGGAGAGAGTGATACTGATGTGGGGTGAGCCTACAGCGGCAGAGGCCGGTGTGACATTGCACCAGCCTGAGGCACGCCATGCGTTCTCCCAGGGAAGTTGTCCCTGGATCACGGGACCCTGGCAGTGGTGGGCTGCACAGGCTCCCGGGAAGGGAGGTGTGGATAGTGGCCTGTGGTTGCATACAGGCTTCTTGGTGGCTGCAGCAGCAGCCTTAGCATCCCAGGCCTGTCTCTGGGGTCCGCGCTGATAGCCATGCCTAGCGTCCATCTCTGGAGCTCCTTTAAGCAGTGCTTTTAATTCCCTCTCCTCGCGCACCAGGAAACAAAGAGGCAAGACAAAGTCTCTTGTCTCTTGGGAAGCTCCAGACGTTTTCCTGGACTCCCTCCTGGCTATCTGTGGTGCACTAGGCCCCTTCAGTCTGTGTTCACGCAGCCAGCCGCAGTCCTCTCCCTGGGATCCCACCGAAACCGCAGCCTCAGCTCCCAGCCCCCGCCCATCCCAGGGGGTGAACAGACAAGCCTCTCGGGCTGGTGGATGCGGGTAGGCACTGATCCTCTGCGCGGGAATCTCTCCACATTGCTCTCCGCACCTCTGTTGCTGCACTCTCCTCCGTGGCTCTGAAGTTTCCCCCCCTCTGCTACCTGCAGTCTCCGCCCGCGAAGGGGCTTCCTATTGTGTGGAAACCTTTCCTCCTTCACAGCTCCCTCCCACTGGTGCAGGTCCCATCCCTATTCTTTTGTCTCTGTTCTTTCTTTTCTTTTTTTCCCTACCCATGTACGTGGGGATTTTCTTGCCTTTTGGGAAGTCTGAGGTCTTCTGCCAGCGTTCAGTAGGTGTTCTGTAAGAGTTGTTCCACATGTAGATGTATTTCTGATCTATTTGTGGAGAGGAAGGTGATCTCCGCATCTTACTCTTCACCATCTTAAGGCTCCTCCTGCCTGTATTGATTATTGAGTGAGGGAAAAACTGAGGCATTCAATAATTTTTCTACTTTTGTATATGCTTGAAATTTTCTGTGACAAAAATAAAAATGAGCCTGGTATCAATAAGCACATCCACTACCCAGATCTTAGCTTCCAATGTCCTTTTCAATAAAAAGACCCAGGTCTTCTTTCGGAAATGGCTTATTCTAAGGTTGGAGAAGGAATATACAAGATGAGCATGAATCATCTTGTAATGCCAGAAGGTAAGGAAGTGCTCAAAAATAAAAACAATTGGTACATGTCAAAGGGACCCAGAAACATGAAAGAAACCCAATTGCCAAACCTGGCAAAATTTGAGCAACCAACAAATAATATGACCTATAGTATAAAATAAATGTCCATGAATCTATACTGACATAAATAAAAGGTTAGATAGATAAACCAATGGGAGAAAGAGACAAATCTCCCAAACAGAAAAATTCCAATTCATTTATATAGATATTACCTGCTCCAGGAGATGTAGTTTGATTTGATGTGGGCTGTGCTTAATGACTTACTCTCAAAGGACAGGACACGTAAAAAGCAGGGATTGGGGGAGAAACTACAGTGGAGAAATATGGCAAACATTACCTCTGCCAGGTGACCACAAGTGACATCATCAGTGATAAGTCATCTTAATAGAGTGTACACTTGATATGATATAATGAGAAAGCACTTCACCTCTGTGGTCTTCCTACCAGAAACCCATGATACCAGCATAACTATAAGGAAAAACATCAGATGAATTCAATTTGAGCAACATTCTACCAAATACCTGACCAAGTCTTCTCAAAACGGTTGTCATCAAAAATAAACTAAGTGTGAGAAACTGTCTTAGCCAAGAAAAAGCTAAAGAGACATGATGATGAAATTTAACATGATATCCTGGGTGGGAGGCTGTCATAAAAAATAGGACAGTAGGTGAACGTTAGTGAAATCTGAATAAAGTATAGAGTTCAGTTAATAATATTATACTGAGGCTGGCTTAATTTTGACACATCCACCATACTAATGTAAGATGGTAAAAATGGGGGAAATAGAGTGAGTGGTATATGGGAACTCTATACTTATCTCTATATAATTTTCCCATATGTAAAGTTTTTTACAGTAAAAAATTTACCTAAATTGAAAACAATCAAAGAAAGATACTAGGAAAAAAATATTTCAAATATATGAATTAATTTAAATGTGGTAGAGATATGGCCTAGAATAATGGTGTTTTGGCAAATGAAGTGAAAAGCAAAGACCATTTGTTGAGAATCTACCATGGGCTGAGCTAGATGCTTCATTTTATATACCATATTTTATTTGTTGCTTTTCCATTATTCTATATTTAGACAAAAAAGAAAACACCTCTAAACCAACAAACCAGCTCTAAATAACTAACAGCTGAGTCTCCCAAATTACAAATAAATCAAATTGACAACGTTTGAATGTTATTAGGGCCTACATATCACCAAGTGTGACAGGTATGAAAATGAAGTCTTCTCCAGGTTCTGAAATCAATTTTTAAAACCTCAAGATCCTTCTTTTGCACAAGTGCAAAGCCTTCAGAATTTTATGGGAAACTAAACTTTTATTTCAAAACCAGGCATTCAAGCCTGATTTTAAAGGAGTGTCTATAGTCTAAAACTGTGCTGAAGGATTAAAAGAATTGTGAAAGAAACTTCAGGTTAGCTAGGATTTAATGAAGCTAATCTGAAACTAACAGAGAATTACATCAAAGTTTTTCCTTTTGAGGAAAAATATTTTTATTTCTATTGAAAATGAAGAGAATACAAAGGGGGAATGGCTACAAATTGACCAATTTCTATCAAAACTACGTCCTAAGTATCTGTTGCAAATTAATTTTTATTATCTGTAGATGGCAGAAAAGGATTTCGAATTGTTCTTTTGAGAGAGATAAGTGGCAAAATCTCATTGGAAGAACATATAATTGTAATTGAAATTCAACATTCAATGTATTTATTGAGAGTTCGTTATGAAAAACACTGGGCTAGGTTATTGGAAATAACATTTCAAGGAAATATAAAGGAGTAAAAGAGAATGCGAGTTTCTCAGAATTGTAGCAATAGAGATATTGTAGTTATTGAATATATTTAGCACTAGACAGAGGACCAGAAGAAGACAGGACAAGAAGACAGACTTTCTGTCATATTGATATTCAATCTAAGAGCCAATTGTATCAGAATATATATGTTTTAAAAACATATACGTGTATGTCATGGTATACATTAGATACTGAATCAGTTAAGATCCATTTAGCTGAACCAAAGAGAATAGCCAAATAAGATAGAGCCTAATAGTATATTTCACATTCAAGGTATTCACAGGAGGGTGGTTCAGAGGTGGCAAATCATATAAAAGATGTCAGTGCTCTTATCTTCTTCAACTCTCTCAACTTTCCCCGTAGAGTCATAGGATGGAGACTACAGCTCTAAACATCATATCCACACAAAGCCATGTTCAAAGTGTACCGGAAAGGATTAGTTCAGAAGGCTCAAATCCTGCACATTCCCAGGAAAGTTTTGCCTTCAGAACTGGCCCTTGACTAGTTCCTTGGAGATAAATTTCGAGCTCTTGGAATATTCCAGCTGTGTTTTAAAAATATTTTGTGTTCTGTTTTGTATGCCCGAGGCCTTGGGCCATGAAGTGCCAGTTTGATTAGACCGTTTATGCAGACAATGTGGTTTATGGTGAATGCCTGTTTTTGCTCTGCGGTTTTGGAGGCTGAATAGCTAAGGTCAGTCACAGAGGTGCTGCATGCCTATGTGACTGAACAACCCCCCACCCAAAAGAATAAAAACCCTGGACATTAAGGCTTGGGTGAGCTTCCCTGGGTGGCAACATTTTCCATGTGTGCCACACATTGTTGGTGGGAGAATTGAGCATGTTAATGTGCTTCCACTGTGAAAGGACACCTAGAAGCTTGTACATGGTTTCTCCTGAATTCCACACTTTGCATCTTTTCACTTTGCTATAATAAACCATAGCCTTGAGTATACCATCTTTTCTGAGCCCTGTTAGTCTTTCTAGCTAATGATTGATCCTGAGTGTGGTCTTGGGGAACCCCAGAAAAGTTGGTGTTAGAAGTGGGAAGCAATAAGGACAATATTCTCATTTATGTCTCTTCTCATCACAGAGGGGAATCTTTCCCAGAATTAATTTGTACTAGTCAGAACCAGGTCACAGGGCCACTCCTAGCTTAACTGAGACTAAACTGAGAATGAGGCAGTTTTAGCCTCCATCATGTGAGGTAAGTTGTTATGAAGGAAAATAGGACAAGGAAATGGCTGTTAATTAGGCCACCAAGAGTAATGATGCAGATGATTTCTGGTTCATCTACATTTTTTTATTACCTCCTTCCCCTTGTTTTAGTCAGTCTCATTTATTCCTTTCACCATTTTAGAAAATCTTTTTGTTTGTTTTTTAACATTTTTATTAGAGTATAATTGCTTTACAATGGTGTGTCAGTTTCTGCTTTATAACAAAGTGAATCAGTTATACATACACATATATCCCTATATCTCTTCCCTCTTGCATCTACCTCCCTCTCACCATCCCTATCCTGCCCCTCTAGGTGGTCACAAAGTACCAAGCTGATTTCCCTGTGCTATGTGGTTGTTTCAAACTAGCTATCTATTTTATGTTTGGTAGTGCATATATGTCTATGCCACTCTCTCACTTTGTGCCAGCTTACCCTTCCCCTGCCCGTATCCTCAAGTCCATTCTCTAGTAGGTCTGCAACTTTATTCCCATCTTGCTTCTAGGTTCTTCTGACCATTTTCTTTTCTTTTTATTCCTGTTCATTTTTTTTTTTAGGTTCCATATATATGTGTTAGCACATAGTATTTGTTTTCTCTTTCTCACTTACTCCACTCTGTATGACATTCTCTAGGTTCATCCACCTCACTACAAATAACTCAGTTTTGTTCCTTTTTATGACTGAGTAATATTCCATTGTATATATGTACCACATCTTCTTTATCCATTCATCTGCTGATGGACACTTAAGTTGCTTCCATATCCTGGCTATTGCAAATAGAGCTGCAATGAACAGTTTGGTACATGACTCTTTTTGAATTATAGGTTTCTCAGGGTATATGCCCAGTAATGGGATTGCTGGGTTGTATGGTAGTTCTATTTATAGTTTTTAAAGGAACTTCCATACTGTTCACCATAGTGGCTGTATCAATTTACATTCCCACCAGCAGTGCAAGAGTTTTCCCTTTTCTCCACACCCTCTTCAGCATTTATTATTTGTAGATATTTTGATGATGCCATTATGACCAATGTGAGATGATATCTCATTGTAGTTTTGCTTTGCATTTCTCTAATGATTAATGATGCTGGGAGTTCTTTCATGTGTTGTTGGCAATCTGTATATCTTCTTTAGAGAAATGTCTATTTAGGTCTTCTGCCCATTTTTGGATTGGTTTGATTGCTTTTTTTGATATTGAGCTGCATGAGTTGCTTGTATATTTTGGAGACTAATCCTTTGTCAGTTGCTTCATTTGCAAATATTTTCTTCCATTCTGAGGGTTGTCTTTTGGCATTTTTTATGGTTTCCTTTGCTGTGCAAAAGCTTTTAAGTTTCATTAGGTTCAATTTGTTTATTTTTGCTTTTATTTCCATTTCTCAAGGAGGCAGGTCAAAAAGGATCTTGCTGTGGTTTATACCATAGAGTGTTCTGCCTATGTTTCCCTCTAAGAGTTTGAAAGTGTTTGCACTTACATTTAGGCCTTTAGTCCATTTTGAGTGTATTATTGTGTATGGTGTCAAGGAGTGTTCTAATTTCATTCTTTTCCCTGTAGCTGTCCAGTTTTCCCAGCACCACTTATTGAAGACACTGTCTTTTTTCCACTGTATATTCTTGCCTCCTTTATCAAAGATAAGGTGACCATATGTGCACGGGTTTATCTCTGGGCTTTCTATCCTGTTCCATTGATCTATATTTCTGTTTTTGTGCCACTACCATATTGTCTTGATTACTGTAGCTTTGTAGTATAGCTCGAAGACATGGAGTCTGATTCCTCCAGACCGTTTTTCTTTCTCAAGATTACTTTGGCTATTTGGGGTATTCTGTGTTTCCGTACAAATTGTGAAATTTTTTGTTCTAGTTCTCTGAAAAATGCCAGTGGTAGTTTGCTAGGGATTGCATTGAATCTGTAGATTGCTTTGGGTAGTAGCATCATTTTCACAATGTTAATTCTTCCAATCCAAGAACATGATATATATCTCCATCTATTTGTATCATCTTTAATTTCTTTCATCAGTGTCTTATAATTTTCTGCATACAGGTCTTTTGTCTCTTAGGTAGGTTTATTCCTAGATATTTATGTTTTTTGTTGCAATGGTAAGTGGGAGTGTTTTCTTAATTTCACTTTCAGATATTTAATCATTAGTGTATAAGAATGCTAGAGATTTCTGTGCATTAATTTTGTATCCTGCTACTTTACCAAATTCATCGATTAGCTCTAGTAGTTTTCTGGTAGCATCTTTAGGATTCTCTATGTATAGTATCATGTCATCTGTAAACAGTGACAGGTTTACTTCTTCTTTTTCAAACTAGATTCTTTTTATTTCTTTTTCTTCTCTGATTGCTGTGGCTAAAATTTCCAAAACTATTTTGAATAATAGTGGTGAGAGTGGGCAACCTTGTGTTGTTCCTGATCTTAGTGTAAATGGTCTCAATTATTCATCATTGAGGACGATGTTGGCTGTGGGTTTGTCATATATGGCCTTTATTATGTTGAGGAAATTTCCCTCTATGCCTACTTTCTGGAGGGTTTTTATCATAAATGGGTTTGCGATTTTGTTGAAAGCATTTGTTGAAAAGATACTTGATACAATTTCAATTTTCCTAAATTTACCAAGACTTCATTTGTGACCGAAGATATGATCTATCCTGGAGAATGTACCATAAGCACTTGAGAAGAATGTGTATTTTGTTGTTTTGGGATGGAATATCCTATAAATATCAGTTAAGTCCATCTTGTTTAATGTATCATTTAAAGCTTGTGTTTCCTTATTTATTTTCATTTTGGATGATCTGTCCATTGGTGAAAGTGGGGTGTTAAAGTCCCTTACTATGATTGTGTTACTATCGATTTCCCCTTTTATGGCTGTTAGTATTTTCCTTATGTATTGAGGTGCTCCTATTTTGGGTGCATAAATATTTACAATTGCTATATCTTCTTCTTGGATTGATCCCTTGATCATTATGTAGTGTCCTTTTTGTCTCTTGTTATAGTCTTTGTTTTAAAGTCTATTTTGTCTGATATGAGAATTGCTACTCCAGCTTTATTATGATTTTTATTTTCATGGAATATCTTTTTCCATCCCCTCACTTTCAGTCTGTATGTGTCCCTAGGTCTGAAGTGGGTCTCTTGTAGACAGCATACATATGGGTCTTGTTTTTATATCCATTCAGCCAGTCTATGTCTTTTGGTTGGAGCATTTGATCCATTTACATTTAAGGTAATTATCAAAATGTGTGTTCCTATTACCATTTTTTAAATTATTTTGGGTTTATTATTGTAGGTCTTTTCCTTCTCTTGTGATTCTTCCCCAGAGAAGTTCCTTTAGCCTTTGTTGTAAAGTTGGTTTGGTGGTGCTGAATTCTCTTAGCTTTTGCTTCTCTGTAAAGCTTTTAATTTCTCTGTCAAATCTGAATGAGATCCTTGCTGGGTACAGTAACCTTGGTTGTAGGTTTTTCTCTTTCATCACTTTAAATATGTCCTGCCACTCCCTTCTGGCTTGCAGAGTTTCTGCTGAAAGATCAGCTGTTAACCTTATGAAGATTCCCTTATGTGTCATTTGTTGTTTTTTTCCTTGCTGCTTTTAATATTTGTTCTTTGTTTTAATTTTTGATAGTTTGATTAATATGTGTCTTGGTGTGTTTCTCCTTGGATTTATCCTGTATGGGATTCTCTGTGCTTCCTGGACTTGATTATTTCCTTTCCCATATTAAGGAAGTTTTCAACTATAATCTCTTCAAATATTTTCTCAGTCCCTTTCTTTTTCTCTTCTTCTTCTGGGGCCCCTATAATTCAAATGTTGGTGTGTTTAATGTTGTCCCAGAGGTCTCTGAGACTGTCCTCTATTCTTTCATTCTTTTTTCTTTATTCTGCTCTGCAGTAGTTATTTCCACTATTTTATCTTCCAGGCCACTTATCCATTCCTCTGCCTCAGTTATTCTGCTATTGATCCCTTCCAGAGAATGTTTAAGTTCATTTATTGTGTTGTTCACCAGTGTTTGTTTGTTCTTTAGTTCTTCGAGGTCCTTGTTAAATGTTTCATGTATTTTCTCCATTCTATTTCCAACATTTTGGATCATCTTTACTATCATTATTCTGAATTCTTGTTCAGGTAGATTGCCTATTTCCTCTTCATTTGTTAGGTCTGGTGGGTTTTTGCCTTGCTCCTTCATCTGCTGTGTGTTTCTCTGTCTTCTCATTTTGCTTAACTTACTGTGTTTGGGGTCTCTTTTTCGCAGGCTGCAGGTTTGTTGTTTCCATTGTTTTTGGTGTCTGTCCCCAGCAGCTAAGGTTGGTTCAGTGATTTGTGTAGGTTTCCTGGTGGAGGGGACTAGTGCCTGTGTTCTGGTGGATGAGGTTGGATCTTGTCTTTCTGGTGGGCAGGTCCACATTTGGTGGTGTGTTTTGTGTTGTCTGTGGCCTTATTATGATTTTAGGCAGCCTCTGTGCTAATGGACGGGGTTGTGTTCTTGTCTTGCTAGTTGTTTGGCATAGGGTGTCCTGCACTGTATCTTGCTGGTCATTGAGTGGAGCTGGGTCTTGGCATTGAGATGGAGATTTCTGGGAGAGTTTCTCCATTTGATATTACGTGGAGCTGGGAGGTCTCTTGTTGACCAGTGTCCTGAACTTGGCTCTCCCACCTCAGTGGCACATCCCTGACACCCAGCTGGAACACCAAGAAACTGTACTCCACACGGCTCAGAATAAAAGGTGGGATAAAAAAGTACGAAAAAAAATGAAGATGATAAAATAAAATAAAGTTATTAAAAGAAAAATATTATTAAGAAAAAACAATTTAGGTAATAAAAAAATAACAAAAATGGACAGACAGAATCCTGGGACAAATGGTAAAAGCAAAGCTATACAGACAAAATCACACACAGAAGCATACACATACACACACAAAAAGAGAAAACAGGAAAAACATATACATATCGTTGCTCCCAAAGTCCACCTCCTCAATTTGGGATGGTTCATTGTCTTTTTAGGTAATCCACAGATGCTGGGTACATCAAGTTGATTGTGGAGATTTAATCCGCTGCTCCTAAGGCAGCTGGGGGAAATTTCCCTTTTTTTCTTTGTTCGCACAGCTCCTGGGGTTCAGCTTTGGATTTGGACTGCCCTCTTTGTGTAGGTCGTCTGAGGGTGTCTGTTGTTTGCTCAGACAGGACGGAATTAAAGGAGCAGGTGATTCAGGGGCTCTGACTCATTCAGGCCGTGGTGAGAGAGGCGTATAGACGCAGGGCGAGACGGTGATGGCAGAGGCCAGCGTGACGTTGTTCCATCCTGAGGTGTGCTGTGCATTCTCTCAGGGAAGTTGTCCCTGGATCACAGGATCCTGGCAGTGGTGGGCTGCACAGGCTACTGGGAGGGGAGGTGTGGAGAGTGACCTGTGGTTGCACACAGGGTTCTTGGTGGCTGCAGCAGCAGCCTTAGCGTCCCAGGCCTGTCTCTGGGGTCCGTGCTGATAGCTGCAGCTGGCATCCATCTCTGGAGCTCCTTTGAGCAGCACTCTTAATCCCCTCTCCTTGCGCACCAGGAAACAAAGAAGCAAGAAAAAGTCTCTTGTCTCTTTGGCAGCTCCAGAGTTTTTCCTGGACACCCTCCCGGCTACCTGTGGCACACTAGCCCCCTTCAGTCTGTGTTCATGCAGCCAGCCCCAGTCTTCTCCCTGGAATCTAAGCTCCGAAGCCCAAGCCTCAGCTCCCAGGCCCCACCGTCCCAGCAGGTGGGCAGACAAGCCTCTTGGGCTAGTGAGTGCTGGTTGGCACCAATCCTCTGTGCAGGAATCTCTCCGGTTTGCCCTCTGCACCCTTGTGGCTGCACTCTCCTTCATGGCTCTGAAGCTTCCCCACTCTGCCACCCTCAGTTTCCGCCCACGAAGGGGCTTCCTAGTGTGTGGAAACCTTTCCTCCTTCACAGCTCCCTCCCACTGGTGCATGTCCTGTCCCTATTCTTTATCTCTGTTTTTTCTTTTTTTCTTTTAACCTACCCAGGTACGTGGGGAGTTTCTTGCATTTTGGGAAGTCTGAGGTCTTCTGCCAGCGTTCAGTATGTGTGCTGTAGGAGTTTTTCCACATGTAGATGCATTTCTGATGTATTTGTGGAGAGGAAGGTGATCTCCACGTCCTACTCTTCCTCCATCTTGAAGCTCCTCCTTTTTACATTTTTGGATATGGCTAAGCCTTCATGTCCCACACTTCTATGACTTATGTGATAAGCCAAATATGTTCCCAACAAAAGTCAAAAAAGTTAAAAAATGGGACCTAAAGGTGAAATTGTGGATTGTATGAATACATTTTCCCCAAATTGGTACATGATAGTTCTAAATATGAACAGACAAAAAGAAAATGCAATAGTGTCATTTGATTGCACCACAAGTAAAAAAAAAAAAAAAAAAAAAAAACCTTGAACATTAAATACTATTTTAAAACTTAATATTTGTTTGCTGCAAGCCTGTTGCTGTTTTGTGATTTTAATGTTTAATTCAGCAACTGGTAAAACTTTCATAAATGGGTTAGAAGGGCAGGCAATGTTCAAGAAAGTGTATTTCTTTTATACTGGTGTGTTGTTACAATTTTTAGTATTCATTGCTTTATTTTTTAATTTTTTTTGGCTGAGTTGGGTCTTTGTTGCTGCCCATGGGCTTTCTGTTGTTGCTGCCAGTGGGACCTATTCTTCATTGTGATGCACAGGCTTTTCATTGTGGTGTCTTCTCTTGTTGCAGAGCATGGGCTCTAAGCATGTGGGCTTCAGTAGTTGTAGCATGTAGGCTCACTAGTTGCGTCACATGGTCCTGAAACACACGGGCTTCAGTGGTTGTGGTGCATAGGCTCAGTAGTTGTGGCACATGGGCTTAGTTGCTCCATGGCATGTGAGATCCTCCCAGATAAGGAATCAAACCCGTGTTCCCTGCATTGGCAGGTAGATTATTAACCACTGCACCACCAGGGAAATGCCCTCATAGTTTTATTAACATAACATTGTTATTGTTTTGCAATAAAGGTGATATGTGAAGTATTAATCCCGGGAAATCAACTAATACCTTGAAGTATCGAATGGTGTGTTCATCCATATTCCCTGCCCCAATATGAAAAAGATGGTACATTTTGCCTGTCTAAGTATCAGGCAGAAGGATTTGGAAGCACATTTTCCCTCAAAATAAAGCCTTGCCAATACAAAAATAAAGGTAATGTCGGAGGTGGGGTTGTGGGCACTAGTTAAGGTAATGGGAGTAGAGAAGAGCAAAAGTAGAGGAAGAATAGGAAATGAGGATCAATTCTACCATCTCAGGGAAGACTCTTAGGGACATGACTGAGTATGACATGAACTTGAGAGGAAATTTGGAGTGTGGTTTTATTATCTTGATTCATGGTACTTAGCACTACAGAGATGGGCATATAGTGATATAAGCACAATAATCTCCCTGAATTTTCTTTTTTTTTTTTTTTTAAACATCTTTATTGGAGCATAATTGCTTTACAATGGTATGTTAGTTTCAGCTTCACAACAAAATGAATCAGTTATATATATACATATGTTCCCATATCTCTTCCCGCTTGCATCACCCTCCCTCCCACCCTCCCTATCCCACCCCTCCAGGCGGTCACACAGCACCGAGCTGATCTCCCTGTGCTATGCGGCTGCTTCCCACTAGCTATCTACCTTACGTTTGGTAGTGTATACATGTCCATGCCTCTTTATTGCTTTGTCACCGTTTACCCTTCCCCCTCCCCATAGCCTCAAGTCCATTCTCTAGTAAGTCTGTGTCTTTATTCCTGTTTCACCCCTAGGTTTTTCATGACATTTTTTTTTCTTAAATTCCATATATATGTGTTAGCATACGGTATTTGTCTCTCTCTTTCTGACTTACTTCACTCTGTATGACAGACTCTAGGTCTATCCACCTCATTAAAAATAGCTCAATTTCGTCTCTTTTTATGGCTGAGTAATACTCCATTGTATATATGTGCCACATCTTCTTTATCCATTCATCCGATGATGGACACTTAGGTTGTTTCCATCTCTGGGCTATTGTAAATAGAGCTGCAATGAACATTTTGGTACATGACTCTTTTTGAATTATGGTTTTCTCAGGGTATATGCCCAATAGTGGGATTGCTGGGTCATATGGTAGTTCTATTTGTAGCTTTTTAAGGAACCTCCATACTGTTCTCCACAGTGGCTGTATCAATTTACATTCCCACCAACAGTGTAAGAGGGTTCCCTTTTCTCCACACCCTCTCCAGCATTTATTGTTTCTAGATATTTTGATGATGGCCATTCTGACTGGTGTGAGATGATATCTCATTGAAGTTTTGATTTGCATTTCTCTAATGATTAGTGATGTTGAGCATTCTTTCATGTGTTTGTTGGCACTCTGTATATCTTCTTTGGAGAAATGTCTATTTAGGTCTTCTGCCCATTTTTGGATTGGGTTGTTTGTTCTTTTGTTATTAAGCTGCATGAGCTGCTTATAAATTTTGGAGATTAATCCTTTGTCAGTTGCTTCATTTGCAAATATTTTCTCCCATTCTGAGGGTTGTCTTTTGGTCTTCTTTATGGTTTCCTTTGCTGCGCAAAAGCTTTTAAGTTTCATTAGGTCCCATTTGTTTACTTTTGTTTTTATTTCCATCTCTCTAGGAGGTGGGTCAAAAAGGATCTTGCTGTGATTTATGTCATAGAGTGTTCTGCCTATGTTTTCCTCTAAGAGTTTGATAGTTTCTGGCCTTACATTTAGGTCTTTAATCCATTTTGAGCTTATTTTTGTGTATGGTGTTAGGGAGTGATCTAATCTCATACTTTTACATGTAGCTGTCCAGTTTTCCCAGCACCACTTATTGAAGAGGCTGTCCTTTCTCCACTGTACATTTCTGCCTCCTTTGTCAAAGATAAGGTGACCATATGTGCGTGGGTTTATCTCTGGGCTTTCTATCCTGTTCCATTGATCTATATTTCTGTTTTTGTGCCAGTACCATACTGTCTTGATTACTGTAGCTTTGTAGTATAGTCTGAAGTCAGGAAGCCTGATTCCTCCAGCTCCATTTTTCGTTCTCAAAATTGCTTTGGCTATTCGGGGTCTTTTGTGTTTCCATACAAATTGTGAGATTTTTTTGTTCTAGTTCTGTGAAAAATGCCAGTGGTAGTTTGATAGGGATTGCATTGAATCTGTAGATTGCTTTGGGTAGTAGAGTCATTTTCACAATGTTGATTCTTCCAATCCAAGAACATGGTATATCTCTCCATCTATTTGTATCATTTTTAATTTCTTTCATCAGTGTCTTATAATTTTCTGCATACAGGTCTTTTGTCTCCTTAGGTAGGTTTATTCCTAGGTATTTTATTCTTTTTGTTGCAATGGTAAATGGGAGTGTTTTCTTGATTTCACTTTCAGATTTTTCATCCTTAGTGTATAGGAATGCCAGAGATTTCTGTGCATTAATTTTGTATCCTGCTACTTTACCAAATTCATTGATTAGCTCTAGTAGTTTTCTGGTAGCATCTTTAGGGTTCTGTATGTATAGTATCATGTCATCTGCAAACAGTGACAGCTTTACTTCTTCTTTTCCGATTTGGATTCCTTTTATTTCCTTTTCTTCTCTGATTTCTGTGGCTAAAACTTCCAAAACTATGTTGAATAAGAGTGGTGAGAGTGGGCAACCTTGTCTTGTTCCTGATCCTAGTGGAAATGCTTTCAGTTTTTCACCATTGAGGACGATGTTGGCTGTGGGTTTGTCATATATGGCCTTTATTATGT
This sequence comes from Grampus griseus, assembly GCF_964374135.1. NCBI lineage: Eukaryota > Metazoa > Chordata > Mammalia > Artiodactyla > Delphinidae > Grampus > Grampus griseus. Next base: position 65,681,621 of record NC_139009.1, on the reverse strand, counting down.
TGAGGAAAGTTCCCTCTATGCCTACTTTCTGCAGGGTTTTTATCATAAATGGGTGTTGAATTTTGTCAAAAGCTTTCTCTGCATCTATTGAGATGATCATATGGTTTTTCTCCTTCAATTTGTTAATATGGTGTATCACGTTGATTGATTTGCGTATATTGAAGAATCCTTGCATTCCTGGAATAAACCCCACTTGATCATGGTGTATGATCCGTTTAATGTGCTGTTGGATTCTGTTTGCTAGTATTTTGTTGAGGATCTTTGCATCTATGTTCATCAGTGATATTGGCCTGTAGTTTTCTTTCTTTGTGACATCCATGTCTGGTTTTGGTATCAGGGTGATGGTGGCCTCGTAGAATGAGTTGGGGAGTGTTCCTCCCTCTGCTATATTTTGGAAGAGTCTGAGAAGGATAGGTGATAGCTCTTCTCTAAATGTTTGATAGAATTCGCCTGTGAAGCCATCTGGTCCTGGGCTTTTGCTTGTTGGAAGATTTTTAATCACAGTTTCAATTTCAGTGCTTGTGATTGGTCTGTTCATATTTTCTATTTCTTCCTGATTCAGTCTTGGCAGGTTGTGCCTTTCTAAGAATTTGTCCATTTCTTCCAGGTTGTCCATTTTATTGGCATAGAGTTGCTTGTAGTAATCTCTCATGATCTTTTGTATTTCTGCAGTGTCAGTCGTTACTTCTCCTTTTTCATTTCTAATTCTATTGATTTGAGTCTTCTCCCTTTTTTTCTTGATGAGTCTGGCTAATGGTTTATCAATTTTGTTTATCCTTTCAAAGAACCAGCTTTTAGTTTTATTGATCTTTGCTATCGTTTCCTTCATTTCTTTTTCATTTATTTCTGATCTGATTTTTATGATTTCTTTCCTCCTGCTAACTTTGGGGTTTTTTTGTTCTTCTTTCTCTAATTGCTTTAGGTGCAAGGTTAGGTTGTTTATTCGAGATGTTTCCTGTTTCTTAAGGTAAGATTGTATTGCTATAAACTTCCCTCTTAGAACTGCTTTTGCTGCATCCCAAAGATTTTGAGTCGTCGTGTCTCCATTGTCATTTGTTTCTAGGTATTTTTTGATTTCCCCTTTGATTTCTTCAGTGATCACTTCGTTATTAAGTAGTGTATTGTTTAGCCTCCATGTGTTTGTATTTTTTACAGATCTTCTCCTGTGATTGATATCGAGTCTCATAGCGTTGTGGTCGGAAAAGATACTTGATACAATTTCAATTTTCTTAAAATTACCAAGGCTTGATTTGTGACCCAAGATATGATCTATCCTGGAGAATGTTCCATGAGCACTTGAGAAAAATGTGTATTCTGTTGTTTTTGGATGGAATGTCCTATAAATATCAATTAACTCCATCTCATTTAATGTATCATTTAAAGCTTGTGTTTCCTTATTTATTTTCATTTTGGATGATCTGTCCATTGGTGAAAGTGGGGTGTTAAAGTCCCCTACTATGAATGTGTTACTGTCGATTTCCCCTTTTATGGTTCTCAGTATTTGCCTTATGTATTGAGGTGCACCTATGTTGGGTGCATAAATATTTACAATTGTTATATCTTCCTCTTGGATCGATCCCTTGATCATTATGTAGTGTCCTTCTTTGTCTCTTCTAATAGTCTTTGTTTTAAAGTCTATTTTGTCTGATATGAGAATTGCTACTCCAGCTTTCTTTTGGTTTCCATTTGCATGAAATACCTTTTTCCATCCCCTTACTTTCAGTCTGTATGTGTCTCTAGGTCTGAAGTGGGTCTCTTGTAGACAGCAAATATATGGGTCTTGTTTTTGTATCCATTCAGCCAATCTGTGTCTTTTGGTGGGAGCATTTAGTCCATTTACATTTAAGGTAATTATCGATATGTGTGTTCCCATTCCCATTTTCTTAATTGTTTTGGGTTTGTTATTGTAGGTCTTTTCCTTCTTTTGTGTTTCTTGCCTAGAGAAGTTCCTTTAGCAGTTGTTGTAGAGCTGGTTTGGTGGTGCTGAACTCTCTCAGCTTTTGCTTGTCTCTAAAGGTTTTAATTTCTCCATCAAATCTGAATGAGATCCTTGCTGGGTAGAGTAATCTTGGTTGCAGGTTTTTCTCTTTCATCACTTTAAATATGTCCTGCCACTCCCTTCTGGCTTGCAGAGTTTCTGCTGAAAGATCAGCTGTTAACCTTATGGGGATTCCCTTGTGTGTTATTTGTTGTTTTTCCCTTGCTGCTTTTAATATGTTTTCTTTGTATTTAATTTTTGACAGTTTGATTAATATGTGTCTTGGCGTATTTCTCCTTGGATTTATCCTGTATGGGACTCTCTGTGCTTCCTGGACTTGATTAACTATTTCCTTTCCCATATTAGGGAAGTTTTCAACTATAATCTCTTCAAATATTTTCTCAGTCCCTTTCTTTTTCTCTTCTTCTTCTGGAACCCCTATAATTCGAATGTTGGTACGTTTAATGTTGTCCCAGAGGTCTCTGAGACTGTCCTCAGTTCTTTTCATTCTTTTTTCTTTATTCTGCTCTGCAGTAGTTATTTCCACTATTTTATCTTCCAAGTCACTTATCCGTTCTTCTGCCTCAGTTATTCTGCTATTGATCCCATCTAGAGTACTTTTAATTTCATTTATTGTGTTGTTCATCGTTGCTTGTTTCATCTTTAGTTCTTCTAGGTCCTTGTTAACTGATTCTTGCATTTTGTCCATTCTATTGTCCATTCTATCTCCAAGATTTCAGATCAACCTTACTATCATTATTCTGAATTCTTTTTCAGGTAGACTGCCTATTTCCTCTTCATTTGTTAGGTCTGATGGGTTTTTATCTTGCTCCTTCATCTGTGGTGTGTTTTTCTGTCTTTTCATTTTGCTTATCTTACTGTGTTTGGGGTCTCCTTTTTTGCAGGCTGAAGGTTCGTAGTTCCTGTTGTTTTTTGTGTCTGTCCCCAGTGGCTAAGGTTGGTTCAGTGGGTTGTGTAGGCTTCCTGGTGGAGGGTACTAGTGCCTGTGTTCTGGTGGATGAGGCTAGATCTTGTCTTTCTGGTGGGCAGGTCCACGTCTGGTGGTGTGTTTTGGGGTGTCTGTAGACTTATTATGATTTTGGGCCACCTCTCTGCTAATGGGTGGGTTTGTGTTCCTGTCTTGCTAGTTGTTTGGCATAGGATGTCCAGCACTGTAGCTTGCTGGTCGTTGAGTGAAGCTGGGTGCTGGCTTTGAGATGGAGATCTCTCGGAAATTTTTGCTGTTTGATATTATGTGCAGCTGGGAGGTCTCTTGTGGATCAGTGTCCTGAAGTTGGCTCTCCCACCTCAGAGGCACAGCACTGACTCCTGGCTGCAGCACCAAGAGCCTTTCATCCACAGGGCTCCTTAATTTGGGATGATTGGTTGTCTATTCAGGTATTCCACAGATGCAGGGTATATCAAGTTGATTGTGGAGCTTTAATCTGCTGCTTCTGAGGCTGCTGGGAGAGATTTCCCTGTCTCTTCTTTGTTCTCACAGCTCCCAGGGGCTCAGCTTTGGATTTAGCCCCGCCTGTGCGTGTAGGTCGCCGGAGGGCGTCTGTTCTTTGCTCAGACAGGACGGGGTTAAAGGAGCCGCTGATTCGGAGGCTCTGGCTCACTCAGGCCCGGGGGTAGGGAGGGGCACGGAGTGTGGGGCGGGCCTGCGGCGGCAGAGGCCGGCGAGACGTTGCAGCCTGAGGCGCGCCTGTGCGTTCTCCCGGGGGAGTTGTCCCTGGATCCCGGGACCCTGGCAGTGGCGGGCTGCACAGGCTCCCCAGAAGGGCGTGTGGCTAGTGACCTGTGTTCGCACACAGGCCTCCCGGTGGCGGCAGCAGCGGCCCTAGCGTCTCATGTCTGTCTCTGGGCTCCGCACTTTTAGCCGCGGCTCGCGCCCGTCCCTGGAGCTCTCTCAAGCAGCGTTCTTAATCCCCTCTCCTCGTGCACCAGGAAACAAAGAGGGACGTAAAAGTCTCTTGCCTCTTCGGCAGTTCCAGACTTCTCCCCGGACTCTCTCCCGGCCAGCCGCGGTGCACTAACGCCCTGCAGGCTGTGTTCACGCCGCCAACCTCAGTCCTCTCCCGGCGCTCTGACAAAAGCCGGAGCCTCAGCTCCCAGTCCCGCCCGCCCCGGCGGGCGAGCAGACAAGCCTCTCGGCTGGCGAGTTCCGGTCGGCCCGATCCTCTGCGCTGGAATCTGTCCGCTTTGCCCTCCGCACCCCTGTTGCTGTGCTCTCCTCCGCGGCTCCCAAGCTCCCCCACTCCGCCTCCCGAAGCCTCCACCCGCGAAGGGGCTTCCTAGTGTGTGGACACTTTTCCTCCTTCACAGCTCTCTCCCGCTGGTGCAGGACCCGTCCCTATCCTTTTGTCTCTGTTTAGTTTTTTCTTTTGCCCTACCCAGGTACGTGGGGGGTTTCTTGCCTTTTGGGAGGTCTGAGGTCTTCTGCCAGCGTTCAGTAGATGCTCTGTAGGAGTTGTTCCACGCGTAGATGTATTTCTGGTGTATCTGTGGGGAGGAACGTGATCTCCGCGTCTTACTCTTCCGCCATCTTCCCGGAAGTCTCTTCCCTGAATTTTCTATGTAGGTAAATGTCCTGGAAAATTATCCAACAGTTTTGGGTAAAAATGAGGGAAAAACAGAGCTTAGTAGGAAAAGTTAAGACATCCAATGGAGATACATAATGCATGAACCTCTGATTAGGAACACAGGTACTGTTTTCAAGGATGACAGTGCTATGAAATCCAATATAAAAAAAATTAAAAGTCTTTGGAAAGAGTTCTGGGAACTTAGTATATCAAGGGTCAGCAAAGTATAGCCCTTGAACCAAATCAAGTCTGCCTCCTGCTTTTGTAAATAAAATTTTAATGGAATATAACCATATTTATTCATTTAATTATTGTCTATGGCTACTTATATGCTACAATGGCAGAGTTGGGTTGTTGAAACAAAGACCCTATGGCCCACAAAGTCTAAAATATTTATTAACTGGCCTTGTACAGAAAAAGTTGGCCAACCCTTGGTTTGCACCAAAAATAATTTGTTAACAAAGGGGACCTATGTATGACACACCCCAGGAAAAATATTGTCACGTCGTTCATATAGAATATGAATTTCTTGCTGTAGAGTTAGTGTCAACCTGAGGAAGACAGCAGGGAAACTCAAATATGGGACTGTTATTTGGAGTGTCACAGGATTATGAATATTATTTTGGCTGGAATCAGCTGAAATTTCATTTACCTGGAAATACATAGATGAGTGTCCTTGCTAAGAAACAAGCTGGGGTTTTAAGCCAGATATTAAAGTTAGTTCCAGAAATATGGTTTTATTTTTGCACGTCTGAGTTTTGTGGCTCTAACATTTTATGGTCATAATATTTTATCTCAAAACACCATGGATCTGAAATTAGTGGGAACACAGTGACTTTTAACATTTTAATTTACCTCACTAACTTTTCCCCTTACACTAGTACTTTCCCAAGTGTTTCCTGTATTTCAACTTAAGAAATTACATGTAGTTTCAAAATATTGGATACAGTGAGATGCTAGTAATTTTTTATTAATTTTGATTGATCGTATGTATCTTTAAAACTCTACCACTTCTTTAGTTAAATTATCAGAATCCCTGTGTTTTATTCTTTCCTCTGGAATTTATATTTTAAATATATTTTATCCCCAGAATCTGTTCTACATGTCACTTCTCCCTCTCACCACTACCACCTCTTTATTTTTGAATTCTTATTGCTGAGAAAATGTCTATATCTTCAAATGCACTGGTTTGTTTTCTTCAGTTACTAACCTGAGGCTTACTACCAGATTAAAAGTAAAAAGATTAACTTTTTATTTTCCAATAATCCTTTTCTCAGTAAAATGTATCATTCATTATATAATAATTGTTCTAGTTTCATAGAAATAATGTGCTATTAAAACTTCTTTTTATTGAAATATGGTAGTCTTACAATATTATGTTAGTTTCAGGTTTATAACATAGTGATACAATATTTTTATAGATTACACATCATACAAAATTATTCAAAAATATTAACTATATTCCTTGTGCTATATATGACTTTCCTGTGACTTATTTATTTTATAACTGGTAGTTTGTACCTCTTAATCCCCTTTACCTATTCCACCTCTCCCTCCCACCCTTCTACCCTCTGGCAAATGCAGATTGTCTCTGTATTTGTGAGTATGCTATATTTTTTTACATTTCTTCATTTGTTTTTTTAGATTCCACGTATAAGTGAAAGCATACAGTATTTATCTTTCTCTGTCTGCCTTTCAATAAGCATAACACCATTTAGGCCCATTCATTCTGTCACAAATGGCGATATTTCATTCTTTTTATGGCTGAGTAACGTTTGCATGTGTGTATATATATGCGTGTGTCACATCTTTATCCATTCATCTGTGGATGGGCACGTAGGTTGTTTCCATATCCTGACTATTGTAAATAATGCTGCTATGAACATTGGGGTACATATATCTTAATGTTTTCATTTTCTTCAGATAAATACCAGGAGTGGAATTGCTGGATTTATGGTAGTTTTATTTTTAAATTTTTTGAGGAACTTCTATACTGTTTTCCATAATGACTGTACTAATTTACATTCTCACCAACTGTGTACTAGGGTTCCCTTTTTTCCACAACCTTATTTATTAACATTTGTTATTTCTCGTCTTTTTGATGATAGCGTTTTTGACAGATGTGAGGTGAAATCTAATTGCAGCTTTGAATCTTCATGAAAATATTAAATAGATATTTTATAGTTTTCTTCAGTTTTTTATAACTTTTATGTTGTATATTTTATTAAATATATATGTATAATATTATTTTTTAAATAACTTTTATTTACCCCAGAGTGTGTTCTTTAATTTGAACTTCTTTTTTTCATATTTTAATATTTTTTTCCTTTCACTTAGTCCCTGAAAGAGAATTTTTTTTATTTTACTATGTTCTAGATAAGTGGAGATGGTTGAGATGGTTTCTTTCAAGTATGACATGAGGTACCTGCGTGACTCCTTTATGTTCTGAATATGGAAGAATAAAAAAATGCAAGTTCAGTTGAGTGAAAGAGGTAAACTTATCCAACTACCTGCATTTTAATCATTATCTTTAATCGTTATCTTTAGTTAAATGTCAGAAGTCTGAGCTTTAGAGGCAAAAGAATTGTGCGGCTTCTGGTAGATGGAGAAGATGATCTTTGCCTCTTTACTAAAAATAAATCTTGCAAATTTATCTGGGACACTCTCTTATTAAAAAAGATGCAACTTTAAACAGACCAACCCTCAAGGCATATGTCTGTTGTAACTGTTAGGACTGGATTCCATTTTCATATCACTTTCACTTACCTGAAGAACTTTCTGTGAGGACTCAGAATAGATACTCTCTCTTACACTATAAACCATTAGCTCACTTGTTCTTGCCTTTGGCCACTCCAATCAGGATGACATCACCCAGTTTGCTCCCAGAATCCACCTCATTCCCAAGGCAAATATATTTTTGCATATGGTAAATCTCCAGTTGGTTGTTTCTTCTTCTTTCTTTCTTTTTTTTTTTTTTTTTGGTCTCATTTTAAATTTTTTGAGAGACTCCAAAAATGTTTTGACATTTGGATGGCACTTTCCCAGATCCAGCAACAGTTCTTATTTATTGTCATATTTTATTGGGTATTCAGAAAGTGGATTTCTCCAGCTTCCTTACTAAGCCCAGGTGCACAGAGTCTTTCAACATCACTGAAAAAGAGCAGTGTTTAACGTTTAGTTAATAAACATAAGATACCTGAAATTTCCTAACTACTCCTAGTAAACAATAGTTATTTTATGATTTATAACCTTTGCTGTTAATTAATATGTAACTATAGATAGAATATAATAAAGAAGTAATTATAATTATGTTGATGAACAACAAATTGAGTTAAACTTTGAAATTAATCTGAACTTTATTATTAAACATTAAAAGTTTAAGTTAAAAATCGTAGAAATGGAATTATATAAAATGAGACATATACTATTTTAAAATTTCAATTTAGGGTTTTCAAGAATGAATAGAAGTTTGTTGAGTCAGAGCAGAAAAAATGAATGATATTAAAACATGCAATTCTCTAACTTTCACTCAAACATGCTGCTCACTTTTTCAAGTTGACACAAATGTGATATGAAGTTTAATAATATATTTAATAATCATAATTTAATAGACAGTCTAATTTTACCATATGAACAGGAAATATTCACTTGTTCAAATGAACATGGAAGCTTTAAAAAATATTACTCCAGATGATGAAGCAAAATGGAAAATATGTCCAAATATAAAGAAAATGTAGAGGGAGTACAGTATACTATCTTTATTTAAAATGCAAATTCAGATAAAAAGAATAATAGTCTAAAAAAGAAATCAACCTCTTACAAATAAAATGATTTTTAAAATGGCACAGCCACAGATATAAAATTCTGTATAAAATTAAATTAAAGTGTCAATTGATGGAAGACTGGATAAAGAAGATGTGATATACATATACAATCAAATAGTCCTCAGCAATAAAAAAGAATGAAATTTTGCCTTTTGCGACAACATGGATGGACCTAGAAGACATTATGTTAAGAGAAATAAGTCAGACAGAGAATATAAAATACCACATAATTTTACTTATATGAGAAATCTAAAAAAACAAAACAAATGAACAGACATAATAAAACAGGTACAGAGTCATAGATACAGAGAACAAACAGGTGGTTGCCAGAGGAGAGGGGGATGAGGGAAGGAGAGAAATAGGTGACAGAGATTGAAGTACAAACTTCCAGTTGCAACATAAATGAGTCACAGGGATAAAATATACATGGGGAATATAGTCAATAATAATATGCATGGTGACAGATGGTAACTAGACTTGTCGTGGTGATCATTGTGTACTGTATAGAAATATGGAATCACTATGTTTTGCATCAGGAACTAACATAGTTTTGTAGGTCAATTATACTTCAACAAACAAAAAACATAAAAACTTATAAAAAAAGTTATCAGATTTGTGTTAAACAAATGTAGGAGGTGGAAGGAGGGGGAACTGAGGAAGGTGGTGAAAAGATACAAACTTCTAATTATAAGATAAATAAGTACTAGGGATATAATATACAACATGATTAATATAATTAACACTACTGTGTGTTATATATGAAAATTGTTAAAAGAATAAATTCTAAGAGCTCTTACAAGAAGGAAAAACTTTTTCTTTTTCTTTTATATATTTTGTATCTATATGAAATTATGGATGTTCACTAAATTTATTGTGGTAATAATTCCATGATTTATGTAAGTCAAATAATTATGCTGTAGGACAAATTTACATAGTGCTCTTGTCAATTATATCTCTATAAAACTGGAAGGAAGGAAGGAAGAAAGGAAGGAAGCAAGGGAGAGAGAGAGGAAGGAAAGGAAGGAGGGAGGGAAGGAAAGGAAAGACGGAAGGAAGGAAAGAAGGAAAGAAGGAAGGAAGAGAAGGAAGGAAAGAAGAAATAAAGAGAGAAAGAAAGAAAATCCTGTTCTGGAAAAAAATAAAATTTCTAAATGATTCTAAACAATATTCAAACATAGTGGCAAAAGTCTAAAATATGCTCTAAACTAAAAAAGAAACAAGTTTTCTATCACCACTATCATTTTACAAATTTTCTAATACTTTTAGTGAATATATAGAGATACAATAATTGAAGTAGGAACTCTGAATATTGGGATGTAAACAAGAGAATTTATCCTTATTTGCAGATGTTAAAATTGTCTACTTGAACAAAAATTTCTAACTTAAAGATTTCAAATTAATAATAAACTCAGTAATATACTCACTTAAATAAATGAACGTACATTAATTTTCCTTTATTAGCAATAATCTGAAGTAATTGTAAAAGATACCATTTACATTAGAAAAAATATACCCAGTAATAAGCTTACCATGGAACATACCAAAAATTTTTCAAATGCTAAATTCTGTTTCCAAAATATATAGATCAAATGCTAAATTCTGTTTCCAAAATATACAGATCAATAAATATAACATATGCATCTAAGAAAAATGAATCAAGGTAGCATATAGCCTAAGTAGAATAAATGTAGATGTAAAGACAAGTTCAGTATGAATAGTAGTGATGCTACAAAATAAATAATATTTTTCATTTGCAAAAATTAAACTATATGATAATAATAAGTGCTTTCTAAGGGTAAGAAATTGGGTCCTGTGATATCAAAACTATTTTTTCTGGCAAAACCTAAGTCACCATGAGCATCCTGAATGGCATTTTTTTCTAAATGTTATAGCAGTCTTGGAATCACCAAAGGTCTTTTGCATTACTTATTGTCTGTTTTCTACTTATAAGAATTTATCCTTAGAAAATAATTAAGGGTGGATTAAAGTTTAAAACAGCAAGAGATTCATCATAGCCCTAGTTATAATTGCCAAAAATTGGAAGCAATCTAATTGAAAAATGTACTGAACTAAGACCTATCCCTAAAATGCAATATTATATCATTTTTGCAGAAGTATCCTTATTGACATGGAATAACAATTTTGATAATGTAAATGAAAAACATTTGTAAACTAGTGTGTGTAATGCATTACTTATTATTATACACACACGTAATGAAAAAGACACATCATAACTCATTGTTTCTAGTTCATTGTGGTGGGGTTATGGACAATTTCAAACTACACATATACACGTCTACACACACTCACACACATACAAATAATAAAGTTTTAATTTTTTTTAATTGGAAAATGTGACTTTTAACTGTTGCATATAATTCCATCAAAGTGATGTACCATTAGTTTTCTTTTTCCCCAGCATCATATTGTAATATATAAATATATCAAATTAACATATTGTACACCTTAAACTTACACAAGTTTGTATATCAATGTTTTCATTTTTTCTGTTCTTCTTTGAGTGTGCATATTACATATTATCATAAGAAAATGATTATCTCACTCTAGTTTATTGCCATGTCTTTATACATATCTATTAAATATAAATAAATATAAATAAAATATTAATTAAATATAAAGGGATATTTCTATGTATCCCTTTCTTTCTTTCCTTTTCTATATATTCCTCTTTGCCTTCCCCATTACTCCTCTTTTCTCTGTTGTTTTGTTTTCTTCTTCTCCTGTATTCAATTTCTCCTCTTGAGAGAGCATAACAGAGCTCCATAATGATCCATTCAATGGCTCAGTGTCTCACCTCTCACTGCCAAGAAGCATAGGAAAAAGCCATAGCTCATTAACTATGAACTGCAGGAAAAAGCTGTAACTCTCAAGCACTAGAAATTTTTTTGAAACACTTGATAAAATTACTGCAGATGGAAAGATTTACACCATGGTTGGGTGTGTAACCATTTCTTGAGAAAGACTATGTTCTGTCACAATATTTGTTCTTGGCTGTCAGGGACAAGATTTTCACTTTTATTTTCAATAAATCCTTAATGGACTTAAAGCAAATAATTATGAAAATCCTAATAATTATTATTGTATTAACAAATAGTATGATAAAATATTTGTTGTTTTTACTACTATGGCTTTGCAACAAATCCATCTATTATCTTATTCACTGAAGGTTTCTTTTGCAAATTCAATACCTAATTGACCCTTATTCTCTGCATTCAAGAAAAATGATTCTTCCTAAATGATTCATTGTTAACTAAAGAACACCTTTTTAGACATTTTTTTTCATCTTATTCCCTAAGTAAAATATGTAAATATTATGAATCAAATGTGAATTCCATATTTTCTGCAAAGATTAGTAATCTTATAGATTGTTTTACTGAGTGAAAGCATTTTTTTGCAGATCAATTTATTACTCAATACCATCAAGGTCATCAGTGTCTTTTTCTCATTATTTAGTCTAAGACACTGTGGAGAATGCGTGAAAATAGTCAAAAAAGACAGATAATGTCTAGTAGAAGAATTGAGATATAGTTCTACTATATGTTGGGGGAAAAAGGAAATAAGCTGGAAAGAGAAATAATATGAGATCATTTAACATTTCACACCACAGTTGTTTTCATATAACAAAGTATTTCTGTGAACTGCGTGGCCCTCCAGCATCTTTGTGACTATTTTATTGCAGTTTTCTTTCAGAACTACAAAGTTATTATCTAGAGTGGTAAGTAAAGAATTTGACACAAGTTTTATCCTTGGGCTTGCACACTTTTTATAAGGTATTCCATTAATCTATGAATAAGGAGAAACTGAAAAAATATTTATGCTTAATAATAGAGAATTAAGAATAAAGCACTTTCAACAAGTGAGTGGCTCATGTCATTTTCACTATGACATTTCATGGTGCATAGTTTTATACATTATATCCAATTTTCTTACATGTGTGACATTTGATATTGTCTCAGATCGTAGAACTTGTTAATAGTAGATGGAGTTTCACTATGAGTTTTCTAACTTCCAAACAGATGTTGTGTCTACAGGTCCAACAGCCTTCTAAGATATTGATGTAGATTCCTCACTGCTCTGATATATGAAAATGTGTCCTTTACAGACACTTATAATCTTCTGTACTCTCACAATGAGTTACATTAACACTGCTGAGATATACACGTTGTTTCAGCCAGTCATATTCTCAAGCTTGTATGCAAGGAACACAGCTTATTTTCCATCATGAAAATGTTGTAATGATATATGCAATTGTGAAACATAAGACTGACATCAAGGGTGTGACTAAATCCCATCAAATCGGAAGGATTCCATGTCTACTCTATCTGTGACTGTTTTCTTCCTTGAGCAACAATCTCTGAATCTAATCTGCTGTGATCAGTAGGATTGTATGTTTTACTCCTTAAAATGTACAGCTACTCAAGGAGTCAGGTTATATTCTTCTCAGAAGTTAGTTAGCTATGTAATGGAAACTTCATGACAGCTTTTTTCCATCTTGGCCTACACAGAGGGGTAAAAAAAAATATTTGGCAAATGAAGCAGTGATCTACATAATATAAATATTAAGTAAATAAGTATTTTCACATTGATATTCCCTATAGTGAAATTAAAATCATAAGCAATGAGAGTTGGAAGAGACATAGAAGTATCCTGTCAATTCTTTCTTTGCCTGCTTGAATCTTGCATACAACACCCCAAACAAATGCCAACCAAGCCTCACCATTAAAACTTCCAGCAATGATTAGCTCATTAACTTCATTATCTCATTCTTTTTTGTATAGCCTTTATTCCTGGTAGTTCCTGCCTGCTGCTAAGCTGAAAAAATACCTTCTTAAAATTCAAACCTGAAACTTAAGACATTTCATGCAGTAGGTCTTTAAATCTTTGAAGACATTTTTTTGGGTATCTTTTAAATCTCTGACTTTATTTTATTGTTACTGTTTGAGTCAGATCTGCTAGGGGTAACTCACTAATGTCTTAGTCTGTTTTTTCTTTCTAAAGTAGTTATTTTTAATAAGTTCTTCACTGCACATTTTCATTAATCTTGAAAAATCTATTTATAGTAGATATATGAATTAATTCCATCATCAAATGTTTTCAATAACCACATTATTAATATCGTTAAAACTCTGAGCCTTGGGCTTCCCTGGTGGCGCAGTGGTTGAGAGTCCGTCTGCCGATGCAGGGGACGTGGGTTCGTGCCCCAGTCCGGGAAGATCCCACATGCCGCGGAGCGGCTGGGCCTGTGAGCCATGGCCGCTGAGCCTGTGCAGAGAGGCCCGCGTACTGCAAAAAAAAAACCCAAAAAACAAAAACACACACAAAAAACTCTGAGCCTTAAGTGTATGTTTTTATTTATAATTCCATAAAGTTATAAACACATTTATTAATGTTTCCACTGCAGCATCAACATCAGCACTACGATTCTGAAAAACAATAGTATTTTTTTTTAACTTTTCAATTGATAACTCACACTGGATTATTGTTTGGCATAATGTAAAATGTTAAGCAATTGACAGTGTATGAACTTAGAGACATATAGAAGTGTGTTCATCTCAATTTTATTTTTTCTAATCTAATGAATTTAGCCTAACATTTTAAACCATGAACCTTATGTTATTCTCATATATAATATGAAGATTATAAAACAACTTTATATTATAATAATGAGGATAATAGATACATGAAAATGCTTGGAATTTGTTGGTATAAATTTAAGACTATCAGAGATCAAGATGGCAAACTAAGAGGATGCAGAGCTCACCTCCCTCCATGAACACACCAAAAATACATCTACATGTGGAACAATTCTCAATGAAAAGTAACTGGAAACTGGCAGAAGGACTCTTGTACAACTAAGGTTGTAGGAAATATACACATGTAATTAGTAGGAAAGGAAAAAAAGTGATCATATCAGAATATGTGACCTTGGGCTGAGTGTAAATCTGATGAAAAGGGAGATTGCATGAGTGGATATCCACCCTGGGGAGTTAGCAGGTTAAGCTACAGTCTGGGCATCCTAGTGCTTGTGTCCAACACTGAGGAAACAAACTCCCTTGACCAGTTGGAGAACTGCTGGGGCAGATAGAAAGGCTGGAGAAACCTGGACTTTGCTTCTGAGGAGTACACCCATGCTGTCTTATCCCTGGGAAGGGCAGAGAGAGGTCTGCATTAATGGCTGCTGGGTTTCCCATGACTGCCTCACCATGCACCTCAGCCAGAGCCAAACAAATGCTCCATTCCCACTCACTCCATGCCACAGTGTGGTACTGGATCTGGGGTGGCAAAGACTGGGGAAATGGCTTAAACTTGGGACCCAGAGGTGACAAGATCCTGGGGCAGAGGATCTGGTTGGGGTGGCAGTGGCCATTCTTGACTCTTTCTCTGCCACAGCTTACCATCCAATACACACAGAAAAATCATCCAAGCCCTGCCATCACTGCAGAGCAGTTCCATAAAAGGATAGGGGTTGTAGCATCTGGGGCCAGTGATACACTGTGAGAAACAAAGTGTTTTTTTTTCCCAGAAAGGTCAGAGAAAGGTCTGCTCTTGAGGCTACCAAGTTTTTTGTGACCACCTCACCATGCACCCCAGCCCAAACCATGTGAGCCCTCTGGCCCTCTCAGTCCATGCCACAGACCAGACTGGATCTGGGGCAGCCAGACCAGGGATAAAACTCTGCCATGGCCTGCATATGAGTGGAGCCACAGATGACTACATAGGTAGCACATTGGATCTCTGTATACACAGAGGTCCCACTTACTTCAGCACAGCCCTCCTCTGGGGCAAAGGTCCCAGTGTAGGGAGATGGGGAAAATACACAGTTAAAAAGAACAGAGCAGGCTTAAGCTGGACCCCCAAGTCTTCTGCTCCAAAAACTTGGGAATCAGACCCTGCCTCTGACAGGGCAGTGATGGCTACTAGACAGACAGGAAGTCCTGCCTCACATCCTGCACAGACTTTAGCCCTCCATCTTTAGCTCCACCCCTTACTTAAGTGATAGCTGCCCGAAAACCTTGAGGAAAGATGCAACTGGCTTCCACATCAAATCCAGCCCTCTTACCAAAGGCACACACAGTCTGCATAGAAAGAGTACCACTTAAAAGCACCATTTCAAAACAGCAATAGGTAACTGTTTCACCTAAATTTACAGAGACATATAAAGTTAAGTAAAAGGAAAAGGCAGAGGAACTATTCTCAATTGAAAGAGCAAGAGAAAACTCCTAAAAAATTTAATAATTAAACAGAAATAAATAATTTACTGGATAAAGAATTCAAAACTTTGGTAATAAAAATGTTAACTAAATTAGGAAAAAGGATTTAGCTAAACAATTATCATTTTAACAAGGAACTAGAAAATATAAAAAAGGCCCAATCAATAATAAATAATTCAATATCTGAAATAACAAGCACACTAGAAGCAGACTAAGTGGTAAAGAAGAACACATAAGTGACCTGGAAGATAGAATGATGGAAATCACTCAATCAGAACAGTAGAAAAAATTAAGAAAAAAATAAAAGCAATGTAAAAGATCTCTAGTATAACATTAAGTATTCCAACATTCACACTGTAAGGGTTCCAGAAGGAGAAGAGGAGAAGGTCAAAAATGTACTTGAAGAAATTATGGCTGAAAACTTCCCAAGCCTGAAGAAGAAAACAGATATCCAGATTCAGGAAGCACAAATGGTCCCAAATAAGATGAACACAAACAGCCCCACACCAAAACATATTATAATTAAAATGACAAAAGTTAAAGATAAAGAGGAGATTTTAAAGGCAGTGAGAGAAAAACAAAGAGCTAATTACCAGGGAATTCCCAAAAGGCTATCAGCTGATTTCTCTGTAGAAACTTTGCAGGCTAGAAGAGAGTGGCATGATATTTTCAAAGTGCTGAAAGGGAAGAACCTGCAACCTAGGATACTCAACTAAGCAAAAGTATCATTTAGAATAGAAAGAGAGATAAAGAACTTCTCAGACAAGCAAAAACTAAAAGAATTAATCAATACTAAATGCACCCTAAAAGAAAGGTTAAAGAGTCTTCTCCAAAGGCAAAATAAAGGAAAAAAATCTATAGGAAAGGGAAGATCCTACAAGGAAAGGCAAATATACAGCAAGAATCGAAGATTACTCAAATAAATAAGTACATAGATTAAAAGGCAAAAAAAAAAATGTAAAATATAATAAACATGAAGTTGTAAAATATGATATCAAAAACACAAAATGTGCCTAGAAGAGAATAAAATATGTAGATCTCTTAGAATGTGTTTTTGAACTTAAATAACTGTCAGTTAAAAGCAAGTATCTATAATTATGGGTGAACATATATGAACTCCATAGTAACCACAAGTCAAAAATATACAATAGATACACAAAAACCAGAAAGAAATGAATACAAGCTTACTACTAAAGAAAATCACCAAAACACAAGGGTAGAAAGAAGAACAAATGAATAGGGAAGAACTACAAAACAACCAGAAAACAAGTAAGAAAGTGGCAATAAGTACCTACCTATCAATAATTACTTTAAATGTCAATGAATTAAATGTTCTGGTAAAGACATAGGGTTGGTGATTGAATAAAAAAAACAACACCCTTCAATATACTGACTACAAGAGACTCACTTCAGGGCTAAAGGCAGACTGAAATTGAGGGGATGGAAAAAAACATTTCATGTAAACAGGAACAAGAAAGTAGGGGTAGCAATAGTCATGTTAGACAAAATAGACTTTAAACAAAGGCTATAACAAAAGATGAATATATTTGATTACTATGTATGCAAAATCCTCAGCAAAATATTAGGAAATTGAATCCAACAGTATATAAAAAGGATCATACACCATGAACAATGGAATTTAGTCCAAGTATGCAAGGATGGATGAGTATTCACAAATCAATGTGATATACCACATTAACAACAAGAAAGGTAAAAATCACATAATCATCTCAATAGATGTGTAAAAAGCATTTGCCAAAATTAAACATCCATCAATTATAAAAACTCTCATCAAAGTGGATATAGAGGGATCATATTTCAACATAATAAAGACCATATATGGTAAACCCACAGCCAAAATGATACTCAATGATAAAAAGCTAAAAGTCTTTTTCTTTAAATTCAGGAACAAAACAAAAATGCCCACCCTCACCACTTCTATTTAGTATAGTACTGGATTTCCTAGCCACCAAAATCAGACCAACAAAAAGCTATCCAAATTGGGAAGGAAAAGGTAAAACTGACACTATTTGCAGATGACATAATAATTTATACAGAAAATCCTAAAGTCTCCACCCCAAAACTATTAGAACTGATAAATGAATTCAGCAAGGTTGCAGAATACAAAATTAATATATGGAAACCTGTTACTTTTTTATACACCAATAATTAACTATCAGAAAAAGGAAGCAAGAAAACAATCCTGTTTAAAATCAAAAAGAATAAAATACCCAGGAAAAAACTTAACCAAGGAGGTGAAAGACAAATACTATGAAAACTATAAAACTTTGATGAAGCAAATTGAAGATGATACAAAGAAATGGAAAGATAGTCTATGCTTTTGGATGAGAAGAGTTAATATTGTTAAACAGAAATGCTACCCAAAGAAATCTACAGATTTAATTCAATCTCTATCAAAATACCCATGACATTTTTCATAGAACTAGAACAAATAATTCTAAAATTTATATGGAACCACATAAGACCCCAAATTGCCAAAGCAATCTTAATTAAAAAAGAACAAAACTGGAAGTATCACCCTTCCAGACTTCAGATTATACTACAAAGCTACATTTATCAAAGCAGCATGGTCCTGGCACAAAAACAGACACAAGGATCAATGGAACAGAATAAAGAGCCCAGAATTAAACTCATGTACCTATGGTGAATTAATCTAAAACAAAATATGCAAGAATATACAATGGAGAAGAGACAGTCTCTTCAAGGAGTGGCACCAGGAAAACTGGCAGCTGCATGAAGAAGGATGAGATTAGAACATTTCCTCACAACATATAAAAAAATAAGCTCAAAATAAATTAAAACCTAATGAGACTGGAAACCATAAAACTCCCAGTAGAAAAAAAAAACATAGGCAGAACACCCATTGGCATAAATCTTAGCAACATTTTTTTGGAGCTGTCTCCTAATGAAAGGAAATAAAAGAAAAATAAACAAATGGACCTAATTAAACTTAAAAGCTTTTTCACAGCGAAAGAAACCATTAACAAAATGAAAGGACAACCTACTGAATGGAAGAAAATATTTGCAAATGATGCAACTGACAAAAGGTTCATATCCAAAATACACAAAAAGCTCATATAACTCAATATAAAATAAACAACTAACCCAATCAAATAATGGACAGAAGACCTGAATAGACAGTTTTCCAAAGAAGACATACAGATGACTAACAGGCACATAGAAAGATGCTCCACATCCCTAATTATTAAAGAATGCATATCAAAACCACAATGAGGTGTCACTTCACACCTGTTAGAATTGCCTTCATCAAAAAGTCTACCAATAACAAATGCTAGAGAAGATGTGGAGAAAAGGGAACCCTCGTACACTGTTGGAGGGAATATAAATTGTGCAGACATTATGGAAAACTATATGGAGGTTCCTCCAAAAACTAAAAATATAACTACCGTATGACCCAGAAGTTCCACTCCTGGGCATACATCTGGAAAAAATGAAAACACTAATTTGAAAAGAAACAGGCACCCCAATGTTCATAACAGCTCTGTTTACAATAACATTATGGAGGCAAAAATAATACCCATCAGCAGATGAATTGATGAAGATGGGGCATATATGTATACAATCAAATATTACTCAGCCATAAAAAGAATGAAATTCTGCCCTTTGCAGCAATGTGGAGGGATCTAGAGAATATTATGCTTAATGAAATGTCAGAGAAAGACAAATACCTTATGACATCACTTATATATGGAATCTAAAACATACTACAAATGAATGTATATGCAAAACAGAAAGAGACAAACATATATAGAAAACAAACTAGTGATTACCAAAGGGGATGGGAAAGGGGAGGGGGCATGGTATTGAGATACAAACTACTATGTATAAAATAATAAGCAAAAAGGATATATTTTATAGTACAATGAATTATAGCCACTATCTTGTAATAACTTTTAAGGGTTCATAATCTGTAAAAATATTGAATCACTATGTGGTACCCCTGAAACTAATATAATACTGTAAATCGACTATACTTTAATAAAAAATAAAATTAAAAAATAAAAACTGATTTCCTCTTTTACTTTTCTCTTTTTTAAAAATGTAGTATGCCAGACTATCCCAAATCAACCCAAGTTTTGTCATTTTTCCCTTTGCTCTTTTTTATTATTTTTAAAAATTAATTCTATCTTCCCTATAAGCAAATGCTTCTTCCTCTCTCTTATATACTTCTCCCATGGTTTCTCCAAGAAGGTTATTTTTGTTTTCAATAAATTGGTGAAATTCTATTAGGCAATTAACTGAAATAGCTTAATTGGAAGATAGGAAGATCTGCTAAGCATTCTCCAATTATACAACAAAAGACATCCTATGAGGTTGAATCACAGGCTGCTCTGCCTCAAGGGCAATTGTAATAGTAATAGATGGCACTGAATTGGGAGTACTCTATCTGAATCCTGATTTTCCCATGCTATGCAAACCTGGGAAGTAACTTCATTCCATTCGATTTCAGTTCCTTATCAGTAGGTGGGAATAAGACCTCTCATCCAGCATCGTTGCCAAGATTGAATGTAAGAGCACCTGGCTTTCACATTTTCATTACATTGTATTCCTACATTTGAAGAATGGCCACTTAATTCTGAAACACTTAAGGGATTTCCTTTAAATATATATATTTTAATTGGAGTACAATTGCTTTACAATGTTGTGTTAATTTCTGCTGTACAAGGAAGTTAATCAGCTATATGTATACATATATCCCCTCCCTCGTGGACCTCCCTCTCACCACACCCCCCAATTCTGTCCATCTAGGTCATCACAGAGCACCAAGCTGAACACCCTGTGCTATACAGCAGGTTCCCACCACTATCTATTTTACACATGGTAGTATAAAGTGAATGAATAGAATAGAATAATAATCTATTTACTAAGGGCTTCTGTTATAATGAAAAGAAAAATTACATAGTTGAGGAAAGTAGCATGTCACCTTTCCAGAATGCAACTTTTCTATGATCATTTTATTAGTAACTGGATCTATAGATGCTCGAAACCCAAGGAAATATGAAATGATGAAAATGCCTTATGGATGTTTCACTTTTTAATTTATCTCAGTTGCAAGAATATCATGTTTTGACTGCTGCTCAGATTCCTAATTTCTCTAGACAACAATGTCATCAACAAGCATTACCAAGCTTGGATAAAATAAGCTTTTGTAGTTTTAATGAAATCTGGTTGAAAAATAACTAAAACAATTCAATATATGTTAATGAGCTGAGAAGCTGTGGAATTTGATTGACAGTTTAAAATTACATTAATCTTGACCCACCCAATTCTTAAATTTATTATAGAAACAGTCCCTGGAAATAGAACTTTATATTCAGAGACACCAAGAAATGGTAAGAACGCAAAGAGCATAGTAACATTTTCAAAAACTTCTTTCAAATGCACCAGGGAAATCTATCAATTTGAGATCAGTGAAAGTATAACAATAGAATATTTTAAAACTAGGGCAGTGTGATCTTAGATAAGTGTTCAATGAAAAATAAAATGGTGGTGCAGAACAGAACTTAAAAGAGAGTGCAAGCCCAGGTAAAACTTAAAATAGGCAAAGTTTACTAACTGGCACAAATCTCATCCAGGAACTGTCTCCCTAGGGCTCCCCTTATAATTTCTGGTCCTATGAGGTCCTCATTCTTGGCTATCATCTTCCATCTCTGCCCCTAAATTTGAAACTTTCTAGACTCCTCTCAGTCATCAAAATCTACATGCCTTGTGTTCTTTTCTCCAACAGCCCCGTGGTTTACAAGAAGTGATATCATACAGAAATTTTTGTTAAAACATTAATGTGGACAATTTCTCAATTCTGATTGAATAGATACTGGTTAATAATAATAATTTTTTTAAAAGCACTGGTTATTTAATTTTAAGGAAGGTATATTAAAAAGGGAGAAACATAAATGTCTCCTGGTCTGCTTATAGTGTGACAGGTAGGAATAGGAATATCCAGGTGTAGCTACAGTGGTCAGGATGTTGTAGAAGATTTACATTCCTTTTTTAGTTTTTTTTTTTAAATTTTATTGGAGTATAGTTGATTTAGAGTGTTGTTTTAGTTTCAGTTTCAGTGAATCAATTATACATATATATATGTATATATATATATCATATATATATGTATATATATATACATATATATATACATATATATACATATATACATATATACATATATGTATATATATACACATATATATGTATATATGTAGGAGGATGGGATTTCAGGAATTAGGACACGGGGCCTTTCCCACACCATCCTCTTCTTTCCCTTCTCTGAATCACAGTGACAGTGACTCCATTTAAAATGTGATTTTTTCCATTAAGATCCTGATTAAAAATTCTATTGAATAAGAGAATAGGTATACAGAGAGAGAGAGAGAGAGAGAGAGAGAGAAATGTTAGATAATGCCTGGATTAACTGTATTTTTAGGCTTCTAAAATTCTGAAATTCAGTTCTATTCAACATCTGCTAATATATGATTCAAGTTCAACAAGGGTTAGTTGAATGTCGTTAGATTTAGAATTGCACGGTTTTAATTTAACATATTGTGAGTATTATTTTGTAATATTAAATGTTCCTTGTAAAGATTTATTCCTATATGATATTCCACCAAATGGATATGCAATAATTTCTAATCATTACCTTTATTTTGTAAATGTGAGGTTTTCCATTGTTTCATTATCTTAAATTATGCTGAAATGAGCATCCTTTTACATAGATCTTTGTATTCCTTATTTCAATTGGATTATTTGCTAGAAGTACAATTATTCATTCATTTATTCACAAAGTACTTATAGAAAGCTGTGATGTACCAGGAACCATTCTATAATTAGGCATATAGGAGAGAACAAACAAAACTGTTACCCTAATAGATACACTATAATAAAATAAATATAAAATATAATGTTAAGACTGACTACTTTGAAAATAATACAAGATGAGGGAATAGAGATGATAACTGAATTTAACAGCGTGAAATTTTGAGACTTGTGATAGGTATTTCTAACTCTCTAATACCTCTAAGAAATCCATATTCTACAGCCACAAGAAGGTTATTAAACAACAAGTATTTAGTGTGGACATCATACAAAAGGTCCTGTTCTAAGTTCTGGAGTTGCTGCAGTGAACAAAAACATGTTCTTTCTTTCATAGATGTTGCTATCTAGTGTATTACCTTTTGTTATATTTGTTCCTAATATTTGACCCCAGTTTGTCTTTTGTGTCTTAATTTATTCAATGCCTTTAATGTTCAGAAATTTGTAAATGCATATGTAATTAAACCCATCAATCATTTCAGTAAATCTATCTATAGTTTTAATAATTTTCCTATTACTTTCCTTCCTTCTCTCCCTTCCCTTATCCTCCTTGTTCCTTCAATATGCCAGGATGAACTCACCTTAGGCATTTTCCACTGGCTGTTTCCTTCATGTTGAGTCTTTCTCCAGGAATTTTTAGGATTTATCCCTCACCTTCTTCAAGTCTTTGTTCATATATCATCCTCATAAGGCCTAACAATGGCCAGTCTTGTCACAACTCTTAAACAGTACACAATCAACATTTTTTATCCTTTCTCTTAATAGTGTTTATCATCTACTATTCTAAAGTAAAGTGTATATAGATATGTTGCTTATTTGTCTATCTCCCCTCCACTAGAATGTAAGCTCCAAGAGGGCAGGTATTTGTGTAGTTTTGTTCTCCTCTGTATCCCCAGGATCTCTCTCTATATTTGTTGACTAAACTATTGAAGTTCTTTCCTATCTTGAGTTTGTAAATATTCACCTATATTTCATTTAAATTTTTAGTTCTATCTCAATTAAACAATTATTTGTTTTGGTGTAAGGAGTTAGCTAAGAGTCTTATAATTCTTCAAATGTGGAGTTAACCAACTTTCAACACAATTTGATCATAAACTTTTTTCCTCTACTGGTTTGTAAATGTAACTTAATCAAAGCACACATTCTTATATAAACTAGGTCCTGTTTCCAAGGAAAACCAATCTTTCAAAACATTTCAAAAGGTAAATTAAAAATTAGAATGAAAATTAGAAATTAATAATTGGTCTACAATGTGTGCAAAAATTACAAAGAGAGCTATATGTATCTTATACTCTTATATTAGTTCTTTTTAGAACTAGTAGACATCTTCCATAAGATGCCGTATCTCTAGAGCTATTTGCTCAGGAAACTGTACATGGTTGTGAATAATAAAAATATTAACACAGATTTTAACAGGAGACATTAATTGAATTATTTGGTACCACGACCAATTACCATACTGTGAATGTACCATTATGAATGTTTTGAAATTACCCTTTTCTACAGAAGTAAAATTTTGACTTGCAATATACAAGAGGAAATTATTTTAATGGTTGTTTGTCACATTGTCTCAAATACTGTATAGTTATATAATTTGCTGATCCCTGAAAATTTGTTAGCAAATATTCCATATAAAATTCCTAATTGTTTGGATATTAAGAGAAGAAAATAGCTTTGCAGAGACATTCCTATGTATTTAAAAACAAATACATAGTCACTATATAATGAGTACATATTTTTTATTTATACAGAATTAAGAAGCAGAAACAACCAAGGGTACAACACAATGTATGTAAGTAGCAATATACATCCTTTAGAACAGAAGTCCCCAACCCCCAGGCCATGGAAGGTACTGGTCTGTGGCCTGTTAGGAACCTGGCCATATAGCAGGAGCTGAGCGGCAAGCGAGTGGGTGAAGCCTCATCTGTATTTACAGCCGCTTCCCATCACTCACATTACCGCCTGGACCCGACCTCCTATCAGATCAGTGGTGGCATTAGATTCCCATAGGAGCACGAACCCTACTGTGAACTGCGTATGCAAGGAATCTAAGTTGTGCACTCCTTATGAGACTCTAATGCCTGATGATCTGAGGTGGAGCTGAGGTGGTGATGCTAGTGCTGGGGAGTGGCTACAAATACAGATCATTAGCAGAGAGGTTTGATTGCACAGAGACCATAATAAATCAGTTGCTTGCAGACTCATATCAAAGCCCTATTGGTGAGTGGCAAGTGACAATTAAGCTGCATCTTATGGGGTAGGCTGAACATAAACAACACACTTAGGGTGTCACTGTCTCCCATCACCCCTGGGACCATCTAGTTGCAGGAAAATGAGATCAGGCCTCCCACTGATGCTGCATTATTGTGAGTTGTATAATTGTTTCATTATATATTATATTACATTGTAATAATAATAGAAATAAAGTGTACAATAAGTGTAATGCACATGAATCATCCCAAAACCATCCCCCTACCCCATCCCTGGAAAAATTGTCTTCCACAAAACTTGTCCCTGATACCAAAATGGTTGGGGACAACTGCTTTAGAATACATAGGAGAATTTATTTATAAGGGAAGAGAGCCTGTATGAAGTTGTCACATTTCTTTTAGCTAAATTTTCTGATACTAGAGGATATTTAGCCATTCATTTGTGCCCTCTCCTTTTTTATTCCATATCTACAGAGAAACTCTGAAGGAAGACTGGACAAAGGAACAAATCTGGGACATCTTGTTAGGGGCTGAGGTTTACATTTGAAAAAGTAAAGAGATTAGAATATTTGTTCTATATAAAGTCTTCTCTATTTAGATTGTCTTCCATTTTGATGGCTTAATTCTACTAATATGAAAAACCTATTTTGTTCTTCCTTCCTCTATGGAATGAAGGACGTTGCTGTTATTAATTGCCCAGGCAGGAATAGAGGTAGGATTCAAGGACAAGGACCCACAGAGCAAATGACCAGCCTGAACCTATGAAATGTCCCCATTGACATATGGCCAAGCCCTGGTCACTGAAGGAAATGGCATTCAGTTGGCCATAGCCCAGTCAGTGATTAAAACATTTGTCTTTGCCTAAAGTGTATTACTTCCTAGTTGTACTAATTGGAGGTTAAAAATGGATATACATAGAGCAACAGCTATGATGACTATCTTTGATTGACTAAGATCTAAGAATTCAAGACTTCATCTTACTCTTTTTCTCTTTTTATTCTTTACATCTAATATTATGCCTATTTACCAACGATTAATAAAAGGTGATTTTGTTATAATGTTATATACTCTATAGAGAATAAGCACAATGTACAAATTCCATGAGAAAATTCAAATTGATTCATTTTAGTTACCTTTATGACCAATAGACTTAGTAATAAAAGTAAGTATTGGTTATCATACAAATTCTTACTTTATTTTAGATGTGGAGATGAAATTTGAGATGTCACAGGTGTTGTATCACCTTTCTTTCCTCTGTCTGCTCATGAACTTAAATTTCAGAGAGCTAAATTTTCTCTAAATGCAGGAGGGAAGGTGATTTCATTATCAGGCAACCCCACACCACCCCATTCTCTGCACTGGATAAACAACTAAAATTCAGCTCAAAGCTTGCCTTCCTATATAAAGTTCTCAGAGAATTTGGGCTCTTTCAGACTCATTAGAGCAATGACTGTAGAGTTGTCTAAACAACCGCCTCCTTTTTGAAACTTAACCTAAGAAAGTCCATCTTAGTTAGGTGTACTGGCCACTCTCATCAGAATATTCTGTTTCCCAAATTCAGGAAAATTAAAAGTACAGACTCCAGATTTCTTCTAATTCCTTTCTCACATGTATAACCCATGTTTTTGATAATAGCATTAGTTTGTTAGAAATTGCATTATATAACTATTTAACTCTATCTTTTATGTATAGTGTTGCCAAATAATGTGCCTCTGGTACTAGGAAAACATCATGTATATCGTGTATAGCAATCATAATCCCTAAGGGTACTGTCAGAATGTGTCCAATAAGCACTTGCTATGAAATGAAAGGATTTGAAAATCAGACTGACTCAAAGATTTGATGAGATGACACTTTCATAAACTAGGTAAAAATATAAAGAGATTCAGTTTTAACTAAAGTGATTGTCTTCTGGGAATACTCTAAATAACTGATATGTAGGTTGTGTAGTTTGAGCCATCTAAACTTTTGCCAAATATAGCATATTTAATTTAAAAAAAATGCCATATCATGAAAAATTGAACCTGAGATAAGCCACATGGATTGTTCAAGCTTGATAATTTTTTTCATACAGAAGAATAAAATTTTCAGTTCCCTGGCCAGGGTCAGGTAGAAATTAGAATATGTCTATACCTGATGAAAACTGTTACTTTTATATACAAAGCAATGTGCTTTTTTATTCTAGTACATTTTAATTAACTGTGACTGCATAGGTATGGTGTTTATTGTCTAAGTTATTGATCAAGTGATTTTTTGCCACACATAGGAAAAACATAACAGAGTCTAAACTAAGCGTGTGTCAGCTGCAGAGAAATTCCAACTTAGTGTAAGCCATTTTAGATGCTCACATTTTTCTTCTTGGAATTTTCCCATAAAGGATATTTTGTGGGGTTCATCTATGTAATAGATAATGATCTTTAACTTCTTTGCGACAAGTTAAAGTGTTTTTCCAAGGACATAGATTTGGCACTTATCCACCTCTGTATTCACACACAGTAGCACATAAGCCTGCTGAGTGCTTTTATTTACCCTGTAAACCTGACAGATGTGATCCCAGTGAGGTTCCATCATATTCCACAGCTGAGTGGACCCCATATGTTAGTGAAAAGAGAAAAAGAAAAGAAGAAGATTAATTCAGTTGTCAGTGGAAGTAATTGGGGTTATGTCACTACCCTTCCTAGTCTGCATGGAGGTTAGTCATTTCCTTAATTATTTATAAAAAGAGAGAATTAGGCTTAAAACCACCAATACATTTTTTGCATTGTGTTTGCCCCTGTGGCTCTTCACATACCATTCAGATGGAGTGATAAAGGCACAGATTGTTCTCTTCTTAACTGTACAATCTGAAGAGTGTGCTGGATTTATGGACAGATAATGGACAGCCATAGAGTTCAAGCTAAAAGTAGAGAAATATTTAAATTTCTAACAATCTGTTTGCTTCTCTTCATCAGAAACCATGACTGGGAGGGAAGAAAATTCCGAGGCCTGTACTTTTTTTCAATTCCATACCCATTGACTCAGAGGATGAGTAATTTTAGCTTGATTTGTCACCATGTCTGCCTTTGTTCTGAGACTCTATATCAAACTGAGATAATATTTGTGACCTTGATTTATAAATTGTATAAATTGTATGATATAAATTATACTGCTTTATGCAGTATAAATACTGCATAAAGCACTGTTTTTATTATGACCACTCCTTCTCTTTGATGGATAAATGGTACTGCAATTTGAGAATAGATTCACTAGTAAAGAACTTATGGGTAATCTATTTTATAAAGCTTATTTGAATATAAGGTATTTTTATCCATAGCAAATCAGTCTACCATCTTCCACAAGTTTTATATAAATAGAGTTGGAAAATAACACAGAATATTATAAAAAAGTAGATACGTTACAAATAGAAATGCAAATGAAGTGCTAAAATTTTATAGTGGGAAAATACCTACCTGGGAATGTCCTATTAAATCTGGGTCTTTTTAAAAATTGCATTGTTTGCCAAAGTATTTTTCCTTGTTTCATTTAAAAATGAAATGTCATTCTTTAATATTTAGTAAGTGAATATTCTAAAGAGGTGAAAGTTGCAAGATTATAATTTATTTTAAGAGACATATATTAATATATTATATATATTAGTTAATATATATAGTATTATATATTATAATATATAGTATATATTATAATATATAATATATATATACTATATATAATATATAGTATATATATTATATATAATATTAATATTATTATAATACATAAATCAAGTTGATATTGAACTGCATTATTTTTAACTATCTAGTATAGCTATATGTATTTGTGCACATACATTTTACATAAACAATGTGTGTGTATATATATAAACCTATATATGTATATAAATCTATATACACATGCACACATATATAAACATATACATACATACTATATGTGTGTTTATATCTCACACAGAGATATACATATAGATATCTGTCAAGCAAGCTTACAGTCAAGTGTTCAAAACTGTTTGCTGAGTTGAATTGCCAGTTTACTAAAAAAATAAATAATGTAACTCAAACTATTGCAAAGATTTATTATAGTGATTTTTTTAACCTTCACCAAATAGAATTCAGTCTTACAAAAGAGTTAACATTGACCCATTTTGAAAATAGGAACATTAACATAATTTTCCAGCAAAATACCATTTAATTACAAACACCGTATTAAAAATTAGCTGATCTGCTACTGTAAGCTTTTGTAGCAACCTAACAGTCTGAAAGTTTCAATCGATTACAAACAAGCTAATTAATAAGATGAATTAAACATATTATCCTCATGGACCTAGAGACCGTCATACAGAGTGAAGTAAATCAGAAAGAGAAAAATAAATACTGTATGCTAACATATATATATGGAATTGAAAAAAAAATAATGGTTCTGAAGAACCTAGGGGAAGGACAGGAATAAAGACACAGATGTAGAGAATGGACTTGAAGACATGGAGAGGGGGAAGGGTAAGCTGGGACGAAGTGAGAGAGTGGCATGGACATATATACACTACCAAATGTAAAATAGCTAGCTAATGGGAAGCAGCCACATAGCACAGGGAGATCAGCTTGGTGCTTTGTGACCACCTAGAGGGGTGAGATAGAGAGGGTGGGAGAGAGATGCAAGAGGGAGGAGATATGGGGATATATGTTTATGTATAACTGATTCAATTCACTTTGTTATACAGCAGAAACTAACAAACCATTGTAAAGCAATTATACTCCAATAAAGACGTTAAAAAAAACCCAAAACCGTATTATCCTCAAAAGTGGTCAATTTAGAAACCATAAGTAGACATGGCCTCTATCGAGATATAAGGGATCAAATGACTCAGTACTTTCTACAAACAAGAATCATAGAATTCTAGAATCCCCGGCCCAATGGGATGTGATATGCCATATAATCCAATTATCTACCAGTGCTTGAATTATTGCTAATGCATTATCATCATGTGGTTTTCTAGCATGTGGAAGAAAGCTCACTGCCTCTCAAGGAAGCCAACTTCATTGTAAACACCATTTAATTTTAAGAAAAGTTTTAAGTAGCCAAACTTTATCTCTCTGTAAATTCCATCCACTGGTCATCTTTGCATATTTTTAACAACAGACATTAATAAAGACCCTTTTTACATAAAATTAACTAACCATTTTTCAGTATAATATGCACATTTGAATTTATCTAATTGGGAGAGTTACTTGTAGTTGATTGAACCAGATGTGCTATTTAAGTTCAGGCCATATAAAATCTGTCAAAGTTCTTCTCACATGACAAATCATCCATAGTTTAGAGGGAAAAGTTGTTGGCTACACACTGACTCATGACTAAATAATAAAAAATGTCTTTCTGCTCTCTAGTGTTAAACACATGAAACGGACAAACACAGTGCATACTAAATACATATGGTATTTTGAGCAAAATAGCTGTTTTAAATCTCCTATCC
Organism: Grampus griseus; assembly: GCF_964374135.1. Lineage (NCBI taxonomy): Eukaryota > Metazoa > Chordata > Mammalia > Artiodactyla > Delphinidae > Grampus > Grampus griseus. The sequence continues at coordinate 65,651,479 of NC_139009.1, read as the reverse complement.
CAACCACTAAAATTTTCTCCAAATCAGCAATAAGGCTGTTTTGCTTTTTTATCATTCATGTGTTCACTGGAGTCACACTTGTAATTTTCTTTAAGAACTTTTCCTTTACATTCACAGCTTGGCTGACTGGCTACAAAGCCTAGCTTTTGACCTATCTCAGCTTTCAACATTCCTTCCTCACTAAGCTTAATCATTTCTAGCTTTTGATTTAAAGAGAAAGACATGAGACTCTTCCTTTCACCTGAATACTTAGAGGCCATTGTAGGATTATTAATTGGCCTAATTTCAATATTGTTGTATATCAGGGAATAGAGAGGCCCAAGGAGAAGGAGAGAGAGACACGAGAATGGCCAGTCAGTGGAGCAGTCAGAAAACACACATTTATTGATTGTTTGCTGTGTTATATGGGTGTGGTTTGGGGTGCCCTCAAACAATTACAAAAGTACCATCAAAGATCACTGATCACAGATCACCATAACAAATAAAAAAATCATGAACAAAGTTGAAATATTCTGAGAATTAACAAAATGTGACATAGAGACACAAAGTGAGCAAATGCTGTTGGAAAATTGGTGCTGATAAACTTGACACAGTGTTGTCACAAATCTTTAATTTGTAAAGTAAACACAATAACTGCAAAGTGTAATAAAGTGAAGTGCAATAAAATAAGGTATGCCTGTATCTTCTTTAGTGTACAAACTATAAAAAATGTTAATTTTAAAATTTGAAAAACTAAAGACTGGAAAGCTTTATTTTAACCAATTTATCAATGTGGTCTTCACTGCACCATTATCTCCTTTCTATTGCATGTCATCAATTTATATCCATTATTGTTTTATTTTTAGATTAAAAATTGTTATTGAGATATTATTGACATTTCATATTAATACTAGTTTCAGGTGGACAACACAGTGATTTGATCTATGTATATATTGTGAAATGATAACCAACAATATGTCTAGTTAACTTCCATCATCTCATATATTTACATTTTTTTTCTTGTGAAGAGAAATTTTAAGATCTATTTTCTTAGCAACTTTCAAATATACAATCCTGTATTTTTAACTATAGTCGCCATGTGGCACATTACATTCCCAAGACATGTATTTTATAACTGGAAGTTTGTACCATGGAACTACCTTCAACCATTTCACCCACTCCCCAACTTCTATCTCTGTAAACCAACAATCTGTTATTTTTTACCAAGTTCCAGAATAAATTTTTACTTATAAGCCAAGAAAAAAAAAATCAGCCAGAGTTAAAGGTTAAAGTAGATAAAAAAAAACCGTATACTACTTTTAGAATCACAAGAAGCATTTAAAATATAAAAACATGGAGAGATATATTAAAATTTCATGATATGGTAGCTGCCTTTTATGAAGGAAGAAAGTAGGATGACAGGAAGGGAGTAAGGGAAAGAGAATCAAGAATGATGTTCAACTTTGTGTATAAGAATTTATTAACAAAAATGTTCTGAGGCAAATATGAAAATCATAGACATTATATGTTAATTTTGAGCATCAAATATATAGATACTCATTATATTATCCTTTGAGTTTTTTAATATTTTTATCTAAGGATAATGGAAATTAATTTTTTTCTTATAATGTTATGTCTAATAGAAATACTTCAGTAAAAAAAATAATAATAATTTCAGTACATTTCTCAGGACTTTAAACTAGCAAAAAATATCTAACAATTTCTAATCTTAAAGCAATAATGCAATCTTTTTAGGTAGTGTTATGCCTCTGGACCCAGCATTAACATCCAGTACTTCAATAGGTTTATAAGTGTCTTTTGACTTCAGAGATATTGTAAATGAACAATATTTTGAACTTAGGTGTAGGTATGTTAGGATTTAACAATAATCAATCCAAATCTTACTCATTTCTCAAAAAAATACCTCCCTTTTCCTCTAAAATCTTTAGGCTATGTTCTTTACTCTGTGTGTATAATTCTTAACTCCAGGGAAAACACCATTTAGACTTGATTAGAGAGTAGATTCCTTGTGGACCACTAAAGATAAGCTCATTAAATTCAATTATTGTAAAGATGGCAAAAAAGTTAAAAGATGTTTTTGTTTTGTTTTGTTTTGTTACTCTAAATAGTATTCAAACTTAGTAAATACTCTTACTGAAAATGTGTTCCCAGGTCAGCACCACTCTAATGAAACACACACTTTTAACCATGTGCTATGACACAATTCAGTGGAAGTAAGAGTTTGCCTTACAGGATTGCCTATAGCCCCACCATACGCTGTCTTAAAAAACATTATTGCCTTTGGAAAAATAGTTCCCACTGAAGATATAAAGTGACCAGCAACACCTGACAGGTCATGGGAAGAAAAAAATACTCAACCCATGTAAACACATCAAGGTTTTCCATATTACGAATGATAACTTGACATAAGTGCTTAATAAAGAAAATGATGTTTCTAAAAATCATAGAGATAAATAATCAAGAGATCATGGAGAAATCAAAGAGGAAATCAAAAAATACCTAGAAACAAATGACAACGAAAACACGACAACCCAAAAATTATGGGATGAAGCAAAAGCAATTAAAAGAGGGAAGTATATAGCAATACAATCCTACCTCAAGAAATAAGAAACATCTCAAACTCATCTTACACCTAAAGCAATTAGAGAAAGAAGAACAAAAAACCCCAAAGTTAGCTGAATGAAAGAAATCGTAAAGATCAGATCAGAAATCAATGAAAAAGAAATGAAGGAAAGAAATAGCAAAGATTAATAGAACTAAAAGCTGTTTCCTTGAGAAGATAAACAAAATTGATAAACCATTAGCCAGACTTATCAAGAAAAACAGGGAGAAGAGTCAAATCAATAGAAGTAGAAATGAAAAGGGAGAAGTAACAACTGACACTGAAGAAATACAAAGGATCATGAGAGATTCCTACAAGCAACTATATGCCAATAATATGAACAACCTGGAAGAAATTGATAAATTGTTAGAAAAGCACAAAGTTCTGAGACTGAACCAGGAAGAAATAGAAAATATAATCAATCACAAGCACTGAAATTGAGACAGTGATTAAAAATCTTCCAACAAACAAAAGCCCAGGACCAGATGGCTTCACAAGCGAATTCTATCAAACATTTAGAGAAGAGCTAACACCTATCCCTCTCAAACTCTTCCAAAATTTATCAGAGAGAGGAATACTCCCAAACTCATTCTATGAGGCCACCATCACCCTGATACCAAAACCAGACAAAGATGTAACAAAGAAAGAAAACTACAGGCCAATATCACTGTTGAACATAGATGCAGAAACCCTCAATGAAACACTAGCAAACAGAATCCAACAGTATATTAAAAGGATCGTACACCACAATCAAGTGGAGATTATCCCAGAAAAGCAAGAATTCTTCAATATATGCAAATCAATCAATTTGATAAACCATATTAACAAATTGAAGGATAAAAACCATATGTTCATCTCAATAGATGCAGAAAATGCTTTCAACAAAATTCAACACCAATTTATGATAAAAAACCCTCCAGAAAGTAGACATAGAGGGAACTTACCTCAACATAATAAAGGCCATATATGACAAACCCACAGCCAGCAGCATTCTTAATGCTGAAAAACTGAAACCATTTCCACTAAAATCAGGAAAAAGACAAGGTTGCCCACTCTCACCACTATTATCCAACATTGTTTTGGAAGTTTTAGCCATGGAAATCAGAGAAGAAAAAGAAATAATAGGAATCCAAATTGGAAAAGAAGTGTAAAACTGTCACTATTTGCAGATGACATGATACTATACATAGAGAATCCTAAAGATGCTACCAGAAGACTACTAGGGCCAATCAATGAATTTGGAAAAGTAGCAGGATAAAAAATTAATGCACAAAAATCTATTGCATTCCTAAAAAAAATAATGATGAAAGAGAAATTAAGGAAACACTCCCATTTACCACTGCAAAAAAAAAAAAAAAAAAGAATCAAATACCTAAGAATAAACCTACTTACAGAGACAAAAGACCTGCATGCAGAAAACTATAAGACACTGATGAAAGAAATTAAAGATGATACAAATAGATGGAGAGATATACCATGTTCTTGGATTGGAAGAATTGATACTGTGAAAATGACTATACTACCCAAAGCACTCTACAGATTCAGTGCAATCCCTATCAAACTACCAGTGGCATTATTCAGAGGACTAGAACAAAAAATTTCACAACTTGTATGGAAACACAAAAGACCCAGAATAGGCAAAGAAATCTTGAGAAAAAAAAAACAGAGCTGGAGGAATCAGGCTCCCTGACTTCAGACTATACTAAAAAGCAACAGTAATCAAGACAGTATGTACTGACAAAAAAAAAAAAAAAAGAAAAGAAAAAGAAAAAGAAAAATATAGATCAATGGAACAGGATAGAAAGCCCAGAGATAAATCCATGCACATATGGTCACCTTAACTTTGATAAAGGAGGAAAGAATATACAGTGTAGAAAAGACAGCTTCTTCAATAAATTTTGCTGGGAAAACTGGACAGCTACATGTAAAATAATTAAATTAGAACACTCCATAACACAACACACTAAAATAAACTCAAAATGGGTTAAAGATCTAAACGTAAGGCTAAACACTATCAAACTCTTAGAGGAAAACATAGGCAGAAAAATCTATGACGTAAAACACAGCAAGATCCTTTTTGACCCACCTCGTACAGAAATGGAAATAAAAACAAAAATAAACAAATGGGAATTAATGAAACTTAAAACATTTGGCACAGAAAAGGAAACCATTAAAAAAATGAAAAGACAACCCTCAGAGTGGGAGAAAATATTTGCAAATGAAGCAACTGACAAAGGATTAATCTCGAAAATATACAAGCAGCTCATGTAGCTCAATATCAAAAAACCAAACAGCCCAATCCAAAAATGAGCAAAAGATCTATATAGACTTTTCTCCAAAGTAGATATACAGATTGCCAACAAACACATGAAAGGATGCTCAGCAGCACTAATTATTAGAGAAATGCAAATCTGACTTCACACCAGTCAGAATGCCCATCATCGAAAAATCTACAAACAATAAATGCTGGAGAGGGTGTGAAGAAAAAGGAACCATCTTGCACTCTTGGTTACAATGTAAATTGATACAGCCACTATGGGGAACAGTATGGAGGTTCCTCAAAAAACTAAAATTAGAAATAATATATGACACAGCAATCCCACTACTGGGTGTATACCCTGAGAAAACCATAATTCAAAAAGTGTGTGTACCACATGTACCACAATGTTCATTGCAGCTCTATTTACAATAGCCAAGACATGGAAGCAACCTAAGTTTCCATCAACAGATGAATGGATAAAGAAGATGTGGCACATATATACAATGGAATATTACTCAGCCATAAAAAGAAACGAAATTGAGTTATTTGTAGTGAGGTGGATGGCCCTAGAGTCTGTCATACAGAGTGAAACAAGTCAGAAAGAGAAAAAAAAATATGCTAACACATATACATGGAATCTAAAAACAAACAAAAAAAAATTGATTCTGACGACTCTAGGGGCAGGATAGGAATAAAGACACAGACCTAGAAAATAGACTTGAGGACATGAGTAGGGGGAAGGGAAGCTGGGAATAAGTGAGAGTGTGGCATGGACATATATCCACTACCAAATGTAAAATAGATAGCTAGTGGGAAGCAGACGCATAGCACAGGGAGATCAGCTCGGTGCTTTGTGTCCACCTAGAGGAGTGGGATAGGAGTGTGGGAGGGAGATGCAGGAGGGAAGAGATATAGGGATATATGCATATGTATAGCTGATTCGCTTTGTTATACAACAGAAACTAACACAACATTGTAAAGCAATTATACTCCAAAAAATATGCTAAAAAAATAGAGAAATAGACAAAAGCTAGAGTCTATATATTTCTTAACATTTGCTAGTCATCAAAATTTGGTTTTCTTATTCCTTTGTACACCCACTATCTGCAATGACAATATAAATGGAAATACATCTTAATTACTTGACTCATTCATTCACTCATAATTCACTAATTTTTAAACTACATACCTTAACAAAATTTGTCAGATATGGGCTAGATGTGAGATTACAATGGTGGCTTCCTGGTCATTTAGAGGAATAAAATTAAATCAGTGCCTAATTTAAAAGCAGTATGATGAGTGAATACGAAAAGTTTGTGTGAATCATAAAAAAATATTAAGGAAGGGGAAATCATTGAGAAGTTTTAAAGAGGGAGCATTATTTCTCTTAAGGTCCTAGAAGAAATTAGAACATGGTAGGAATTAGCTGATATCTGCAGCAGACACATCTTTTATTGTCTCGTGAGTTTTTTCTCTTTTTTCTTCTTTTTTGGGGGGTGGGGGTACGTGGGTCTCTCACTGTTGTGGCCTCTCCCGTTGAGGAACACAGGCTCCGGACATACAGGCTCAGAGGCCATGGCTCACGGGCCTAGCTGCTCCATGGCATGTGGGATCTTCCAGGATCGGGGCATGAACCCATGTCCCCTGTATCGGCAGGCGGACTCTCAACCACTGTGCCACCAGGGAAGCCCTCATAAGTTTTACCATAGGAATAGTTATCTACTTTATTTCAGAAAAATACATGCCCGTCATGTGTGCATCATTACAAATAAATGAACATGTGTTTATTTTATTTTTTATTTAATTTTATTTATTTTTTTATACAACAGGTTCTTATTAGCTATCCATTTTGTACTTATTAGTGTATATATGTCAATCCATTCTCACAGTTCATCACACAACCACCCCACCACCACCACCACTGTCCCCCCTTGGTGTCCATAGGTTTGTTCTCTACATCTTTTTCTCTATTTCTTCCCTGCAAACTGGTTCATCTGTACCATTTTTCTAGGTTCCACATATATGCGTTAATATATTTGTTTTTCTCTTTCTGACATACTTCACTCTGTATGACAGTCTGTAGATCCATCCTGCTTTTGTTCCTTTTTATGGCTGAGTAATATTCCATTGTATATATGTACCACATCTTCTTTAACCATTTGTCTGTCGATGGGAATTTAGGTTGGTTCCATTACCTGGCTATTGTAAATAGAGCTGCAATGAACACAGGTGTTCATGTGTCTTTTTGAATTTTGGTTTTTGCTGGGTATATGCCCAGTAGTGGGAATGCTGGGTCATATGGTAGTTCTATTTTTAGTTTTTTAAGGAACATCCATACTGTTCTCCATAGTAGCTGTATCAACTTACATTCCCACCAACAGTGAAAGAGGGTTCCCTTTTCTCCACACCTTCTCCAGCATTTGTTGTTTGTAGGTTTTCTGATGATGCCTATTCTAACTGGTGTGAGGTGATAACTCATTGTAGTTTTGATTTGCACTTCTCTAATAATTACTGATGTTGAGCAGATTTTATGTGCTTCTTGGCTATCTTTATGTCTTCTTTGGAGAAATGTCTATTTAGGTCTTCTGCCCATTTTTGGATTGGGTTGTTTTGTTGTTGTTGTTGTTTAATATTGAGCTGCACGAGCTGTTTATATATTTTGGAGATTAATCCTTTGTCCACTGAGTCATTTGCAAATATTTTCTCCCATTCTAAGGGCTTTCTTTTTGTCTTGTTTATGGTTTCCTTTGCAATGCAAAAGCTTTGAAGTTTCATTAGGTCCCATTTGTTTATTTTTGTTTTTATTTCCATTATTTTAGGAGGTAGATCAAAAAATACCTTGTGATTTATTTCAAAGTGTGTTCTTCCTATGTTTTCCTCTGAGAGTTTTATACTGTCCAGTCTTACATTTAGGTAACTAAGCCATTTTGAGTTTATTTTTGTGTATGGTGTTAGGGAGTGTTCTAATTTCATTCTTTTATATGTAGCTGTCCAGTTTTACCAGCACAACATATTGAAGAGGCTGCCTTTTCTCCATTGTATATCCTTGCCTACTTTGTCATAGATAAGTTGACCATAGGTGCATGCATTTATCTCTGGGCTTTCTGTCCTGTTCAATTGATCTATATTTCTGTTTTTGCACCAGTACCATACTGTCTTGATTACTGTAAGTTTGTAGTATAGTCTGAAGTCAAGGAGTCTGATTCCTCCAGCTCCGTTTTTTTCCCTCAAAACTGCTTTGGCTATTTGGGGTCTTTTGTGTCTCCATACAAATTTTACGATTTTTTATTCTAGTTCTGTAAAAAATGCCATTCGTAATTTGATAAGGATTGCATTGAATCTGTAGATGGCTTTAGGTAGCATAGTCATTTTCACAATATTGATTCTTCCAATCCAAGAACATGGTATATCTCTCCATCTGTTTGTATCACCTTTAATTTCTTTCATCAGTGTCTTATAGTTTTCTGCATACAGGTCTTTTGTCTCCTTATGTAGGTTTATTCCTAAGTATTTGATGCTTTTTGTTGCAGTGATAAATGGGAGTGTTTCCTTAATTTCTCTTTCAGATTTTTCATCATTAGTGTATAAGAATGCAAGAGATTTCTGTGCATAAATTTTGTATTCTGAAACTTTACCGAATTCATTGATTAGCTGTAGTAGTTTTCTGGTAGCATCTTTAGGATACTCTATGAATAGTATCATGTCATCTCAAACAGTGACAGTTTTACTTCTTCTTTTCCAATTTGTATTCCTTTTATTTTCTTTTCTTCTCTGAGTACCATGGCTAGGACTTCCTAAACTATGTTGAATAATAGTGGTGATAGTGGACATCTTTGTCTTGTACCTGATCTTACAGGAAATGCTTTCAGTTTTGCACCATTGAGGATGATGTTTGCTGTGGGTTTGTTGTATATGGCCTTTTTTATGTTGAGGTAAGTTCCCTCTATGCCTACTTTCTAGAGAGTGTTTATCATAAATGTGTGTTGAATTTTGTCAAAAGCTTTTTCTGCCTCTATTGAAATGATCATATGGTTTTTATTCTTCAGTTTGTTAATATGGTGTATCACATTGATTTATTTGCATATATTGAAGAACGCTTGCATCACTGGGATAAATCCCACTTGATCATGGTGTATGGACCTTTTAATGTGTTATTGGATTCTGTTTGCTAGTATTTTTTTGAGGCTTTTTGTATCTATATTCATCAGTGATATTGCTCTTTATTTTTCTTTTTCTGTAGTATCTTTGTCTGATTTTGGTATCAGGGTGATGGTGGCCTCATAGAAAGAGTTTGGGGGTGTTCCTTCCTCTGCAATTTTTGGAACAGTTTGAGAAGGATGGGTATTAGCTCTTCTCTAAATGTTTTATAGAATTTGCCTGTGAAGCCATCTGGTCCTGGACTTTTGTTTGTTGGAAAGTTTTTAATCACAGTTTCAATTTCATTACTTGTGATTGGTTTGTTCATATTTTCTATTTCTTCCTGGTTCAGTCTTGGAAGGTTATACCATTCTAAGAATTTGTCCATTTCTTGCACGTTGTCCACTTTATTGGTATAGAGTTGCTTGTAGTAGTTTCTTAGGATGCTTTGTATTTCTGTGGTGTCTGTTGTAACTCCTCCTTTCTCATTTATAATTTTATTGATTTGTGTCCTCTCCCTCTTTTTCTTGATGAGTCTGGCTAGTGGTTTTGTTTATCTTCCCAAAGAACAAGGTTTTAGTTTTATTGATCTTTGCTATTGTTTTCTTTGTTTCTATTTCATTTATTTCTGCTCTGATCGTTATGATTTCCTTTGTTCTGCCAACTTTGCGTTTTGTTTATTCTTCTTTCTCTAGTTCCTTTATGTGTAAGGTTAGATTGTTTATTTGAGATTATTCTTGTTTCTTGAGGTAGGCTTGTATCGCTATAAACTTCCCTCTTAGTACTGCGTTTGCTGCATCCCATAGGTTTTGGATCATCGTGTTTTCATTGTAATTTGTCTCTAGGTATTTTTTGATTTCCTCTTTGATTTCTTTAGTGATCTCTTGGTTATTTAGTAATGTATTGTTTAGCCTCCATGTGTTCGTGTGTTTTATGTTTCTTTTTTCTCTGTAATTGATTTCTAATCTCATAGCATTGTTGTCAGAAAAGATGCTTGATATGATTTGAATATTCTTAAATTTACTGAGGCTTGATTTGTTACCCAGGTTGTGATCTATCCTGGAGAATGTTACATGTGTACTTTAGAAGAAAGTGTAATCTGTTGTTTTTGGTTGGATTGTCCTGTAAATATCAATTAAATTTTTCTGGTCTATTGCACCATTTAAAACTTGTGTTTCCTTATTAATTTTCTATTTGCATGATCTGTCCATTGCTGTAAGTGAGATGTTAAAGTCCCCCACTATTATTGTATTATAGTTGATTTCCTCTTTTAGAGCTGTTAGCCATTGCCTTATGTATTGAGGTGATACTATGTTGCATGCATATATATTTATAATTGTTATATCTTCTTGGATTGATCCCTTGATCATTATGTTGTGTCCTTCCTTGTCTCTTGTAATATTCTTTATTTTAAAGTCTATTTTATCTGATATGAGTATTGCTACTCCAGCTTTCTTTTGATTTCCATTTACATGGAATATATTTTTCCATCTCCTCTCTGTCAGTCTGTATGTGTCCTATAGGTCTGAAGTGGGTCTTTTGTGGACAGCATGTATATGTGTCTTTTATTTCTATCCATTCAGTGAGCCTGTGTCTTTTGGTTGGAGCATTTAATCCATTCACATTTAACATAATTATCGATATGTATGTGCCTATTACCATTTTCTTAATTGTTATGGGTTGTTGTTTTTTTGTAGGTTCTTTTCTTTTCTTGTGTTTCCCACTTAGAAAAGTTCCTTTAGTATCTGTTGTAGAGCTGGATTGGTGGTGCTGAATTCTCTTGGCTTTTGCTTGTCTGTAAAGCTTTTGGTCTCTCCATCGAATCTGAATGAGATCCTAGCCAGGTAGAGTAATCTTGGTTGTAGGTTCTTCCCTTTCATCACTTTAAGTATATCATGCCACTCCTTTCTGGCTTGTAGAGTGTCTGCTGAGAATTCAGCTGTTAACCTTATAGGAGTTCCCTTGTATGTTATTTGTCATTTTTCCCTTGATGCTTTCAATAATTTTTCTTTGTCTTTAATGTTTACCAATTTGATTACTATGTATCTCAGCATGTTTCTCCTTGGGTTTATCCTGTATGGGACTCTCTGCACTTCCTGGACTTGGGTGGATATTTCCTTCCCCATGTTAGCAACATTTTTGACTATAATCTTTTCAAATATTTTCTCGGGTCCTTTTCTTTCTCTTCTCCTTCTATGACCCCTATAATGAAAATGTTGTTGTGTTTAATGTTGTCCCAGAAGTCTCTTAGGCTGTCTTCATTTATTTTCATTCTTTCTTCTTTATTCTGTTCTGCTGCAGTGAATTCCACCATTCTGAATTCCAGGTCACTTATCCATTCTTCTGCCTCAGTTATTCTGCTATTGATTCCTTGTAGTGTATTTTTCATTTCACTTATTGTATTGTTCATCTCTGTTTGTTTTTTCTTTAATTATTTTAAGTGTTTGTTCTTTAATTCTAGGTCTTTCTTAAACATTTCTTGCATCTTCTCAATTTTTGCCTCCATTCTTTTTCTGAGATCCTGGATCATCTTCACTATCATTATTCTGAATTCTTTTTCTGGATGATTGCTTATCTACACTTCATTTAGTTGTTTTTCTGGTGTTTTACCTTGTTCCTTCATCTGGTACATATTCTCTGACTTTTCATCTTCTCTATATTTCTGTGAATGTGGTTTTTGTTCCACAAGCTGCAGGATTTTATTTTTCCTTGCTTCCGCTGTCTGTCCTCTGGTGGATCTGAATATGTGTTTATTTTAACCTGTATGCTACTTGGCTCATGTAGAAGTTTCTAGTTTCTGCCATTGTGTAGCAGAATATACAGACATAAAAATAATTCCACAAATCACATGCCACTCCAATAAACAAATGAACCAGGGATACTGGCAGACAATCTATAGATGAGAAATGGAAATATTATAATAAATGAAGACATGTAAATTATTGTAACAGATAAGCTGTAAATACACAAACAGAATATTTGACCTTCATCACATAACTATAATATGAAATCTGATGCTGTCACCTATAAAATAAGAAAATGAAAAGAAATAAATTATACCCACTTTTAACATTACTAATCATTTATCTTTCCAAAAAAGTAATCTGGCAGTAGCATCAAGAGCCTTAAAAATATTCTATTTGTAGGAATATATTCTGTGGAAATCATCAGAGAAAGAGATTAGGATTATATTACAAAATGAACCACTGAATTGCTATCTAAAATAGCAAAGCATTAGAAATAGCATCAATGACCACCAACAAAAAAGAATTTCACAATAAAGAATGGTCCATTCATGTGATGGAATATTACACAGCTATTCAAAATATTATTCTCAATACTTGATCATCATCAAATATACTCATAATTTAATTTATGTATTAAAACAGGCCATTCATTTGCCTAGACATTTGTTTATAAAATGTTTATTACTATTTTGATACATGCCTATTTTGGCAGTACAGTTTTGTGCAAAACATTGTCCTTGCTCTCATGAGGATTTTAGCCTAGGTATAGAGTTAAACAAAGAATCAGGCTTTTTAAATGTGATATTGTGTGTGTATGTGTTGAGATAAAAGAGAAAGGTACTAAGGGAACACAATAAAAATTTGGTGAGCATAGCTTGTTGAGTCAAAGTCAACTGTGACTTGTCAAGACTTCCTCAGTGGTTGTCTAGGATGAGACAAGAAGTATGAGTAGGATTTAAGCAGACAAAGAATGTTTGGAAGAATTTTCCAGACAGAAGAAAAATTATATGCCAATGTCCAAAGAAAAACACAAACATTTCCTATACAGTATGATTTGAATTTTCCATAAAGTACTCCAACATACTAACAATGATTCTCTATGAGAGGTAGATTTTTGATTGGTATTTATAACTTTTTTCTCAGTTTTAAAATTTTTATTAAATCTTGTTTATGACAAACATGATTTGCTATTAAATTAGGAGTAATTAACCTTACAAATTTTCAACAGATTCAAAGGATTAGAGGAGACTGACCTTCAAAAGAAGTAATCAACACTTAAATTTTTCTGTATACTGTTCATGAGTCCTCTTGTGTTTAAATGCTTTAGCATCAGGATTGGGGTATCAATCTATCAACCAGTTTCACGTGTTTCTCCTAGTAAAATTTGTGACTTCAAGCAGCATACCTTGATGATTAAGCATAAGGTCATATAGCAAAATACTACCTAGTAGCATGTTGGTCTCACTCATGCCGGGGTCACAAGGCTATCACAAAATTTAAAGATGGGGTAAGGTGTTAGTCTAATTAGCTACCTGAATTCCAGAAGAAAAATCAATAATTGCTCAGAGGAACTAACTATGTTTTTCAGAGCTGGTTTTACAACTAGGCTGTGTATAATGCATAGGTAACTGACTAGGTGATGGTAAATACACCAGTGTCAAGGAGGGTCTAGGTCTGAAAATACTAAACATGCTACCAAATTTCCTACTATAAGGCAAATGGACTTCCTCATGTCTTGAAAACTTTTGATACTTGAATTTTCCCTTAAATAAAAGAGACAGATTATTTCTATTGATAACATCAGCAACATAACCTACAAAGACAGATATGTAAGCATCTTGTCTGCCATAAATGTCTATATATTATGCTGGTATTAGAGAGGTAAAAGATATTATACATGACCTCACAAAGTTTCACTTACTTAGAGGGGCATATTAGGGAGGCAAGATATGGGTTTATGCTCCCACCAGTACTATCAGTAACATATTTTAGGTGCTGCATAACTGACACAACCAGTAAATTCTTAGGGAGGGCAAATTAAGCCAAGATCATACACAGACACTGGAGGTCACAGGTGGCTTCCTGGAGATGACACTCTGAGCACTTCAGTAAGGGGATCTATAGGCAAGTAAAGAGTGACATTCAAAGAAGCATTTGTTGTGTGTAAAGACATTTTGGAAGGTAATTATAGTTTACTTCTATTATTAATTCCATTTTTATTATTGCTTTTACTAATTCATGGTTGTGCACTTGCTTTATGATCATTTTAATAGGGGTTTCATGACTGATTTTAACCTACCCTGAAGTATGGATAAAACTTAATGTTTGTATGTTGCAGTTACATTCCCTTGATTGTAGACAAGATTTATCTCCTTTAAACATTGTACCTTGCTATTTTACTCAAAAGCAAATTGTATTAGTTATCTATTGTTGCATAACAGATTACCTCAAAATTAACAGCTTAAAACAAACAGACTTATTGCCTCACCATTTCTGTGGGTCAGGAGTCCAGGCATGGCATAGCTGGGTCCTCTGTTTCAGGGTTTCTCACAAGGCTTCAATCAAGGTGCTGGCCTAAGTTGAGGACTTATCTGAACACTTGACTGGGGAAGAATCTTCTTGAAAACTTACTTAAACAGCTGTTGACAGGATTAAATTCCTTGTACTGTGTGAATGGTAGACTGAATTCCTTGCTGGATGTCAGAGGTAGCTCTCAGTTCCTTTCCACCCAGGTCTCTTCATAGGGCAGTTCATAAAATGAGAAGCAGGCTTTTTGTTAGGAAGGCAAAAATTACAATCATGCGAAATAGCCCATCAACTGCTGTATTCTATTAGTTAGAAGAAAGTTACAATTCCTGCCCACTCAATTATACAAGGACATTAGTACAAAGAGGAAGAAATCATTGGTGAACCACCTCAGAATCCAACTACCACACAATTTTACAAGTTTTATATGTTTAAGTGGGATGCATAAGTTATGGCAGAAACACAGAATTTTTAATTCAATACAGGAATTTACTTGAGATATACTTGACTAGAAGATATGGTAAGACTATTTAGATTGCTAAACTAGTTACTGGTTAAAAGTAGACTATAGTATAAACTCTAGATGCTCTACTAACTACTATACAATGTTAGTCAAATCCTCAACTCCACTTATGTCCAGTTTCATTATCTATAATATCAAGAGATTGGACTAGAAATCATTTTAATGTTAATATCTTATTACTGTGCATCAGATACAGTAATCTGAACTTCTAAGGCAAATTTGGCAAAAGGGTGTTTTAAATATTTAAGTGGAAGTTCATTTTTTTTCTACCTTTGCAACTCTATATGAAATGAAAGTTGAGACAATGTTTGTTCCCTACAGTATAGAATATGCCATTTTAAAGTATGGATAACCAAGCTGAGGTTGTGCTGATTTTTTTCAATGATTTTATAACCTACATTGTACTGTTTTGCAATCTAATTATGTAGTCTGTAAGATGTAGAACTCTGTACACATAATCAGAAGCAGTGTCCCTGGATTCATTCAGAGAACACAGATTAGTACAAAGGTAGGATGATTAAATTGTGTATTATTGGGGAGCAGCTGAGTTACAACATTTTCATGAAGTTTGACATGTGTACAAATGGAGAAAAATAAAAGATCGAAAGTGATAGGAAAGGAATCAGCCACCACTCTGTTTAGCAGTAGAATCAAAGATACTGGACCAATTTCATTCACCTGCCCTGCTGTATACCTGCACTTGCTATCTAACCTCTCTCAATAGCTTCTTTTTTTCCCAAAGAAAATATTTTATCCAAAGATTTCAGTTTTTCTTTTGGGAAACACTAAGGATGGAGTTGGGGGTGATCTGACTATGCTCATGCAATCATTATTCAACAGTGTACTGTCCTGCAGGACTCAAAGAGAGATGCCAGAAAGGGTTATAATATCTCTTATTATATGGCTCAGCACACCACCTTTTCAAAAAGACTTTGTCAGACTACTCAGCAACTCTGAAGATCCAAATGTAAACTATATATTCTTCCTGGAGAAGGCAGTAAAAGGCATTGGTATGCAAAAATGCTGAGCAAACAGTAAACACTGGAAGACCTCAGTAGGATAAAATATCATATGTCTTCCCAGTGAAAAATAAAAGAATGATCCTGGCTAATAGTGAGCATTAAAGATTCCAGGATACTTCTCCCAGGATAGGACTGTTAATCTATGGTTCTGACAAAATTCAATTTTGGGTAATTGTCTTCTATCTCCCTAAATCTCTTTTTCCTTTCCATTTATATTGAAAATGTCTCACTTTCTGTTCTAAATGGATTACACTATCACTCACCTAGAAGGGCATATTATAAGAAGGTAATTGTAAATTTATGTGTGAAATAATGTGCACATTCATAATACTAGTTCCTTATCATTATTATTATTAATTTATACATTGTTGCCTGCTAGAATATTTTGTTGTCCTTCCTTGGGTATTGTTTTAGTTTGTAGTTTTCTTTCAAATTATCTTATAATCATGCAATATAAACTCTCAATTCTACTTCCTAGGTTAAATAAATTCATTTTGCCTTTGATTATATTGTATTTGGTTTTAATAGCATACATTTACTTATATCACACATAATGCCAACCATGTACTTAAGTATATCTGAAGTTGGCAGACACTTTTTAAGTTCCCCAAAAAGATCTGACCTTTTTAAAAAATATCAATCATTTACCCTTTCTCATCTCTAATTCAGTTTTCAAATCAGCCTCAGAATAAGCCAAACCATCCTGTGAGATTTCAGAGCTTGCCAGTCTGCATTTATAAGGTTAAGACAAGCCTAACGTAAAAAGAATATATGAAACTGGTGACTATCCTGTTATACAATCTGAAAGGCAAAGAGAAGGCTCAGTCTCTTCAACTTGCTACCTGAAATTATATTCCTCACTTTCAAGTTTTATTAGCTTTTAAAATATAAAACCCCAGAGAGGTCAAATAAAACTGTTAACACTTGCACATGTATAGGGTTGAGTAAATTCCCTGTCCTTTCCTGAAAGCAATTTTAATAGGGTGACCAGTGAAAATATAACAAGAATTCAAGTACTCGAGAATAGGAAGAGGCAAAGGATGATTTAATGGGGGCAAAAAGAAGGACTGCCCAGAAAAGATCAGAGGTCTACTTCGTCCTATTTCATCTGGATCTGACTCAGTTAAAATTTTAGGCTTCTTTTTACTTAAGTGACAGGGCTCCCTCTTACTTATTGCCTATTGCAAATCCACTGGATATTTTTTATTATGTTCTTAACAATATTTCTGCATAGAACTTTACAATATAAAAATAGCTTGAACTTCCTTAAGTTGAGTGAGGGCTATACCAGGCTTTCTTATTCTGCTAAAGCCTTTCTCTAACATAATCCTAAAATAGGTCCTTGAAATTGCTAATAGATCTGTGGGAGTTTAATACGTGTTTTTGAGAGGAAAAATTAACCATGTACAGTGTACAAAGAACATTCCGGGGCTTCCCTGGTGGTGCAATGGTTGAGAGTCCGCCTGCCGATGTAGGGGACACGGGTTCGTGCCCTGGTCCGGGAGGATCCCACATGCCGTGGAGTGGCTGGGCCCGTGAGCCATGGCCGCTGAGCCTGCGCATCCGGAGCCTGTGCTCTGCAATGGGAGAGGCCACAACAGTGAGAGGCCCGCGTACCTCAAAAAAAAAAAAAAAAAAAGAACATTCTGATTGAAAGGTGCTATATAAATGAGAGATATTTTTTCTTATCCTGTTCACACTAGAAAAAAATTGTTGAAAACTGACCATGGCATGTCTGTAGATAGAAGATACTGAAATTTTAATAAATGTGATTCAGATTCATGTAGGAGTACAGACTGGATCTTAAATCTGATGCCTCCATGAGCTATTAATTTAATCAATCAAGTAAAAAATAATAATATCAGAAAAATCTACCTTTATTCTGAGATTTTTGCATGAGAGTCTATGTCTAAAATCTTACTATAGATTGACTGAGTTCAGTTGAAAAAAATACTTAATTCGATCAGATGACTGTATATTTTCTTTCCTGACTCAACCTGTGATACTCACATTAGCCCAATGTAAGACAGAACATCTGTATCAACAGGAAATGTTCCCACACATGAACTGATCCTGTAGGGCTTTTTTTGGTTAACTTGGCAGTAAGAAGTTCTCATGAAGCTAACCTATAGAAAATTCCTAGGGCTATGTAAGCCATTAAAACCTCAATCCTATGTATCTTGGGACTTTGGTGGAATTTCCATTGTTAATTAGAATGACAAGAGATATATATGTATATGTGTACTTGTGTGTGTTATAGGAAGGTATATGTCTGATAGAAAACATATTCTACTCCAGACAACATCTGCCTCATAGTGCCAAAAATTATAAATTGACAAGAGCACCCTATTTTAAAAGGTTAAGTTAGTGGTTACATACTAAAGTGGTGTTACCAAATAGGGAAAAATCTATGAACAGTGATGGGAGTATATTGTTTGTGGTTTTTGGACCACTGTAGCATCAGTTGCACACTAACATAATGGCAAATATCTCCCCAACTGAAAAATCTCTAAAGAATTTATTATAGTAACTAACTTCTAACATTCATAAAAGGAAACAAACAAAAAAATAAAATAAACACACATCATCCTCACCAAAGATACCCAGAAGAAATGAACAGCAAAAGTGTTTCCAGAGTTTTGGCCATGTCCCAGACATTTTATCTTTAAATCATTTATACTTGGCCTTATTTGTATCCAATTTGGTTTGCAAACATGATCTGAAGTTTTCATATTTGTATTCATTGGCAGAATTTGTTGTAAAACCTCAAAGAAATCTGTCCAACAAGCATCACATTGCATCCTAATGATTCTTGTTCAGTTCAGTCCATCATTCTCACTTGGTCATTGATGGGTACAATGCAAGGAGACAGGAGTTACCTAAAGTGATGTGACACAACATAACACATCAATCAAGGATTGTTTGAAAAAGGATGCAGCGCAGAGTTTTCCAAGTTTTGTCATTTGGAAGAGAAAGATTTTAAATTCGTCTTAGGAAAAAGAAGATGAAGGGCCGATCCAATGTTGCTTGCTGAGTCATAAGGAAATTGAATTTGCTCTAAGGAAAGAAAGGTAACCGGCAGAGATGATGAAAACCCTGAGGAAAATGTTCAAAATGAGCTCATCATAATCATTTCATGTTGGTGAGTTTGTCAAGGCTTCGAAGAGAAGGATGGTGGGAACTGAGATTGTTCCGCAGTTGAAGTGCATACAGAGAGGTTTAAATTAACTTCTGAAATCTTCAGTGATCCTCAAAAGAATTTAATTCCTTAACTTTGGATAAATCTTGAAAGGAGGTAGGTAATTGGGATTATTCTTTGGCAAGAGCATTATCCTGCTCTGGAAGGAATAGTACCAAGTTCCTCTATTTTGTTTGCATTCAGGGATGGATGTGGTATAGTACCTACCAAGACTCCTCCCCCGCCTGCTCATTTCACTCCAGCTGCTAAGTAAAGTCTTCTGTGAAACTTGTATTGATCACCCTAAGAGTAACATGTGCCTTCTTCAAAGCAATTTAAATGATTTGAATATGGGAGTTTTGATATATACAACATTTGTCATAATGTGATATAGTATTCTGGACTCTAACCTTAATCTTCAGAGGTCTAAAGATAAATTTGATTTAATTTCTTACTTGCTGTCTAGTAATATGCAATATGACAGTGCTAATACATCTTCCTTTTATATAATACTAAACAGGGTCATCAGGTAATAACAAATCTCTCTCTCTGTCTTTGTTTAAATGTATAGTCTTTGCCCTTTATTTAGTCAATATCTATATCCTAAGTATGTGTATTTCTGCCTAATTTAGTCCTTTAAAATAAGGTTGGATCTTAGTGATCCCCTTGATTCTAAAATATTTGAACCTTGACTTTTAGCAATTATGGGAGGGAGCTCAAAATAATGTTAGCCCAGATGCTTAATGAGAAGTTAGGAAAAAGCCTAGAAAAACTGACCTCTTCAAATTAGGAATAAGACTTTTATGAATGGATAATAACCTCTCTGATAAAGTAACAAAGGTGAATGAAAACTAGGTACAAAAAAGTAAAATGCTATTTTGGAAAATACTTTAATTTTATAAACTTCATTCAAAATAACCCATGAGATAGGTGGGCCATGCCCATCCCCTAGATCTCATGGTGTTGTTGGCATCAATACTCTATTGGTCTTTGACTCCTTTTCACTACCAGAGAATGTCTAGAAGTGGCTTCTGAAAAAGGGACCCACTTCTTCCTCCATAAGAGTGGGTAAACCATGAATATCAGGATGGACATGATCCTTGCCCTCATGGTGTATATAGTCCAAAGTGAAAGAAAGGATTTGAACACACATGCTAAATAACTTCTGAAAACAACATGTGTGCAAAGTGTTACACAATGATCGCTTGTGCTATGGGAGAGTGTGGTGAGGCAACATAACCTAACCAGGAATGAAGGTAGAGAATGTTGTCAGTATCCCAGTAACAATTCTTTCCTACAAGAATATGAAGAACATAAGTAATAATCAAGATTTCAATGGGATTATAAGCACTGTCTGACACTGAAATCCCTTTTTAAAAATCCCCAACAAATGGTTTTTAACTTTCTGCATAAAAAATTCAAGGAGTGAAGAAATTTATACTCCCCAGGTATTTCATTCTGTCTTTGACCAACTTGGTTATGTAGTAAGAGGAAATTTTCGACTCCATGTTCTGCATTTTGATCTGAATTCTACCACTATAAAAACAAGGAGAATTAGTTCAACTTTTATCCCACATGACCATATCAAAATACTACAAGAAGACTATCATATTTTCCCCAAGACTTTTATTCTCTTAAGCAAAATTCCTTTGATGGAATATTCCCAGTTTACTTAGTAACCCTGACCATCATCCTAAAAATGGGATATAATTTGTTTGGTTTCCCATGCTAAAATGTAGTGAACAAGTTTAGGCTAGGTGTGCCTAAATATTTTTAAGTCTTGCAGATATATATATATTTTAAATCAGAGTGTAGTATGTAACATTATTTTTTATTAAATTTCATCTTAATTAGATGCCACCTGATATTCCAAATAGGTAAGAACTTTTGGGTCTAATTCAGTCACCCAGTGTATTTCAGATGCCTGAGTGTTAGACTTGTGAAATATGGTTGTCTTACGTTCTACATAATCAGAAAATTGTGAAAAATTAACTTGGTAATAAATATGTAAGGAAAATGACTTTCTCTACCTCTGTATTTTCTGTTAATTTCTGGGGAGTGTTTTAGTTATTTGTGTATAACTAGCATCTATTTAAAATTAGTATTTGAAAAACTGTGGACTTGATCTTAGCCAATGAAAGGGGGGAATCAAAGATATATAACTATAAAACACTTTTACCTGTGAAGAATAGAGGAAACAATGTAAATTTAGTGCCAGGCAGTTCATGATTCATTTACTATATCTGCTATACTAGCTATGTGATCTAGAGGACATCACTAACCTTTTCATCTTAATTTTCTGACATGGAAACACACACACACACTCTTAATTATATACCAAAATATTGTGTGAACTGAATGATTACACACAAGTACAAGGCTCTTGGCAGTTAGATTTTCTCTCTTACCAGAAGTTTATAATAACCTGGAGGAGATGGACAATTCTACAAATAATAACATAATTTGAATGAAAGTGGCGGGTAGGTGAGAGGTAGAAATGTCCAGAGGGATTATGTTTTAAGTTACCAACAAAATGCTTCCAGTTTTGAATACTGATGTGATGGTGTATGACAAATTTTGCCCTGGCAAAAGTAGATGATTGGAGTGCAGAAATATAGTCTGGAAGTAGAATCTGCTTTAGATTACACAAAAGAATATGCAGATGGTGCCATCCTTAACCACGTGGTTTTCTGCAACCATAAGAATCCATCTTGCCAGCTAGATGTCTTCATTTATTAAAGTTACATTTCTCTCTTTTAATTCCAATTCCTTTTTTTTTTTTGACTGCTGAGCAGATTTTATTTTTGCAGGTAAGAATGCAGAAAGACACAGGAAGTTTAATCTTTAAACTGAGCTCTCAGGGGCGAGGTGACTCTCTTCCTGAAGAGGGCTGAGGCATCCTGAACTTCAAGAGGTCCAGGTTTAGGTCTAAGAAGGTGTATGTGCTGTAGTCATGATGCTTGAGATTCTTGTAGGTGGTGGTGTCAAATTGCTCAGCAAGGGCGGTGGCTTTTTGGTGGACTTTGCTTCTTGGGATTCGTTGGCAATCTCTTTTCATTCTTTCCTGATTCTGCAGAGAGAGAAACTATAGGCACAACTCCTCGAAACGCTCCTGCTTCTAGAAACACAATCTTCAGCACCCCAGCTCAAGCTTGCCCCAGCAGAAGCGAGGCCGCCATGGCCGTGACTCGGGCGCGGGCCAAACCTCCTTCAAAGTCAACAAATATATGTGAATAAGATCCTCATTTTCAATTCTTACTTTGTTCAAGCATGGATCAATAGAATTCAGTTTAACAGAGTAATTACATTTACAGAGTACTGCTTTATGATATACATCGTATATATATACTATATATCATATATATAATTTTATCATTGCTTTATGATATACATAGTATATATGTACTATATATAATAAATATAATAAATACATGTGTATATAGTATTTCCCTCCCTCTCCTCAAAGTACAACCTTCTTTTTCTTTCAATCAGGAAGGACATGCTGCTACTGTCTATTGTTGCATCTGGTTCAGAGCACTGACCTTCAGCATGATCTTTTCAGGACAATAGCATTTCTCAGCATTTGTTTCTCACCTGAAAAGTGGCAGCTGGCTTTATCACCCTTTCCAAGCACTTCCCTGAATAAAGAACAAAGTTCACAGCAATTTTAGGTAGAAGCAACAAATAAGTGATTGCTAGATTCAAAAAAGCATTTTCTGAGCACTGCTGTGAATTACCATTTAATCTAAGCTTCCTCACATCCCAAGGACACACTCTCAACCTGAAAGGGATTGTGTTCCAAGAGTAAAAATACCCACTACTGCCAGACCTTACCAGCCACTTAAGCAGAGGCACTACACAGCACCAAACGTTTCCTGCTAATTTAATTTATATGAGCCGACATTTTAAGTCCCCAGATCCTTCGGATACTGAATAGTTCAAGTTTCTGGAACATCAGGACTCTTGTGCAGTCCCCAAGAAAATGTCTTCACATAGGTGTCTTGGAAGCCAGTTTATAATGGTTCTCTAGCAAAAGACTGTGTTGTGGGGCTTCTTTAAACCCAACATACAGATGAGTAACTGCTATTGAATTTGTATTTAAAACATAGCTATTTATACTTTCCAAAACAATTTTCTGTATTATCATGTAATTGTACTTCATTAAAAAAAAACTATAAAGCAGGAAGGGCTAAAAAGCATTGTGTTTAATTTAGTGAGTAGGTGAAGGATATGGGTTGAGTGCAAGGATATTGCAATCAGAAACAGCCTGAATCCCAGCTTTGTCACTTGTTTCTTTCTTAAAGCTATTTATTCTGGCTTCCCCCAGTTCTTTGGTTATAAAATAGAAACCTTTTCATAGGGTTGTTGAGCAGTATATATTACCCGTTAAACACACTACATACTGCCCGGTATGTATTAGACACTCAATAAATGTTAAATGTTATTTATAATAACAGTATTGCTTTTTAATGGAATAATGAGACACAAAGTTCAGATGATGTACAAAAAGCCAAGAGATATGATTAGTGACAAAGCAGGATTTTGAAGTCACTCTCTTTCAACTCCTGTGCCAGTATCCTTAGCATTTCCTTAACATATTACAGGTTAGGATTAAGTGCAAAATAAATAGACAGTAAAAAGTCACATGTAAATACACAATATGGACAATTGAATATGCCAGGTTTTCTGCCTTGGAAAACCAGTAATTGTAACCTTTTGCCTAGAGGTTACAAAAGGCAAACTTTTGAACTTTTGAACTCCCAGAAGTTGTCCACTAGATTCAAATATTTCATTATGAATACACTAATATGAATATATGAATAAAAATTATGTATTTCTATGTATATTATATTGATAAATTTGTAAATAAATGTGACTCAAACAAAAAGGGTAATGGAAACATTTATATATTGGAGCAGTAAGAGAAACATGCTTTGTTAACAAGAATTTTGAAGATTTTTCGCTGTAAATTTTTCTTTTGTTTTATTCTTCTTTGCAGTACGCGGGCCTCTCACTGTTGTGGGCTCTCCCATTGCGGAGCACAGGCTCTGGACGCGCAGGCTCAGCGGCCATGGCTCACGGGCCTAGCCGCTCCGCGGCGTGTGGGATCTTCCCGGACCAGGGAACGAACCCGTGTCCCCTGCATCGGCAGGTGGACTCTCAACCACTGCACCACCAGGGAAGCCCCATGTTTTAATGAGTTTTTTAAGAACAGAAGACATGTATGTTTATTTTTCAAAACTTGGGAGGGGAAAGAGAAAAGCAAGAAAGCAAAGAAGCAAAAATAACTCAATGACCAATTCTAAATTTGCTGTATCATTGTATAAACTTTATTTCACCCATATGTATATATTTAATATTTTGATTATACACATATATGTTTTTTTAAAAAACACTATGCAGGTTTAAAACACATTCAGCTTAATGATATACAAGGACGTTTTCACAAATAATTTCATACATATACTCTAAATGGCAAATAAAATATTTTATTGATAAATAGGTAGTAATTTAAGTATTAACTTATATTAAACACTTAGGTCATTTCCTATTTTTATCTATTAAAGGGACACTTTTACACAAATTACACAAAGCAATATTAACCTTTTAATGGAAATTCCTAGAAATCAAATTTCTGAGATAAATTCTAGGTGTACTGATAATGCTTTTGCTACATGTGGCTTAATATTTCTTATTAATAAGTGTTCCTATTGCAATATTTACATTTATATAATAAGAGACCTCTTAACCTGCACTTCAACTATATTGGGTATATACCCAATGTAATATTAATTTAAATATATAAAAATAACACCTCATTTTTTCTTAATTTGTTTCTTTGATTATCAGAGTAATTGAATGATTACCAGAGTAACCAACTGTAGTTCTTCTATGAATTGTTTATTTCAATTTCCCACTCTAAAAAATTCCAGAAACGTCTTTATCTAAATCTACTATTTATTCTCACCCTTCAACAGCAGCATTATTTGTGCTTTCTCTCTATCGCTCTCTCTATTTTTTTATTATTTGTGCTTTCTCTTGAATCCCCACATCCCAGTTGGGGGCCTTGTTATCAAGGTCTCTTAACCTCACACAGTACCTACATATGCCAACAGCAGGATGATATCTTTTCTTCAAAGTTAATACCCTCAGATTCACTATTTAGATTTATTCATATTATATGTTTTCAGAACTCTTTTTTTTTACATTTTGGCATACTGATGTTATTATTTGCTGGTTTTAATTTTAATGTTGATTTAAAATGATCTGATTTTTTATGGGTTTTTTTGTGGTTTCATTAAACAGTGTGGAGAGCAAAAGAAGAGACTAGGATAAATGAATTTTTTTTTTCTCTAACAATAATTTATTCACAGAATTTTTTTTTAACATCTTTATTGAGGTATAATTGTTTTACATTGTTGTGTTAGTTGCTGCTGTATAAAATAGTGAATCAGTTATATGTATACATATAACCCCATATCCTCTCCCTCTTGCATTTCCCTCCCACTCTCCCTATCCGACTCCTCTAGGTGGACACAAAGCACCGAACTGATCTTCCTGTGCTATGCAGCTGCTTCCCACTAGCTATCTATTTTACATTTGGTAGTGGATATTTGTCAATGCCACTCTCTCACTTCGTCTCAGCTTACCCTTCCCCCTCCCCGTGTCCTCAAGTCTATTCTCTAGGTCTGTGTTTTTATTCCTGTCCTGTCCTTCAGAAGCTTTTTTTTTTTTCTTTTTTAGATTCCATATATATGTGTTAGCATACGGTATTTGTTTTTCTTTTTCTGACTTTCTTCACTGTGTACGACAGACTCTATGTCCATCCACCTCACTACAAATAAGTCAATTTTGTTTCTTTTTATGGCTGAGTAACATTCTATTGTTATTTGGTTTTAAAGGAAACTTTATAAAGTATCTCATATGATTTTGCTATCTGTCAGATAAGATAAAATTTTAGAGTGTATGTTTTCTTTTATAACAAGTTCGCAAATATATAAGATTTTAATAGATTTAGCTCTAATCATCATTTAAGGAGAAAATGTTTTCTTGTGGAATAGTTTAAGTCCTAAGGCAAAATTGATCTCACAGAGCATGAGTTAGCGTTTTAGGATTGTCAAAGAGTATGAGGTCAGGCATTCATAAATATCAATCTATGTCCCAGATATGGATCAGTAATTTTCTTCAGTTATTTCAGCAATGATGGTCGATGACCTAACAACTCATAACCTAAAAGTCCTCCCTGACCTATTACCTTAAATTTCCTGGAAGATGATGGAGTGATAACTCTATGTGAATCATTGAGGCACCGAAACTGCAAACTACAGGAGTTGTGGTTGATGGGTTGTTACTTCACTTCTGTTTGCTGTATGGACCTTGCTACTATTCTTATTCACAGTGAAAACCTAAAAACTCAGAAACTAGGGAACAATAAGATATATGATGCTGGTGTCAAAGAGTTATGTGAAGCTTTGAAGCATCCTAAGTGTAAATTAGAGAATCTTGAGTTGGAAATGTGTGAGCTCACCTCTGCCTATTGTGAGGACCTAGCCTTGGTTTTCACTGTCTGCAAATCACTGAGGTGAATGAACCTGGAATGGATTAGCTTGGACCGTGATGTGGCGGTGGTGCTGTGTGAAGCCCTGATCAGTCTGAAATGTGACTTGCAGATGCTTGGCCTGAATAAATCTTCATATGATGTGGAAATTCAGATGCTGCTGACAGAGGTGGAAGAGACGAACCCCCACTTGACCATTTCACAGTCTCTGGATTGATTATGAGCACAGGATCAGGGGTGTGCTTGGCTGACGGGGAACATCCTGAAATAATCTTCTCACAAAGGCTTCCCCTTGGTCGCAATGGGCATTTCTCCTCCTGACACACCCTGTCCTGTAAATTGTTCATCAGTGCAGTGGGGGCTGTGATTTCAGAGCTCTTCCTTCAAAGCATTCTAACAATATGATTGTGGGATGTGCCATCTGTGCCTAAGTCCTCTATGCTCCACCTTTAAAGCTCTCAACCTGCCTCGCAGTGTTTAGAAGAACAAATACATTAAATGGGTAAACACTTGGGAAAAGTGTTTACTCTCCCTCTCCTCTCCCTCATCTTGCTCCTGGTGACTCCTCAACCAGGCCTCCCAGGCTTCTGACCAAAAACCTTTGCTCTAACAATTCTCTCTGCCTGGAATACTCTTGTCCTAGATATCTGCTTGGCTGAATCTTTCTTCTCTTTCAAATCTTTGGTCAAATGTCACTGTCTTAATGCATCTTATCTGAGTCATCTTATTTATTACTGCAATTTACCTCTTCTGGCCACTAGACTCTCTTTGTCTTCCTTTCTGTGATCTACTGTTTCTTTTTAAAATAATACTTATCAACTTCTAAAATATTATATAATTCAGTTGTATATTATGCTTATCATTGATTATCTTTCCCTTTCTTCTAGAATCTCACCTCCATGAGGGCAGAGATATTTTTGCCTGTTTTTTACACTGATGTATTCCAAATGCCTTGAATAACTTTTGGAATGTAGTAGATGTTCAATAAATATTTTTCAAATAAATAGAGATATCTTAAAGTAGATAGTCTAGAGCAGGCTCAGTAGTTCAATTTTTGTCATCAGGTACCCAGGCTGTGGTGTGTTACATGTTCAGTGATTGGTAATTTCAATTCAGTGATAATAGGAATATTTACACCATTAAAATTGATAAACAATACAAATCATGACTTTTTGCCCTCAAAAAGTGGTTTATCAACCCCTCCGAACCCAAGTTTTTCATTCCTTTATTTCTACCATGCTTATTGATTTGGATTTGTATTATTGTGCTTGTTACTTCATGATTAAAAGATGACTGCCACTTCAGCTGTATCATGACTCTTTTTAAGATTTATGTGTTTATTCTTTCATCCCTGTGTTTTCTTTTTTCTTTTGCCCTACCCAGGTACGTGGGGAGTTTCTTGCCGTTTGGGAGGTCTGAGGTCTTCTGCTAGCCTTCAGTAGGTGTTCTGTAGGAGTTGTTCCACATGTAGATGTATTTCTGATGTATTTGTGGGGAGGAAGGTAATCTACACGTTTTACTCTTCCACCATCTTGAAGCTCCTCCTATTGTAATATTTTAATTTATTTGTTTGAGTGTCTGTAACCCTATCTTACTCTTTGAATTTCCAAAGCATTAAGAATACTTTATTGTATTTGCATGTTTCAGAGCAAAGAACGTTAAAAATTTTATTGAACGAATGGATGGGTTAAACAATAATTATTATAAATCTTATGTGTGGCCAGAGAAATATGTTTTTTACAAAAAGGAGGTTATAAGCAAACACTAATTTAAAAAATAATAATATAAAAGAGCATAAAATTGCCTCTAAAAGTTATGCAGACAAAATTCACTAAAAATATTCAGAAAAGGGAATTGGTGAAATCTGATGTAATTATTATTAAGAGTTCCTGATGAGGATTGGAACATCATTTGACTGTTAATGTAAATGTAAAGTTTGCATAGCCTAGGACAGAATGACAACAAACAATTCCAAAAAGCACAGATGATTTTGAGGATGGAATAAAGCTAAGATTATGGTAGGAATCTACGTTGAATGGTGCCTCCAGTTTGTGCTGAGTGGTAGTAAGAAGCACAATTTAATAGAAAAGGTATTATGAAAGACTGCTAAGTTTGGAATTACAAGATCAGAGTTAGAATCTTCTTACTCACTTGTGACCTTCAGTAAGGCTGTTTTGATGATAATATTCAACAATGCACGTATAATTCCCTAGGATAATGTGTAAGAGATAGTAAGTGTTCAAAATTATTAGTTAAATATAAATAGGATTAGAAGAAATGAGGTTTCCTTGGGACTTTATCATACATATAGTATGATTCAACCTTAAGTAATACTGACTTATATTAAGACTCCACAATCAAGAAAGTAGTGCTTTTCCTTGTTCCCTTTGCTTCTACAGATATAGAGACTGTTTCTTATGTGATTAGCAAATGGGATCAAAAATTGTAATTTTTTATTGTAATCAGAATTGTAACATAAATAGAAATAAAAAAAAAACCTGTGCTTAAATTTTCCATATCCCAGGAAGATAACATCACTTTGGGGAAAAGTTCTTAGGAAAACATTCAGTGTCAAATCAACAAATAAAGAAACAAACAAATTAAGCATGAAAGTTTCCTTAAAAGAGTACACTGCTGGACTTTGAAGGAAACTAAAGGTCATCAACACAAACTCTATCAAATTATTGATAAGAAAAGTGAAACCTGCAAAGGTTAAGCAACTGCCTAAATCTATAGATAGTCTTGCATGATGGTTTTTAGGAGATGGCTTCACAATCCCCATGATCTCTAAACCGGTGTTTCCTTCTCACTCGTTCTAGGTGGGCATCAGTCAGCACAATAAGATCATGTGTTGCATCTTTATCATTAGATCTTTTAGGTAACTCACTTATCCTCAATGCAAACCCATTTTTAAGGTATAAAGAGATGCACAGACAAAATCCAAAATTATACTTGCAGCAAAACCCCTGCTATTTCAGTACATTAGCTACAGATTCAATAAAAGTAAACTGGTTGTTAAGCTTTTCAGCTTGAATGGCATCATTTTTTACTGCACTTGGAAAAAAATGTGGTGGCATCAACCCCAAATCATAAAACCAGAGCATCTAACAAAAGATGCTGTGAGCCTGAACTCCATTATAATTTCAGATTTGGTGTGCTTCCACTCTGTAAATCACCTGAAATTTACAGCTGCACCTGCAAAGTCAAGCATGAGGCTGAACTCTTAGATAAACAGAATTGCTCACAGTATTCCCAGAATGTGCACTGTTAGCAAAACTGGGCCCTCAGTCTGAGAAGGGCTCTAGATTTACCCAAACGGGCTGCTACTATTTAGCCAAAATCAATTGGAGCTGTGGGAATTAAAAATATATAGAAATAGTGTCAATCTTTCAAGTATCTTAAAAGAATCTACACTAAGTTACGGGGGAAAATGAATATTCCATAAGTCCTTTTTTTAAAAACAGCTTTATTGGAGTATAATTGCTTTACAATGGTGTGTAGTTTCTGTTTTGTAAGGAAGTGAATCAGCTATACATATACATATATCACCATATTTCCTCTCTCTTGCGTCTCCCTCCCATCCTCCATATCCCATCACTCTAGGTGGTCACAAAGCACCAAGCTGATCTCCCTGTGCTATGCGTCTGCTTCCCACTAGCTATCTACTTTACATTTGATAGTGTATATATACGTACGTGCCACTCTCTCACTTCGTCCCAGCTTCCCCTTCCCCTTCCCCATGTTCTCAAGTCCATTCTCTACATCTGCAAGTTTATTCCTGTCCTACCCCTAGGTACTTCAGACCATGTTGTTTTTTTTAGATACCATATATATGTATAAGCATATGGTATTTGTTTTTCTGTTTCTGACTTACACTTCACTCTGTATGACAGATTCTAGGTCCCTCCATCTCACTACAAATAACACAATTTCGTTTCTTTTTATGGCTGAGCAATATTCCATTGTACATATGTGTCACATCTGCTTTATCCATTCATCTGTTGATGGACACTTAGGTTGCTTCCATGTCCCAGCTATTGTAAATAGAGCTGCAATGAACATTGTGGTACATGACTTTTTTTGAATTATGGTTTTCTCAGGGTATATGCCCACTAGTGGAATTGCTGGGTAACATGGCAGTTCTATTTTTAGTTTTCTAAGGAACCTCCATACTGTTCTCCATAGTGGATGTATCAATTTACATTCTCACCAACAGTGCAACAGGATTCCCTTTTCTCCACACCCACTACAGCATTTACTGTTTTACTGTTTGTAGATTTTTTGATGATGACCATTCTGACTGGTGTGAGCTGATATATCATTGTAGTTTTGATTTGCATTTCTCTAATGATTAAAGATGTTGAGCATTTTTTCATGTGTTTGTTGGCAATCTGTATATCTTCTTTGGAGAAATGTTTATTTGGGTCTTCTGTCCATTTTTAGATTGGGTGGTTTTGTTCTTTTTTTTTTTTTTTGATATTGAGCTGCATGAGCTGCTTGTAAATTTTGGAGATTAATCCTTTGTCAGTTGCTTCATTTTCAAATATTTTCTCCCATGCTGAGTGTTGTCTTTTAGTCTTGTTTATGGTCTCCTTTGCTGTGCAAAAGGTTTTAAGTTTCATTAGGTCCCATTTGTTTCTTTTTGTTTTTAGTTCCGTTTCTCGAGGAGGTGGGTCAAAAAGGATCTTGCTGTGATTTATGTCATAGAGTGTTCTGCCTATGTTTTCCTCTAAGAGTTTTATAATGTCTGGCATTACACTGAGGTCTTTAATCCATTTTGAGTTTATTTTTGTGTATGGTGTCAGGGAGGGTTCTAATTTCATTCTTTTCCCTGTAGCTGTCCAGTTTTCCCAGCACCACTTAATGAAGAGGCTGTCTTTTCTCCATTGTATATTCTTGCCTCCTTTACTAAGAGTAAGTTGACCAAATGTGCGTGGGTTTATCTCTGGGCTTTCTATCCTGTTCTATTGATCTATATGTCTGTTTTTGTGCCAGTGCCATACTGTCTTGATTACTGTAGCTTTGTTGTATAGTCTGAAGTCAGGGAGCCTGATTCCTCCAGTTCCATTTTTCTTTCTGAAGATTGCTTTGACTATTCGGAGTCTTTTGTGTTTCCATACAAATTGTGAAATCTTTTGTTCTAGTTCTGTGAAAAATGCCACTGGTAGCTTAATAGGGATTGGGTCAAATCTGCAGACTGCTTTGGAAAATATAATCATTTTCACAATGTAGATTCTCCAAATCCAAGAACATGGTATATCTCTCCATGTGTTTGTATCATCTTTATTTTCTTTCATCAGTATCTTATTATTTTCTGCATACTGGTCTTTTGTCTTCTTAGGTAGGTTTATTCCTAGGTATTTGATTCTTTTTCTTGCAATGGTAAATGGGAGTGTTTCCCTAATTTCTCTTTCAGATTTTTCATCATTAGTGTATAAGAATGCCAGAGATTTCTGTGCATTAATTTGTATCCTGCTCTTTTACCAAATTCATTGATTAACACTAGTAGTTTTCTGGTAGCATCGTCAGGATTCTCAATGTACAGTATCATGTCATCTGCAAACAGTGACAGCTTTATTTCTTCTTTTCTGATTTGGATTCCTTTCATTTCTTTTTCTTCTCAGATTACTGTGACTAAAACTTCCAAAACTATATGAATAATAGTGGTGAGAGTGGACCACCTTGTTTTGTTCCTGATCTTAGAGAAAATGGTTTCAGTTTTTCACCATTGAGAATGATTTTGGCTGTGGGTTTGTCATACATGGCCTTTATTATTATGGGTTAAATTCCCTCTATGCCTACTTTTTGGAGGCTTTTTATCATAAATGGGTGTTGAATTTTGTGAAAGCTTTTTCTGCGTCTATGCACAGGATCATATGGGTTTTCTCCTTCACTTTGTTAATATGGATAAGCAGATTGATTGATTTGTGTATACTGAAGAATCCTTGCATTCCTCAGATAAAATCCAGTTGATCATGGTGTGTTATCCTTTTAATGTACTGTTGAATTCTGTTTGCTAGTATTTTGTTGAGGATATTTGCATCTATGTTCATCAGTGATATTGGCCTGTAGTTTTCTTTCGTTGTGACGTCTTTGTCTGATTTTGGTATCAGGGTGATGGTGGCCTCGTATAATGAGTTTGGGAGTGTTCCTCCCTCTGCTATATTTTTTTTTGCTTAAGGTATTATATTATTTATTTATTTATTTATTTATTTCACATATTTATTGGAGTACAATTGCTTTACAATGGTGTGTTAGTTTCCACTCCACAACAAAGTGAATCAGTTATCCATATACATATGTTCCCATATCTTTTCTGTCTTGTGTCTCCGTCCCTCCCACCCTCCCTATCCCACCCATCTAGGCGCTCACAAAGCACCGAGCTGATCTCCCTGTGCTATACGACTGCTTCCCACTAGCTACCTATTTTACATTTGGTAATGTTTATATGTCCACGTCACTCTCTCACTTTGTCACAGCTTACCCTTCCCCCTCCGCATATCCTCAAGTCCATTCTCTAGTAGGTCTGTGTCTTTATTCCTGTCTTACCCGTAGGTTCCTCATGACATTTTTTTTTCTTAAATTCCATATATATGTGTTAGCATACAGTATTTGTCTTTCTTTTTCTGACTTATTTCACTCTGTATGACAGACTCTAGGTACATTAATTTGTATCCTGCTACTTTACCAAATTCATTGATTAGCTCTAGTAGTTTTCTGGTAGCATCTTTAGGATTCTCTACGTATAGTATCATGTCATCTGCAAGCAGTGACAGCTTTACTTCCTCTTCTCTGATTTGGATTACTTTTATTTCCTTTTCTTCTCTGATTGCTGTGGCTAAAACTTCCAAAAATATGTTGAATGAGAGTGGTGGGAGTGGGCAACATAGTCTTGTTCCTAATCTTAGTGGAAATGCTTTCCATTTTTCACGATTGAGGACGATGTTGGCTGAGGTTTTGTCATATATGGCCTTTATTATATTGAGAAAAGTTCCCTCTATGACTACTTTTTGCGGGTTTTTTATCATAAATGTGTGTTGAATTTTGTCAAAAGCTTTCTCTGCATGTATTGAGATGATCATGTGGTTTTTCTCCTTTAATTTGTTAATATGGTGTATCATGTTGATTGATTTGTGTAATTTTTTTTTTGTATTTTAAATTTTATTTTATTTTTTTAACATCTTTATTGGGGTATAATTGCTTTACCTTGGTGTGTTAGTTTCTGCTTTATAACAAAGTGAATCAGTTATACATATACATATGTTCCCATATGTCTTCCCTCTTGCATCTCCCTCCCTCCCACCCTCCCTATCCCACCCCTCCAGGCTGTCACAAAGCACCGAGCCGATATCCCTGTGCCATGCGGCTGTTTCCCACTAGCTATCTACCTTACGTTTATTAGTGTGTATATGTCCATGACTCTCTCTCTCCCTGTCACAGCTTACCCTTCCCCTCCCCATATCCTCAAGTCCGTTCTCCAGTAGGTCTGTGTCTTTATTCCTGTCTTACCCCTAGGTTCTTCATGACATTTTTTTTTCTTAAATTCCATATATATGTGTTAGCAAACGGTATTTGTCTTTTTCTTTCTGACTTACTTCACTCTGTATGACAGATTCTAGGTCTATCCACCTCATTACAAATAGCTCAATTTCGTTTCTTTTTATGGCTGAGTAATATTCCATTGTATATATGTGTCACGTCTTCTTTATCCATTCATCTGATGATGGGCACTTACGTTGTTTCCATCTCCAGGCTATTGTGAATAGAGCTGCAATGAACATTTTGGTACATGACTCTTTTTGAATTATGGTTTTCTCAGGGTATATGCCCAGTAGTGGGATTGCTGGGTCATATGGTAGTTCTATTTGTAGTTTTTTAAGGAACCTCCATACTGTTTTCCATAGTGGCTGTACCAATTCACATTTCCACCAGCAGTGCAATAGTGTTCCCTTTTCTCAACACCCTCTCCAGCATTTATTGTTTGTAGATTTTCCTTGCATTCCTGGAATAAACCCTACTTGATCATGGTATATGATCCTTTTAATGTGCTGTTGGATTTTGTTGGCTAGTATTTTGGTGAGGATTTTTGCATCTATGTTCATCAGCAATATTGGCCTGTGGTTATCTTTCTTTGTGACATCCTTGTCTGGTTTTGGTATCAAGGTGACAGTGGCCTTGTAGAATGAGTTTCAGGGTGTTCCTCCCTCTGCTATATTTTGTACGGGTTTGAGAAGGATAGGTGTTACCTCTTCTCTAAATGTTTGATAGAATTCACCTGTGAAGCCATCTGGTCCTGGGCTTTTGTTTGTTGGAAGATTTTTAATCACAGTTTCAATTTCAGTTCTTGTGATTGGTCTGTTCATATTTTCTATCTCTTCCTGATTCAGTCTTGGCAGGTTGTGCCTTTCTAAGAATTTGTCCATTTCTTCCAGGTTGTCCATTTTATTGGTATAGACTTGCTTGTAGTAATCTCTCATGATCTTTTGTATTTCTGCAGTGTCAGTCGTTACTTCTCCTTTTTCATTTCTAATTCTATTGATTTGAGTCTTCTCCCTTTTTTTCTTGATGAGTCTGGCTAATGGTTTATCAATTTTGTTTATCCTTTCAAAGAACCAGCTTTTGGTTTTATTGATCTTTGCTATCGTTTCCTTCATTTCTTTTTCATTTATTTCTGATCTGATTTTTATGATTTCTTTCCTCCTGCTAACTTTGGGGTTTTTTGGTTCTTCTTTCTCTAATTGCTTTAGGTGCAAGATTAGGTTGTTTATTCGAGATGTTTCCTGTTTCTTGAGGTAGGATTGTATTGCTATAAACTTCCCTCTTAGAACTGCTTTTGCTGTATCCTACAGGTTTTGGGTCATTGTGTCTCCATTGTCATTTGTTTTTCGGTATTTTTTTATTTCTTCTTTGATTTCTTCAGTGATCACTTCATTATTAAGTAGTGTATTGTTTAGCCTCCATGTTTTTGTATTTTTTACAGATCTTTTCCTGTAATTGATATCTAGTCTCATAGTATTTTGGTCGGAAAAGATACTTGACACAATTTCAATTTTCTTAAATTTACCAAGGCTTGATTTGTGACCCAAGATATGATCTATCCTGGAAAATGTTCCATGAGCACTTGAGAAAAATGTGTATTCTGTTGTTTTGGAATGGAATGTCCTATAAATATCAATTAAGTCCTTCTTGTTTAATGTATCATTTAAAGCTTGTGTTCTCTTATTTATTTTCATTTTGGATGATCTGTCCATTGGTGAAAGTGGGTTGTTAAAATCTCCTGGTATGAATGTGTTACTGTCGATTTCCCCTTTTATGGCTGTTAGTGTTTGCCTTATGTATTGTGGTGCTCCTATGTTGGGTGCATAAATATTTACAATTGTTGTATCTTCTTCTTGGATCGATCCCTTGATCATTATGTAGCATCCTTCTTTGTCTCTTCTAATAGTCTTTATTTTAAAGTCTATTTTGTCTGATATGAGAATTGCTACTCCAGCTTTCTTTTGATTTCCATTTGCATGGAATATCTTTTTCCATCCCCTCACTTTCAGTCTGTATGTGTCCCTAGATCTGAAGTGGGTCTCTTGTAGACAGCATAAATATGGGTCTTGTTTTTGTATCCATTCAGCCAGTCTATGTCTTTTGGTTGGAGCATTTAATCCATTTACATTTAAGGTAGTTATTGATATGTATGTTCCTATTACCATTTTCTTAATTGTTTTTGATTTTTTATTTTATGTCTTTTCCTTCCATTGTCTTTCCTGCCTAGGGAAGTTCCTTTAGCATTTCCTATAAAGCTGGTTTGGTGGTGCCTAATTATCTTAGCTTTTGCTTGGCTCTAAAAGTTTTAATTTCTCCATCAAATATGAATGAGATCCTAGCTGGTTAGAGTAATATTGGTTGTAGGTTTTTCCCTTTCATCATTTTAAATAAGTCCTGCCACTCCCTTTAGGCCTACAGAGATTCTGCTGAAAGATCAGCTGTTAACCTTATGGGGATTCCCTTTTATGTTATTTTTTTCCCCCTTGCTGCTTTTGTTTTGTTTTGTTTTGTTTTTTGTGGTATGCAGGCCTCTCACTGTTGTGGCCTCTCCCATTGTGGAGCACAGCCTCTGGATGCACAGGCTCAGCGGCCACAGCTCACTGGCCCAGCCGCTCAGCTGCATGTGGGATCCTCCCAGATCGGGGCACAAACCCGTGTCC
The DNA here is from genome assembly GCF_964374135.1 of Grampus griseus. NCBI lineage: Eukaryota > Metazoa > Chordata > Mammalia > Artiodactyla > Delphinidae > Grampus > Grampus griseus. The sequence continues at coordinate 65,614,727 of NC_139009.1, read as the reverse complement.
CCTGCATCGGCAGGCAGACTCTCAACCACTGCACCACCAGGGAAGCCCCCTTGCTGCTTTTAATATATTTTCTTTGCATTTATTTTTTTTTAGTTTGATTAATATATGTCTTGGCATGTTTGTCCTTAGATTTATCCTATATTAGAGTCTCTGTGCTTCCGGACTTGATTGACTATTTCCTTTCCTATATTTGTGATGTTTTCAACTATAATTACTTCAAATATTTTTTCAAAACCTTTCTTTTTCTCACCTTCTTCTGGGACCCCTATGATTCGAATGCTGGTGCATTTAATGTTGTCCCAGAGGTCTCTGAGGCTGTCCTCAATTATTTTCATCCTTTTTTCTTTATTTTAGTCTGTGTTAGTTATTTCCACTACTTTATCTTCCAGGTCTCTTATCCGTTCTTCTGCCTCAGTTATTCTGCTCTTGCTTCCATCTAGATAATTTTAATTTCATTTATTGTTCATCTTTTTTTTTTTTTTTTTTTTTTTTGCTCTTTAGTTCTTCTAGGTCCTTGTTAAACGTTTCTTGTATTTTTTCCATTCTATTTCCAAGATTTTGGATCACATTTACTATCTTTACTCTGAATTGTTTTTCAGGTAGAAGGCCTATTTCTCCTTCATTTGTTTGGTCTGGTGGGTTTTTACCTTGCTCCTTCATCTGCTGTTTGTTCCTCTGTCTTCTCATTTTGCTTAACTTACTGTGTTTGGGGTCTCCTTTTCACAGGCTGCAGGTTTGTAGTTCCTGTTGCTTTTGATGTCTGCCCCAAGTGGCTAAGATTTGTTCAGTGTGTTGTGTAGGCTTCCTGGTGGAAGGGAATAGTGCCTGTGTTCTGGTGGACGAAGCTGGCTTTTGTCTTTCTGGTGGGTTGGACCATGTCTGGCCATGTGTTTTTGGGTGTCTGTTACCTTATTATGATTTTAGGCAACCTTTCTGTCAATGGGTGGGTTTGTGTTCCTGTCTTGCTAGTTGTTTGGCAAAGGTTGTCCAGCACTGTAACTTGTTGTTCATTGAGTGGAGCTGGGTCTTAACATTGAGATGGAGATACTCTGGGGGAGCTTTTGCTCTTTGATACTTCATGGAGCCCAGAGGTTTCTGGTGGACCAATGGCCTGAACTTGGCTCTCCCACCTCAGAAGCACAGGCCTGACACCTGGCCAGAGCACCAAGACCCCATCAGCCACATGGCTCCAAAGAAAAGGAGAAAAAAGGAAAAACAGAAAGAAAAATATGAAATAAAATAAAATAATTAAATTAAAACATTCTTAAAAATAAAATATATATATATATATATATTAAAGTGTAATAAAAGAAAAGAAAGAAAGAAAAGGCAACCAAACCAAAAAAAAAAATCCACCAATGGTAACAAGTGCTAAAAACTATACTTAAAAAAAGAAAAAAATTTACAACAGGCAGAACCATAGGACAAATGGCAAAAGCAAAGCTATACAGACAAAATCACACAAAGAAGCATACACACTCACCCAAAAACAGAAAAGAGGAAAATAATATATCTATATATTAAAAAAAAAAAGGCAGAGAGCAACCAAATCAATAAACAAATCTACCAACAATAATAAACTCGAAATACTAAACTAAGAAAAACATAAAACCAGAAACAAATTAGATGCAGAAAGCAAACCCCAAGTCTACAGTTGCTCCCAAAGTCCACTACCTCAATTTTGGTATGATTCATTGTCTATTCAGGTATTCCAGAGATGCAGGGTCCATCAAGTTGATTGTGGAGCTTTAATCAGCTGCTCCTGGGGCTGCTTGGAGAAATTTCCCTTTCTCTTCTTTGTTAACACAGCTCCTGGGTTTCAGCTTTGGATTTCGCCCCATTTCTGTATGTATGTCACCTGAGGGCATCTGTTCTTTGCTCTGACTGTACAGGGTTAAAGTAGCAGCTAATTAAGGGTCTCTGGCTTGCTGAGGCTGGGGAGAGTGAGGGGTACAGAATGTGGGGTGAGGCAGTGGCGGCAGAGGCCAGCATGACATTGCAACAGCCTGAGGTGTGCCATGTGTTCTCCTGGGGAAGTTGTCCCTGAATCATGGGACCTTGGCAGTGGAGGGCTGGACAGGCTCCCGGGAGGGGTGGTGTGGATAGTGACCTGTGCTTGCACGCAGGCTTCTTGGTGGCTGCAGCAGCAGCCTTAGTGTTTCATGCCCATCTGTCATGTCTGTGCTGATAGCTGTGGCTTGCTCCTGTCTTTGGAGCTCGTTTAAGCAGTGCTCTGAATCCTCTCTCCTCACACACCCCAAAACAATGGTCTCTTGCCTCTTAGGCAGTTCCAGATATTTTCCTGGACTCCCTCCTGGCTAGCTGTGGCACACTAGCCCCCTTCAGGCTGTGTTCACACAGCCACCCCCTGTTCTCTCCCTGGGATCTGACCTCCAAAGCTGGAGCCTCAGCTTCCAGGCCCCACCAGCCCCGGCGGGTGAGCAAAGTGTCTCAGCCTGCTGAGTGCTGGTCGGCACTGATCCTCTGTGTGGGAATCTCTCCACTTTGCCCTTGGTACCCCTATTGCTGTGTTCTTTTCCATGGCTCCAAAGCTTCCCCTCCTCACCGTCTCCACCAGTGAAGGGGCTTCCTAGTGTATGGAAATTTTTCTTCCTTCACAGCTCCCTCCCAGAGGTACAGGTCTTGCTCCTATTCTTTTGTCTCTGTTTTTTTCTTTTTTCTTTTGCTCTACCCAGGTACGTGGGGAGTTTCTTGCATTTCTGGAAGTCTGAGGTCTTCTGCCAGTTTTCACTAGGTGTTCTGTAGGAGTTGTTCCACATATAGATGTATTTCTGATGTATTTGTGGGGAGAAAGGTGATCTCCACATCTTACTCCTCTGCCATCTTGAAGGCCTCTCCCATAAGTCTTAATTGTGATATATGATGCATTTTTAGCTTTCTCTCATTTTTCCACTTCCCCTTTTATTATTAGGAATTGACAAATTTAATTCTTAGAATCAGTCAAGCATTAACAGAATATTTATTAAGAAAATTTCATATATAATACTGGACCCAGCACTACAAAACATCTGTACAAACATACACACACACACACACACACACATCTAATGACAGGATGATGTCGTTCTTGCTCTTTGGTTGAGCAGAGGTGGGGAGAGAAGAGTAACATGTGTTAAGGGCCTACCACATGTAGAATACTTAACATATAATGGAGAAATATGCATATCTTCCCTTTCCTACCCTCTCATATTTCTTACTTAAACATGGTATTTAATCTTGTTAGCAGTTTTGGATCCTACTTATTTTTATTCTCAACCACCAAATGGAAAAACCTAATATTAAAACTATTCATTAGTTTGCTTTACATCACTGAATTATTAATGTAACCAATATTTGAATCTACTTTTCTTAGTCCTAATCCATGGTCTTGCTACACTGTCATTTTCTAATCTGTCTACAGCACAACTGCTTCCTATTTACTGAGTTTCTGGTAAATACATCTCTTCATGGAACATATTGAACTTTTGGTAGGTCTTGAAAGATAGATAAGATGTGAATGATTGTAAAGAAAGAAAAAGATATGGCATGAAATACAGATGGGCACAAAGGGTTTGGATAGAGCAGGAAAACTCAGAAAAGTCTAGAATAATATGTTTAACTTGAAGATTTTTCAGATAAAAAATTGGAAAATTGAAATTAGATTGAGAAGGATCTAAAATGGTGGAGACTTCAAAATTCAAGTGCTAATAATTATCCACTAGTACCAAATGATTGTCACTATGTGCATGAGGACATATTTGCTCCATCATCATTCATACCTATGCTCTAAGATTCAACTCCTTTTACCAGCCTCGGCCAATCACTATACTTTTCATGTGAATAAGAAGGGAAAATATTATTGTAAATCACTTCTTTGTATGAAAGGAACATATCATTAGCACTTCTTTTTTTCTTCTTTTCAGAAAATTGTTTGAACCTCTAAGGGGTTGCTGAACATTATTGTAAATACTGTGAAATAAAGGAAATTATAATACAGAATTAAATACAAGGAGATTATAATCTAGTTGCAAGTATTTGTAAATAAGTTGTTTTGATTTCATTAAAAAATTAGGAAAGTTTACTTTTGGAACTTATTTTCTAAATAATTTGGTAGAGATTACTGATCATCATGATTATACTTTTTGTGCAAAAGATTTTTTAAGTCACCTTTTATAGAAGTATAAAAATACATTCTTTTTTTTTTTTTTTTGGTATGAGGGCCTCTCACTTTTGTGGCCTCTCCCGTTGCAGACCACAGGCTCCGGACGTGCAGGCTCTGTGGCCATGGCTCACAGACCCAGCTGCTCCATGGCATGTGGGATCTTCCTGGACTGGGGCACGAACCCGTATCCCCTGCATTGGCAGGCGGACTCTCAACCACTGTGCCACCAGGGAAGCCCAATGCATTCATATTAAGAAGACTTTTCCTCCCATCATTATTCTTACAAATGCATAGAATTTATTTCAGACAATTTTTTCTGTAGGATATATTTATATATTTTCACAAAACAGGAAATATTCCAACTTTGTGTTTTCAGCCTTCCTTAATTCACAGAAGAAACATTACATCACAGCTGAGATATTTTTATTTTTTCAAGAAGAGGAGTCATTCTGTCTCAAAGAAGGATGGAAGAGGAGGATCACATTGATAATGCATGCCTTGAGCACAAAGGCAAGAACCTTATTAAAAGAGAAATAGCCCTCCACATGATTGCCTTTCCTTAATTCAACCTACTCACTCTCCTTTGCACCACCATCTCTACACCATTCTCAAAACACTTATTACTAGTACTCTGTACTATTATTTAATCCTGAAAAGTAAAGCTTTATTTACATTCTGTTTACATTCTGTTTCTTTATTTATATTCTGTTTCATAAAGGTAAATTTTGATATAAAAACAGTATCTGGGGGAAACATGAGGTCTGGCAGAGAATACATATTTTTCTTGTCAGAACTTTTACCAGTGGGTATTTGGTAACTAGGATTCCTCAAAATATTTGGTAGAAAGCATGCCCATCAAGGAGGGTGCTCTCATGAAATAATTTTCCAAAATCTTGCATACTCTTTTCTGCCCTGCAATAAAAATAAAGTCTATTAGTATACAAAACTTTTAACATTTCAAATATTTTACTGTAATTAAACATTTGCACTTAGTATAAGCACATGTTCCCCAAACATTTGTCCATAAGGAAAAGTTTTTATTTCCTTTTTTTGAAACTGCTACTAATATTCACATGAATGAAAATAGTTTAGAAATCCTAAGCCTAAGTTATACAAATATAATTTCGTGGGTGTCAAATAAAATAAAATAGTAATGGAAACCAGTTATTTTTTTTAACATCTTTATTGGAGTATAATTGCTTTACAATGGTGTGCTAGTTTCTGCTTTATAACAAAGTGAATCAGTTATACATATATATATGTTCCCATATCTCTTTCCTCTTGTGTCTCCCTTCCTTCCATCTTCCCTTTCCCACCCCTCTAGGTGGTCACAAACCACAAGCTGATCTCCCTGTACTATGCAGCTGCTTCCCACTCACTATCTATTTTACATTTGGTAGTGTATATATGTCCATGTCACTCTCTCACTTTGTCACAGCTTACCCTTCCCCCTTCCCATGTCCTCAAGTCCATTCTCTAGTAGGACTGTGTCGTTATTCCTGTGTTACCCCTAGGTTATTCATGACCTTTTTTTTTTTTTTCTTAGAGTCCATATATATGTGTTAGCATACGGTATTTGTTTTTCTCTTTCTGACTTACTTCACTCTGTATGACAGACTCTAGGTCCATCCACCTCATTACAAATAACTCAATTTTGTTTCTTTTTAAGGCTGAGTAATATTCCATTGTATATATGTGCCACATCTTCTTTATCCATTCATCTGTTGATGGACACTTAGATTGCTTCCATATCCTGGCTATTGTAAATAGAGCTGCAATGAACGTTGTGGTACATGACTTTTTTTGAATTATGGTTTTCTCAGGGTATATGCCCACTAGTGGGATTACTGGGTAACATGGTAATTCTATTTTTCATTTTTTAAGGAAACTCCATACTGTTCTCCATAGTGGTTGTATCAATTTAACTTCCCACCAACAGTGCAAGAGGATTCCCTTTTCTCCACACCCACTACAGCATTTACTGTTTTACTGTTTGTAGATTTTTTGATGATGACCATTCTGATAGGTGTGAGGTGATATCTCATTGTAGTTTTGATTTGCATTTCTCTAATGATTAATGATGTTGAACATTCTTTCATGTGTTTGTTAGCAATCTGTATGTCTTCTTTGGAGAAATGTCTATTTAGATCTTCTGACTATTTTTGCATTGGGTTGTTTGTTGTTTTTTTTTTATTGAGCTGCATAAGCTGCTTGTAAATTTTGGAGATTAGTCCTTTGTCAGTTGCCTCATTTGCAAATTCTGAGTGTTATCTTTTGGTCTTGTTTATGGTTACCTTTGTTGTGCAAAAGGTTTTAAGTTTCATTAGGTCCCATTTGTTTCTTTTTGTTTTTATTTCCATTTCTCTACGAGGTGGGTCATAAAGGATCTGCTGTGATTTATGTCATAGAGTGTTCTACCTATGTTTTCCTCTAAGAGTTTGAGAGTGTCTGGCCTTACACTGAGGTCTTTAATCCATTTTGAGTTTATTTTTGCATATGCTGTTAGGGAGTGTTGTAATTTCATACTGTTACATATACCTGTCCAGTTTTCCCAGCACCACTTATTGAAGACCCTATCTTTTCTCTACTGTATATTCTTGCCCCCTTAGGCGAAGATAAGGTGCTCATATGTGCATGGGTTTATCTCTGGGCTTTCTAACCAATTCCATTGATCTATATTTCTGTTTTTGTGCCAGTACAATACTGTCCTGATTATGGTAGCTTTGTAGTATAGTCTGAAGTCAGGGAGCCTGATTCCTCCAGCTCCATTTTTCATTCTCAAGATTGCTTTGGCTATTTGGGTTCTTTTTTGTTTCCATACAAATTGTGAAATTTTTTGTTCTAGTTCTCTGAAAAATGCCATTGGTGTTTTGATAGGCATGGCATTGAATATCTAGATTGCTTTGAGTAGCAGAGTCATTTTCACAATTTATTTATTTATTTTTTGAATCCATGTACATGGTATATCTCTCCATCTATTTGTATCAACTTTAATTTCTTTCATCAGTGTCTTATAATTTTCTGCATACAGGTCTTTTGTCTCCTTAGGTAGGTTTATTCCTAGATATTTTATTTTCTTTGCTGCAATTGTAAATGGGAGTGTTTTCTTAATTTCACTTTCAGATATTTCATCATTAGTGTATAGGAATGCCAGAGATTTCTGTGAATTAATTTTGTATCCTGCTACTTTACCAAATTCATTGATTAGTTCTAGTAGATTTCTGATAGCATTTTTAGGATTCTCTATGTAGAGTATCATGTCATCTGCAAACAGTGACAGATTTACTTCTTTTTTTCTGTTTTGGATTCCTTTTATTTCCTTTTCTTCTCTGATTGTTGTGGCTAAAACTTCCAAAACTATGTTGAATAACAGTGGTGAGAGTGGGCAACCTTGTCTTGTTCCTGATCGTAGTGGAAACGGTTTCACTTTTTCAGTATTGAGGATGATGTTGGCTGTGGGTTTGTCATTTATGGCCTTTATTATGTTGAGTAAAGTTCCCTCTATGTCTAGTTTCTGCAGATTTTTTTTTAATCAAAAATTGGTGTTGAATTTTGTCAAAAGCTTTCTCTGCATCTATTGAGAGATCATATTTTTTTTTTACCTTCAACTTGTTAATATAGTGTATAACGTTGATTGATTTGTATATATTGAAGAATCCTTGCATTCCTGGAATAAAGCCCACTTGATCATGGTGTATGATCCTTTTAATGTGTTGTTGCATTCTGTTTGCTAGTATTTGGTTTAGGATTTTTGCATCTATGTTCATCAGTGATATTGGCCTGTAGTTTTCTTTCGTTGTGACATCTTTGTCTGATTTTGGTATCAGGGTGATGGTGGCCTCGTAGAATGAGTTTTGGAGTGTTCCTCCCTCTGCTACATTTTGGAAGAATTTGAGAAGGATAAGTGTTAGCTCTTCTCTTAAATCTTTGATAGAGTTCTCCTGTGAAGCCATCTGGTCCTGGGCTTTTGTTTGTTGGAAGATTTTTAATCACAGTTTCAATTTCAGTGCTTGTGATTCATCTCTTCACATTTTCGATTTATTCCTGGTTCAGTCTCAGCAGGTTGTGCATTTCTAAGAATTCATCCATTTCTTCCAGAGTGTCCATTTTATTACCATAGAGTTGCTTGTAGTAGTCTCTCATGATCCTTTGTATTTCTGCAGTGTCAGTTGTTACTTCATTTTCATTTCTAATTCTATTGATTTGAGCCTTCTCCCTTTTTTTCTTGATGAGTCTGGCTAATGATTTATAAATTTTGTTTATGCTCTCAAAGAACAAGCTTTTAGTTTTATTGATCTTTGCTATCATTTCCTTCATTTTTTTCATTTATTTCTGAACTGTTGATTATGATTTCTTTCCTTCTGCTTCCTTTTTTTTTTTTTTTTTTTTGTTCTTCTTCTTCTTTCTCTAATTGCTTTAGGTGCAAGGTTATGTTGTTTGTCTGAGATATTTTCTGTTTCTTAAGGTAGGATTGTATTGCTATAAACTTCCCTCCTAGAATTGCTTTTGCTGCATCCCATAGGTTTTGAGTCATCATGTCTCCATTGTCATTTGTTTCTAGGTATTTTTTATTTATTCTTTGATTTCTTCAGTGATATCTTGGTTATTCAGTAGTGTATTGTTTAGCCTCCACGTGTTTGTATTTTTTACAGATCTTTTCCTGTAATTGATATCTAGTTTCATAGCATCGTGGTCAGAGAAGATACTTGATATGATTTCAATTTTCTTAAATTTACCAAGGCTTGATTTGTAACCCAAGATATGATCTATCCTGGAGAATGTTCCATGAGCACTTGAGAAAAATTGTATTCTGTTGTTTTGTGATGGAATGTCCTATAAATATCTATTAAGTCCATCTTGTTTAATGTGTCATTTAAAGCTTGTGTTCCCTTATTTATTTTCATTTTGGATGATCTGTCCATTGGAGAAAGTGGGGAGTTAAAATCTCCTACTATGATTGTATTACTGTCGATTTCCCCTTTTGTGGCTGTTAGTATTTGCCTTATGTATTGAGGTGGTCGTATGTTGGGTGAATAAATATTTACAATTGTTATATCTTCTTCTTGGATCAATCCCTTGATCATTATGTAGTGTCCTTCTTTGTCTCTTCTAGTAGTCTTTATTTTAAAGTCTATTTTGTCTGATATGAGAATTGCTACTCCAGCTTTCTTATGATTTCCATTTGCATGGAATATCTTTTTCCATCCCCTCACTTTTAGTCTGTATGTGTCCCTGGGTCTGAAGTGGGTTTCTTGTAGACAGCATATATATGGGTCTTGTTTTTGTATCCATTCAACCAGTCTGTGCCTTTTGGTGGGAGCATTTAATCCATTTACATTTAAGGTAATTATCGATATGTATGTTTTTATTCCCATTTTCTTAATTGTTGTGGGTTTGTTATTGTAGGTCTTTTCCTTCTCTTGTGTTTCTTGCCTAAAGAAGTTCCTTTAGCATTTGTTGTAAAGCTGGTTTGTTGGTGCTGAACTCTCTCAGCTTTTGCTTATCTGTGTAGGTTTTAACTTCTCCATCAAATCTGAATGAGATCCTTGCTAGTTAGAGTAATATTGATTGTAGGTTTTTCTCCTTCATCACTTTAAATATGTCCTGCCATTCACATCTGGCTTGCAGAGTTTCTGCTTAAAGTTCACCTGTTAACCTTATGGGGATTCCATTGTGTGTTATTTGTTGTTTTTCACTTATTGCTTTTAATATGTTTTCTTTGTATTTAATTTTTGATAGTTTGATTAATATGTGTCTTGGCATATTTCTCCTTGGGTTTATCCTGTATAGGACAATCTGTGCTTCCTGGACTTGATTAACTATTTCCTTTCCCATTTTAAGGAAGTTGTCATCTATAATCTCTTCAAATATTTTCTCAGTCCATTTATTTTTCTCTTCTTTTTCTGGGACCCCTATAATTCAAATGTTGGTGTGTTTAATGTTGTCCCAGATGTCTCTGAGACTGTCCTCAGTTCTTTTCATTCTTTTTTCTTTATTCTGCTGTGCAGTAGTTATTTCCACTATTTTATCTTCCAGGTCACTTATCTGTTCTTCTGCCTCAGTTATTCTGCTTTTGATCCCTTCTAGAGTATTTTAAATTTCATTTATTTTGTTGTTTATCATTGGTTGTTTCCTCTTTAGTTCTTCTAGGTCCTTGTTAAACGTTTCTTGCATTTTCTCTATTCTATTTCCAAGATTTTGGATCATCTTTACTATCATTATTCTGAATTCTTTTCCAGGTAGACTGTGTATTTCCTCTTCATTTGTTAGGCTTGGTGGGTTTTTACTTTGCTCCTTCATCTGCTGTGTGTTTTTCTGTCTTCTCATTTTGCTTAACTTACTTTGTTTGGGGTCTCCTTTTTGCAGGCTGCAGGTTTGTAGGTCCCGTTGTTTTTGGTGTTTGTCCCCAGTGGCTATAGTTGGTTCAGTGGGTTGTGTAGACTTCCTGTTGGAGGGGACTAGTGCCTGTGTTCTGGTGGATGAGCCTGGATTGTGTCTTTCTTGTGGGCAGTTCCACATCTGGTGGTGTGTTTTGGGGTGTCTGTGTCCTTATTATGATTTTAGGCAGCCTCTCTGCTAATGGATAGGGCTGTGTCCCTGTCTTGCTAGTTGTTTGGCATAGGGCATGCAGCATTGTAGCTTGCTGGTTGTTGAGTGAAACTGGGTCTTGGTGTTGAGATGGAGATCTCTAGGAGATATTAGCCATTTGATATTATGTGGAGCTGGGAGGTCTCTTGAGGCTCAGTGTCCTGAAGTTGGCTTTCCCACCGCAGAGACACAGCAGTGACTCCTGGCTGGAGCACAAAGAGCCTTTCGTCCACACGGCTCCTTATATTGCAATCGTTGGTCAGTCAAGTCCACAGGGCAGTTCTCCTCAAGCAGCAATCAGGGGTCCATAGAAGCTGCTAGTGTTGAGGGTCTCCTGCAGAGTTGGGGGTGTGGCTGTGGTTCACTGGGAGTAAAGGACACTGGCCGCAATTCTGAGAAGTACTCCCTGGTGTGAGGCCTCCCAGAGTCCTCCAGTAGCACCACCAAAATGAAACCAGCTTTAAAATAATAATGAACTGGAGATTTATATAAGAAAATTCACAACTAAAATTAACTTAATTTGCAGTCAAATTTAAGTGAATATCAGCTAAGATAAACTGTTATATATATATATATAAACTACATGGTAACTACAAACCAAAAACCTGCAATAGATACACAGTAAGTAAAGGAAACCAAAATAACACTAAAGAAAATCAAACTTCCATGGAAGAGAACAAGAGAAGTGTACAAGAATAGAGAAGAGCTACAAAAACAACCAGAAAACAATTAACAAAATGGCAATAAGTGCATACCTATCAATAATCACTATAAATGTAAACTGTCTAAATACTTCAATCAAAAGACGTAGAGTCGATTAGTAGATAAATAACAAGACCTAAAAGAAACTCACCTCAGAACTAAAGACACACATGAACTAAAATTGGAGGGATGGAAAAAGATATTACATACACATAAAAATGAAAAAATAGGGCTTCCCTGATGGCGCAGTGGTTGAGAGTCTGCCTGCCGATGCAGGGGACACAGGTTCATGCCCCGGTCTGGGAAGATCCCACATGCTGTGGAGCAGCTGGGCCCATGAGCCATGGCCACTGAGTCTGCGCGTCCAGAGCCTGTGCTCTGCGATGGGAGAGGCCACAACAGTGAGAGGCTTGCGTACCACAAAAAAATAAAATAAAATAAAATAAAAGCTGAAGTGGCAATACTCATATCAGTCAAAATATACTTTAAAACAATGATTGTAACAAAAGACAAAGAAGAGCATTACATAATGATAAAGGTGTTTATCAATGAATAGGTGGGCAAAGAAAGCCCAAAGTCAGCAGAAGGAGGGAAATAATAATGATCAGAGTGGAAATAAATGAAAGGGAGACTAAAATTTTAAAACATTTAGAGAAGATTAATAAAACTCAGAACTGGCTTTTTGAAAAGATAAACAAAATTGGCAATGTACTAGAAAAACTAAACAAGATAAAAGAGAGGGCCCAAATATATAAAATTCAAAATGAAAAAAAAGACATTACAATCAATACCACAGAATTACAAACAAGCATAAAAGATTACTATAAATAATTATACGGCAAAAAATTGGACAAACTAAAGGAAATGGATAAATTCATAGAAACATACAATCTTAGAAGAGTGAATCAGGAAAAAATCAAAAATTTGAACATACCAATTACTAACAATGAAACTGAATGAGTAATTAAAAACCCAACAAACAAAAATCCAGGACCAAATGGCTTCTACAAAATAATTAAAGAAGAGTTAACACCTATCCTTCTTAACAATTCTAAAAAATTGAAGAGAAAAGAATGCTTCCAAACTTGTTCTATGAGGCCAGCATTACCCTTATTCTAAAACCAAACAAAACAGTGGAAGAACAGAAAACTACAGGACAATATCCCTGATGAACATAGATACAAATATCCACAACAAAATATTTGTAAAACAAATTTAACAATGCATTAGAAGGATCATACACCATGGTTAACTGGAATGCAAGGATGTTTCAATATCTACACATCAATCTGTATGATAAATCACTTTAACAAAATGGAGGTAATTAAAAATCATATGATCATCTTAGTAGATGCAGAAAAATCTTTTGACAAAATTCAGTGCCGATTTGTGATTAAAACTCTCAACGAAGTTGGTATAGGGGAAACATATCTCAACATAATAAAAGTCATATGTAACAGACCCACAACTAACATAGTCAACAGTGACAGCTTTTCCTTTAAGACCAGGAACAGCACAAGGATGACCACTCTTGAGAATTTTATTCAACATTGTATTGGAAATCCTAACCACAATAATCAGACAAGAAAAAGAAATAAAATACATCCTGATTGGAAGAGAAGAAACAAAATTGTCACTATTGGCCTATAATCTGTCACTGTACATGGAAAATCCAAAGACACCACCAAAAAAAAATAATAAATTTTGTAAACTTATGAGACACAATATTAATATACAGAAACCTGTTGCATTTTTTACACTAACAACTAACCATTTGAAAGAGAAATTAAGAAAATCAATCCCATTTATAATTGCATAAAAAAGAATAAAATGCCTAGGTATAAATTTAATAAAGGAGGTAAAAGACCTGTTCACTATAAATTATAAGACATCATTGAAAGTAATTGAAGATGACACAAATAAATGGAAAGGTATACTGTGCTCATGGATTGGAAAAATTAGTATTGTTTAGATGTCCATACTACTCAAAGGTATCCAGTGACTCAACTCAATTCCTACCAAAATACCAAAGGAATTTTTCACAGAACTAGAACAAATCATCCTAAAATTTTTATGGAACACAGAAGACCTCAAATAGCCAAAGCAAGCTTGAGAAAGAAGGACAATGTTGGAGATATCATGCAGCCTAATTTCAAACTATACTACAAAGCTATAGTAATTAAAACATAATGGTATTGGCACAAAAACAGACACATAGATCAATGCAACAGAATAGAGACCCTAGAAATAGACCCATCCTTATAAGGTCAATTAATCTACAACAAAGGAGGCAAGAATATACAATAGGGAAAAAGACAATCTCTTCAATAAATGGTGTTGGCAAAATTGGACAGCTACATGTAACAGAATGAAAGTAGTATAGACCACTTTCTTACACCATGTACAAAAATAAGACAGTTTAAAGACATAGTATAAGACATGAAACCATAAGACTCCTAGAAAAAGATATAGCAGTAAGCTCTTTGACATATAGCATAGCAATATTTTGGGGAGATCTGTCTCATCAGGCAAGGGCAAAAGCAGAATAAACAACCAGGACTACAGCAGACTAAAAAGCTTTCCATAGCAAAGGAACCCAACAACAAAAAGAAAAGGCAACATATTAAATAGGAAGAGATATTTACAAATGATATGTTTGATAAGGGGTCAATATCAAAAATATATAAATAATTCATACAACTCAACATCAAAAGAAAAAACAAAAAACTGATTTAAAAATGGGCAGAATACCTGAATGGATATTTGTGTAAAGAAGACATACAAATGGCCAACATGCACTTGAGAAAATACTCAACATCACTAATCATCAGGGAAATGCATATCAAAACCACAATGAGATATCACCTTATGCCTGTCAGAATAGCAATTATTTAAAACTTGCAACAAATAAAAAGTGTTGTTGAGAATGTGGAGAAAAGGGAACCATCTTGCACTGTTTTTGGGAATTTAATTTGGTGCAGCCACTATGGACAACAGTGTGGGGGAAAGGGGGGATGGGATGAATTGGGAGATTAGGATTGACATATATACAATATTGATACTATGTATAAAATCGATAACTAATGAGAACCTACTGTATAACACAGGGAACTCTACTCGGTGCTCTGTGGTGGCCTAAATAGGAAGGAAATACAAAAGAGAGGGGATATATGTCTACGTATAGCAGATTCACTTTGCTGCACAGTAGAAACTAACACAATGCTGTAAAGAAACTATACTCCAATAAAAATTAAAACCTCAAAAAAAAGTTATATTGTTCACATATAGCATGAATATGTATACAGCAATAAGAAATCAAAATATAGTAGGAGAAAAAGTCACTCATATATCCACTCAAAAAAAAGAAAGAAAGAAAGAAAGAAAGAAAAACAGAAAGAATCAAAAGGAAAAATATATAAATGAGGTCTCTGGAAAACCACCAGCATTGAATTTTTTCTAAGATTCAGCCCTGCTTTGATTCTTGCTTCATTGGCTAGTACATCTCCATGTCTGACTAGAGCTATCTTTGTATTTCTCAAAAATTTCATAAAATATCACCCATGAATAGGTCCTTTTTTTCCCCTTTCCAACCTCATCATCTAGAATGGCATACCTGTAGCATTAATCTCTAACCAAATCCGTTAAGGCTACATGTTATTCCATGTCTTTTTGACTTAGCAATGGAGATACCTTTACACATTTTATCACCCACTGTGTTCACCCTTGATCTCAACCCCTATGAATAAGCCTAGGTCACAAGCTCAGTTATATTCCACTACATAAAATCTTTCACAACCCACTAAAATAACAACTGTTCTTCAGATCCAGGACCACCACTGTAACATACCTGCTACACTCCATATTCTACTGATCAGGCATTGTTTATTATTTTACTTGTTTAAATGTCTGTCTCTTCTTGAGCTGTTTGAGATTGGTGACCAATTCTTTATCAATCATTGGAGTCCATGCCCTTGTTTGAATGCTCCAGAGGGAGCATGTTTGCTGATGAATGGGCAACTGGATGAGTGAATGTCTTTACAAGGACTTTTACTTGTACTGAGATATGAGATGTCAATTTTTTTTTATGCTTTAAGGTTAACAATCATTTAATGTGTTGACATTATCACTTATAAACACACAATTTGCATATACAGGGAAAAATAGGTTCTGAGGACACAACCAAATACTAGAGACAGGCAAGCAATCAGAAGAGAAGATCAACCCTAGGGGAAAAAAATGGAACTGCATCCCATGCTGGTGTCTACATAAACTTGGGAAGGAGAAAGAAAGATCACATAGTATCACAATTAAGGTAGAAAATAAATGTGGGTCATTCTGTCTCAATGGCAGGAACTTCTCTCATGATCCATATCTTGCGTCCCAGTCTGGCCCGTTTCATGAATGATGATCTGAAACACAACCATGGGTCTCTCCCTTCTCTTTACATCTAAGACCCTGAAGTTAACTCAAGGAAATAAAAGAACAGAGCTAAGAAACAAGCAGACTGGCATGTGTGCAATGTCAATGGCCAACTAGTTAAAAGTACACATGGAAGTAAAATACTGACTAAACCTGAACAAGTTCTTTCCAACTCACCTAACTTCATGATTTTGGATTACCTAAGTGTTGGCATCTACGAGAGTTGGGGCCAGGGAAATGAAGTATCTCAGCCCATCTTTATACTGAGTATGTATTTCCTCTCAGGATCAAGTCACTAGTGACAGTGAACTTCAAGACTCAACTATAGTTGCCCAGTGGGGCTGGCCCCACTGGGGACAGGGACTGGAGATTGGGGGGCACATGTGTGCCCAAGCTTCAGTCCATAGCTCTCCCCCTTCTGTCAGAGGGAAGCCAGGGGAACACCGGGAGACCATCTGCTTCAAGGGCATTTCACTGACATAACTCAGTATCTGTGGTTCCAAGTTCAAAATTAATACCCCAAAGCAACATTAAAAACTGAGTTTAGTATTTTGTAAGTAAGGCATACAGCTCAAATAATGATTACCATCTGAACAAAACCATTCTTATTACATACGATGTAAAATAACTAAAACAACACTTCTATCCATCAAAACCAGTGTAGATAGCTAGTGGGAAGCAGCTGCATAGCACAGGGAGATCAGCTCGGTGGTTTGTGACCACCTAGAGGGGTGGGATAGGGAGGGTGGGAGGGAGGGAGACGCAAGAGGGAAGAGATATGGGAACACATGTATATGTATAACTGATTCACTTTGTTATAAAGCAGAAATTAACACACCATTTTAAAGCAATTATACTCTAATAAAGATGTTCAAAAACAAAAACAAAAAAACAAAAAAAACAGTGTTGTCACACATCACATCTGGCAACTTTCCACATGTCAAACATCCAAAGAGATGACAGCTAAGTATACTTTTCAGCTGGAAACAAACTCTCCAGTGTCAACAAGTGCAATAGAATTGGCTAGGAAAACAGACCTGTGGTCACCACAAAGTTCATTTGGCATCTGGTTTCATACGGAGATAGATCTATTTAAGTCTGCCTTAGAGATGGAGTGGGTTGATCAGTGAAAAAAATGACTATGTATGTAACTGGGCACATAGAATAAAAACAGAATTTGTGCTACTATGAGTGTATTTTGTGGAAAATAGGGCCACATGGAGTATAGGGGTAGAGACCTTCAATGTGCTAAACTGCCTTTGTAAAAAGTAAATTTTTTAAAGCATGCAAGGCAGAAAACTGGAATAATTGGAATTTTAAAATTTACATAAATAAAGAAATAAGAAATAACAAAAATACGTGACTCTCAGTTTTCCAGAGCTTCACACATAGCTGGGGCTCAAGTTAAATTGTTTAAGCTTCTCTGTGACATTTGAATGAAGAATAAAAACAAGACTAGTGTCCTGGTCAGGTGGGGTAATACCTTGCACAGGTCATTCATGTCCTTAGGCTGCAAATCTGTAACCTGACTCTCCCCCACCATGCCTCCACCAGGGCTCCAGGCACCCCAGTGCTCAGGGACAGCCACAGTGCCCCAGTCCTGCACAGGACAGGAAATGGGCTCTTTAACAGCCTTCAGAAGGGTGGAAAAGAGGATCCTCAGAGAAGCCCAATCCCCTGAAACAGTAACACTGTAACTATGGCTCTCATTCCTCTTTCCTCACCATTCTCCTAATATTACTTTCTCAACAAGTAGAAAAATAAGCTATAAGTAGGCTGAAGTGGCAATAAAAACACTCAAAGCAAACACTAAAAAACATGATGCCTCTGAATATAGCAGATCTACCTCCACGCACTTGTTTGTAATTGTTTTGCCTTGTTCAAGTTTTAAATGATAAAGCCCTAAAATGCTGAGACTCAAGTCTACTCCTAATTTAGGATGTTTTCCAAGGATCACTACCAAAAACAAACTAGTAAGAATAAAATGAAAGAGCATATTTTAAAGGGGGGGTGGGATCTGCCATCCCGCCCATCATCCTGAGCAGTCAACTTTGCTGAAAGTCTGCAGAGCCCCAGAGGCTGTGGGGATATCACACGGCTGCCTCAGGAAGGTTCCATCCTACAACTCCTGAAGTAACGTGCAACCAGTTCTAGTCTGAGGTTTCAAAGTCTGACATTAAACCAAGACAGCTGCAGTTCTTCTTGCCACAATCACTCACTCACTCATACATCACCATATTACTAGCATAACACTAAAATAAATTATCCCTTAAGCACTAAGGCCTAACTCTAAAAAGAAGATGGCCTTTACAAACAGGTGTGTTCAAATAAGGTATTCTGAGAGTGCCATAAAAAACTCCTAGACTGAGCCAGTGCCCCCAAATAGTCTACGTTTTAGCTAAACAGCAGTCCAAAGCCTTCTCTGTGGTACTTATATGGATTAGTTATAAGTATGATGTCACTACTTTGAAAAGAACTACTAAAACTATTATTAAAAACATTTATAACAAACAGAAATGCCCTGCAAATTATATTATTGCACCCAGGGTATCAGAAGCTATGCACATCCAGGTTCCAAGGACTCTAGAAGACCCAGAACAGAGATCCTAAGGCCATGCCTGTGGCTGTTCCAGGCAGCATGCCCAGCGCCAGGTCACAGTCATTGTCTCGATACCGCTCACGAATGATGACTTGTTAGGTAGGCTGCTGTCCGTAAAGTCCGGCATGCAGGTACTGGTAGGGTACAGCATAAGCCTGCCCATTTGAAGCATATACAACTTCAGTTCCTGGCGGGTATGCACCGCTGTATGGACCATAACCATAGGCATCAGGGGTTGGTGCAGCATAGGCTGTGTAAGGAGGTGGGGAGGAAGCCAAGGCAGTCTCATCATACATGACTTCAGAGCCAACATGAGCTGTAATGAAATCCTGACGTGTAAATTTCCGGACCAAACAATCATCTGTGCTTTCTGCACAAAGACTGATGGTTTTCCCACCTAGGCAAACAATCTGCAGCAGACAGTCTTTCGGCTTCCCATCTGGAGGCCGAATATCCCGACATTCATGTCCCGTGTGGATGTTGATGCAGTCCACTGGCATGTGGACCTTATCCTCTACACTCTACCGAGTTTGGTCATCAGGTGACCATCTGACCACAGGTCAAGCCAATTCTTCCAGCGCTTCAAAATAGTACTCTGTCTCAGCAACCATCCACTCTTCACAAACGCTGTATTTTCACCTGCAAATCCTCCGGCCGCAGCCGCGCACCAAAGTAGGGAAGGAGTGCAAGGACACTGCCCGGCTCCTCGGCTCCGACTGCCTCAAGCCCTAGTTGTCAATTTTTAAAATAAATTAACTTAAAGTTTTAATGAAATTCCATTAAATATCTAATGGGTATCTAATTCTGAAATTGACAGAAGTTAATATGCATAATCAATAAATTTTCTTATAAAGTACTTAATAAAGATTAAAAAAATTGTGCAAATGTAGAATATTTACAAATATGTATGAAACAGAATATTAAAATACACGAGAATATTTATTTTCCCTTTTAATTAAGCCAATGACATTTTTTCTTTTCTTTTTCAAACAGAATTTTATTTTATAAAAGTAACTTAGAAAATAATAAAATTAAAATAATTTTTATAGAAACTCAACCTATCCTGCTGGCCATACACCTTTCATAAACATAGAAAGGCAGTGATAAATACCTTTGGGAGAAATGGGAGAAAATCTATATTAAAAATGGAGGCAGGGTGCTGCAGAAGAGATGATGAAGAACAGGAAAGTTACTTTCATGTGGAAATTATAAAATGAAAGCAGTATTTATTTTAGAATTTTAAGTACTATTATAAAAATCTCCCTAATATTAAATTTGTGGCCATTGCTACAGAAAGCATCTTTTTTTTGGACAGCTTATTCCAAAGAGAGCATATTAAGTGCAGTAGAATTTTCAATACAAACTGTTTGTGTTGGCAAGGAGACACAAGTACGTTGGGAGTGAGGTGATAGATGGATGGAAGTTCAAAACATATTATTTTACAAAACTTACAATCTTTCCCTGATACATCTGTCATGAAAATAAGAATTAATAAATTATTTATATTTATACCTTTTTAAGGACTCCACTAAAAATAAAATGTTCCTAGTTGGTTCTTGATATCTGGTCTATCTGGAAAGCACTGATCTAATAAGTAGTTGTCCATTTGTCCTTCAAAATCTAGCTCAAATTTTACTTTTTTACAAAATCTTTATCTTTCATCTACTAAACAGTGTGTTAAATTGACGAAGGTTTCTAGGTAGATCCAATTTTGTGTTTCCAACATACAAAACTATTCTTAGTGTATAGTTGAGGAAAAAGTGAAAATATTTATTAGTATTTGAATCTAACGGTACAGTACAGGCAAACCAACTAAATATTCTAATTATCCAGAAATATTTGTAATTAAAAGTGTTTATCTTTTTTTCTGGGCTGAATTAGTATAGCATTATTGAATGGTTTTCCTTTCAACAGATATATAGATGATAGATAGATAGATGATAGATAGATAG
The DNA here is from genome assembly GCF_964374135.1 of Grampus griseus. Classification (NCBI taxonomy): domain Eukaryota; kingdom Metazoa; phylum Chordata; class Mammalia; order Artiodactyla; family Delphinidae; genus Grampus; species Grampus griseus. The sequence goes on along the minus strand of NC_139009.1, from coordinate 65,594,305 downwards.
ATAATAGATAAAGAGAGATAGGTGACAGAGAGAGAGAGAGAGAGGGAGAAAATCTGATAAAATCTGTACAAATACAATTATACAGAACACATAGCCTTAGTTTTGAGAAGAAGGTTACTCTAGTTGACGTTTTTTAATGGTACATGAATCAGGACAAACAGAAGGGAGGAAGGCACCGAGGGCACAAATATTAAGGAAGTCCTCATCAGGGTGGTACAAGTGTGGGGTCAGCCCCTGAAAATGAGTGCAACCTTAAATTTTACCCCCTAAGTACCTCACTCATATCACTCTGGTCTCTGCAATTGCCCAGTTTTGGAATTACCTCACTGCCTTATCAGCTTTCTTCCAAATTTCCAGTGCCTCCCATGATGCCTAGCTTCTGAGATGTCCTCCTGCACTAGAGCACTGAACCCCAATCATATTTAGGAGTTTTTCTGTCCTATTTCCTTATCAAAGCTCTAGTTGTTTCTGCACTGTTCATGTGGAGAATGCTGTCACATAGACAACTTTATAAATAGCTGTTTCATTTTTGAGATAAAAAGACTGAAAAAAATTCATCTAAGCTCCCCAGAAGTACTTGAATTTTATAGAAAAATGCCTGCATACTAAGGAATGCATTTTTTAGTATCCTCAATGCTCACTTCCACCTCAGTGCATCTGCTGGTGTGATCTGATCCCACGGTCCATCTACAGCCTCCAGTTGAGAATTGCCTCCTGGGGAGGATTCTTCTTCACATGTCTACAGGGAGCTGCCACTCACATTGCTGTCCACAGTAGACCCTGTGCTTTTTAGTTTGTTACAGACACTTTAATTTCTTATTTATTGTGGTTTTTCAATTGTCTTATATGCATTGGTTTTATCACCTTGATTGTATTTTAATTTCTTTACAGTCAGGTTTTTTCACATTCAGACTTTTGTTTTATAAATCATGAATCTTTAATTCTCTGACATCAAAACAGACTATAATAGAGGAGCTGAAGTTATAGATTTGGGGGCCGGGATTCTCACTTGCATCACTAAAATTAATTCACATTTGCAAACTCACCATACCTCTGCTTAAAGCAAGCCCTGCCAGCATGTCTTTCCCTATGCTTTACCACTGCCTTTTAATTGGTAACTAAAGAATCCAATTGTCATTTCTCCAAATGAAGGGAATATATTCTGTTTTTAAAAATGACTAAGCAACCTCTAGGCTGAAATCCAACTACACAGTGTGTATGGGTTTTGTAGCATTACACCAGATTTTCTCGTTAAAACCTTTACACAACAGTAATCCATCACTAAGTAAGATGTTCAATGACTTTAGAAGTGGAGGTTAAGAGACATTATAATCAAATAATCTTTCTTCTAAAACAGTTTAACCCTCCTTGTCAATAGAAATAATGGTAACATACTTTTAGCCTGGGACTCACCAACTCTAAACAACATTATTTGAGATGATACACGGTTTGTTTGTTTCTTTGCTTATTTGTGAAACTTCAGTTAAAAACTAAATTATATAGTAATAGATAAAGAAATAATTTAATTCAACTTTTGCTGATGTAAAGATGGAACAAAAAACAAGGAGAGAAACAGAAATGGTGATTCTTTTTCAAGTAAATATTAATAAAGAGATTATTGTGCGTGTTTTAAAGCATGGGGTTTGGAGATGGAAATATTTAGTATTGATATTGTTTTAACTTTCATAATGGATAATTTTGAACATATGCGTAAATAGTTTTGTATGAAAAATTCCCATCTACCTACCACCTGAATTCAGCTACCATCAACCTTGGCCAGTCCTAGCCTAGCCTCACCCCCTTCCAACCTTCCTCCTTCAAATTTTTTGAATGTATCTGAGAAATCTTATCATTTCATATGTTAACATTTCAGTATGTAATTTCAAAAATGAGAACTCATTAACTTAACCAAAATATCAGTATTAGATTTAAAATGTAAAATAATTTATCATCAAATATCCAGTCAACATGGATATTTCCAATTATCCATTAATAAGAAATTGATTTTAGGCCTTATTTTTCCTCTTACTTCTGTATGGCTTCATTCTTCTTATCTGTAAAATGAGTTTAAAAGCCCCACCCGAAAGGGGAGTTGAGGATTAAATGAGATAAGATATATATATATTCATTTTAATAAGATATTTTTTATAATACAATTTTAGATTTTGGGAATATGCATTAAATCTAAGTCATCAAAAAGTCATAAAGGGCAAATATAAAAATAAAATTGAGACTGGAAAAACTGTAAATCACACTCTGACCATCTTTGGTTTCCTCCTTTGTGTTCTCTCTTCTCCCTCTATCTAGACCCATTGCTCTCACTTCTTCCTCACTCATATTTACCTATTTGTGTCCCCCCAAAAGATGACTATTACCTGTTTGTCACTTGGAAATGATAAGCAAAACCACACTATGGTGTTGAAGTTATTGACTGAAAAAAGAAAAAGAGTGGCAATGTATACATTTTCTCACATACTTTAGAGCACAACTTTGAACCTATGGGCCATTTCTAAGCAGAGGAAATTTCTCTCTGCATCTGAATCCATAGAAGTGACAGCTAACTCCAACTATATATTTATAAAAAGTAGCTAGTCTCCCTTAATATAGATAGATTTCATTAAGATTTACCCTAATCACATGTCACTCATAAGAAAAGAGAGGGTCAATTTCCTCCCTATTTTAATTTTTCACTAATCCACTATTTTTTCCCTATTTTGATAGTATTTCAAATGAAATATGGGAAGGAGAAGTGTAAAACAGTTGAAGTTAAATTCCAAATACATTTTTAATGATAATTAATGCTCAATTTTTAATAACAAATGTCCAATTTTTGCCTCCTATGAGCAGTGTATGTGTGAGCCCATTTTTTTCACAGTTTCACCGACATTCTTTTAAGATTTTTCCCATTTGATATGTGAAAATAATATCTCTTGTTTTAAGTTGTGTGTCTTTGGTTAATAGTATGGTTGAGTATTTGATATTTTATTGGTCATTTCATTTGTGTCATTAATGTTTACACACTTTTTACATTTTTGTATTGGAGCATTTGTCTTTTTTATATTGAATGCTATTTTATCATATGTACACAGTACACTTTTCATTTCCCTGTTTTCCAGGTTACCAAACTGCTCTGAACTTTCTATGTTTTGACTAGCATTGTGTGCCTTGAATACTAATAATCATTGGACTTGCATGGTACTTAAAAGTTGAAGATTTCAAAGTACCTCATTGTAGTGAATTCCCATCACACCCCAGTGTTTCAAAGGCCTTTTAAAGGCAAGTAAAATGGAAAGTGACATTTTCCTGGATGTATGGTCAGAGAGATGGCAAATTTATGACCAGAAACAAGAATCCAGATATCAATACCAACTCCATCCTCTCTTTTTTGTTTTTTTACCTGTTACCATAGGAAATAGAAAACTACATGTATGCAGGACATCTGCAAAAACCCAACCAATTGTTTTTTGTTTTGTTTTGTTTGTTTTTGATTTTGTTTTTGTTTTGTTTTATGATTCTGTCTTCTCTATGTGAGGACCAGCAGATAAAATTTTGATATTCACAGTTATCACTCTACAACCCTGTCAGGTGCTGGTGAACATTCCAACAAGTACACCTAAGCATTTGCCGGATGCCCAGACTGTGTTCTGAGAGATGCAAGAAAAGGAAAGGAAAGCTCTTTTACTAGCTGTGGAAGGCTGCATTAGTGGAATATTCCTTCTAAGAGGATGCCTTTGCTCAAAAAATTTTGGCGTTATTTTTGCAATTTCCCTCAGAAACTGTTTTGCTCCCACTGTATTTTGTTTAAACTATAATTTTGAAAAAAAAGGAACAATGACAATGTGAGCATTCTACATTTCACTAAACAATTTAAAATAACAAATAGCTGTTAGTCCACTTTGTCTTGGTCCCATAATCCTCCTTACTAAGAAATTCATTTTCAAAGGGAAAACAATGCTTTTTCACTATTGATGGTATTCAAAAGAACACCATTATCAGAACCTAAAAAGCAAAGTTAAAGGAGGGTCCTTCAGGAATAGAAGCAATATTTGGACAGCAGGTGAGTCTCCGTTATTTATTATTGTGTCCTCAAGGCCAGGCTCAGTGCCTGGCATATAGTAGACACTCAAAAATTCTTACTAAGTGAATAAGAGAAAAATTCAGAATTCCAGAACCATTTGATAAAACAAGAATTTCATAGTGTGACACTGACATTGAGATTACTCCTCATACTGATGGAACAAATACTCCTTTGTGCAGTTTTACAAGATTCATCAATTAAAAAATAAAATTTTATTTAGAAATTACTTGAATTATTCAAATATGTTTATAAGCATAATAAACTATTTGATAAAGAAATTAATTATATGATATATGCAAATATGTACTTTCTATTATTAATAATAGCAGAAATAATCTATTCTATGATGTAGGAAATGTGTTAGAATAATATTTTTATGACAGTTTTCCAGGAAAAACATCACCAGCAAACAGGCATGATTAATTGAAAATGATAGGATCAAAATGATCTATCAGGAAGGCTTGATAGGCAATTGAGGCTTAATATATTAGAAAATATAATGAATTATTATAAGGAAAACGGATACTGTTTATAAATTGTCAAGTAATTGTACAATAAAAATAGTTCACTGCTTTCATATTAATTTAAGATTACCATTTGAGGATTTAGGGACAGTAAAATGTTTTTAGTTATAAAAAGGTTAATTAAGACTTTTTTTCCTGTCTTCTGTGAGTCTTACATTCTCTGAGATCTGGTAAGAACTGTTAATGCAATCTTGTGTTTGTACTTAGAGAACTTCCCTTTCAGAAGTTGCCATTTGAGAATGAAATATCTGTATCTACTTCATTGACTCTCCAGCTGTTGTCAACAATTATTTGGGAGAGCACTTCTTATTTTCCTCACACTGCCTCTTAATTTATTTTTATCTTTTAACAGTTTCATAATTAACTCTATATTATGGTAAATGTCCTTAGGAAAAATGCTACAAAAATATTTTAGTGCAGAATATTTACATTACAGAGGACTTGAGATGATATGGTTCCCATAATGGGTATCCAAATTCCCTTTCATTTTTTTATTGAGTAATGGATGTTATACACTTCATTGCTTGTATTGTTCTGGGTAAAAACAAAATAATTATGTAAACTAAAACAAATTGGATGGATGAGTTTCTTTGCAGAACAAAAAGTATGTATCCTGAAATAATTGATAATTAAATCCAGCATAAATTGCTGAAATTTTCCCAGATCAAATTCAAAAGTGATATTTGGGTTACTTAGCCCTTTAAGTCTATCAGTGAGCTCTTGTTAACACCTCCCATGTCATTATCAATTCAAGAATATCCTTTTTTATTAAAATAACATCTATTACTTAGAAAGTATTTTCATACATTTCTGGATGTTTTTGGAGGTGTGATTCAGAGAAGAAACTGACCATAACATTTCAGAACTTTGTAAGTGTTAGTAGCAGTTTCAAGTAGAATGAGAAGCAAAATGCCACTCTCTACTTCAATAGAGGTTGGGTGGGGAAATGGGAAATGGATTCTAAAACTAATTTGCAAAGGCACTTGAGGTTATAAAATTAGAAGTGGTTTCCACGAGCTGAATTTTTTTACACTGTCATGAAGAACAGTAGGATAGAGTCTGAAATTGTTACATTATTTGTTCCTACTCAGTGAGTTATTCTTCTTGATTTAGGGGTATACATTAAACACTGCAGAAAGTCTTCTTATATAAACTAATTACAATCTTAGAAGTAGAAAAACAACTACTATAAATATTCTGCAGAGAAAACAAGTTGAAAATATGCTTCTGGATAACTCAACCAAAATAATTTCTTACAGTAATATAAATTGAATGATAAATGCAATTAAGCATCTTTGGTATATTATGTAGTTGATGTTTAAGACACTTTTTAGAATGTAAACTTAAGTAATACTAAAATGCTTAAACATCCCCAACTTTTTGCTTCTATCTTCATTCTTAATTTCTAGGGTGACAGAATGATCCCATCCTAACATTTTACATGTTTGTATACAACATGGGGAAAATCCTCTAATTTCATGACATTATATATTATTTTTATTTACTGTATACAACTTAATATTAAAATGTTCTTTGAACAGAAGGGAAAGACTAATTAAAACAACTTCCATGGGACCAATCTTAACAACTAATGGCCAAACATAAACTTCAGTTGCATCTTTCTCTTCACCTCCTTAGACTTTGTGAAACACGTTCTATGCTGAATTGTGCAAGATCTTGGATTCTGATCACATATGGATTTGAACCCCACCTGTGCTACTTCCCAGCTGTGTAACATTGAAGACAGTACTTATTTCTGAACCTTTATTCCCTCTATGAGATTAATGGAATAAGAGAATAAGCTTGGGTAACAGTAGATCTTACCATATGGGGTTATTAGAATTAAGTGACATGAATGTAAAGCATTTAGCACAGTCTCTAGTGTATATTAACTGTTCATTAACTGTTAATTATCAATAGTATCATTATCATGTCTTTACAACTAAAGATGGAACAAAAGGACAAGACACGGGAGACCTGTTTGAAAGATGTATGGAAGAAAATGAAAATGAGAAAGAAGACAGGAAGACAGGGAGAATGCCCTGGAGTAGGTGCCTAAAAATGTTGTCATGGGCATAATCAAAGACATTAACAAAACAAAGAAGAAAGCTAATATTTATTGAGCAATTGCAGTATGCCAAGAGTTTTTGAAACATTGAAACTGAGGCTCAGAAAAGTTATGTAGTTGGACTAAAGTCACATATCTAATAAATTACTGACAAGGAATTAATATTCAGATATTTTGATTCCTTTTAAGTTAAACCATTACTGGTCACTTACATCCTGCTTATGATGTTACCATGGGGATGATTACTCTTGATGAAATATGTACATAAGACCAGAGTTAGACTATAAGAATCCTGATATTATTAGTTCCCAAAAACCATCTAGTTTACTAAACATTGAAATAGTAAAAGTTCTGATCACCCAATTCCAACATGGAGGTGAGGGGTTTTCCCCATATCAATAAGCAATGCTCAGACACCAGCTAGTTGTCTTATAATTCAGCTCAGTTCTGACACTATCTACCCAGAAATAATGACAGATTCCACAGGTAAAGGCTCAGTCCCACAAGACTACCTCCCCTCTCCACTTCAGACACCAGTCACAATTCCAGGTTGTCACTTGACTGGCCTGCTATAGATTGGATGTCCCAACGACCCTCACTTTGTGTTTAATTAATTTTCTAGAGCAGTTCACAGAGCTCAGAGAAATTTTTTACTTTTTAGATTATTGGTTTATTATGGAAGGATATAACTCCAGAAAGGCCAGAAGGAAAAGAGGCATATGGCAAAGTATGGAGAGAACAGAGCTTCCATGCCCTCTGAATGCTCCATTCTCTCTACATCTCCACTTGTTCATCAACCTGGAAGCTCTCCAGAGCTCTCTCTTTTGGAGTTTTATGGAGGCTTCATTACAAGCTTGGCTGATTAAATTAATGGCAATTGGGGACTGAACTCGATCTCCAGCCTCTCTCCCCTCCCAGAAGGTCCGGAGGTGGGATTGAAAGTTCCAGCTGTCTATTCATGGTTCCCTTGGCAAACAGTCTCCCATCATTACATGCCTTCCAAAAGTCCCCTTATTAAGATAAACCCAGTTGTTGTGTGTTATGAATAACAAGACATCCATTTTACATTTATGGCTCTGAAGTGATTTCAGGAAGTGATGACAAGAGACAAAATATTATGACAAAATATGCTCCCATTATTTTTATCACTCAGGAAATTTCAAGGGTTTTGGGACCTTGATCCAGGAACTGTGGACTGTTCCTTGATCCAGGAACTGTGATCCAGGAACTGTGGACAAAGACCAAACATATCTGAATGACCAAATATATATTTCTTATAAAACACAGTATTTAGTCATGGAACTGATGTGTCTTCTTTCTATTATTAACTTTTCCACATATAAAGGGAAAATCAGAACTTTATGGTCTTCCAAAAAAAAAAAAACCTTTTATTCGTCATGGTATAGTGGTGACCTTGGTCTTCTTTGAAATCACTCATGTTGACTGAAATAAAAACGCACAATGCGAGAGCTGTGAATTTCAGTTTTATTTGGAGACTTAATGAGGACTATAGCCCAGGAGACAGCCTCTAGGGGAGTGCTAAGAAACTGCTCCACAGAGGTAGGGGAACATCCTGGATATATATTTTTTTTTTTCAGGTAAGAAATACATGTTATCAAGCATACATCTTGGTAAAATGTTATTGTTAGTCATGTGGATCAGATATCTCAGTTAATGATTTTAGTGCTTATCTATATATTAAAAGATGCAAGAATCTGAGGGTCATTGAAATTCTTCCATTTTATCTATCTATGGGCCCATGTATCCAAAATACAGCATGCTTCATCCTAAATTCATTTTAGGGTATACTTGTAGGTCAACAGCTGCAGTGGTTAATGACTTGATCCATGTAATAGCTGGTAACTTTCTTTGTTTACACTCATTTGACATTTATTCAAGTATTGCTGTGTAGCATTATGCATAGTGTTTCTTCTATTCTTACTTCATGAATTTAATATATGAATCATCTTTTTAAAGAGATCTATACATTTTATCTATGCACCATCTATACAAGTAGTGTATAAGCCAACAAACTAAATATTTTGATATCCTCACAAATCCTAGCTCAGAATTGAATAGCAATCTTTGAATAGGAGTTTAAGCCACTGAACATGGAGAAAGCATACCCATGTCAAATGACATATTATCGAAAAGACATGATGAATATGATTGTGATGGAATGATATATTGCTCAGGAAAATAAAAAAGCAAACAGAATAGAAATGCATGAAGAGACTCTTAATTGTACTCTGATCTTAAATCTACCTTGTACAGCTATTAAAGAAGTCTGCTCTTCGAGGCCACGGGCAAAAATCCAATTACTTACAACAACATTGCATACATTCCTAGAACCTGAAATTCTTACATGATTGCAACAATATGGACCAAGAGCCTTAAGTACACCTACAAGCCTTGACTCACTATTCTAATCCTAGGAATATATGCAAAGAGAAGACTAACCAGAGTTTAAACACAAATATTCTCTTTGAAGAATTAGAGTAACTGATACTTGGAAATTGCCTTTAAGTCCAAAAATAAGAGCTCCTTCAATGATGTCATGGTTATCTGTTCAATGGAGTATTACACATTCTTTAAAAACTACTTATACAAAGGGTATTTAATGCCATTGGGGAAAAGAGAAAAGAGAAAGATAGAAAAGTGCAAAACTTATCTTTGTTACTTATAATTAAATAGAGCAATATATTTAAAATATAGGCATATCAAAATATTATCTTTTTATTTTCTCTAAAAAGAAAATATTTTAATTTTTATAAATTGTTTTACAACATCATTATGATGAAGTTAAATAACTTTAAAGACTAACACAATTAAAACTTTATTATGTATTTAGTAACATCATTTTTATAATTTATTATAAAATTATGTTTATTGATAATATGTAGCTACTAATATAAATTTATAAGTGGATATTCCAATACATAGTTAAACTGAGAAAGTTAACCATCAACCTTATTCTACTAGTTTTACTAGTTTTTATAGTGACCAGACTATCATATACTTGAAACGTGCATTGTATATAAGGACAGCTAAGTTATTTTTAAGTTTTTTATAATTTTTCTCCAATTCTGAGATAAAATATATTGGGTATAGAAAAATTTATGGATTCAAATACTCTGACCCACTTAGAACATCCATATAAAGTTGCAAGACAAATGGCATATTTACAATCAGAGTTTGCTGCTTGGATGTGGATGGGTAAGTCACAGAGGATTCTTTTAAAGGAAAATAATAGCTTTACAATAAAACTTCTCACGCTTTATGATCACTCCCTTGAAGAGTTCATTTACTTTTCTGGTTTCAACCATTATGTCTATGCCTTACAGCTCCCAAATCTGTATTTCCAACTATGCTTACTCACCCAAGTTCCAGATCCATATTTCATACACAGTTCCACTTAGATATCTAACAGTCACCACAAACTCGAAATAACCCACCATAACTCTCCCAACCCAATAAACATGTTCTATTTTCTAACTTTCGGATGTTGTTAATAGTATCAAAATGTGTCTAGTGTACACATTTGTGGTACAAAATGTGTACCACACCCTCTCTTTTCTCTCAGCATTAACAACTTGATGGTTTCTAAATTCCTCTGGGCTCTTTGCCTACTGAATTAGCTCAATCAGCATGTCTATTGACTCTTTCTTTTCCTAATTCTCCCTAGTTTTCTATTGCAATACTTTGCACTCTCATCAATCCCTCATCACGTCATACCTGGTGACCTGCAGTCATCTTTTTCTTGGACATCTTTAAGTACACTAGAGGTGTTATAGCTGGCTTTTAATCAATCACACTGTCTCACCCATGAGTTATAGTTAATTTAAAATGGCAAGACTTGGGAATTAGAATGTTTTTATTCAAATTCAGTCTGTAAATATCAAAATACATTCATTCTAAAATGTCTTTGATATAATATATTGGATATACAGTGAGAAAATTCAAACATTATAGAAAAAGTAAAAATATTAATTCACCTTTTAACAAATTTTCATCCAGGATCTAAGAGTTTCTTAGTCTTCTCTACCATGTTAAGCAGGGTAGAGAAAATAATCATTTCAAGGATGCAACTAAAATGATGTATTAGAAAATAGACTATAGGAAAACATAAGATTAGCAATCCACGTGGTGGTCAGGGAAACCATGTGTGTGAGTATGTGTGTGTGTGTGTGTGTGCGTGTGTGAAGCTTTAATCAACTTGAATATATGTGTAAAGTGCCTGTTTCACATGCAACACATTTTAGACTCAATACAGATGCAAAGAAGCCTAAGATAAACTTCCAAATGATTTACAATTACATTGGTGATAGGAAACTCAGACATGCTAAATAAAAGCAATAAGATGAAGTAGAATACAGACATCTATAAGTATCAAAACCTAATTTGTGTCTGCCAGTGTGTTGGAGAGCAAATTTTCAGAAAGTGGTAACCTGCACTGCATTATTTTAAACTGAGGGAAAAGAATAGGTTCCAAATGTATCCAAACCACCAAATATCTTCCTGCAAATCTTTAAACTGTTTTTAACCACCAATATAAAAATCCATTGAGGATTTCTGCAGAATAGAATGTTCTTAAGATACCAATTCTAAAATTATTTAACATTTAATGAACCCCAAAGGATATGTTTGCATGTAGAATACAAAGATACAATACTGTGTCAGCTATAGATTGCATTTGTTTTCTGCACTGCAACAAACATGCACCACCATATAAATTCTAAAAAAAAAAGAAGAAAAATGGTAAAGATACTAAAGATGATGTCTGAATTGCGCCCAGGTTGACAGTGCCCACAGGTGCTTGGTAGTTGCAATATTGAGGCCCATTAAGGGCTAAATTCTCAGGAAAAATGGGGAAATTGTTAGTAACAACAATAGGATATCATGAGAGGGATTGAACGAAGGTGTTAGTATACTAACATCCTTTCTTTCAGATGTCAACATTTCCACCAATATATGAACATATTCATTATAGCAGTGTTACAGTATGGATCATGAATTCCATTTTGCAAGTTATTATAGAAAAGGTTGAAAACTGAATGATCAGATAACAAGGGGTACTCCTTTTTATTAGCTAATGAATTTTATGTTTGGGATTATATATGCTATAGAAGGAATTAAATAGATGAGGGTCCACAGCAAAGCTATTGTAAACAGAAAACACATTAGGGAGCCATTTAAGTGGGTGCACAGGAATGGTTAAAGTATTCTTAAATGTGTGTAGAACAGAGAAGCAGAGATGCAGAGACCATGTAGAGAGGTTATTTTTAAAGAATGCTTGCGTGCCGTGCACACACACAAATGAAAGTACATAGGCAGAAATAATAAAGTTGCAAATAATATTTAGTAGTTGCAAACCACCTGAAATTCTTAATATATATTCATATATATATATATATATATATATGTATGTGTGTGTGTGTATAGTTGTGTGTATGTGTGTTCATTGTAGATATATTCATTGTATATTTTATTCATATGTCTATAGAGGCATATACGATTTATTATATTTTTAACGATGATATACTGTTTTGAAATTACAAAATAGAAATAAAGAATCTTCACCAGTAACATCACCTTTAAACAAGGCTGAGGGGGGAACATTGCTAAATTTATAAAAACAAATAAAAATCTCCTTAAAATAAGTAATTGGCTAGTAATTTAAACCAATTGTGCTAACTTATAACCACATAAAACTCTATTTTTAAAGATGACCATGACTAGAACTATAGCATTTGTTTATATATTTATATTTTATTTATTAAATCAGAGATATATAGTAACAGCTAAAATTGTGATCTAAAAATCAAGCAAACTAGAATTAACATTGGGTACATTTCACTGTATTTGTTCCAGTTGCTTTACCTTAAATAGAAATAGTTTACATAAAAATTTATCTACTTTTAAATAAACACACTCTTTTTCTTATGTTTTTCAATGCTAGTTCATAACAAAATTATTTTTAAGAATTTTTGATAATGCAAAGCTTAATTTTTAATTTTGTAACAAGGATTCTAATATTAATATGAACACAAAATCTTAAAACACACAATTTCAGAATTTAAAAAAATACAAATATTCTTCATTCCATTCCACAGTGATGCTCCCTGGAGCACTTATATACACACGCATGTACCCACAAACTCTCTCTCTCTCAAAAGCACATGCAAACAGCTAATTTTAAGCATAGAAACATAGACAACAAAAAGGGAAGCAGCGCTGAAATTTATTTCTAGTCTTAATTATTCCTTTGTCATTACTTTGCAGGAATAAGAAAATAAAAATCCTGGAAGGTAAAAATTAAAGGATAAAAGTAGAATAGACATAGCACAATTAAATATAAGATAATATAGTTTATAGAAATGTGAATACTTTGATGACGGTAAGAACAATGTTTCATGTGGACACTGGGCACAGATGAATCTGGGGTCTCTAAGACTCTCCCATGAAAGAATACAAGCACTGATAATCAAATTACTTTTACTTCTGACATGTAAAATTATGAGACTTGTTTCTATTCTGGGGGGTTTTTATTACACATTGCTCAGGTTAAAACTGTTCAGAGTCCTGCAATATATGCATCTGGTAGTCTAAGGTTAATTGGATGGACAATTAATCTTTGGCCATCTGTCAAGGACACTGGATTCCTGCCAAAGAAGGGGGAGTAAACAAAATGGCCTTTCATGTTTCTTCATTCTCCATGATTCTATTATTCTAAAAATAAATTTCCTCAAAATGTATAAATGAAAGCTATGAAGTCTACAATCCTGATGAATTAAAATGTAAGACAGAGGTCCAGGGGACTCTAGGGGAGTCAAGAACAAGAAGCTGCTAAAACACTAGAACACATTGTTTTTACTTTTCCTGGGCACATTAATAAAATCAACAACCCAAAGAAAAATGGAAGAGAAAATCAGATTAATTTAAACATAAGCCTGGTTCTCCATGTACATTTACATAACAAAATGAACTTAGTAACTGATTTATGCATAACAGTATACTAAACATTAAAAAGAAATGCAATTTATATGTAATTACAGGGGGTAAGGGGAGGCCGTAACCAATCAAAAAGCGATCACATGACAGTCTATGATAAAGGACCAGATTGTAGTGCAGATTCTATGAACTCAGATGTCATAGGTGAGCAGCTTCTTTATGAAATAAAATGACCAATTAAGTTAAGTAACTGTAGAATTAAACTGAATACTTTAGGCAGGGAAGACCCTAATATTTGTGGGATTGGAGAAAGAGTACAAATGGTCACACTTAGCTTGCATCTTGCTTCTCTTCTTTTCCTACCTCCAGGTTTTCCTGCATTCGACAAGCATCATGCATATGGGTATGGACACCCTCAACCTATAACTGTCTCAATCCCAGCCATCAGTTTTTCCTTGGTTGTATATTAAGCCTGTGTACCCAATCTCCAGCGGAAGTTAGCTTTGGGGTTATTGGAACAGAGAATTTTTGTACTAGGCATAGTAAATTTATTCCATTCTTCTACAGCTGCAAAATGAAAATAATCTGGGAGCTCAAAGATGAATTTGCTTTCACTTACTATGAGGAGGCAGTAGACACAGTGTTCATATGAGCTTATATTAGTTAAAGTGTCTTTTGCAAGTAAAGAGGTAAGGTCTGTTTTTGAAAACACAAAGGAAAATTCAGTCGTACATTCATGATACCAACAATGTCATAGTTGTAGTAAGAAATTGTTAACTCCCTAATGGATCTGTACACTTTTCTCTTGTCCTCTCTCAAAGGGAAGCATTGCATTAAAAGGTTGAGAAAGAATTTTTTATATTATGTAAAAAAATTTTTTAACATCTTTACTGGAATATAATGGCTTTACAATGGTATGTTAGTTTCTGGTTGATAGCAAACTGAATCAGCTATACATATACATGCATCCTCATATCCCCTCCCTCTTGTGTCTCGCTCCCACCCTCCCTATCCCACTCTTCTAGGTGGTCACAAAGCACCAAGCTGATCTACCTGTGCTACATGGCTGCTTCCCAGTAGCTATCAATTTTACATTTGATAGTATATATAAGTCCATGCCACTCTCTCCCTTCATCCCAACAAACCTCCCCCCTTTCTGGGTCCTCAAGTCCATCCTCTACATCTGAATCTTTATTCATGTCCTGTCCCTAGGTTCTTCAGAACTTATTTTTTTTTTTTAGATTCCATATATATGTGTTTGCATACGGTATTTGTTTTTCTCATTCTGACATACTTCACTTTGCATGACAGATTCTAGGTCCATCCACCTCACCACAAATAACGCAATTTCATTTCTTTTTATGGCTGAGTAATATTCCATTGTATATATGTGCCACATCTTCTTTATCCATTCATCTGTCGACGGACACTTAGGTTGATTCCATGTGCTGGCTATTGTAAATAGAGCTGCAATGCACATTGTGGTACATGACTCTTTTTGAATTATGGTTCTCTCAGGGTATATGTCTAGTAGTTGGATTGCTGAGTCATATAGCGGTTCTATTTTCAGTTTTTTAAGGAACCTCCATACTGTTCTCCAAAGTGGCTGCATCAACTTATATTCCCACAAACAGTGCCAGAGGGTTTCCTTTTCTCCACACCCTCTTCAGCATCTACTGTTTGTACATTTTTTGATGATGGCCATTCTGCCTGGTGTGAGGTGATACCTCATTGTAATTTTGATTTGCATTTCTCTAATGATTAGTGATGTTGAGCATTCTTTCATGTGTTTGTTGGCAAACTATATCTTCTTTGGAGAAATTGCTGTTTAGGTCTTCTGCCCATTTTTGGATTGGTTAGTTTGCTTTTTGATATTGAGCTGTATGAGCTGCTTGCAAATTTTAGAGATTAATCCTTTGTTAGTTGGTTCAATTGCAAATATTTTCTCCCATTCTGAGGGTTGTCTTTTGGTCTTGTTTATGGTTTCCTTTCCTGTGCAAAAGCTTTTAAGTTTCATTAGCTCCCATTTGTTTATTTTTTGTTTTATTACTGTTTCTCTAGGAGGTGGGTCAAAAAGGATCTTGCTGTGATTTATGTCATAGAGTGTTCTGCCTATGCTTTCCTCTAAGAGTTTTATAGTGTATGGCCTTACATTGACGTCCTTAATCCATTTTGAGTTTATTTTTGTGTATGGTGTTAGGGAGTGTTCTAATTTCATTCTTTTACATGTAGCTGTCTGGTTTTCCCAGCACCACTTATTGAAGAGGCTGTCTTTTTTCCACTGTATATTCTTGCATCCTTTAACAAAAATAAGGTTACCATATGTGTGTGGGTTTATCTCTGGGCTTTCTATCCTGTTCCACTGATCTATATTTCGTTTTTGTTCCAGTACCATACTCTCTTGATTGTTGTAGCTTTGTAATATAGTACGAAGTCTGGGAGCCTGATTCCTCCAGCTCCATTTTTCTTTCTCCAGACTGCTTTTGCTGTTTGGGGTCTTTTGTGTTTCCATACAAATTGTGAAATTCTTTGTTCTAGTTCTGTGAAAAATGCCATTGGTAGTTTGATAGGGATTGCACTGAATCTGTAGATTACTTTGGGTAGTAGAGTCATTTTCCGAGTGTTGATTCTTCCAATCCAAAAACATGCTATATCGCCACATCTTTTTATGTCATCTTTAATTTCTTTCATCAGTGTCTTATACTTTTACTGCATACAGGTCTTTTGTCTCCTTAGGTGAGTTTATTCCTAGGTGTTTTATTCTTTTCTTGGCAATGGTGAATGGGAGTGTTTCCTTAATTTCTCTTTCAGATTTATCATCATTAGTGTACAGTAATGAAAGAGATTTCTGTGCATTAATTTTTATCCTGCTACTTTACCAAATTCATTGATTAGCTCTAGTAGTTTTCTGGTAGCATCTTTAGGACTCTCTATGTACAGTATCATCTCATGTGGAAAGGGTAAACAGATTTACTTCTTCTTTTCCGATTTGGATTCTTTTTATTTCTTTATCTTCTCTGATTGCTGTGGCTAATTGTCCCAAACCTATGTTGAATAATAGTGGTGAGAGTGGACAACCTTGTCTTGTTTCCGATCTTAGTGGAAATGATTTCAGTTTTTCACCATTGAGAATAATGTTGGCTGTGGTTTTGTCATATATGGCGTTTATCATGTTGAGATAAGTCCCCTCTATGCCTACTTCCTAGAGGGTTTTTATCATAAATGGATGTTGAACTATGTCAAAAGCTTTTTCTGCATCTATTGAGATGATCATACGGTTTTTCACCTTCAGCTTGTTAAAATGTTTTATCACATTATTTGATTTTTTTATATGGAAGAATCGTTGCATTCCTGGGATAAATCCAAATTGATCATGGTGTATGATCCTTTTAATGTGCTGTTGCATTAAGTTTGCCAGTATTTTATTGAGGATTTTTTTTCTTTTTTTTTTTTTGCAGTACACATGCCTCTCACCACTGTGGCCTCTCCCATCATGGAGCACAGGCTCCGGACGCCCAGGCCCATGGGCCATGGCCCACAGGCCCAGCCGCTCCTCCGCATGTGGGACCCTCCCAGACTGGGGCATGAACCCATGTTCCCTGCATCGGCAGGTGGACTCCCAACCGCTGCACCACCAGGGAAGCCCCTGTTGGGGATTTTTGAATCTATGTTCATCAGTGATATTGGCCTGTAGTTTTCTTTCTTTGTGACACCTTTGTCTGGTTTTGGTGCCACGGTGATGGTGGCCTCATAAAATGAGTTTAGGAGTGTTCCTTCCTCTGCTATGTTTTGGAGGAGTTTGAAAAGAATAGTGTTAGCTCTTCTCTAAATGTTTGATAACATTTGTTTGCGAAGCCATCTGGTCCTGGGCTTTTGTTTGTTGGAAGATTTTTAATCACAGTCTCAATTTCAGTGCTTGTGATTGGTCTGTTTATATTTTCTATTTCTTCCTGGTTCAGTCTCAGAAGGTTGTGCTTTTCTAAGAATTTGTCCATTTCTTCCAGGTTGTCCATTTTACTGGCAGGTAGTTGCTTGTAGTAATTTCTCTTGGTCCTTTCTATTTCTGCAGTGTCAGTTGTTACTTCTCCTTTTTCATTTCTAATTCTATTGATTTGAGTCTTCTCCCATTTTATTGATGAATCTGGCTAATGGTTTATCAATTTTATTTATGTTCTCAAAGAAACAGCTTTAATTTTATTGATCTTTGCTTTCATTTCCTTCATTTCTTTTTCATTTATTTCTGATTTGATCTTTATGATTTCTTTCCTTCTGCTAACTTTGGGGTTTTTTTGTTCTTCTTTCCCTAATTGCTTTAGGTGTAAGGTTAGGTTGTTTATTTAAGTTGTTTCTTGTTTCTTGAGATAGGTTTGTATTGCTATAAACTTCCCTCTTAGAACTGCTTTTGCTGTATCCCATAGGTTTTGGGTCATCTTGTTTTCATGATCATTTGTTTCTAGGTATTTGTTGATTTCCTCTTTGATTTCTTCAGTGACCTCTTGGTTATTAAGTAGTGTATTGTTTAGCCTCCATGTGTTTGTACATTTTACAGATATTTTCCTGTAATGGATATCTAGTCTCATAGCATTGTTGTTGTAAGAGATACTTGATACAATTTCAATTTTCTTTAATTTAACAAGGCTTGATTTGTGACCCAAGATATGATCTATCCTGGAGAATGTCCATGAACACTTGAGAGGAAAGTGTGTATTCTGTTTTTGGATGGAATGTCCTATAAATACCAATTAAGTCCATCTTTTTTAATGTATCATTTAAAGCTTGTGTTTCCTTATTAATTTTCATTTAGGATCATTGGTCCATTGTTGAAAGTGGGGTGTTAAATTCCCCTACTATGATTGTGTTACTGTTGACTACTCTTTTATGGCTGATAGCATTTACCTTATGTATCAATGTGTTCCTATGTGGGTTGCATAAATATTTACAATTGTTGTATCTTCTTCTTGGATTGATCCCTTGATCATTATGTAGTGTCCTTCTTTGTCTCTTGTAATAGTCTTTATTTTAAAGTCTATTTTGTCTGATATGAGAATTGCTACTCTAGCTTCCTTTTCATTTCCATTTGCATGGAATATGTTTTTCCAACCCATCACTTTCAGTCTGTATGTGTTCCTACATCTGAAGTGGGTCTCTTGTAGACAGCATATATAAGGTCTTGTTTTTGTATCCATTCAGCCAGTCTTTTGGTTGGAGCATTTAATCCATTTACATTTGAGGTAGTTATCGATATATATGTTCCTCTACCATTTTCTTAATTGTTTCTGGTTTGTTACTGTAGGTCTTTCCCTTCTCTTGTGTTTCCTTCCTAAAGAAGTTCCTTTAGCATTTGTTGTAAAGCTGGTTTGGTGGTGCTGAATTTTCTTAGCTTTTGCTTGGGTATAAAGTTTTAATTTCTCTGTTGAATCTGATGAGATCCTTGCTGGGTAGAGTAATATTGGTTGCAGGTTTTTCCCTTTCATCACTTTAAATATGTTCTGCCATTTCCTTCTGGCTTGCAGAGGTTCTGCTGAAAGATAAGCTGTTAGCCTTATGGGGATTCACTTGTATGGTTTTTGTTGTTTTCACTTTGCTGCTTTTAATATTTTTTCTTTGTATTTAGTTATTGAAATTTTGATTACTATGTGTCTTGGTGTGTTTCTCCTTGGACTACCTTGTATGGGACTCTCTGCACTTCTTGGACTTGATTAACTATTTCCTGTCCCATATTAGGGAAGTTTTCAACTATAAACTCTTCAAATATTTTCTCAGTCCCTTTCTTTTCTCTTCTTCTTCTGGACCCGTATATTTTGAATGTTGGTGTGTTTAATGTTGTCTAAGACTGTCCTCAATCGTTTCATTCTTTTTTCTTTATTCTGCTCTGTGGTAGTTATTTCTACTATTTTATCTTCCAGGTCACTTATCCATTCTTCTGCCTCAGTTATTCTGCTATTGATTCCTTCTAGAGAATTTTTAAGTTCATTTATTGTATTGTTCATCATTGTTTCTTTGCTCTTTAATTCTTTTCGGTACTTGTTAAACGTTTCTTGTATTTTCTCCATTCTATTTCCAAGATTTTGGATCATCTCTACTATCATTATTCTGAATTCTTTTTCAGGTAAACTGCCTATTTCCTCTTCATTTGTTTGGTCTGGTGGGTTTTTACCTTGCTCCTGCTGTGCATTTCTTTGTCTTCTCATTTTGCTTAACTTACTGTGTTTGGCGTCTCCTTTTCACAGGCTGCAGGTTCGTAGTTCCTGTTGTTTTTGATGTCTGCCCCTATTGGCTAAGCTTGGTTCAGTGGGTTGTGTAGGCTTCCTGGTGGAGGGGACTAGTGCCGGTGTTCTGGTGGATGAGGCTGGATCTTGTCTTTCTGTTGGGCAGTACCACGTCCGGTGGTGTGTTATATGGTGTCTGTGACATTATGATTTTAGGCAGCCTCTCTGCTAATGGGTCAGATTGTGTTCCTGTCTTGTTAGTTGTTTGGGATAGGGTTTCCAGCACTGTAGCTTGCTGGTCGTTGAGTGGAGCTGGGTCTTAGCATTGATATGGAGGTATCTGGGAGAGCTTTCACAATTTAATATTATGTGGAGCCACTAGGTCTCTGGTGGACCAGTGCCCTGAGCTCAGCTCTGTCATCTAAGAGACACAGGTCTTACACCCAGTCAGAGCACCTAGACCCCGTCAGCCACATGGCTCAGAAGAAAAGGGAGAAGGAAAAAGAAAGAGAGAAAGAAAAAAATAACATAAAATAAAGTTATTAAAATGAAAAATAATTATTAAAAATAAAAAATTTAAATAATAAAAAAAGAAAAAGAAAGAAAGAAGTGAGCAACTAAACCAAAAACCAAATCCATCAATGATAAAAAGCACTTAAAACTATACTAAAATAAGCAGAAACAAACAAACAAAATAAAACAATAACAAAAGAAATTGACAGACAGAACCCTAAGAGAAATGGTAAAAGCAAATGTATACAGACAATATCACACAAAGAAGCATACACATACACACTCACAAAAGGAGAAAAAGGCTGTATATATATATATATATATATATATATATTTAAAAAAAGGAGGAAGAGAGCAGCACAATTAATAAAGAAATCTACCAATGATAGTAAACTCTAAATAGTAATCTCTAAATACTAAACAAAGGTAAACATAAAACTGGAAACATATTAGATGCAGAAAGCAAACCCCAAGTCTACAGTTGCTCCCAAAGTCCACTGCCTCAATCTTGGGATGATTCACTGTCTATTCAGTTATTCCAGAGATGCAGGGTACATCAAGTTGATTGTGGAGATTTAATCCATTTCTCCTTAGGCTGCTGGGAGAAATTTCCCTTTCTCTTCTTTGTTCACAATGCTCCTGGGGTTCAGCTTTGGATTTGGACCCACCTCTGTGTGTAGGTCACCTGAGGGCATCTATTCTCACCCAGAAAGGATGGGGTTAAAGTGGCAGCTTATTAGGTGGCTCTCACTCACTCAAGCCAGGGCAGGAAGGGGTATGAAATGTGGGGCGAGCCTGCGGTGGCAGAAGCTAGCATGACGTTGCAATAGCCTGAGGCATGTCATGTGTTCTCCTGGGGAAATTGTCCCTGGATCACAGCACCCTGGAAGTGGCAGGCTGCACAGACTCCCAGGAGGGGAGGTGTGGATAGTGACCTGTACTTGCACACAGGCCTCTTGGTGGCTGCAGCAGCAGCCTTAGCATCTCATGCCCGTCTCTCATGTCTGCACTGATAGCCACAGCTCACTCGCATCTCTTGCGCTTGTTTAGGTAGTGCTCTGAATCCCCTCTCCTAGTGCATCCCAAAACAATGGTCCCTTGCATCTTAGGCAGGTCCAGACTTTTTCCTGGACTCCCTTCTGACTAACTGTGATGCACTATCTCCCTTCAGCCTGTGTTCACAGAGCCAACCCCAGTCCTCTCGCTGGGATCTGACATCTGACGCCCAATACTCATCTCCCAGCCCCCACCTGTCCCAGCGGGTGAGCTGGGTGAGGACAATCCTCTCGGGCTTGTGTGTGCTGGTCAGCACTAATCCTCTATGCAGGAATCTCTCCTCTTTGGCTTCTGTACCCCTGTTGCTGCGCTCTCCTCCATGGCCCTGAAGCTTCCCCCCTGCCACACCCTGTCTTCGCCAGTGAAAGGGCTTCCTAATGTGTGGAAACATTTCCTCCTTCACAGCTTCCTCCCTGAGGGACAGGTACCGTCCTTATTCTTTTGCCTCTGATTTTTCTTTTTTCTTTTGTCCTACCCAGGTATGTGGGGAGATTTCTTGCTTTTTGGGAATTCTGAGGTTTTTTGCCAACGTTCATTAGCCGTTCTGTAGGAGTTGTTCCCCATGTAGATGTATTTCTGATGTATTTTGGGGGAGGAAGGTGATTTCCACGTCTTACTTCTCCACCATCTTGAAGGTCTCCCCAAGAAGGAATTTTTTAGATTCTTCATAAGTGTCATCATTTCATTCTCTGAACACTTCAAAGCATAGGAATGCAAGAGAACTAGCACTCTTTCTTTAAAATGTGCATTACAATGATAACACTTCCACTTCATATTACTCTTCCATTTTTATACACTATACATAAGGTATTTGGGCCCAAATAAGGTGCAGTTATGGAAGCACTGAAATGGAGATGGCTTTGCCTCTTGAAGTTTTAAGAGCTTTCCTACTTAACTGCAATTTGGGAGGGAGAAGCAACTCTTTAGAGTGGTCTGTAGTGTCCTAAATGGCATGCTTAGGCAATCAGGCAATCACTTACATCAGATCATTCAATGTTAAAGAGAAACACATAGGAGATAATTCTATTCCAAAAATGGTAGTGATAAAGAAATGGTGAAAGGAATGATTGTTCTTTTCATTAAATCCAAAATGTAAACACTTGAGCCTAAGCAAGACTTTTCTAACATAGACAGCAAATTAGAGTCAAAGCAAATGACATTTTCACGTGTATTTTGAAAACATTTCATTTGTTCTATTGTGTTCCCAAACTAGGATGTTATATTTAGAAAAATTAACTGCGGAAAATGGAAAATCTGATTCCTGAGAGAAAGCAACAATAACAGTAGTACTATAACTATCTAGTTCCCATGAAGAAATAGCTTTAAAATCTGGCACAGATTTTATTTTATTTTAATATCTTGATAGATATTAATATTGCCTAAAACTACAGCAATGTGTTGTAATTTTATCAGTACTCAATATGTTGATCTTAAATATACAATCAAAGAAATAAAATTAGTTGTCTCAATTCATTATCTTCATATACAACTTTTTGTACATGAATCTGAATTATGGTCAAGTTAAATAACACATTTTCAGAAATCAGATGAGAAATTTTCTCAATGCCATGAAATACATGTCAATCCATCAAGACATAGTCATCATAGTGTGTAATTTCTAGTATCATCATAATCCTTAGACTAAATCTGAGCAGCAATCAAAGGAAAGAATGAAGCAGTATGTGTTTTGGTTTTAATTGAGACTCACAATCTGTAACAAGTAGGGCAGGTGAATCACAAAGGTAAACCCCTGAAATTTGAGGCAGTTCTTTTAAGACTCAAAAACTTTCTTTTCAAGTACCTGGGAACAATTAGGTCCTGAGAGACTATTTCAAATGTCTACAGAGTTGAAAAATGCACAAATTTCTGATTTATTATTTTACAATGGAAAATAATGTCATAGGATGAGGAAATACTTAAACTCAGAGTGATAAGCACATTTTCTCCTCTGCCATCCAATGCTATGGGAAGCCAAATCGAAATCAGAAACCACTTTATTGATTTACCACAAGAACTAATGGTCTCAAGACAGAGAAATACTCAAAGGTCCATCACATCAGCACTTCCTCTTCATGAGCTAGACGTGTACAAGAGCATGAGAGTGACTTCGTGAGAATGGAAACAAGAGAATGGGGTCAATCAAGCTTAATGTTCCTGCCTGAGAAAGCTAGAAGTCACCCTTGCTACTGTGATGAGTTTCCTCTCAAAAATGGAAACAGACATCCCCTTGGCTATAGATCTATATGGTTATTTCTACTCCAAAGATGGACTTTCCATATGAAACAGAGATGTTTGGGGACGATGACTAATGTACACTTGTTTTTGTATTGTATTTGAATCACTGTGATCAGCACCTTCCCCAGTGACGTTCCTTTTATTTCTGCTTTAATGGCTGATTAAGTCTTTCTTCTGAATGACACAAGATTATTTACGTAGTTTAATGCAATTCATTTAAGTACTGCTAAATATTAGCTTTGTAGATATTCTATTTCCTACAGATGAATTTCAAAATGCATATTATATGTATATGTGTGTGTATATATATATCCATTATATGTTTTATATATATATATTTTTATATAATATATAAATTGCATATATATAAATAAACTTATTTACTTATTTCTATGTAGCAGTTTATGTTTCAATGACAATGCATATTCTAACTTTCCAAATTCTTAAGGAGTATATTGGTGTAGTCCTTAATATTGTCAAACATTGTTTTCCCTTTATGAATGATTGGACAATGCTGAAAGGGTTTATGTAACTTATTTAAGATGTGTGCAGTGTGCAGGGATACTTGGATTCAAAACCAGCTGCTTCTTACTCGTAAGCCAAAATTCTTGCTGCTATATTAAACAAGTTGGTGGTTTTTCTGTAATCTTCTTCTGTTAGGCTTGCTAATTTTTTGTGTCATTAACAATTGCATTTGGTAATGATCTTCATCTTCAATATTAAGGAAAAATGTTCTCTGTAGTTACCATGGCATTTCTTTGGTCTTCTTTATAGCAAAATATTTACATAACACTTACTGGTATGTAACCACCTCTTTCTTATTTCTCATTGTCTCCTCAATAGTCTAAGTGGAATTCCATCCATTCAAATACAATGAAACTTGTTTTATCAAAGTTATCAATTACTCTAGGTTAGCAAATTCAGTGTCCATTTCTTTGATTTGTTTTAATATATTCAGAAAAATTAAATACTTTCTTTTATAACATCTTTATTAGAGTATAATTGCTGTAAAATATTGTGTTAGTTTCTGCTGTATAAAAAGGTGAAACAATTATATGTATACAAATATCCCCATATTCCCTCCCTCTTGTGCCTCCCTCCTACCCTCCCTCTCATATCCCTCTAGGTAGTCACAAAGCACCGAGCTGGTCTCCCTGTGCTATGCTGCTGCTTCCCACTAGCCATCTACTTTACATTAGGTAGTGTATATCTGTCAATGCTGCTCTCTCACTTCGTCCCAGCTTCCCCTTCCCCCACTCCCCAGTGTCCTCAAGTCCATTCTCTACATCTTCTTTATTCCTGTCCTGTCCCTAGGTTCATTAGAATGATTTTTTTTTTAGATTCCATATATATGTGTTAGCATATGGTATTTGTTTTTCTCTTTCTGACTTACTTCATTCTGTATGACAGACACCTCACTACAAAAAAACTCAATTTCGTATCTTTTTTATGGTTGAGTAATATTCCATTGTACATATGTGCCACACCTCCTTGATCTATTCATCTGTCAATGGACACTAAGTTGCTTTCATGGTCTGGCTATTGTAAATACTGCTGCAATGTATATTGTGATATATGTTTCTTTCTGAAATATGGTTTTCTCAGGGTATATGCCCACTAGTGGGATTTCTGTTTCACATGGTAGTTCTATTTGTAGTTTATTAAGGAACCTCCATATTGTCCTCCATAGTGGCTGTATCAATTTATATCCCCACCAATAGTGCAAGAGGATTCCCTTTTCTCCACACCCTCTCCAAGCATTTATTGTTTGTAGATTTTTCGGATGATGCCCATTCTGACCGGTGTAGGTAATACCTCATTGTGGTTTTAATCTGCATTTCTCTAATGATTAGTGATGTTGAGCATCCTTTCATGTGGTTGTTGGCAAACTGTATATCTTCTTTGGAGAAATGTCTATTTAGGTCTTCTGCCCATTTTTGGATTCAGTTGTTTCTTTTTTTGATATTGAGCTGCATGTGCTGCTTGTATATTTTGGAGATTAATCCTTTGTCAGTTGCTTCATTTGCAAATATTCTCTCCCATTCTGAGGATTGTCTTTTGGTCTTGATTATGGTTTCCTTTGCTGTACAAAAGCTTTTAAGTTTCACTAATCCTATTTGTTTATTTTTGTTTTTATTTCCATCACTGTAGGGAGTGGGTCAAAAATGGTCTTGCTGTGATTTATGTCATAGAGTGTTCTGCCTATGTTTCCATCTAAGGGTTTTTTGGTGCCTGGCCTTACATTTAGGTCTTTAACCCATTTTGAGCTTATTTTTGTGTATGGTACTAGGGAGTGTTCTAATTTCATTCTTTTACATGTAGCTGCCCATTTTTCCCAACACCACTTATTGAAGAGGCTGTCTTTTCTCCATTGTATATTCTTTCCTCCTTTATCAAAAATAAGGTGACCATATGTGTGTGGGTTTATCTCTGGGCTTTCTATCCTGTTCCATTGATCTATATTTCTGTTATGTGCCAGTACCATACTGTCTTGTTTATTGTAGCTTTGCAGTATATTTTGAAGTTAGGGAACCTGATTCCTCCAGCTCCATTTTTCTTTCTCAAGATTGCTTTGGTTATTCAGGATCTTTTGTGTTTCCATACAAATTGTAAAATGTTAGGTTCTAGTTCTGAGAAAAATGCCATTGGTGGTTTGATAGGGATTGCATTGAATCTGTAGATTGCTTTGGGTAGTGTAGTCATTTTTCACAACGTTGATTCTTCCAGTCCAAGAACGTGGTGTATCTCTCCCTATGTTTGTATCATCATTAATTTCTTTCATCAGCGTCTTATAGTTTTCTGCATACAGGTCTTTTGCTTCCTTAGGTAGGTTTATTCCTAGGTATTTTATCCTTTTTGTTGCAATGGTGAACGGGATTGTTTCCTTAATTTCTGTTTCTGATTGTTCATTGTTAGTGTATAGGAATACAAGAGATTTCTGTGCATTAATTTTGTGTCCTGCTACTTTACCAAATTAATTGATTAACTATGGTAGTTTTCTGATAGCATCTTTAGGATTCTCTATGTATAGTATCATGTCATCTCCAAACAGTGACAGTTTTACTTCATTTCTGATTTGGATTCCTATTATTTCTTTCTCTTCTCTGATTTCTGTGGCTAAAACTTCCAAAACTATGCTGAATAACAGTGGTGAGAGTGGGCAACCTTGTGTTTTTCTTGATCATAGAGGAAATGGTTTCAGTTTTTCACCATTGAAAACAATGTTGGCTGTGGGTGTGTCATATATGGCCTTTATTAGGTTGAGGTAGGTTCCCTCTATGCCTATTTACTGGAGAGTTTTTATCATGGCTGTTGAATTTTGTTGAAAGCTTTTTCTGCATCTATTGTGATTATCATATGATTTTTATCCTTCAATTTGTTAATATGGTATATCATATTGATTGATTTGCATATACTGAAGAATCCCTGCATTCCTGGGATAAAACCCACTTGATCATGGTGTATGATCCTTTTAATGTGCTGTTGGATTCTGTGTGCTAGTATTTCACTGAGGATTTTGCATCTATGTTTATCAGTGATATTGGCCTATAGATTTCTTTTTTTGTGACATCTTTGTCTGGTTTTGGGATCAGGCTGATGTTGGCCTTGTAGAATGAGTTTGGGAGTGTTACTCCATCTGTTATATTTTGGAAGAGTTTGAGAAGGATAGGTGTTAGCTCTTCTCTAAATGTTTGATAGAATTCGCCTGTGAAGCCATCTGGTCCTGGGCTTTTGTTGGTTGCAAGTTTTTAATCACACTTTCAATTTCAGTGCTTGTGATTGGTCTGTTCATATTTTCTATTTCTTCCTGGTTCAGTCTTGGAAGGTTGTAATTTTCTAAGAATGTGTCCATTTCTTCCAGGTTTTCCATTTTATTGGCATATAGTTGCTTGTAGTAATCTCTCATGTTCCTTTGTATTTCTGCATTGTCAGTTGCTACTTCTACTTTTTCATTTCTAAATCTCTTGATTTTAATCCTCTTCCTTTTTTTTTTTGATGAGTCTGGATAATGGCTTATCAATATTGTTTATCTTCTCAAAGAACCAGCTCTTAGTTTTATTGATCTTTGCTACTGTTTACTTCATTTCTTTTTCATTTATTTCTGATCTGATCTTTATGATTTATTTCCTTCTGCTGACTTAGGGGTTGTTTTGTATTTCTTTCTCTAATTGCTTTCTCTAAAGCAAGATGTTTCTTGTTTCTTGAGGTAGGATTGTATTGCTATAGACTTCCCTCTTAGAACTGCTTTTTTGCATCCCATAGGTTTTGGCTTGTTGTGTTTTCATGGTCATTTGTTTCTAGGTGTTTTTTGATTTCCTCTTTGATTTCTTCAGTGATCTCTTTGTTATTCAGTAATGTATTGTTTAGCCTCCATGTGTTTGTATTTTTTTACAGTTTCTTTCCTGTAATTGATATCTTTTCCTATAGCATTGTGGTTGGAAATAATACTTTATCTGATTTCAATTTTCTTAAATTTACTGAGGCTTGATTTGTGGCCCAATATATGATCTATCTTGTTGAATGTTCCATGAACATGTGAGGAGAAAGTGTATTCTGTTGCTTTTGGATGGAATGTCGTATAAACATCAATTAAGTCCATCTGGTCTAATGTATCATTTAAAGCTTGTATTTCCCTATCTGTTTTCATTTTGGATGAATGTCCATTGGTGATAAATGGGGTGTTAAAGTCCCCTACAAGATTGTGTTACTGTCAATTTCCCCTTTATGACTCTTAGCATTTGCCTTATGTGTTGAGATATTCCTATGTGCATAAATATATACAGTTGTTCTATCTTCTTCTTGGATTGATCCCTGGATCATTATGTAGAGTCCTTCTTTTCCCCTTGTAATAATTTTTATTTTAAAGTGTATTTTGTCTAATATGAGTATTGGTACTCCTCACTTTCAGTCTGCATGTGACCCTAGGTCTGAAGTGGGTATCCTGTAGACAGCATATATATAGGTCTCATTTTTGTATACATTCAGCTGGTCTGTGTCTTTTGGCTGGATCATTTAGTCCATTTACACTTAAGGTAATTATCGATATGTATGTTTCTATTACCAATTTCTTAATTTTGGGGTTTTGTCTTTGTACGTCTTTTCCTTCTCTTGTTTTTCTCTGCCTAGAGAAGTTCCTTTAGCATTTGTTGTAAAGCTGGTTTGGTGGTGCTGAATTCTTTTAGCTTTTGCTTGGGTATAAAGTTTTAATTTCTCCATCGAATCTGATGAGATCCTTGCTGGGTAGAGTAGTCTTGATTGTAGGTTTTTCCCTTTCATCACTGTAAATATGTTCTGTCACTCTCGTCTGGCTTGCAGAGTTTCTGCTGAAAGATCAGCTGTTAACCTTATGGGGATTCCTTTGTATGTTATTTGTTGCTTTTACCTTGCTGCTTTTTATATTTTTTCTTTGTATTTACTTTTTGATAGTTTGATTAATATGTCATGGCATGTTCCTCCTTGGATTTAACCTGTATGGGGCTCTGTGCTTCCTGGACTTTATTGACTATTTCCTTTCCTGTGTTTTGGAAGTTTGCTACTATAATCTCTTTAAACATTTTCTCAGTCCCTTTCTTTTTCTCTTCATCTTCTGGGGACCCTGTAATATGAATGTTGGTGCATTTAATATTGTCCTGGTGGTCTCCGAGACTGTCCTTGATTCTTTTCATTCTTTTTTTCTTCATTCTGCTCTGTGGTAGTTATTTCCACTATTCTATCTTCCAGGTCACTTATCCGTTCTTCTGCCTCAGTTATTCTGCTATTGATTCCTTCTAGAGTATTTTTAATTTCACTGTTTGTGTTGTTCATCTTTTTTTTTTTTTTTTTTTTTTTTGCTCTTCAGTTCTTCCAGGTCCTTGTTAAACGTGTTTTTGTATTTTATCCATTCTATTTCCAAGATTTTGGATCATCTTTGCTATCATTACTCTGAATTCTTTTTTCAGGTAGATTGCCCATTTTGTCTTCATTTGTTTGTTCTGGTGAGCTTTTACCTTGTTCTTTCATCTGCTGCATATCTCTTGGTCTTCTCATTTTGTTTAACTGCTGTGTTTGGGATCTCCATTTTGTAGGCTGCAAGTTCATCGTTCCTTTTGTTTTTCGTGTCTGCCTCCAGTGGGTGAGGTTGTTTTATTAGCTTGTGTCGGCTTCCTGGTAGAAGGATTGGTGCCTGTGATCTGGTTGATGGGGCTGGACCTTGTCTTTCTGCTTGGTAGAGCCTTGTCCAGTGGTTTGTTTTGTGGTGTCTGTGAACTTAGTATGATTTTAGACAGTCTGTCTGCTAATGGGTGAGGTTGTGTTCCTGTTGTACTAGTGTTTTGGCATGGGGCGTCAAGCACTGGAGCTTGTTGGCCATTGGGTGGAGCTTTGTCTTAGTGTCTAGATGGAGATCACTGGGAGATATCTCCCCACTTGATATTATGTTGGGCTGGGAGGTCTCTGGTGGTCCAATATCCTGGATTTGACACTCCCACCTTGGAGGCTCAGGCCTGACACCTGGCCGTAGTATCAAGACCCTGCCAGTCACAGGGCTCAGAAATAAAGGAAGAAAAAAAAAAGAAAAAAGAAAACAAACAAACAGGAAAGGAACATATAGAATCCCAAACCAAATGGTAAAAGCAAAACTAAAGAGACAAAATCATACAAAGAAACATACACACACCCACTCATACAAAGAAAACAAAGAAAAACAAACAAAAAATGAACAGTCAGAACCTAGGACAAATGGTAAAAGCAAACATAAACAGACAAAATCACACAAAGAAACATACACATACACACTCACAAAAAGAGAAAAAAAAACTTAAAATGATAAAATAGTAAAAAATAATAATAAAATTTTTTAAATAAAAAAATGAAAAAGAAAGAAAGCAACCAAACCAATAAACAAATCCACCAATGATAACAAGCACTAAAAACTAAACTAACATAAACATAAAAAAACAGAAACAAATCAGATGCAGAAAGCAAACCCCAAGTCTACAGTTGCTCCCAAAGTCCACTGCCTCAATTTTAGGAATATTTCTTGTCTATTCAAGTATTCCACAGACGCAGGGTTCATCAATTTGATTGTGGGGATTTAATCTGATGCTCCTGAGCCTGCTGGGAGAAATTTCTCTTTCTCTTCTTCATTCGCCCAGCTGCTGGGGTTCAGCTTTGGTTTTGGCCCCCCCTCTGTGTGTAGGGAACTCTCAAGCATCTGATCCCTGCCCAGACAATAAGAGGTTAAAGTAGAGGTTGATTAGGGCTCTCTTGCTCACTCAGGCTAGGGAGAGGGAGAGGTAAGGTAGTCATAATTAGAATGTGGGTCAAGCCTGCGATGGCAGAGGCTGGCATGACATTACAACAGCCTGAGGTGCTCCATGTGTTCTCCTAGGGAAGTTGTCCCTGGATATCAGGACCCTGACAGTGGCGTGCTGCACCTGCACTCACACATAGGAACCTTGGTGGCAGCAGCAGCGGTGTTAATGGTTCATGTCCGCCTCTGGGGTCCAAGCTGATAGCCGCAGCTTGTGCCCATCTCTGGAGCTTACTTAAGTGGCGTTCTGCCATCTGTGGGCACATGGAGCAGGGATCCCCTCTCCTCGTGCACTCTGAAACAATGGTCTGTTTCCTCTTAGGCAGGTCCAGACTATTTCCCTGACTCCCTCCAGGCTAGTTGTGGTGCACTAGCCCCCTTCAGGCTGTCTTCATGCAGCCAACTCCAGTCCTCTCCCTGGGGTCTGACCTCTGAAGCCCGAGCCTCAGCTCCCAACCCACACCCGCCCCAGCGGGTTAGCAGAAAAATGTCTAAGATTAGTGAGTGCTGGTCAGCACCAATCTTCTGTGCGGGAATCTCTCAGCCTTGCCCTCTGCATCCCTGTTGCTGTGCTCTCCTCTGTGGCTCTGAAGCTTCCCCCCTCTTCACCCCCCATCTCCACCAGTGAAGGGGCTTCCTAGTGTGTGGAAACTTTTTCTCCTTCTCAACTCCCTCCCAAAGGTGCAGGACTTGCCCCTATTCTTTTGTCTCTGTTTTTCCTTTTTTCTTTTCCCATACCCAGGTACATGGGGATTTTCTTGCCTTTTGGGAAGTCTGAGGTCTTCTGCCAGCATTCAGTATGTGTTCTGTAGGAGTTGTTCCACATGTAGATGTATTTTTGATGTATTTGTGGGTAGGAAGGTGGTCTCCACATCTTACTCCTCCACCATCTTGAAGGTCTCCCTAAATACTTTCTCTATTAAATAATTTCTGCTCTTGGGAGACTACCACTCCATAGTCTCTTGGTTTCTTCTATTTTACCACCAGCTCTTTCTCATTCTTCTCTTGCAGTAGTTTCCTCTTCGCTTATCTTCTTAATGTTTTAATGTTCCAGGCTCAGTCCTCTGTCTTCTTCATCTCAACTCCTGCATTCTCTGTCTAGGTGACTTCACTCAGTCTCATGAATTTATACATCAGCCTCATTAATTTATAAATCATTTATATGCACACACTTGTTTTTCTCACTCTGCCTTCTCCCCAGTGTATTCAATAGCCAGCTGTCTATCCAGCATCTTACACCTGATACATACAAAATGGACTTTTTAACTTGCTTCCATAGCCATCATATTGAAAACCTCACTCTTGCATCTCCCTTAGTCATTTTCATTTCACTACATGGTGTCATCATTCATATAATTGCTCAAGTCACATAATTAGAAGTCATCAATGATACCATTCTCTCTCCATTGCAGCCAATCCAGCAGTATATCAACTAACTCCATGTTCATAATATATTCTGAATCAAAACATTTCCTTGTATTTCCACTACTCCCCACTCACTTCTTTACATACCTAGTACCACCAGAATGGCCCAATCAACCATTATCTCTAGCTTAGATTGTTGCAATAGCCTTTTAACTGTCCTCTCTTCTTCAACACTTAGCCCCTTCACTCCGA
The DNA here is from genome assembly GCF_964374135.1 of Grampus griseus. Taxonomy (NCBI): domain Eukaryota; kingdom Metazoa; phylum Chordata; class Mammalia; order Artiodactyla; family Delphinidae; genus Grampus; species Grampus griseus. The sequence continues at coordinate 65,561,763 of NC_139009.1, read as the reverse complement.
TTCTCCACCCAGCATCTAGGATGACATTTGAAAATGTAAAGCAGATCATTTTTTATTTCTCCTTATTCTTCTCTATTTTCCTCCATTCTCCCTTTTATCACATTTAATATTAAATATGAATATTTTATCTTTATCTAAAAGATTCTAAAATATCAAATTCTATCTGACTCCTGCTCACCTCTTACAAGAACACTTGTGATTACATTGGGCCTGCCCATATAATTCAGGATAATCTCCACATCTCATGATTCTCCATTTAATCACATCACACGTTCTGGGGGCTAGGATATGAATATCTTTGAGGGACCATATTCATCTTACCACAAATCACTACCTTCATCTCTGAGAAAGGGATTTCCCCATTCAATTTTGCACTTCTTCATGTTGCTTAACACATACTAACCACACTCCTTTGTTTATATTCTGGTCACACTCATTCCCCACTGTGTCTTTGTACTTTTCAATTTTCAATTATTCTTTGTTACTTCTCATCATTCAGTTCTCAGGTAAAATGTTCCTTCTTTGGGAAAACTTCTTTGTCTAAAATTTCCTGGGAATCTAGAAGAGCCATTGCCCATAGTCATTCTCTACTATTACTCTACTTTCTTTACTATATAACACATACCATTCTAAAAGTATTGGATTTTTTTTTTTTTTTTTTTTTTTTTTTTTTACGGTACGTGGACCTCTCACTGTTGTGGCCTCTCCCGTTGCAGAGCACAGGTTCCGGATGCACAGGCTCAGTGGCCATGGCTCATGGGCCTAGCAACTCCATGGCTTGTGGGATCTTCCCAGACCGGGGCACGAACCCATGTCCCCTGCATCGGCAAGTGGACTCTCAATCACTGCGTCATCAGGGAAGCCCTGGATGTGTTTATTTTTAAAGTTTACTCTTTATCTGTGTTACCAGAGAGCTGGGACTTTCCTGTCTAGTTCATGTCACTGTATCCCTAATTCCTGGAAAATTTCCTTTAATCATTGTAAATGTTTAGCAAATATGTCTAAATAAAGTAAATAAATAAATGAATAAACAGTACCCCAAAATGGATGCATTGGGTGTGCTTAAAGTGTCATTTGATGTTCACCAGGTACATTCTGTGAACTTTGTCTTAATTCTTTTTTTCACACTGTTTCCCTATTTGGAAAGCACTTCATCACCCTCTGCAACTATTCAGATCCTGCCCATTCTTGATGGTCCAATAAATTAAATCCCAAACACCTATCCTTCCATTAGAAACTTCTGTGACCAATCACATTTATCTGCCTCTGAAATGCTATGAAACAATGCTAACACTCCTTTAGTATTTTTTATTATTAACTGGAATCATCATTAACTGATCATTCATTCAGCAAATATTGACAAGCCATCTAATGTGTAAGATAATAATTAATAACTAGGTCCCTCTTTAGATTCTAAATTTCCCTAAGGAAAGGATTATGTCTTGTTACTGACTGTCTACTTTTGCATTAATGTTACAAACAGAAGCAATACTCAGAATAAAGCAACCCAATGGTTAATGTAATGAAGTGAGTGTATTGATATCACTCAGAATAAGAATTTATTAAATGTTTTATAATTTATTGGTTGAACATGAAGACACTCCAGTGAGAACCTGAAAACATTATATTTATAAGAGTCTATGAATATCAGTTGAAGGAAAATAGCTTTTCTTTTTCCCTGAAGCAAACATGTCATTGTTAATTTTTTTTCAAAAAAATAAAATAAAATTATGGCAATAATGCAGAAATAAAATACACACATTCTAATTTTTATTCTACTCATTAATTTATGAGGAAACCAGGCAGATATCATAACTGGTCAAAAGATAATGCAAAAAACAGATACACTTATAGATCAATAGTAATGAATGATTGTGTAAAGGGAGTTTGGGAAAAGTCAATTAAATCTCTACCAGATAAGACAGAATTTGCATGTCTATGGATAATAATTATTTTTGCATTACTATAATATATTAGCCTTCACCTCTTGAAGAGAGCAGTATAAGAGAATCTGTGAATATATTTTTAAAGCACCACATTACCTGAATGTGAGAGCCTTTTATTTTAATTGAAGTTTTTAGTCAATTTAGTTAAAGATGTTTTATTTGGTCATACTTTCTCATCTTAATTCTTTCTGGTTTACTTGTTTCTCTGTTCTCTTCTACTTGGATATATTTTCTCCAGTCTTTTGCCACGAGGACAAGGTATGCTTCTTTAACTTCCTCGTGTGATTTGTATGCTGTGTAACCTATTTTAAATTTTACCATGGTAACTTTAACTTTATTACCTGATCATTTCATTTTGTAATCATTTCATCAAGACTAATATATGACCCTTTCACTCTGTTCAATGTAAAATAATAAAAACTATTTATATTTTGTCCCATTTCTGCTTTACTCATTTCCCCATTATTGTTTTTCTAAAGCATTTTTTTCTGAATATATGATTTTTTTTTTTTTTTTTTTTTTTTTTTTTTTTTTTTTTGCGGTACACAGCCCTCTCACTGTTGTGGCCTCTCCCATTGTGGAGCACAGGTTCCGGACGCACAGGCTTAGTGGTCATGGCTCATGGGCCTAGCAACTCCATGGCTTGTGGGATCTTCCCGGACTGGAGCACGAACCTGCATCCCCTGCATTGGCAGGCAGACTCTCAACCACTGCACCACCAGGGAAGCCCTAAATATATGATTTTTGTTTGAATTTGGACTATCATCTCTATCAAAATTTTACTGAATATTTTCATGGGCTAAATTCATTTCCTTTTCACTCACTAAATTGTAAGCATTTATTTAGTTCTATTATTTTCCAAAATCAGAATAGATTAATTTGTTTACGATTTCCTCAAAAAAATGTTATTGGACTCTGTTCCAATACACACCAGGCAGTACACTATAAGGATTGTCAATAAGTAAATTTATTGGTACATTATTTTTGCCCTCATATTTGGTAAAATTTTTGTATTTTCTTTATACTTCACTTTAATAAGGTAGGAATGAAGCTATTTCAGGGAGAAAGCCCACCTTTCCACTTCCCCTACTGGAATGAGCATTTGCTGGATGTACCAGCACATTATCTCCTTAGTGTACTTCTTTTCAAAGTAGTTAAAACTGAGGGGACTGAAGACTCAAAGGAAATGATCCATGCCAGGTGCTGCAAAATTATGTCAATATCTGTTATTTATTTTTATTTCACTGGATTCCTGATTTCCATTGAAATGCATTTGGTCTCTGAGATCTTTCAATCTGGTTCTATGAGCTTTATACCTAGATGAATAACTTCATGTTTCAGAAATTATGAAAGCTAAAAAAACCCAACAACAATTACATTAAAACTCAGGGCAGCATGGTGACAGACATCTATCCTCAATTGTACATAATACTCTAGGATGCACTCAATTTTTCTTCCATTTTAATTTAATTCCACTTGGAGAAGAGAGGACCAGAAATCTGAATTATCCTACTCACTTTTTATGATTTTCTCAAGCTGTTGAACCTTGGTTTGAAGATGCATTTAAACAAAGCAGAAGGGATGATTACATCCCTCCTTAAATGTGTGCTTCCATGAAAGCTTGGCCTTATTTTGCTACACAATTATATGACACATTATGTTGTAGCAACAACTCATTTTTTCTTACCTTGGTCACAGGCTGCTCAAAAACAGTTTCTATGTATTTCTTATATTCATCAACACCTCATCTAGTTTTTTTTGTTTTCTTGGCAATCTTGAGAAAGATAAATGGAACTGGAAGAATCAGACTCCCTGACTTCAGACTATACTACAAAGCTACAGTAATCAAGACAGTATGGTACTGGCACAAAAACAGAAACATAGATCAATGGAACAGGATAGAAAGCCCAAAGATAAACCCACACACTTATGATCACCTTATCTTTGATAAAGGAGGCAAGAATATACAATGGAGAAAAGACGGCCTCATCAATAAGTGGTGGTGGGAAAACTGGACAGCTACATGTAAAAGAGTGAAATTAGAACACTCCCTAACACCATACACAAAAATAAACTCAAAATGGATTAAAGACCTAAATGTAAGGCCAGACACTATCAAACTCTTAGAGGAAAACATAGGCAGAACACTCCATGAAATAAATCATCTAGTTTTTATATTCATAGCATCACTGAGATATAGCTTAGTATGCTGATGTAACCCATGATTTTACATCAAAACATATATCTAATCACCTCATATTTAGTTCAAAAAATGAATGTCAGATGCATTAGGTGATATCCTACTGGTTTGCCCTTATTTCCAGTCTGCAGAGAATGTATATCATGGAGAATTAATATGCTGCAATGGCTTCCAGCTCCTTTTTTGCCTCAATGTTTTTTTATTTTATTAGTGCAATAATAGCATTCATGGTTTTATATATTATTAGATTATAACTGAACATTAACAGTATTGCCAGCTTGATACTTAAGCTTACTTTTTCTATTATTTTTAACAAAGAGTTTCAGTCTAGATTAATATTTTTGATAATTGATGAAGTATTATAAGTAGTTCTCTATAAGCAAAAAACACTAAAGATAGTCATGTATAGTTGGATAAGCAGATCTATCTAATTCCTTAAAGATTTATTTTAAATATTTATTTATTTATTTATTTGGCTGTGTCAGCAGCACACAGGATCTTTTGTTGCGGCGTGCGGGCTTATCTCTAGTTGTGGTGTGCAGGTTTTAGAGCACATGGGCTTAGTTGCCTACTGCATGTGGAATCTTAGTTCCCTAACTAGATATTGAACCCGTGTGCCCTGCATTGGAAGACAGATTCTTAACCACTGGACCACCAGGGAAGTCTCATAATTCCTTAAAGATTAACATATCTAAAACATAGTCCATTGTTTTTATGACAAATTTCTTCCAGTGATTCTGCCCTCCCAGTAACTAAGGCTAAAAAGGAAGCCATGATTTACCCTAGATTTCTGTTTTGCTTTTACTTCCACTCCTATGGAGGTCTGAAGCAATCTTTAAATTCTCCAGTCTCCTCCAATCAGACTGAATTAACTATAGCCCTGGCCCTGATCTGGCCTTCAGTATTGTCTTTTCTAATTTGATGCAGCAGGAAGTTAGATAGCCTAGAGAAAGAATGTTAAATGAGAAGAAAGTGAGTCCCAAGATGAAGACCTGAGAAATGCCAATATTGAGAAGCCAGGTAGGAAGGCTGACCACCCAACATGGTTTGAGAGAGAGGCCATGGAAGATGAGAACTTTAAAAGCACCAATTAAACTTAGTAACAATTAAAAAGTAATTTCATTGTTGTGGCATGAACAAAAGCCTGATTTAAATACAATGAGAATAAGAGAAGTAGAGTATGTTAAGTTTCCTTTGTTTTTTTTGCTTAAGACATTCTACTAAAGAGCAAGAGAACTATGAGATGTGTACCTGGAAAGACATGTGGATTCAGAAGTTTTTCTTGTTGTGGTTGCCATTGTTACTAAAATGGGCACTATTAATACGTGCCAAGGAGATAGAAAAGTTGAAGATTCAGATCACAGAGTGGGTATACTGATGGTTTGGAATTCCTGAAAAAGCAGAAAGTTGATAGATTGGCCTTTCACAGGGAGGTTACTAAAATTGGAGGAAGGAAAAAAGGATGGTTGCACATGAAAATTAAATTTTAGTTGGGATGGCTGGATCTGAGCAAGTTCTACCTGATATTATTTATTTTCTAAATTGAAGCTTTAATGGCAGTGGTAGGCTGAGAATAGCAATCTAGAAAGTGAATCACAGTTTTGAGAGTGGAAAATTATGAAAGTATCACTGTCGGGTGGCAAAGTCTTTGATTTTCAAATTTTCCCATTATTTTCTTGAAATAGTAATCTTTTTAATGTTATGAAGTGATATCTATCAATGTTTAAGTACCTCACCTATCAACAGAAGGTTAAGATACAGTTTGCTTGTTGCTTTGCTTTCCAGGCCCAACTGGTCAGTTTTTACTTTAATTACAAAATGCTTTGTTGTTCTTTCTTAGTTTCCATAGCTCTGTTTTGCTACATTGAGGATGACATTTGATTTGCTATTTATGCCTTTTGATTTAGGATGTATACATACTGTTTTTATAACCTCAAGCAAGTAATGTAACTTTTCTATGATTCAGCTTTCTCATTTGTATAATAAAGAAAATATTACTATCTACCTCAGGTGGTTTTATTGAATGAAGATTAAATGAAGTCATGCACATATGGTATGAGACAGCAATAAATACTGGATATTATTATTACTGATTACCTTTATTCCCAAATTATAAAGTAATATGTTTAGCTTTATTTTAGTCTATAAAAATAGACTAATAATTTTATTTTATCACTTTTTGATAAAATAATATGGAATTTTAAACAGAATATTTTTGCATTTTTTGTATTTCAAAAACTGTTCTATTATTTGCTTTGTTTCATAACCATGTCAACAATTATTTAGGACATTATTTTTACTTGTTTCACTAATATTTAATGTATATGACTTCTCATCTTTTAATTTTATGTAGTGTATGTGATTTTTGTCTCTTTATTTTTTTGAGGAGGCATTAACCAGTTTTTTAAAAATGACATTCTTAGGAAACATGTGGACAATAATCTGTCTGGTAGAGGGCTGTCTGCCGGTATGGGTGTGTTGATACATAAGTGAACTTTCATATCAAGGCTATGTCCTTAATGACCTTAAATATTAATTGAATTGGGCACATTTGGAACATATCAGTATTTTATTTGTGAGGAACTGAGAAAGGGAGGATTGGTTACCGCTTTCCTTTCACTCTACAATACATTTTACATCTTAGCATTTGCTCATTCTAGCTGAGGAATTTGAGAGACTGTTTTAATTCAGACTTCATGTTCACTAATACGATGGGTCATGGCTCTGAGGAGATCGTAGTTTTCATGTATTTTTTTCTGAATTTTTAAAGTAGAAATTTGATATTATATGAAGTTATGTCCTAGTAAGTAAATTCTACTGTAATTTTCACTTACTAAAGGAACACACAAATCAATAAAACACTATGTTTTTATCATAAGTTTAAAGAAAACATTTCCATTAAAAAGTTAATTTACTTTTTGTCTTATTATTTTTTAAATTGAAAAGTATCTTTAAGGGTCATGAAATATATCATCAGCTTAAATATTTATTACAAAGGATAATGCACTGTAGCTTTTATTTTTTTTCCTTTCCTTGACCAAAGGCTACAAACCACAATGTCCATGCTCCTATTGTTATCTGTATCCTTAACTTTTTAAATAACTTGCTCTGGATTTTCATTCATTCAGAGTTTAAGAGATCATAAAACCCTGTAGTGTTATGTCGAATATTATTATATTTTATGAATGATGATATGCTCTATTATAAATATGACAGCTCTATTTCTCTGCAGAGGAAAACCCATCCTTTCACATGAAACGTATAAAACTGGAATATCTGAAGCAAGATGATATTACTCTGAAGCCCAGATTCATTAATGCAAATTTGATAGGATTATTAAAAAATGTCTCTTGTTCAAAGAGTATTTAAGCATACAGTAGTATTTTAAAGCACTTTGCATTTTAAAATGATACCAAAGGAGGTTTTCCAAGAATGTTGCTGAGGACTTGAGTAGATGTGTTATGGGCATAGCCTTACTCTTTGGCTACAATTCTAACTGCTCCCCAGAACTCCTAGTGTCAAGAATGGAATAACAAAATGTGATTTCATAAACTTACTAGTTGTGCAACCTTGGATAAGTTACTTAACCTCTTGCATTCTTGTGAGGATTAAACAAGGTATTACTCATTCCATTCTCAGCATTGTAATTTGATAAATGTTAGTTAATTGCTCCTTCTTCTACACCCTGACCCCAACTCCATTTTACATGGCCTCAATCCTCATGGCTTTTACTTCTATAATAGTCATGTCAACTTTGGTACATTTATATAACCTCCACCTCAGCAACAACCTAACCTGAAATTCCAGTCTGATCCCATATTACCCATGAAATATCATTGCCCACTATACATCAGAAAGAATTAACAGGCTATTGAGACTGTTTGCTCATTTATGCTAGAAACAACCATGCCTACTCCTGGCACTCACCATTGCTTTCAGCCTGTTCCCTCCCTCTCGAAATCTCTTCCTTTCTCCCTCTCGAATTCTCTTCCTTTCTCCCTCTCATTCTCAAATGAATTTTAATAGTGGGGGAGGCTCTACATTTGTAGGGGCAAGGGTATCTGGGAACTGCACTTTCTGCTCTGTTTTGTTGTGAACTTATAACTTCTCTAAAAAATACACTCTAGTTTTAAGGTCCAAGTGAAATAAAAAGAAACAAAAAGGTATATGAACAAAAAATATTTATTGCATATATACCTATTATAAACATGTATTATCAGGTTCTGTGCTGAGTACTAGGGATACAATGATAAATATGCACGTGTGTGAGAATATGAAGAGGTGTTTAAAAGATTAATCCCATGTAACTAAAACAATACCTATAGTCAGTTTTCTAGGTTTCATTTGTGAGATGAAGGGAATGCCCATTTTTAATTCCATATCATCACACCCTCTAACTAAGGCCTAAAATTCTACAATTAATGATTCACCTGAAATAAGCATTTTCCTCTCTATAGAAAAATAATTAAAAAAAGACACGCATAAATCCCATTGGTAAAAATGAAATCTTAGGGAGGCATACGTACTAAATGTCTCTAATCTCAATGAATCATGATTACGTATGTATCTGCCTCACTTGCTAGGGTGTGCTATTTTCCACGATGCCCCTGTTTAGCATAAAATTGCTACTCCATAAATGTCTGCCAAATGGAATTGCATTAAGTAATAAGTCAAAGCATTAGGTGATTTATTGTGTGCTCTGTTATTTGGTTTACGAGATGCTTTTCTCTATGACAGGTAGGGTCAAATTGGCAGCCAGAAATCACTAAGTGCTCTGGGGTGAGGAATTTTCTGCTGAAATGGGAGAAAAATGAAGCAGGAAAGAAGAGAGAAGAGTTGCTTTCAAGGACACATTTGACCCACTTTATACTTCCACCTGCCACTAACTCACACCATAAAAACCACTTGGTGTTGAGCATATTTTCATGTGACTCTTGGCCATCTGTATGTGTTCTTTGGAGAAAAGTCTGTTTAGGTCTTCTGAATCACTTTGCTGTACACTTGAAATTAACACAACATTATTAATCAAATATGCACCAATAAAAATTAAAAAAGAAAAACACTTGGTGATGTCAACACCAGACATTTCCTACATCTGACTTAGAGACAGTGTACATTATAGGGATTGCTTATTCCTCATTTGTGTTTTATTTACATGGTAAATATACTATTTTTTTCAACCTAGGATCTATGGATAGGTCCTGGAATTTGTTAATATTCTTATAATAGGTGAGAGAGTATTCTCTCACAATATTCTCATTATTTGTGGAGAAACATATATGAAATAATTGGGTAGTGGAGGTGTTACCTCCTTTTATCATTGCTTGGGGATCATTTTAAAACCAGTAAGAAAAAGAAATGAAATTGAGTTATTTGTAGTGAGGTGGATGGACCTAGAGTCTGTCATTCAGAGTGAAGTAAGTAGAAAGAGAAAAACAAATACCGTATGCTAACACATATATATGTAATCTAAAAACCAAGCAAACAAAATGGTTATGAAGAACCTAGGGGAAGACGGGAATAAAGACACAGACCTACTAGAGAACGGACTTGAGGATACGGGGAGAGGGAAGGGTAAAATGTGACAAAGTGAGAGAGTGGCATGGACATATATATGCTACCAAATGTAAAATAGACAGCTAGTGGGAAGCAGCCCCATAGCACAGAGAGATCAGCTCCGTGCTTTGTGACCACCTAGAAGGGTGGAATAGGGAGGGTGGGAGGGAGGGAGACACAAGAGGGTAGAGATATGGGGATATATGTGTATGTATAACTGATTCACTTTGTTATAAAGCAGAAACTAACACACCATTGTAAAGCAGTTATACTCCAATAAAGATGTTAAAACAAACAAACAAACAAAAACCAGTAAGAGTTGATGTAAAGAGTGAGCAGAAGTTGAAAAACATCTTTTTCACCAAAACCTCTGCTTGAGCTTTGACCAGAGGAATGATAAATTTGCATTTCTTTGGGTTTTTAAGCCTTTTAACTATTTTTATCATTATTATATTATTAAAAAATATATACCCATGTCAGAGGGATAAAAATAGCCAACTGGAGAGCTCCCAATGACCAAAGCTGGAACAATTTAAACAACAAAATAAACATCATAGATTGTAAGCCAAAGTGTAAAATAAATACCCATGAGTCATACCAATATTAATGCGTGATTGATTAAGAGATGAGAGGGAACAGAAAAATGGCCAGTGCAGAATTCCAAATAATTTACATAGACACTCCTCCTCAAGAAGAAAGATCATAACTTCCTATTCCTTAAGTGTTGCCATGCATAGTGATTTCCTTCTGCAAAATACAGTATGGAAAAGGGGTGGGAGTAAGGAGTAACTTTATGGTGTATAAATCCAAAAAACACTGCATAAAACAGGGGATCAAGATTAGTATCACCAGTGATAAGTTATGTTGATACTATGTATCCTTGATAAATTTGATGAGAATGGCACTTTCCCTCTGTGATATTCCTTTGAAAACCTCATAATTCCAGTATAATCATGAGAAAAATATCAGACAAATCCCAGTTTAGGGCATGCTACAAAATACCCTACCAGTACGCCTCAAAACTGTCAAGGTCATTAAAAACAAGAAAAGTTTGAGACATTGCTACAGCCCAGAGGAGGCTAAGGAGACATAAACACTAAATGTAATGCAGGGTTCTGGAACAGGAAAATGACATCAGGTAAAAAGTAAGGAAATCTGAATGGACTTTAGTGAATAATATTATGCCAATTAACTGTGACAATGTAATACCAAGGATTCACTAATGTAAGATGTTAAGAATGGGGAAAGAGACTGTGCAGAATATGGGAACCCTCTATACTATCTTTTTGGTAAAAATTCTTCTAAATTTTTTGTAAATCCAAAACTATTCTTTAAAAAAGTTTATTTAAAACATAACACCCCTCTCTTCTCATCTGCCCCCTGCTATCGCTGCAGGGGTAATAAAATCTAAAGCTTGTCAACCAAACCTAATCTGAAATTCAAAAGGAAAGAAATGTGCAAAAAGCTAACTTGGACTACTTAATTATTTTTTGCTGCCTGGGATTATTTATTCTACTGCTCACATAAATGAGTAGTTTACAGCTAAAACACATAAATTATATATTTTTAATGGAAAGAATATGATAAATTAAAAAGAACAAAATATTAATAGATATTTTCATACTCTATGTCTTGGGGATTTCATGTCTTGAGACAGACCCAGGGCTTTCATATTCCCCTGAAATGAGGGAAAGTCAGGCAAGCCCAGGGTTGATGAAAGACATCTGATGAAACAGCTGATGAGAGATAGGCCTCATCTGACAGAAGCAAGATTATACCATTCATGATTTAAGTAAAGAAAAATAGTTCCTATAAACAATTCCCCAGTGAGGTGATTTCTTGATGCACACCTTTCCTCATGAGTTATGTACACATATTCCTCTTTTAATGGATATGAGTATTTTTTTAGCAAAAACATATGCAAACTTTCTCTAAATCTGACCTTGGAAAAAGCCTATTTTAAAGCAGAAATGCAGTAAATGCACCATTTCAGATTAAATATTTATCCCACCTTCAGCCTAGGCTCAAAAAGGCTTCCTTATTGCAAAAGAGCTTCTTCATGTCTCCTTCATAGGAAAATACTGGGGCTGGAGGCAACCCAACTATAATTGAAAACCAATAATTACTCTGAATTAAGTGTCTCTTGGTGAAACAGGCTCTTATCAAGCTTGTGCGAGCCTATTAGATCTCATTTCAATCCTAACAAGTATCCCCAGTCAATTTAAACCACAGTTTAGCAAGCTACCTCTCTCAGGCCTTTCCAAAACCCTCTTAAGACTGGAGAATTTACTGCTGGGCCAGGCATTTGTTAACCACTGTCCGTTCTTACAGAGCATTTCGTTGGTTGGCAGCCAGGAAAACACTCAATGAAGTTTTCATTCTGTCGGTCTTTCTATAGTACCAAGCATACACATAATATAATTAAATGTCAAAGAAGTTTATGTGGTGTTTAAGTGATTAGAATGGATACTAGATCTGAAAATTGGATTAGATATATGAAATGGGAGGAAGTATACATTGTTTCATTCCTCCTTCCAGACCTCAAAGACTTCTACTAGCTGTGTTTATTATTCAGTTACACTATAAATTTTTTCTTAGTGCTTTATGAAGTTCAAATAACTCCATTTCTCAAAAGGAGTATAAGTTATTTTAATGTTTTATTGCTATTAGGGAAAAAAAGGTCAGTGTTTGAAATATAATTCTTATGAAACATATTTAGTATAATGGGAGTAAGGAAAATGGGAGATTAACATAAGAAAAGTAAAGGAGTAAACCTATTATGTAATAAAAACAATGAATAAGATCAAGGTAGAAAAACATACAGTTTTTTCTGTGTGTGTGTGTGTGTGTGTGTGTGTGTGTGTGTGTGAGATTTTTTTTCCACCTGTATCCCTGCAATTTCCTACCTTCCAAATCAAATGAAGGCTTACTTTCAACCACTGAGAATTTGGATTCTAATTCTCTGCCTCCTTCATGTTTAGGATCAGTAAAATGAAAATGTGGGGGCTTTGTTCAACAATTAATTAAAAGAGCAAGCATGAGGCCCTTCTAAGTGTGGAGGACACAGATCAGACACACATGAAGTCAGTTCTGTTGGTGTTCAGTTTTCTTATGTTGATTTCTGACATAAATGCATTCATCTACCAGATATAGACATTGCAGAAACAAAGGCAGACAACCCTAGTTAAAATGATAGCCACGAAGGAATGGATTTTCCCTTCAGGTAGAAGGGAAATAAATAGACTCACACTTAAATAAACTCACAATGTAGAGATATGTGATGGCATGGCTGTTCCCTTGGGCTTTCCGGTGGCCTGCGGCCCTCCTTTCAAGTAGTCAGTGTCAATTTGCTGCCTTTTGGAAGCCAAAGAGACCCCAGCCATTTTGTTTTGCCCTCATTTATCTTTCACTCTTCAAAATGTCTATTCATCTGTCTTTAGAGCTTCAAGCTTCTGCAAGCTGCTTTGTGACAACTATGAAATTAGATAAAATATGTGGGCTAAGGGGTTATGGAGTGCTGATGTTTGTTTTTCTTTAATAACATAGATTCATGAATACTCAAGAAAATTTGGGGTTGCTTACAAGGTGTCAGGAACTCTATTCAAGCATGTTGATAATAGCCTTTTGGATCAAAGCCATAACAGAAAGAAATGCTTCTAAATGTGGAAATTTCAAGGTCTGTGGCTGGCACATTAAAGAAAGGATGGGGCTAAGGTGGGAGTAGGATGGTTGGAGGACTTTGTCCAAATAAGAAGGACTTTTCATTTCCATATCTCTCTCAAATAAATCATGTCCAAATATCTCCTGATTTATTTTCAGTTGATCTAGTTCCTAGTATTTTAACAAAAGATTACAATAATACCACACTAGTGAAATAGTGCAGTATCTCTCAAAATAACCCCAAGTATTCATAAATGCTAAGAGGGAGTTTGTAATATTGAAATAATAACTAGAAATAAGCCTCCTGGATTTTAGTTCCTTGAGAAAACACATTCATGCCTAATTAGCATGCTTTTGTAATGTGGTTTATCCATTGATCTCAAAGCACAGTATTTATGAAGACACCAATAATCCTACTGAAGCAGGGACTTAAGTATTTTAGTGAAAATGATGAGAAACTCAGTAAGCAAGTTGTTGCAACAGACTGAAAACCTGTCTTTTATATTTGGAATACAATTTCTTTAGATTTTAAGACTTTTTAGAAAAACAACCATTTATCTATATATATATATATTTTTTGAATCACTAACCTGTACTGATAGCTCACTATGTAGCAGGCTGTTTACATAAATGATCTCAAAGCAGTTTCATTAGTAATACCTAAAATGCAAAAACAATACCTTATCTCACAAGTAGATGGAAAATATAAGAGAAAAAAATGATAAAACTCAGCATTCATAGGTTATAGGAATATAGGCATTCTCATACCCTATTAGTGGAATCATAAATTAGGAAAACCTGTTATTAAGAAACGTTTTGCAAAATGTTAACATTTAAATGATGTAACTTACTTCTTAGGGTTTACTGTTAAGTTATAATTAAGGATGAAAATCATTGTCTATAAGAGAAAATAAAAACTTCAGTTATAAGAAAATGGTTTAATCAATTTATGAGTGACTGTTGTGTGTCACTCACTTTGAATGTGGTGGGTATATAGCAATGAACAAAAACTGACGATGTCACTATCTTCATTCAGCTTACATTCTAATGAAGGATATAGAAAATAAGTAAAAAAGGACATAAATGTATAACATATCAGCTGGTGATAAATGCTGTGAAGAAATACAAAGCAAAATGTAGAACAACAAGTCACAGGTGATTTTTTTATAGGTTGGTATCTGAGGTGATAACATTTGAATAGGAACATGAGGTGAGAAAAGGAGCCATGAGGGTCTGGGGAAAGATCTTAAAGCCAGAACAAATGGAAAGTGCAAAGGGTCTCAGAAGGAAGTATAGCATGTTCAAGCGTCCTTAAGAAAACAGCTGTGGCTGGAGTCCAGTGAGAGAGGGGAGAAGGATAAAGATTGATCAAAGAGGAGCCACAGGACAGTCATACATGTTCTTGTAGGCCAAAGCATGTATTTGAGGTTTTATTACCAGTGCAATGAAGGGCACTGGTGGATTCTAAGCAGACAAGTACATGGTCTGACCTATTTAACCAATGGTAGGAGTGGTAAAGCAGAAGAGGGGAGCCTTCTGTTGTCGACTAGAAAAGGAAAAATAAAAACTTGCCTGACTAAGGTGGGTGGGAAGTGTGTAGATTATGGATTTTTTTGAGGTAAAGTTACAAAGATGAGTGGATGTGGGTTGTGAAAGGGAAGAGTCACGGAAGAGTCCATGGTTTAGGCCTGAGCAATTGAAGTATGAAGTTGGCATAACTGACAGGGGGAGACCTTGGAAAGGAAGGTGGTTTGTAGAGTAGTAGCAATGAATTGCAAATATTAATGTTCATACTCTAGAAGAATATGTAACAAAATTGGAAACTGTTAGAGCTATAGTGTGTCGGATAAATTGTATAAAACAATATGTACAATAGGATTGCACTTCTGTGTATGTGTATAGAAAAATTACTAGTGATAAAAAGATGTTTACATTATTTATCACTGGTTAGTACAATTACAGTTGACTGATTTTCTTCATCACTTTTTTCTCCATTTTCCAATTTTTTTTACTGTAAACATGTGTATTGAATGAAGGGGAAAATCATTTCAAATAGCTCTGAGATCATGGAGGAATATAATTGGGGTAAAATATGGCTGAGAAAGCCCAGCTGTTTGAAAATCACTTGAAACATTTAACAAACAAAACACAGCTGGTCTAGAGGACAGAGATATTATGTAATTTGAATTCTTTACTGTCTCTGCTAAAATGGGAAAGAAATGGAAGAAAACATTCTTTAAAATAAGAAGATTACCATCTATTTTCTGTGTTGAACATAAAAAAACTTCCAGCAGAAAATTCTCAGTAATACATAACATTTTTGAGTTTCCTGACTAAATGTGTTGCAAGAAAAGTCCTGGCCACGCAACATTCCACATCACTGATGAACATAATGGTAGATTCCAAAATCATTCTGTACCAACTCTAGAAATTTGGTAGTGGCCTTCAAAATACTGGTTTTTACTTTTCAGGAAAATAAAAAAGTGTGCCAAAATAATGTCGACAGTAATTTTGCAAATTTTAAAAAAGCATAAAATATGTGTATGCATCAAGAGATAAAGAAAAGGACAACTCTCGATTGGATATTAGGTGATTCTTTTCTTTATGAGTTTATGTATTGTTTCTTTCAAAAACAATGTACATATATACTAGTTATGTAGACAGAAAATATTATGAAAAATCAGTGAATGTGCATTACAGATGATTAAGAAAAATAAAGTAAGAACAAAATACCCAAATAAGTAAGAAACTATAAAAAAATGGAAAACCAAGCCTATAACATACAGAAAAAAATCGCCATGATCAAGATTTTAGACTCCCAGAAGGAAAGCAGGCTTTGAGAATAAAGCATATTGTTTGTATCTAAGTACTCTGATAGCAGGAAGAGTCAAGGATAGATGAACAAATATGAAGCATAACAAGGGGAGAGCAATTTCCCTGAAACTAAATGGCATAAGCCATTCACTTCATTATATAGGACCCTGCACCCTACTTTCTTAAAAACTTGAGTGTGAATACTAACTCATACTTCCATGTTCTGTGTGAAATTCAGGAAGTTATTTAATATTGATAAAGCTTTGGTTTCTTCACTGACAAATGAGTAATTTCTTCTAAGAGAGTATAGAATCAATGAAGACTTCTACTCTCCATCAAGATGGAGTGACAGAGATAGGTTTCACCCTCCCACTCGGAACAAGTAAAAACTCAGACAAGATATATAAAACAATGGTTTTCGAGGTACTAGACATCAAGCAATGCAAGACAGTGATCCCTGAGATATGGAGACAAACAAGATGAACCCTGTGATTGCTCTGGCTTACTGCCTTGAATGAGTTTCCAGGGCACAGTTCAGCGAGGGGGTACCCAGGGAGACCCCAGGTGACTCCCTGAATTAAGAAGCAGAGCTGAGTGTCTGTAACTACTGGCACTTACAGGAAAAAAATACTAAAAAAGAGAAAGAGAGAATTCCAGAGATCTGTAGAGGGTCTCCATCAAGAATTCAGCAGAAGAGTGACCATTCACAGCATCAATATTTCTACTCATAAGGCAGTTTTTCTTGCCTGGAATACTCTGTTCTCTGATAGCTACTAGAAGACATAGAAAAGCTTACCTTGTGCCATCACACACACACACACGCACACACACACGTCTTTCTTACTATACTCTAAGTTCTTAAAGTATGGACATATATCTTTCTACTTTTAAATCAGCCATGGTTCCTAACAAGTGTTTTGTACAGACTATATGCCAAATAAATGTTTCCTGGAGTTGAACATTAGCATTCTATGCCACTTGGCAGAATTTCTATATATTCCTGATCTCTGGGGGTTAGTATTTAATTTAATGTATAAAGTGACTTCCTTCTTGCCCAGAAAGAGGGTGTTGTTATTATGGATATTTTTTCTTTCTGAGATGATTTAATATACATTTTTAAAATGCTGAGACAAACTAATACTACATATAGGTGGAGTGTAATATCAAAAACCACATATCTGATGTTTTCTTCGCCTGCAAGTTCTTTGTTTTATGACCAGAAAAAAAACCTTTTATTAAATATGGACATTTGTATTTTATGTATTCTGCCTGCCTCTAGGTTTATGTGCTTAGATAAACAAGAGCTGAATTTCTTTCTGAAATAGAACACTATAATGAGAAAACTGGAATGTAATAAAATTTATGACCCAGATCTGATACAGAAACATGAGTGAGTGATAAGCTAAGCTAGTTAAGAAGTTTTTGTTTGGTTTTTATTTTTTTGCTTTTCCCCAAGAATTCTCTGGGATTTTAAAGTTTCATATTGGAAACTAACTTATTACAATGTTTTGACTTGATTCTCTATGACAAAATTTTTTGGCAAAATAAATAAATACAGCTCTGAAACCTGAAGTTCCTTTCTGTTGTGTATCCATAGAATGTGTAACTCTGCGTAGCTGATTTTCTCACCAATTTACATTATGGCATTTCTCCATATGAGAACATAAAATGCACTGCAATTGTGTCTTTAGCTGATCCTCACAGTTTAAAAAAACTTTGTATACAATTCAGAAGTATCCACTGTGTCTTACTGTATTTTCCTACATGTCTGGTAGGATTGGATTTATTGCTCTATTGAATATTTATATTGAAGTAGAGGCCCTAAGTTCCTGAGCCTTTTGTCTTCTTTATGGTATCTTGGTGTCTATATGATATTCTCATTTACTTCTTTTCTAAATTTGCTGATAAATTATTTAATAATCAGCTAAGAGTCTTATATTCCAATTTTGTAATCAGAAGTCTTTCTCTTGATTTTCTAACTTATTAAAGAGTATGGATAGACTTGGGCAAGGAGCTTTGTTTCCTCAAGTAGATAATGCCTCCTAACACTGACTTCTAGAATTGTTGAAATGATTACCATAGAGGTTTAGAAGGTGTTTTGTGAAGCCCTTTCCACATATCTTAGCTGTAACAGGGTTTTGGCAAGATCCTTCCCTTGATCACTTGCAGCTCTAATGGACTCTGGTTCTATCATTCTCTGATTCCAATTTTGACTTGAGAAGAGGTAGCCCTGCATTACTTCAGGGAACTCAGCGGATGCAAGGGAATATTGATTCTGTGTCCTCTGAGGCCATCAGAGTAATAGCCAACAAATTATATCCCTGGTAAATTATCTCTTTGTCATTGTAACATCAGATGGGCTTACCAAGTAGCTGAGAAAAGAACTTTGGAGAGTTTTTTTGTTTTGTTTTGTTTTGTTTTGTTTTGTTTTCCCCATATTTAGAGTGAGATAAAGAAACATGCCCTGCCATTGTAGTAGCACAGTATTTATTGATTACCATGATCCTCTCCGGGGTCCAATCAGAAGGTGTAATTGCCCAAATCAGGTTTCTAAGAAGAGAAGCACATTAAAAAATGGAAAGAGATCATGTCCTTGAGCTCTATGACGTTGAAACATTTAACCATAGGCTTGGGAACCTAGAATTTGGTTATTCCAGATCAACACACTTTCTTCATGACTGTGACTCATATTCAAGCATGAATGGTGCATGGAAACCATAAAGGAGATGTCATAAACTCCTCCTGAAATTTAAGTTCTCACTAAACTAAAATAAATAAAAATTGTATAAAGTTAGAATATCACTGAAGCTTAAAAACTAAATCCCATTAACTTTTAGAATTTCCCTCTTTAGTGATTTATTTAGTAATGGAGAAGCCCTTCCAAAGAAGGATTATTAGATGACTCATGCTTTTTGAGTTACTCTTTGAAGATGAGTGTTA
This sequence comes from Grampus griseus, assembly GCF_964374135.1. Lineage (NCBI taxonomy): Eukaryota > Metazoa > Chordata > Mammalia > Artiodactyla > Delphinidae > Grampus > Grampus griseus. The sequence goes on along the minus strand of NC_139009.1, from coordinate 65,542,647 downwards.
TTGGAAGAGGGAGAGGGCACTAGAATGGAAGTGAGTGATGAGGAAAAGAGACTTTTGAGCTACAGAAGGGGTTTGGGAAACAGAAGCAGGGGTTTCTAAAGGCAAACCTCACCTCCTTGACCACTTTTCCAGGGTCTTCCCTGCTATTTGTATTCCCTTTCATCACTACGTCGGCTAGCACGCACAGAATCACAGTGTGAATAAAATAACAGTGAGCACCTCCTCCAAATAATTGCAGTCCAACTCCAGGCAGGTGCTCCCCATGGGGAAGCAAGTGTGAGTGGAGCGTGGGTTGGAATTGATTTCCCTCATTTGTTTGTCTGGGCAATTTCTGAAGGGCACAGCCTGACAAATCCTAGGTGGTGGTTCTGCAAGTTGATAAATTAGTCAATACCCCAGGCATGTGTCATCTAACAATGTCCCAAACTTAATTTGAGAACAAGTTGGCATTCTTGGTCCTATACAAGGAAGATAAACAAGAAAGCTATAGGCTTATACTACACAGTTTTCTTTGTTAAATAGTAAGCTTATTGAAACCAGTACGGTTATGTAGGGGTTGTTAGGATTGGCCTTGATCTTTACATGTTTTCTGTAAACTAAAACATAATGCTGTGTCATTTTTTAAAAAAGAAAATGCATTTATTTTAGAAGGCAAAAAGTAAACTAACTATAACAGTGTTGGGATAAAAGATTATAACATGCAATTCTTCTTTATTGTCTCTAGGTATCATGGTCTGAGGGTGGGACAAGATAGAAGGATAACCTAATTGGCTCCTCTGCCATCACTGTCCCACCCTTCTTCTGGAATTTAAAGAAGTTAGGAATTAGGGACAAAGCTCCTATCCTTACTCCTAATGGGTCCTCAACCCTGAACTCTATGACCCCAAAGCATCTCCAGAGCAAAAGTTTCCATTTATACTGAGAAGCAGCTTGTAGTAGAAAAAGCACAGAATACAGAACCAGAAAAGCAAGGTGTATTTGCTGTTTAACTTGGTATAACAGCATTTATTTCTCTGACTCAGCTTTCTCATCTTTAAGATGTGAAAAATAAAATTTCCTTTTTAGTAGTGGTTAGGGATTTAAAGGAAATATTGTATACAGAAAATATTTTTGAGACCATAAGCTCCATATACATAAAAGCATTTAGTATTATCACAGATCTTAGCATAAAAACCTATGTTTAAGAGTCCTCAACTATAATAAAACATTTAATATTCTCTTCTTCACATGAATTCACAGGATCTTCTTTCTAAGGTTACAATGATATAATTGTATACGAAGACATTCAGACACAGTGTCTGACACACAGAAGAGACACAGTGCTTCAAATCTGTATTATTACTTTTTTCTTATGTGATTTCCTCCTTATGCGATTTCCTTCTTATGTAATTACCCTTAAAAAAAGTTGACCTTAACTTTTTATCTAAATTTAACCTCACTTTGTAAGCTTCCTAGCACTTATTTTTAAATTATGTCTTTTATGTTTCTTTGCTGTGATTAATCTCAGCTACTCCTAAATCTACACAGTTAAATAGAGAACACTTAGTATTTTTGCTCACTTCCTAGTTCTAGTAAATGTGACCTTATGTTCAAATTCATTTTATTTCTGATTGAGTGAAAGAGAGCTTTTTCACTCATTGCCTTTGTCCTGATTCTGTGTTTAATATTACAATGTCTGATTATAGTTATTTATCAAGGATAGCTAGGTACAATAATGTGATTGGCTAACTCCGTTTCTAAACTAACTCTCAAATGTTGCCCTAGCCCAAACCCATTTTTCTCTTGAACTTAAGGCAGAGTCAATTGCTGTTCTATCCACATTTCTACAGGAACTTACATTTACCTCAATTACATTTCTTAACACACTGTACTGGAACTATTTATTTAATTGTTTATCTCACTACGCTCTGACCTTCTTCAGTTCTAATCATGACTGTGCCCATCATATAGAATCAAGAATTCTAGCTCATAAAAAATAATAGCAACAACTGCAACATTTATTCACCTCTCCTTATACCAGACAAGGTTCTGATTATTTTTACACATATTAACTCTGTTAAAAATAATTTTTTTTATGGTAAAATCATGAACCTCATACAGGCAAAATGAACATGTGTTAAAGATTTTATTTAACTCATAATGAAGATTCTAGACAGATGTTACAACTTGTTCAAAGAAGTTAAACAAGCACAAGATTTATATAAAGAACTTGTGAAAAGATTTTACAAAGAGAAAGTGTTTTTTTTTTTTCCATGGAGAGGAAAAGAAGTCAACTGAACCTCCATCTGAAAGACTGTCTTTGTTGTCTATAGGTAAGACTCATTTTACATAGTTGTAAAATAACTCCTGTGGGATAAGGAATAGATAACCTGGAAAAGTATACTCTGGGAAATGCATAATTTTCCACTGAAACACAGACTTTTCCCTGTAACTCTTTTAATTTTCACAAAATAGGCTATCTTTGTTAAATTTAACCAAAGTACTAAATTTTCCTATTCACTCCATAAAAGATTCCTTTCTTTTTTCCTGTTCCATGTTTTAAACCCCCACTCTCTATTTTCAACTCAACACCTAATCATTAAATATTCTGTGTTGAACTCAATAGATAATGGGCTTCCTGCCTGTTGATCTTAAATGCTGGAATTGTTGACATTGGTGAGATTATGCAGAGCAGGCTGCATACGTCAACACAGGAATAATCCAAAGAGATAAAGATCAGCGTGGGCTGAAAATTGCCAATAATGGCAAGTTATATATTATTAGTGCAAATCAAATCTCCTTATACCAGTTGTTCACTCTTTATCTCTGGAGCCATCTTTCTCTATCCAACCATCATGTTTTCCAAATCATTTTTATTTTCCACACTCTTCTCTCTTTTCTATTAGAAATATCATTGGCCACCTGACAGCTCACTGCTTCCTTTATAGCATGGATACTGTTTTTCCTTTCCCTGGCCACATGTTATCTTTCTCCAGCTGTGGATAACAAGATGGGAATTTTCCCCAGAGCACTCATATGTATTTCCCTTCCATATGCCTTTGTGGTCTCCAAGTCACCTGGCCATGGAAGGAAATAAAAAAGAAGTGACAGTCAAATTTGCTCCCCAGCAAGTTTTCACTGTGTTCAGCCAATCAAAGTGTCAGGAACTTGCTGACTAGAATGGCTTCACTGTGATGCTATTAGCATGAAGAAAAAAAAGAAAAACAGCAAGGGAAACAATATGAAAATCCTGTTCCCTCTGCATTCTTTAAGCAAGCTATTTTTATTTTGTCAACAAAGAAAATGTATTCCTTTGCAGAAATCGTACAGCCTGTTGACATAAGATAAAGAAATTGAAAGGGGGCCACTTAGAGAGCAGGAATCAAAGTGATAGAAACTGTCTGAATTCATCTGTACCTCCCGTAGATATTTTTAAAACTAAATTACCTCTCTGCTCTGAGGTCTCTTGTTATTTTGCTCCTCTGTAGGATAGAGTGGAGAAAAGGTAAAGGAAAATTGAATCAGACAACTCCCTTAAGGATTAAAAGAGTTACATGAGAAATTTTCAAAGTTTTCATTAAATTTAATTGCAACTAATTTTTATTCTTAGAATGTTATGACAATGAAACCTATGATAGAATTGAAAATATTATACAAATACTGCTAAGAAATGGTTAGAGATCTTTGGAAACCAGACAATCAATGTACTCATTTATAATTTGTGTTTTCTTGATTTTTTCCCCATGTGTTATAAATATTCATAATCAATATACTCTCTGCCATTTTCAAACTTATAATCTAAGGAAAATTGATCACTTGGAAAAGGTTAAGTGTAGCTTATTAATGGTTCATGTTTCATTTTGGAAAATAAGCTAGAAGCTTTCTTTATCGCTCTATGAATAGGAAAAACTTTGTACTTCTTTTCCAATCAATTATGGCAGGTTTCCCAGATGAAGTTGAATTTGAGGTGAGGGTTGAAGATATAGCTTGCCAAGATACTCATATAGCTTATGTTTTCTGGACTCACAAACTATTAAAGAGATAGGAGCAGCTAGGTATCATTCAGCTAAAGTGCATATTGCTCAGAAATCAGTCAAGTGCACTGTCACTGATTAACCCTTGTTAAAGATATTTCTACTCATGGTTCATTTTGTTTCTGGTTGACCAACAGGCAATATTTTTTCTTCCTCATCCAAATTTATAGATTTCTATATGGCTGGTCTTTGCATTTTAATGCCCTTCATTATAAATAAATTCAAGAACATGATTGATTCAAGCCCTGCTAACAGTTTAAATATAGAATTGTTAAACTTCTCGTACATCAAAATCAATTTTATTTTCTACCAGGTATTTGCAGCAACTCAATTATATAAATCTGAGAGGGTAAAAAAAATATTTTTTACTTTAATATTTTAATATATATCATAAACCATTTACTCTAGTTATATGTTTTTATGAAAAAAGATTATTAATAATATATGTTATATAGATATAATTAAAATTATTAGTAGAAAATAGAAACACATTCTAAATTAAATAAAAAAGGATCCATGGGCTTCCCTGCTGGCACAGTGGTTGAGAGTCCACCTGCCGATGCAGGGGACACGAGTTCATGCCGGTCCAGGAAGATCCCACATGCCACGGAGCATCTGGTTCTGTGAGCCATGGCCTTTGAGCCTGCGCGTCCGGAGTTTGTGCTTTGCAACGCGAGAGGCCACAACAGTGAGAGGCCCACATATCGAAAAAAAAAAAAAAAAAGATCCTTCCAGGATTACCATACAAAAGGTGATTAGTGATGATCTGCTTCTAAAATATGATACGGACTATTTGGCTTTCCAACCAAAATTCACTCTCATGAAATTTGGCTTTATTAGAAGTTTTCTTGAGCCACTTAAAAAATACTATTGATATTATAAAGCACATAATTAGAAATTGATGCTCTATTTTGCTTAATCCTTCAAATTATTAATTTTACCACATGCTTAACTTCAGAAAGAAAACTGTAGCCAGACATTTGAGAAAAGATTCTTCTAATTACAATACTGCTATTCAACTATTTAAAAAGTTCTTATCTTAAATTTTATGCAGACTATTCAAAATATAGAGGCCAATGTAAACACAAGATAAGAATTTTCAAATAGTTGTTTTTACTTTCTTACATTCTTCTTCAAGAATGCATGTAGCAAGAAATCTTTGGAGGACTAACATCTAGATAGTTTATTTTCAACTGAAGAATTAATTGAATGTTGATATAGTCATATTGTAAACAACGAGAGAACACTGCCTATAAGGGATTAGGATGGGATAGAATACAAAGACCCAAATTGCTACAATGCATCCTACAGTGCAGTCTGCCACTAAGTTATTGTGAACTTCTATTTGAATTGAATTAATTTTGTGCAAAATAATTGATTTCACAATTAAAGCATTTCACTACATGCTGGGCTGAGCAGTTTTCTTTAAGACATATTTACTTAACTGTCTTAGTATTTTATTTTTGTGAATGAGTAAATAAAAAGTTACATGGAAAGAAATTCAGTCTTCACAAAATTACTGGCCAACACAGTTACTGGTATTTTAAGAAGTTATTCAGATGTGGAATTATGATATTAATAAGACAATGGGAAGCTCTTCAAGCATGAAATGAAGAGAACATTACATTTATCATTTCAAAATCAGGGGTGCTCAATAATAAATACAACTTAAATAAATGAAATTACATAAAATAAATAATTTTTAAAAGATGGCATTTATTCATATTATGTGATTATAAAAGAAGAGCACAAAAATCAGCTTAAATTTATTACCTAGTGAAAAACACAACACTCATATATCTATGCATAAGCATATGTGCTAGATTTATTTTAATGGAAATATAGTAATTTCTGATCTCCATTTTTCATTTGACATGTATATGAAAGCTTTCTCCTGACCTTAAATATGTTTCCATTATAATCTTCAGTCTGCATAGGATTGCAATGCATAAATTAATGTAGTATATGTTATTTAGCTGAATAACATCTTAACTGAAGAAACTGGGATTCTTTTTCAGAAATATTAATCTAGTGGTACCTATACATCTTTTTTTGTGATACATCTATAGGTGGATTTTTTTAATGCTTAATATATAAAAGGAGAAATTCTTAACATAGCTTATTTTTAATCAGTGGACTTCAGTGTATTTTACAGGTAGTTATTCATCTTAAAAAAAATATAGGATGACTTCTAAACCAGGAAAATAAATAGGCCTTTTCATCCTAAAACAAAACATTAACAAATAAATAGAAAACACATATTACACACCAACTGTATCCCAGGTATAGTGCTAGATGCCTGGGGGCTACAGAGATATAAGACCAAATATCTACCCTCTAGAAATTTTATATTTGAAGCAATCCCACAGGGTCCTTTGTACAGATAATGGGGATGAGAGTTCAGAACAGAAAACAATACTGTTTGGGAGAAATGGGTTCTGTAAAGGAGCTAGTATTTTATGAGTTTTGAAGGACAATTTATGGAGTTGAAGAAAATATAACAAACATAGTCCATTCTACATATATTATGTTACTAATCCTTTAAAACATGGCACTGTTTTTGGAAATATTTCCTTTTACTCTCAGCCTCTTTTTGCAACTTTTGTTTTCTTCTTATTTGGTAACTCCAGTTAACTGCTTTTCATCCTGATTACCTAAATCTGATGAGTCTTCAGCTCCCATTCTCATTCATAGTCACATTGTGCCTCAGAATCCCCTGTAGGGCCTGTTCAAACACAGGTTCCTGGGCCCTGAACCCATAGGTTTGATTCAGTAGGTCTGGAGAGGGGTACAATTATTTGTGTTTCTAACAAGTTAACAGGTCATGCTGCTGCTGCTGGTCCAGACGACCACTTATCTGGAATCTAAAAATATTTTTTTCTTTTTCTTTTTCTTTTTTTTTTTTTTTTGATCTAGGCATGACGGAAACATTGGGGTCATCCAGTATAAATACCATCACCATTCTGGTAGATGATTGCTATGAAACAATTGATCTGCTAAAGCAGTGTGTCACAAACTTGAACATGCATATGAAACATCTAGAGGCATTGTTGAAATGCTGACTCAGATTCACTAAGTCTGGGGTGAGACCTGAGATGTTGCATTTCCAACAAGCTCCTAGGTGGTGTGGACTAGACTACTAGGAGTGAGGTGTTAAAGGACATTGAATATATCACCTTAACAAAAATATTAGTTTTTTTCAGTAACAAATGAACTTCCTTTAAGGGACATCTCAAATTCCAAATTCATCTAATTAATTTCACCACTTCAGTTATATTATCTCTGTCAACTACTCCAAACAGAAAAAAAAAAAAATTGTATTCACAGAAAACATAGAATAAGTCAAAGTGAAGCTTAAATATCTTCTAAATTAATCCCTTCATTTTACTTATCACTATTTTTTTTCCTCTGGTTCTACATCTGATTGGGAATAAGAAGAACATGGTAGAATTATTTGAGAAAAATATTTTTGTTTTTTTCAGGGTACATTTAGTCATTTTAATGAAGAGGAGTTCCTTAAGTAGCAATGACAGTTTATGAAACCAAGGTAGCAGAATGATCCTTCAAGTCCTATGGAGAGGTTAATGACCTTCATCTGCCTGTTTTTATGGCAATTAATTGAAATACATACTTTATAGCCCCACTGTGCCTGAAACTAGTTGGTGATTATGAAAGAAATATGCCCTCAAAGAAATATGAGTCATTTCTTAAGCAGTGCCACAGGATGCTTCATTTGATATCTTTGTTCAGACCTCTTTATAACATTAATTAGAGTGCTGTACACATCAAAAGAAGACATTTCTCTGTGTCAGTTTCATGTGAATTTCAATATAGTCTGTCCCCAGCACATTCTATTCCCTGCAAAGAATGAACAAGGCAATTAATCTCTCCCAATTCTTCAGTTATCCTGGACAGTTTTAGGCAGGAGGAATCACATCCTGATTTCAGCTAAATTTCTGAAATGCCAAGAGAATGCTTTGTTTTTGACTTGTGAGAGGGTTATTTACAGAGAAAATGAGAAATAGAGTCCTTTGTTTTCTTATTTCTGAGGATTTACTTTTGTCCATAAAGAAGACAGAGTTAGAAGAGCACTTTGAATTTACAAGCATAAGCTTCCAGTCTTAACTCTCTCTATATGTAAGTTTAGGACAAGCATGTTGTGCATTGCTTTCAATTAGTCATAGAAATTGGAAATAATTTCCCTAGGAAAAAATAATTTGTATATCTCTAGAAAGAGTATTTAAACCTCTTTTAGAATAACACCAATTCTTTGCATACTACAAATTCTCAGTTGACCTAATAAAAAGCCAGTATTTCCTCTAAGACAAAATCTTATTTCACTCATCCACCAATGCATCCATTTATGAAAGTGTCAGGCCAGCTCAGCTTTTTGTGTTAAGTACTGTACATATCTGTTGTAAAAAATGTATAGAATATGTTACACATTTAGGATTGTTGCATGTAAAACAACGAGTATACATTTTCCCTTACCGTCATAATTCCTTAGATAATGAATCAATTTGTCCACTTTTAAAAAGTATTTTCAAAGAAATTATTACTTTTAAATATCAGCATTTCATATTTTCAAACAAAAACCCTTATAAAAAAAAAACATTCCTTTTTAAAAAGTTTCATATCTCTATATAATATGAATATAAATTAAAACCTGCTTTTTCTGTGTTTTTAAAGTATAGGCTTTAAGATTCAATTGATTACATAACAAAAATTCTTTATGAAATTGGCTATATTGTTGCTTCAAGACACTAGCACTTGGAAAAATAAAGTTTGATTTTGTATTTAACATTTCATTAAATCCCACAAATAACCTTAATTAATATTTCATACATTCCTTCTGTTCCTGATGGTTTGAATGCCATTCTGACTAAGAAATGAACCTAGTTTATTTTAACATTTAGGTGCCAGGGAAAGACCAAGCTTTGTTAAAATAGGCAAGACAATGGGAGGGAAGAGTGGAAATGGAGAGGCATGCAAGAATAAAGGAAAAAGAGAAACAAAAAGGAAATGAGAGGAAAGATAGGAGGCAAGAAGGTAAAGACAGAGAAGTAAAGGAAAGAGAAACAAAGGCAATGCAGAGTGGAGTATAGAATGCCACCAAGAGTTGCCCTGGATGCTTCTCTGAAAACTTCTTTGTGATTATTTGAATTATTCACTAGCAACAATCCTAGCTTCTTGTGTTATAGATATTATACAGTTTTTTTTTTTTTTTTTTTTTTCCTGAAGACAGAATGCACTGCTTGAGGTAGTAAACACCAAGGTTTGAGAGCCATTTTCAGTATGTGACCTTGTTCAAGTCAGTTCACCCATGTGCCTCAGTTTTACCATCTTTTAAATGAAAATCACATTAGCAACCAAATCATAGAACTCTTGTGAACATTGAGTTGATCACATTAAGCACTTACAAAGATGGGTGGCCCAGAGACACCACTCAATAACTGTTAGCAATTAGTACTGGTGGAAGTTACTAATTTAAGCAAAATGAACACGATGTTAAATATTCATATCAATTGCTACATGTAAATCTAAAATTCCATGTCACTTAGAATCCCACAAAGAAACATTGCACACTTAAAAGTTTTAATCAAAGAGAGTTTAGTGAAGGGAATTGTATAGAAAAGAGAGCAGTGTTAAGGGGAGATCTGCAAAGCATGGTGAAGAATTCAAACAGAAAAAGCTGGAAGCTGCTCTTGACCTCCTACCCCCAAGGCCTGAAGGAGCAGAGGGAAGATACAGTGTGATCAGATCTAAGTAGGCACTATAGATGTGAAAAAGGGTCCATTTAAAAGGAGCTGTAACTACAGCACGGGTTGCCTTAACAGTGGTACTTCAACATTAAATCAGATGATCCTCTGTTGTTGTTGGGGGATGTCTTGTGCATTGTAGGATGCTTGGTAGCATCCCTGGCCTCTACACTAGATTCCAGTAATATTTCAGGCCTGACAATTTCTTGTTTTGCATCAGTCTCAACAATAGAAATAACTCCAGATATTAACCTCTAAATGTTCCTGGGGTGAGGGTGGGGGATAAAATTCCTCCAGGTTGAAAACCACTGCTGTAGAAGAACCAGACACTGCAAAACTGTAGTAAGGCCAGAATGTGTGGCAAGTACTAAATAGTCTGACCTACCATTCCCACCACCACTGGATACCTCTCATTACTGAAGCTAATCAAAGCTGGAAAGCAAGAGAGCTTGGTTAAGCAGTCTACTTATAAATTGAGATTCTTTGGGTATAGCAGGGTATGGAAGAGAAGAAAGAATTCTGTGGGGACAAAAGGAAAAAAATCAATTTACAGTCCAAAGGCATGCATTAGATTAGAGTTACCTGGTCCCTTTTGCAGTAGTCATGACCCTTTGGTGTAACATGAAAAGATAAGGAGCACCTGACTTGTAGGTTCCTAGGAAACTTTATCGATGTCAGGTCCCCAGCTGGACGCTATGACAACTACAGCTTAGATGTACAAAAATGTCTTCAGCTTGTATTCCAAGTGAACATTAAAAATAAGGCAGAAGGGGGCTTCTCTGGTGGCGAAGTGGTTGAGAGTCTGCCTGCTGATGCAGGGGACATGGGTTCGTGCCTCAGTCCAGGAAGATCCCACATACCACGGAGTGGCTAGGACCGTGAGCCATGGCCGCTGAGCCTGCGCATCTGGAGCCTGTGCTCTGCAACAGGAGAGGCCACAAGAGTGAGAGGCCTGTGTACCGCAAAAAAAAAAAAAAAAAAAAGCAGCAAGGGAAAAACAACAAATAACATACAAGGGAATCTCAATAAGGTTAACAGCTGATCTTTCAGCAGAAACTCGGCAAGCCAGAAGGGAGTGGCAGAACATAATTAAAACGATGAAAGGGCAAAAACCTAAAACCAAGATTATTCTACCCAGCAAGGATTTAATTCAGATTCAAAGGAGAAATTAAAACTTTACAGACAAGCAAAACTGAGAGAATTCAGAACCACCAAATCAGCTTTACAACAAATGCTAAAGGAACTTCTTTAGTCAGGAAACACGAGAGAAGGAAAAGACCTACAATAACAAACCCAAAACAATTAAGAAAATGGGAATAGGAACATATATATCGATAACTACTTTAAATGTAAATGGATTAAATGCTCCAAACAAAAGACATAGACTGGTTGAAAGGATATAAAAACAAGGTCTGTATATATACTGCCTACAAGAGACCCAATTCAGATCTAGGGACACATACAGACTGAAAGTGAGGAAATGGACAGATTTGGACAATGCAGAGATTTCCATTTGCATGGAAATCAAAAGAAAGCTGGGGTAGCAATTCACATATAAGACAAAATAGACTTTAAAATAAAGACAAGAATCAAAGGACACTACATAATGTAACGGAATCAATCCAAGAAGAAAATACAACAATTGTAAATATTCATGCATCCAACATAGGAACACCTCAATACATAAGGCAAATGCTAACAGCCATAAAAGGAAATCGACAGTAACACAATCATAGTAGGGAGTTTAACACCCCACTTTCACCAACGCACAGATCATCCAAATGAAAATAAGTAAACACAAGTTTTAAATGATACATTAAACAAGATTGATTTAATTGATATTTATAGAACATTCCATCCAAAAACAACAGAATGCACTTTCTTCTCAAGTGTTCATGGAACATTCTCCAAGATAAATCATATCTTGGGTCACAAATCAAACCTTGGTAAATTTAAGAATATTGAAATCGTACCAACTTTATTTCCTAACACAACACTATGAGACTAGATATCAATTACAGGAAAATGTCTGTAAAAAATACAAACACATGGAGGTTAAATAATATACTACTAAATAACCAAGAGATCACTGAAGAAATCAAGGGGGAAATCAAAAAATACCTAGAAACAAATGACAATGAAAACACGGTGACCCAAAACCTATGGGTTGCAGCAAAAGCAGTTCTAAGAAGGAAATTTAGAGCAATACAGTCCCACCTCAAGAAAAAAAGAAACATCTCAAATAAACAACCTAAACCTACACCTAAAGTAATTAGAGAAAGAAGAACAAAAGAAACCCACAGTTAGCAGAAGGAAAGAAATCATAAAGATCATATCAGAAATAAATGAAAAATAAATTAAGGAAACGATAACAAAGATCAATACAACAAAAAGCTGGTTCTTTGAGAAGATAAACAAAATTGATAAACCATTAGCCAGACCCATCAAGAAAAAAAGGGAGAAGACTCAAATCAATAGAATTAGAAATGAAAAAGAAGTAACAACTGACACTGCAGAAATACAAAGGATCATGAGAGATCACTACAAGCAACTATATGCCAATAAATTGGACAATCTGGAAGAAATGGACAAATTCTTAAAAAAGCACAACCTTCTGAGACTGAACCAGGAATAAAGAGAAAATATAAACAAACCAATCACAAGCACTGAAATTGAGACTGTGATTCAAAATCTTCCAACAAACAAGAGCCCAGGGGCTTCCCTGGTGGCGCAGTGGTTGAGAATCCGCCTGCCAATGCAGGGGACAAGGGTTTGTGCCCCGGTCTGGGAGGATCCCACATGCCATGGAGCAGCTGGGCCCGTGAGCCATGGCTGCTGAGCCTGTGAATCCAGAGCCTGTGCTCCGCAATGGGAGAGGCCACAACCATGAGACACTCACGTACCACAAAAAAAAAAAAAAAAAGCCCAGGACCAGATGGCTTCACAGGCGAATTCTATCAACCATTTAGAGAAGAGCTAATACCTATCCTTCTCAAACTCTTCCAAAATATAGCAGAGGGAGGAACACTTCCAAACTCCTTCTATGAGGCCAGCATCACCCTGATACCAAAACCAGACAAAGATATCACAAATAAAGAAAATTATAGGCCAATATTACTGATGAACATAGATGCGAAAATCCTCAGCACAGTACTAGAAAACAGAATCCAACAGCACATTAAAAGGATCATACACCATGAACAAATAGGGTTTATCCCAGGAATGTAAGGATTATTCAATATACACAAATCAATCAATGTGATAAACCACATTAACCAATTGAAGGAGAAAAAACATATGATCATGTCAATAGATGCAGAAAAAGCTTTCACAAAATTCAACATCCTGTCATGATAAAGCCCTCCAGAAAGTAGGCATAGAGGGAAGTTACCTCAACATAATAAAGAAAAGACCATATATAAAACACCAAGAGGCAACATCATTCTCAATGGTGAAAAACTGAAACCATTTCCTCTAAGATCAGGAATAAGACAAAGTTGTCCACTCTCACCACTAATCATCAACAGTTTTGGAAGGTTTAGCCACAGCAATCAGAGAACAAAAAGAAATAAAATGAATCCAAATTAGAAAAGAAGAAGTAAATTTGTCACTGTTTGCAGATGACTTGATACTATACATAAAGAATCCCTGAGATGCTACCAGAAAACTACTAGAGCTAATCAATGAATTTGGTAAAATAGCAGGATACAAAATTAATGCACAGAAAACTATTGCATGCCTATTCACTAATGATGAAAATCTGAAATAGAAATTAAGAAAACTCTCCCATTTACCATTGCAACAAAAAGAATAAAATACATAGGAGTAAATATACCTAAGGGGACAAAAGACCTGTATGCAGAAAACTGTAAGACACTGATGAAAGAAATTAAAATGATACAAACAGATGGAGAGATATACCATGTTCTTGGATTGGAGGAATCAACATTGTGAAAATGACTGTACTACCCAAAGCAATCTACAGATTCAATGCAATCCCTATCAAACTACCAATGGCATTTTTTAAAGAACCAAAAGAAAAAAATGTCCAATTTGCATGGAAAGAAAAAAGAACCCGAATAGCCAAAGCAATCTTGAGAAAGAAAAACAGAGCTGGAGGAAACAGGCTCCCTGACTTCAAACTATACTACAAAGCTACAGTAATCAAGACAGTATGGTACTGACACACAAACAGAAATATTGATCACGGGAACAGGATAGAAATCCCAGAGATTAAACCCATGCACATATGGTTACTTTATTTTTGATAAAGGAGGCAAGTACCTACAATGGAGAAATGACAGCCTCTTCAATAAATGGTGTTGGGAAAAATGGACAGCTACCTGGAAAATAATGAAATTAGAACATTCCTTAACACCATACACAAAATTAAACTCAAAATGGATGAAAGACCTAAATGTAAGACCAGACACTATCAAACTCTTAGAGGAAAACATAGGCAGAACACTCTATGACATAAATCACAGCAAGATCCTTTTTGACCCACCTCCTAGAGAAACGGAACTAAAAACAAAAAGAAACAAATGGGACCCAATGGAACCTAAAAGTTTTGCTCAGCAAAGGAAAACATAAACAAGACAAAAAGATAACCCTCAGAATGGTAGAAAATATTTGCAAATGAAGCAACTTACAAAGATTAATCTCCAAAATTTACAAGCAACTCAATAACGAAAAAACAACAACCCAATCCAAAAATGGGCAGAAGAAGTAAATAGACATTTCTCCATAGAAGATATATAGATTACCAACAAACACATGAAAGGATGCTCCACATCACTAGTCATTAGAGAAATGCTACAACTACAATGAGGTATCACCTCACACAAGTCAGAATGGCCATCATCAAAAAATCTGTAGGGCTTCCCTGGTGGCCCAGTGGTTGAGGGTGTGCCTGCTAATGCAGGGGACATGGGTTCATGCCCCAGTCCGAGAAGATCCCAAATGCCGCGGAGCGGCTGGGCCCATGAGCCATGGCCGCTGAGCCTTTGTGTCCAGAGCCTGTGCTCCGCAACGGGAGAGGCCACAACAGTAAGAGGCCCACATACCGCAAAAAAAAATAAAAATAAACATAAAATTAAAAATAAATCAAAAAAAATAAATCTGCAAACAATAAATGCTGGAGAGGGTGTGGAGAAAAGGGAACCCTCTTGCACTGTTGGTGATCAAGCCACTATGGAGGACAGTATGGAGGCTCCTTAAAATCTAAAAATAGTACTACCACATGACCCAGCAATCTCACTAGTGGGCGTATACCCTGAGAAAACCATAATTCAAAAAAAGTCATGTACCACAATGTTCATTGCAGCTCTATTTACAATAGCCAGGACATGGAAGCAACCTAAGTGTCCATCAACAGATGAATAGAAAAAGAAGATGTGGCACATGTATACAATGGAATATTACTCAGCCATAAAGTGAAAAGAAATTGAGTTATTTTTAGTGAGGTGGATGGACCTAGAGTCTGTCATACAGAGTGAAGTTAAGTCAGAAAAAGAATAACAAATACTGTATGCTAACACATATATATGGAATCTAAAAAAATCAAAAAACAAAAAACAAATGGTTCTGAAGAACCTAGTGGCAGGACAGGAATAAAGACACAGTTGTAGAGAATTGACTTGAGGAAGTGGGGAGGGGGAAGTGTAAGCTAGGATGAAGTGATAGAGTGGCATGGACATATATACACTACCAAATGTAAAATAGATAGCTAGTGGGAAGCAGCCACATAGCACAGGGAGATCAGCTCAGTGTTTTTTGACCACTTGGATGGGTGGGATAGGGTGGGTGGGAGGGAGACACAAGAGGGAGGAGATATGAGGATATATGTATATGTATAGCTGATTCGCTTTGTTATAAAGCAGAAACTAACACACCATTGTAAAGCAGTTATACTCCAATAAATATGTTAAAAATAATGATAACAATTAAATGTTTCCAATATTGTGATTTCTTTTTCTCCCAAATTCCCAATGCTAGACTCCACTCCAGGCATCTAGAGCTTCTCTGAGGGTCTAAATTCATGATGAAATAATAATTTATAACTTATATTAATATGTTATATATAAGCTTATTTTTAACACTATTATAAATAAGTATTATTAGTGATAACAGTAAACCACAATTAAGTTGGCACTTAAAAAATTAGTCATTCTATTGAGCATTCTTAGTCATATTCACTAAGTGTCATCTTCCTTGCTCAGTGTCATGATTTATCTGTATTAAGATATAGCTCAGAAATAAGAGCTTTCAAATCAAACTATTAAAAGCAGTGGGAAATTAGGAATCTAGGCTAAATACCTTGACTAGTTTCAAGCACCCAGAAGTCAGGATCTAGGAGAAACAGATAAAACTAGAACACAACAGTAGATTAGAAGTGATCTGCTGCTGAGATAGTCAGAAGTAAAAGGTATGGGAATTATAATAAACAGCTGAGGAAGCTACATGCAATTCATTGAAGTGGTTTGGGATAAAGGGTAGTTAATGATCGAATCAGAATTCAAGAAGCCAGGGTGGAATTTTTTTGGAAATATAGAAAATAAATTTGGGTTGGGGAAAATACTATTATAGTCATGGTGTAGAGTGGGTTTAGACACTCAGAAAAGGTTAGATTTTGGGTGTTGGCAAAAAAAAAAAAAATGAACCACAGTATGATGGATTCACCAAACTCCTCTGGATTGTGTCAATTCAGCTACTCAATTTAGCTTCATTCTAAAATAGGGACCTATGCAGTCTCCCAGGGCAACAGAAATAAAAACAAAAATAAACAAATGGGTCCTAATCAAACTTACAAGTTTTTGCACAGCAAGGCAGCCATAAAAAAACAGGGCTTCCCTGGTGGCAGAGTGGTTAAAAATCCGCCTGCCAATGCAGGGGACACAGGTTCCAGCCCTCGTCCAGGAAGATCCCACTTGCCATGGAGCAACTAAGCCCGTGCTCCACAATTACTGAGCCTGTGCTCTAGAGCCTGTGAGCCACAACTACTGAAGCCCACGTGCCTAGAGCCTGTGCTCCGTAACAAGAAAAACTACCACAATGAGAAGTTGGTGCACTGCAACGAAGTGTAATCCCTACTCACCGCAACTAGAGAAAGCCTGCCCACAGCAACGAAGACCCAGCACAGCCAAAAATAAATAAAATAAAATAAATATTTAAAAAAAAATTGAAAAGAAAAAACAAAGACAACATATGGAATGGGAGAAAATATTTGCAAATAATGGGACAGACAAGAACTTAATTTCCAAAGTATACAAACAGCTCATACAACTCAACAATAAAAAAAAATCCAATCAAAAAATGGGCAGAAGACCTTAATAGACAATTCTCCAAAGAAGACATACAGATGCCCAGTAGGCACATGAAAATATGCTCAACATCACTAATTATTAGAGAAATGCAAATGAAAACTACAGTGAGCTACCACCTCCCATGGTCAGAATGGCCATCATTAAAAAGTCTAAAAATAACAAATGCTGGAGAAGATGTGGAGAAAAGGGAACCCTCCCACGCTGTTGGTGGGAATGTACGTTGGTGCAGCCACTATGGAAAATGCTGTGGAATTTCCTCAGAAAACTAAAAATAGAATTATTATATGATCCAGCAATCCCACTCCTGGGCATATACCTGGACAAAACTATAATTCAAAAAGATACATGCACCCCTATGTTCAGAGCAGCACTTTTCACAATAGCCAAGTCATGGAAACAACCTAAGTGTCCATCAACAGGTGAATGGATAAAGAAGATGTGGTACATATATACAATGGAATACTACTCAGCCAAAAAAGAACAAAATAATGCCATTTGCAGCAACATGGATGCAACTAGTGATTATCATACTAAGTGAAGTAAGTCAGAAAGTGAAAGACATACTATATTATATCACTTATATGTGGAATCTAAAATATGGCACAAATGAACCTAGCTACAAAACAGAAACACACTCACAGATGTAGAGAACAGATTTGTGGTTGGCAAGGGGGAGGGGAATGGGGGAGGGAAGGACTGGGAGTGTAGGATTAGCAGATGTAAACTACTGTATATAGGATGGATAAACAACATGGTCTTACTGTATAGCACAGGGAACTATATTCAAATCCTGTGATAAAACATAATGGAAAAGAATATAAAAAGGAGAATGTATGTGTATAACTGAGTCACTTTGCTGTACAGCAGAGATTGGCACAACATTGTAAATCAACCATACTTCAATTTAAAAAATTAAATTTAAAAATAAATAAAATAGGGACCTATGAAGGTAGTCTATACAAGTTAATACTCTGTAGTGCTGGGAAAATATAAGCATGTTGACCTGGTAGCCCATGGTGGAACATGATAGTAAGAGGCAAGTAAATAGTCCTGTGATCTTTGGGGTGGGTGGCAGCTGGCAATGGGAGTGGTGGGTGGAGGGTGGAAGAACAGCTTCTTCAAGCTGATGTCTGTAGTCTCATACCTGCATATCATTTCCTCCTCTGATTTACTACCACAGGTAGTGAATTTCATCAATTATAAGTCAACTTTTACTAATTTCAGCAGCAGAAGACCCCCTTTTACAGCCCCCTATGTAATTGAGTATCAGGTTTCTTTAAAGCAAAGATAAATTTAATGATGCTCCCCAAAGATTTTTCTTAGTCATTATTGCTTACTTGCTAACACTTTTGAGTTTTAATTCTTTTTCTTTTCTTTTAAATTTATCACTTGATGGAAACAATTGGAAGGTGTGGATATTTTTAAACAGTGGGAGTCTTTATTATCTTTTAAGTAGATAAAATTATCCTTTCTTCCCCATAGTGCAAAGTGGAATGGGCTATTACTACCAACCCAGCAAATTAAATTACTTTAAAAAAAGAAAATAAATAGATTGTGAAAATGTTTAGCCAAAGGAGTTCTCCAGCTGACTGAACATTTATGGGCACTTTGCCATCAAGGCAAGGTAAATTCACCCTCCAAGCAGCTATTTAAAAAACATGTGTATAATGATAGCTGTTAAACCTACCTAACTGAATTACACCTAACTTTAGACAAAAGAGTAGAATATATACATAGCCAAATTGATGATAACTAAAAGGATGACAGAATAATCACCAACAAGAATATGAATAGGACAAAATGAAGAAGTTGAAATTGGTGAGACAACATAATTAGCAATAATGAATTGAACTTAAGAAAAACTTAATTGGAAAGGTAGAAAAAAGAAGGTACACCTATGTGCACATGTATGTCAACTTCTGATTGGGAAGTAATCAGCTTTGTTTTGAGCCAGGCAGGTGTGGGAAATTAGTTAAATCATACTGTGTACTCCCTGTTGGGCCTACTTCTTTAAAGGAAAGCCTTCTAAATTTAAAAAGAAGCAGTATTGTCAACCGTAGTTGCACATTTGAATCACCTGAGGTGTTTTGTTGTTTTTTGTTGTTGTTTTGTTCGTTTGTTTTTTAATAGGCCATACCCTAGAAATTCAGATTTAGTTGACCTGGGGTAGGGATAAGACATAAGTATTTTTTGTTGTTGTTGTTTGGGGTTTTTTGGGCGATACGCGGGCCTCTCACTGTTGTGGCCTCTCCCGTTGCGGGGCACAGGCTCCGGACGCGCAGGCTCAGCAGCCATGACTCAGGGGCCCAGCTGCTCCGCGGCATGTGGGATCTTCCCAGATCGGGGCACGAACCCGTGTCCCCTGCATCGGCAGGCGGACTCTCAACCACTGCACCACCAGGGAAGCCCGAGACATAAGTATTTAAAAATCATCACAGATGTCTAAGTAGCAGCCAGGCCTGAGAACTACTGCTTTAAGTGCAGTACTTTTTGGCTTCCATTAAGGGTGGCTTGGGTTGATTGTTTTGTTTCTCAGCAACAGCTGAGAAAGCAGCTTGTAGCAATGCCCTGCTGTCTCCATATTCCAGAGGTATGGTAAGTCTCACTGCTTAACATAACTTTGGGATGCTTCATTTGCAACACTTCATTTTCAGTGTTGGCCTGAGAGGTGCGGACAATATCTGAAGAGACTGAGGGTGTGGAATCCATTCTGTACAAGGGCAAGTTGTGAGTAAGTTGGGTAGATTGCTAAAATTTTTAAGAGTAGCTTTTTGTTATACACCACTTGGGAAGTAGGTTCTCAATGGCACTTAGGAAGCCATGTGCCATGGCAACATGTTATATGCTTACTCTATATTGAAGCTACATGTGGTACCAGGCTTTCTCTTGGTGACTTCATAAACATTTGTTCTTTGAATCAGGAACCACTTGATAAGCATCTTATTCTTTCTTCTTTCCTTCCTTGTCATTGTTCATACACCTCCAGTATTGCATTTTACCACAAGTGATGTTACATTGTAAATCTGCTCACATTTGTCTTCCATATTAGGCTATAGATTCCTTAAGGTCATGGATACCTGTAGTCATTCTCATACCTTTAGGTCTCAGCACAATGTCAGGCATGCAAATTTTTGTAGAGAGAAATGTTTGTGTGTTATCCTACATCTCTTTTATATTCAAAGCTGAGAATGGATGAGAGACAGTGGAAAAAGAGAAAGGAAAGGGAGGAGTTCACCGTTTCTGAGACAAACCTCTTCCAAATAAAACCCAATTCTCTAATGCTTCTCATAAATTCATACATTCTTTTACCATATATTTATTGGAATATTCTAGCCAGAAAGTAGCAAACCAATCAGAAAAGCTCTCTGACAGCATTGGGGGAAAACAGTACAGTACAGAAACAAAATATAATCATGGATATTTAACATTTTGATAAATGCTGTGACGGGAAAAAAACAACAACAGGGAATTGAAACAAGGTATTGCTTACGTATGTGAATAGGGATGGGATGGCATTGTAGACAAAGTGATTGGAGAAGGTTCCTCTAGAAACATGACGTTTAAACTGTGCCTCAAGAGATTAGCATAATTTCACTGCAAAGAGTTGGAAGAAGAATATCCCAGGCAAAGGGTATGGTGAGTACAAAGACCCAGATATGGACAAAGCCTTGGTGAGATTGAGAAATGAAAAAGGCTTTTTAACTTTCTCACAAAGCAAAACAAAACAAAAACCTGTTTATAATTAGATGACCTGTGAACCTAACCCCTTTTACAAAATCACCAAAATTCTTTTGGGCTTTGCATTATAAACCATCATACACCTAGGGGCATGTTCACTGGCTTAAGAGTGTTGCTTAAGGTCTTCACTAAAGGGTTATTGGGCGTTTATTCTTCCCGAGCATGTTTGCTCTAAATGACTTGAATGGTGACTTCAGAACTCCCACCTGGAGGTTTAAGTCTGACTTCTAAGTACCAAGGTTGTGTGAGTCCAGCTCTTTGCCTGGATCAGCTGAGAGCTTTGCTGTTAAGTGGAAGACCTGGATCTTCACAAGGAAACCTGCAATGCCCGCTGGCTGGGACACTTTTCTCCCTCTGCTTTCTTGATTTGGGTTATTCAATATAAAACACAGGGAAGTGGAATTGGGTTTGCCTCATTCTATCGGTTCTGAATAAGCTCCTTGAGTAAAATACCCTTATTTTATTCTTCTTCAGATACCTTGCAGATACTTACTACAATGTGTAGTATACAGTAAATTGATCACTACCTGAATAGTTTTTACTTTTTTAATGGTTGAAAAAAAAACAGAAGAGTAGAAATGTTTTGTGACACCTGAAAACTATATCAAATTCACATTTCAATGTTCATAAATCAATTTTATTGAAATAGAGCCATGATCACTCATTTACATTTTGTCAAAGCCTATGTACTTTCATGCTATCATGGCAGAGTTGACTATTTATGGCAGAGACTATATGGGTTACAAGCCTTACTTACTACTTACTACTGGCCTTTCGCAGAAAATGTTTGCCAACCTCTGTGACAAGTAATTTTCATGTAAATGAATGAATACATAAATAAATGAACTATAATGGCAAATTTACTTTTTATGTAATTATTCCTCAAAAGTACTCCATGGCAGAGATCCAGGCATTAATCTCGGTCTTAACACATTTTATTAAAAAATATGAGACCAGTATGACTTGTGCATCACTCTGCTGTGCTAGTCTAAAATTCAACCAGAATAAAAACTTTGTGTTTTCTAAATGGGCTTCTCCGATTTTTGTAAGTAAACATACATCACCATGCTTCTTTTTCATGAGGATCAGCCAGTCCCCCAAGAAGTTCTATTTAAACTCTCTTACTCATCTCAGGTTGCTCATCTCATTCTGTCAAGTATGTGTATGTTCTTCTGGGGTTTTCTTCCTTCTGCTTTTGTCATTTGGTTCTAACCTTTTACCCTGTGATATGCAATTCTAGTCTGAAAAGATACATGACTGCAAGAAATTCAATCACCTTCCTTATTTGTGAATTTCATTTCATTTTATCTTTACATTTTTAAACATATTCTAGCTTTTACTGAATACTCACTGCACTATTTGTATTGGTTATTTGGGAGGATCACAAAGTGAGTATATCTTCAAAGACAGAACAGGTCATGTTTGGATGAGATACACTCTTGTATAAAGCAAGTTACAGACACTATTAATGATTTAACAAAAAAACTATACAAAATACATACTACAAAATTTCATATGGAAACTAGAAATAAGCTACTCTGAACAGTGTGGAGAAACTGGAAGTGAACTTGGAAGGAAAATGGCTCTAATGCCTGTTGCTTGCACCTTCCTAGTATTGGCATTCCTGCTGCCTTTTATTTATTTCCTTTTCCAAATTTCTGAGAGAGGATTACAAAGTAAATCTTAAATTGAATGTGTTTCATGAGCTGATAAGTTTTGTTTTTCTTTTTATTTGTTTTCTTTTGTATAGTTTTGTTTTCAAATTTTGGGAAGTAGATTCAGACTCAAGTTCTGTCATAGAAAAGACTTGTCTTTTGCACATCATTGTATATCGTTGAAACTTCCATATATTTTTTAGGGGGAAAATGTGGGTTTTGATATTTTATTGTCTCTATTTTTTACGTAAGTGTTTTGGAAGCAAATTTATATAGATTTCACTTAAATAGTATGTTCATTTTCATTGCACTATTGGGGAGATCTTACTTTTTCAAATTCAGGGGCCAGAGCTACAGGAGGAAAGACTTTAGATGTTAATATTAGCTAATTAACCCAGCTTATTAGTCCAAAATCTCACTGAATGCTGAGAGTGCTGCTAATGTAATAATTTTCCCTGTTAATGGAGTCAAAGTGAACTTCAAAGAATGGCTAGTACTCATTCATTAACTTAATCAACTCTCTGGACACCTCACAAACATGGCATCCTGGTAGGAGAGCTGTTCTGTTCTGTTCTGTTTTCCCAGCACTGACTTACAAGTTAAAATTTGGACAACCATGAGTGCACATTTAGTACACATTCCCACCTTTAAATAAGACCAGAACAAGATAAACAAATGCTATCATGTAAATTTTGTCAGAACTTAAGTTTGAAATGGTCCAAAGAGTCCAGTCAATATAAAAAGTCAACATGCAGTGTGTCTAGCATTGTGCAGTTTATGTGCCAGAGCTGCTGTACACACTTTAGCCTGTAAACAAAATGGAAGTGGGGCAGTTATTAATTTGCAACATTATCATTTTTTTTCCTTTAAAGTTTTTCTAAAACAAAGATCATACATTTGAGTGTAGTTAACAAATATTAATAGATTATTTTACATTTTTCACATTTATGACTTATTTTAATCTTTAAAACAAAGTAGGGGAAAGATAAGATTTTTATTGTTCTTTCATTCAATCAATATGTGAATACCTACTACGTACCTAATCAGTGTCTAGATGATGAAGTTCAATAAGAATGCCTTTAAAATTATTTTTATTTTTATTCATTTTTAGCAAATCTTGCCCTTTAATCCCTTGATTTATCATCTTCTCTTGAGTTCTTCAATCTTTCTTGTTTCTGGAGATTCTTCACTGTTATAGTTACTGCTTAGGGAGGAAGGTCTTTGTGTGTGTGTATAGATTTTGATTAATTAGTGAATTAGTTGAAGTTTGTAGGTCACAGAGAGAGAGAGAAGCTATTGGTGAAGGCAGCTGAACAACAAGAAATAAAACAGCAGGCAGAGTTTTGTTTCACTTTTGTCACTTGAAAAACTCGCCATTTTCTAAAATAGAAGGTGAATTTTCTGGTTCAGGCACACCCTTGCTTGACTTCGCATCCCACAGTGTGAATCTGGGAGTGACGGCTTATTCTCTTCTTGCATCTCTCCCTGGTTTTACTCCTGGCCAAGGAATTGTTCAAAATCCTGAGTTTTCTTCCTTCCTTACCGTCCTGGACACTCAAAGCTGGTGAGTGTCTCATAGGTTTGCAAAGGACCTTTCCCCAGCCCAAACTAGCTTTCCTCCTGTTGCACTGAATTATATGCTAGTAAAGTTTTCTTTTGATCCATTCTCCTATCTTGCAGGAATTTCTAAGAGTCTTTGATATGATGATAGAAAAACACACAAACATCTCTATTTTTTTAATGTCATGTGATATTAAAATTTTACTTTTTAATTAGAAGAAACTAAATGCTTAGATAAAAATTGTTTTCTAATGAAGAAGCAAGCTTGTATTTAAAAAAATGAATAAGAATGTTTCATTGTAGAATGGGATTAAAAATGTCATTTGATAAAACTATTTTGGATCATTACTTATCGTGTCTCTTTTCTTTTATATTATGAATGTCTTTAGATATTCAAAACCCAAGAAAGTAAAATTTATGAAAAGGTAATTGTTAATTCTCTCAACTGAGACATGAAGGATGGAATCAGGTTTGTAGGAACTATTAATTTTACAGCTCAGTCAGATGCTCATAACCTCCTCTGGTATTTTTGCTCTTTGGTTTATGTGCCTGTGATGAGCTTCTCTGGGCTGTAGGGGGTGCTAGCTAGTCTAAGATGCCCCAGTTGCTCCACAAGTCTTCCATCCTTCAGTGGTCTAACCTGGGCTTGTTCTCATGGTGGTGGCGAGCCTGGCCAGGATCCTAAATGCCTTGCAACCCAAACAGTGTTGCTGCCACTTTTCTATTGCCCAAAGAAAGTTACAAGGACAGCCAGTATTAAAGGCAAAGAGAAATAGGCTCTAATTTCTGGATGAAAGGAGCTACTAAGAACTGTGATCCTTTATGGAATCTACTATGTCTGGAACATGTACAGCTTTGGAGCTGTCGTAGTCATGTAGGAGAAACTGATAGGACATGAAGATAACTTGCAGAGATTATAAGGCATGGTTGACTGAGAGGACCCTGGCAACATTTGTGTTCCTAGTTTCAGTTGCTCCTGAGACCTAGTGGTAACCTTGAACTTCCCTCAGTGTTGCTGTTAAATCATTTCTTGTGTCTATGCGTCAATTGTCTCCATTTTACCTAACTAACTTAAATGAGTTGAGGTTCTATCGGCTTGTATCAAAATCCTGCAAAAAACCTGTACTCAAACTTGTTTACATTTTCTTATTCCTTGTCCATTCTTGTCTAATATTAATATAGTAAGTAGAATAAAGACTAAGTTATATATTCATTTAGCTATTGCCCTTCATTTTTCAATTTTTTTCTAATAAACCAAGTGTCCATCTTCATTAGGCAACTCAACTATATTTAATTCCTCATTCAGATTTGTAGGATAGTACTTTTTAGATGGTCTGAGTAGTTAGGCACTACACTTTCATTCTAAAAATTAGAGACCAAATGTCATTTAGGAAATTGAAAATCAACTTTTTATGACTTCGATTGAAAGAACTCATACTGAAATGTGAACAATGTTCATGAAAAGTTAATAAATAAAACTAATGATAGTGCATAGTAATTTTAGAATGATCAGGCTATTAAACTACTTATAACTAATGCTAATACCTTTGAAAAAAGAGGGTAATGATATTGGAATTTTATGTTCAAAACAAAACTGAACTTCAAAAGCCTTTCATGATCACATATATCAAGAGTCCACTTTGCTCTCACATTCACTATCTAGAGACATTCATTTCTCACTTTAAATATAATTATTATGGATGTAAAACTCTGGGATTTGAAGCAATTTTCAGACTTTTGAAATGCCACATATCCCTCTATAATTTTGCTTTTTCTCTGAAGATTTAAAAATATCCCCTTATCCTCTTCCCTCTTTGAATATCTAACACTATGGGCCACTGTAATTGAGACAAGTGTGTCCTTTTATATTCCCTTCAGTATATTTGAAGAAAAACATATTCTAGGCAAAAGGTAAATAATGTTTTTAGAAAACCGTCACACAGACTAAAGATGTTAAGCTTCTGAATGCACAAAGTAGGAATGAAAGCCCCTGTTAATGAGCTACTCTGTGACCCTTCATGTCCTTGCATCTCTCTGAATAGAAACAAAAGATAGGGCACAATTTCCAGGAAAGACAGTATCAAAGTTGAGTAAAATTTGTGTAGGAATATGCCTTTTCAGTATATTCTTCTTTCTTGAGAACCAGGGAGTACTTTCAGAGTTATCTGAAATTTATAGAGGTAAAGGAGTTATCATTATTGTCCCCTCTTTCAGTGGATTCACAGAAAACTTGGGATAATTAAAGAGACTTATAATTAGTGATAATGATGTTTCCTCCCCTTTGTAACCTACCTCAAATTTAGTTATGAAATATGTCTCTATAGAAGTTTATATGTCTCTATAAAAGTTTAAATGCAATTGAGTTGAAATATTCATATTCTCGAGAGAAACAAACAGAATTTTAGTATATTTCCCCCAATGAGTTCCCTTCATTCCACATACCACACCCAGTATCTGTAAATAAAGTGCACCTTCCAAGGCAGTCAATGAGCAGTCAAGCATGTGAATGAGGCCATATTTAAGCAACGTTGTTGTGCTGTGCTACAGAGTGAAGTCCATCAGAGAGCTGATGGAACACAGGGACCATTTGGAAAAGCTCTATGAACACATTTACAAAAATACCAAATACACATTAAGAGGAACTTAAGCTTACTTTGTTTTGACTGCTGGAAACAACGATACACACAGGGATCCAGGCGGTTAATGTACTGTACATTATTATTATGTAGTACAAAACCTCAGTCTCGCAGTTCCTCAGAAACCACAAAGTGAGCTGATTACACAGTGCCCTACAGAATAGACTTTAAATATAAAGGAGCAAACACCGCAGCTACTCTTTCAGAGCTTGCCAATTCACTTGGCTTTTGAAGTCTTGCTATCGGGCTTCTGTGCAGGATAACTTTACAATATTTTTCACCCTGCTAGAGGTTTTAAGCTTGTCTCAAAAACAATAAAGAATATGGCAGAAGCCCTTGTTCATTGACATAAAAATAAACTGGTACAACTGTAACAGCAAAATGAATTTTCTGAGTTCAGAAGTGATGCAATATGTAAACCTAAGCCTCTGAAATTAATGGAAGTCCCTTGACACGTTTGAAGACAAATACCACGGTATCTTAGATATGGGATTGCTCTTTCCTATTATAGTTCAACTTTAGGGATTTTATTTTATACTGGAAATTCAACCATGTTCACAAATGAGCTAATGGTTTTCATCCGTAGATTAACCTGGTTTTCAGAAGGGTCTTTAAGACCCTGTCTTATTCTCACATTCTCTGCTCATACATGTTTTTAGATTCAAGTGTCTTCTCACTGCAATGACTGGAGAAAGACTATCCATGAGGATACAAGATGGTGAACAAAATCACAATCCATGCTTAATGTTTATTTTGATGTCTTTTGGTATTTGGTTAATTTGGAGATAATGAGTCATTCCTCTAAATGAAAGTGTGCAAAAAATGTTCTATCAATGTTGCTGTCATTGGAAATGATTCGGTGAAAGTTTTTTTATATTTTCAAGTAATACTATTTCACCTATCAACAACAACAACAAAAGTAAGAGTGGACTATGTAACTCATAAGGAGGTCTTCTTTTTTATTTTTTAATGTTTATTTATTTTATTTTTTTTTGGCTATGTTGGGTCTTCGTTGTTGCTCATGGGCCCCCTCCAGCTGCGACGAGCAGAGGCCACTCCTCACCATGGTGTGTGGGCCTCTCACCACGGTGGCCTCCCTTGTTGCAGAGCACGGGCTCCAGGCATGCAGGCTTCAGCAGTTGTAGCACGCGGGCTCAGCAGCTGAGGCTCATGGGCTCCAGAGCGCAGGCTCAGCAGCCGTGGTTCACGGGCCCAGCTGCTCTGCGGCATGTGGGATCATCCCGGATCAGGGTCTGAATCTGCAACCCCTGCATTGGCAGGTGGGCCCTCAACCACTGCACCATCAGGGAAGCCCAAGGAGGTCTTCTTCATAAAATTCTTCCTGCTGAAATGTCAGAATAATATGATTTGATTTCTACTCTTTTTCAGAGTTTTGGTGACCCATGACACCAATCACAGATATCTCAACCTATCCAACACACTTCAAAATGCAATGAGGTTTCCTAAAATAGAACTTGCTGACAAACAGACCTATATGAGTAAGAAGAAGAAAAAAAAATTCTATTGATTTGGGGAAGACCTAACTTTATATTTGGTAATTTGGCCATGTTGTCTTATAATTTGTTCCTTGCTTCCACTATGAGCAGAGAAATTAATGTCTAATGTCTAAAAAAATATCTGTATAAATCCCAACTTTGACCTAGTATGTATTTCTTTCAGATTTTTTTGAGAATGGAATTGTATATTCAGGTTATATCAAAATATAAAGAAGTTACCTCTTCCTCAATATTTCTTAAAAGACTTGCTGAAAATAGTGTTTGCTTTTAATTAGAAGTAAATGTGCCCCATCATAGAAACAAAGCAATATATATTAGTTTAATTTTCTCATTCATTGAGAAAAACAGTGAATTATGAGTTAGGAAAAAAAGAATAATTTAAAGCAGGATGGAAATTTATTCAGGCTATTGCTAATCATACTATAATAATCTGTAATCTGAATATGTTTTCTGATTATTTTTAAAAAGCATCTTTTATTGTGATTCCCAATTTTTAAAAAAAATCACAGTATGATTCAGTAGACACATACTCATATGTACACACAAATGTGAAACAAAACTTTTATGAAACAACTTACCTTTACTCATATGACATACTCTGATAGTTTCTATTCTAATTCTATTTTTTAAATGTTTATCTGGATTCACTAAATTGATTTTATAACTCACTAATGAGTTGTGATCTGCCATAGAAAACATTGCTTTGATCTATATCTTTAAAAATGTGAGGAGGTGATTTTTATCTTAATAAGTATAGAGGTGTTAAAAACATATTTCTCATACAAACATACAGTGAATTTGTGTCATAATTTTATTCAACACATTAATGAGGATATCAGGATGAAAACACAAGACCTAGTTTAAAGAGCATTTGAGGTATTTATATAGTAATTGGAGGAATGAATTCTGAAAATAAGGTTGCTAAGTGAGATATGACTAGTTAACTTCCTACAGAACAATTAAGCCACAGTTAACAACTTATCAATTTCTGCAGTTTAACCTACAGAAAGAGCCAGATATAGTCGAGTCAGGAGACAGACAACCTATCAGGGATTTTCACAAAGAATTTTATAAAGTAGTGCTAAGTAAATACAGAATTTGTGCTAAGTTCATGCAAAGGCTAAAAGACAGTGTCATAGTATAACATAGACAGCAACTTCAGGAAATACTGCCACTCTTACCACCTATAGAATTAAGGAACTAAAGGAAGATGTTAAATCTTCATCATTAAAAATCAAACACTTGGAGGAGGAGCTTTGTGGAGATGAACCTCATATTTCCCTGGTGCTAGAGTCTCTGTGGGGGACATGATGAGATCAAATGTCGGAAATGCAAATGTTGAAAAGATTACAAACCAGAATCACCTGCTGTTATGGAAAGGCACTGCTGCAGCCAGAATGAAGAAGTGTTGTTGGGGTAAATATCTGGAGCAGGAAAAAGCAGAGAGGAAGCCCACCATAGGAGCAGTCCTTCTATCTTCTCTAGTCCTGCCATCTCCCTCCAGTGGACCCCACTGGCAAAGTCTAACAGGGAGCAGCAGGTCAAACAGAAATGTGGTATGCAAAGCCCCTGCCCAGAATCATAAAGCCAACTACAGAACTGGGGCTGGAGCCAAGAGACAATGGTTTACGTCACCCCTACCTCTAACCTTACAGGACAGTGAAGGGTTTGCAATTTTATCATTTGTGGACTGTTATCAAGAGTCATATTGGATCTAGTGAGTTATGAGAAATGATGTAGCGTGAAAGCAAGAATTAAGCAATCATCATTTTCCTTTTTCTAGTTTTGAGACATTTTTCTTTATGAGAAATGTGTGGTATAATAAAAAGCTGTACAGAGAATGAAAATTACTATAATTTTAACATTTTCAGCATTTCCTATTAAAGAGATTTCTATAGACCATTATTCAGGTTTATTATTCTAACATTAGACACATTTTAGCTTATTAGCTTAAAATCAACAGCATTACTATTATGAATGCAAAGATGTGCCCACTTTCATGATTCTAGAGTACTTTTGTTCAGAAATTATAGAATTGTTAGTAATAATCTGTGAGAAACTGTAATTTAAAAAAACGTTAAATAAAATTTATATATGCCTACAATAAAGATTTCAATGATTTATAAACATATTTTTGAAAGTAAAAAAAAATCTATCTATATGTTCACAGTTTTATTCACACAAAATGGATCCTACTCTACATTCTTTACAACTTAAGTTTTTAACTTAATATCATGTCTTACCGTATTACACAGGTTGATATTCCCCAATCTTTGTATTATCTGCATTCAAATGTACATGTACATAATATATGTTAAAATTATTTAACATAACCTAATTATGTTAAATTTTGATGGGAATTTAGGTTGTTTCTAACTTTCTGCTATGTTGATAGATGATAAATGATGGATGGACAAATGATAGGACACACACTGTAAAGTCTTTATATATGATTTCATATACAAGGTATATATATGCTTTGTACCTAAAATGATATATAATGGACAAAACAATACCGAGTTACATACTAACAAGCGTTATTTTGTTTAATGTTTATTAATAGTTGGATCAGCAATTGATGACTTAAAACACCATGAAAGAGAACAAAATACAATCCTATGAGTGTCATCTTCTCATCCAAGGCATTTTTATAATAAGTATCTTTCTTTCTCATAACCAGATCCTACACCACGTGAAGCCCTTGCCATATTATAGCTACGACCAGCCAGTGATCAGGTACTGCCAGGCTCACCAGCCACTCCATGTCAACAAGGGCTACGAAGCAATGTCTCTCGAGCAGGATGAAACTCCCAGCCTGGAGCTCGGGCCCGACCACAGCTTCATCACCACCATAGCCAGGTCTGCAGCCCCAGCCATTTACCTTGAGAGAATAACAAACTAACGTGAAAGGCAACTAACTCCTCATTGGGGAACTCGACGCGGGGAAGGAGGGACTTCATTTTAAAGGAGAATGGGTGTCCAAATCACGCAACCCAGCTCGCTCATCGTTCCTAAGACATTTATGACATAGACGAAAGGAAACAAACAAACGAAAAACTGCTTAAAGAGGGCAGTGGATGCACCTGCAGCATAACCAGGAGAACTACAGAATTCTCTTTGCTTTAAAACATACAAACAGAAATATTCCTGGATGTAAATAATAAAAGTGTCAAGTTCTTATAAAAATAGATTTCACCTTAGCTACCTATAGGTTTGTTTGTATATTTTGCTTTTTCTACACTGCATGGTTCCTGGGCTGGAGAACCACAGGGGGTGGGGGGTGGGGGGGGGAGCATCAAACCAGGTGTGGGTGGGAAGTTGGGGAAACAATACAGTTTTCCTTGTTAGGTGTGTGTAACAGATTATTAAAATTGCTTTCATTTCATTTTTCTCTTAAAAATGTCATTTGTTCATGTTTGGTTTGTTTTATTTTAATTTTTTTCCTGGTCAAGCAATTCTGTTTCCAATTCTCAACATGGGTGTTCAAACTTATGTTGTACCAAAAGAAGATTTGGTGTACCACAGACCACAAAGAAATAAAATTGACCACAAAGTTTGACAAAGCCACTGGAATCAAAATCTAGGCAAATGATCCTTCAAGGCACATTGTATACAAAGTGAGTTTTGATTTTTTTTTTTTCCTACTGGCAGTCCTCACTGTGAGCTTTCACTATGTGAGAAGTGAATAAAAAGACATGTGAAGATCTCCAAATGAGAAGACAATCTGAAATATTCTCACCTGGACTAGGGGTATATGAAGAACAAAGGCCATGTGGTCAATGAATGAAACTGCCAAGCTACAAATTTCTAAACACAAGATAATGTGTAACCTTGGTTTTTAAATTATCAATTAACTTTTGTGTAATTTTTATCAATAAAAGAAAAAAATGTTGGAAAAGTAAACATATTATTTTGCAGTTGGTACACCACAGCCCACCTAATGTTGAGTGCTTTGTCTCTATATTATAGAATCTTTCTAGTCTATATCAGAGTAATTTAAGAAGAATATGTTGGTATCTATCAAGTGCCTTCTGTATGTTCCACCCTCAGGTAAGGAAGTCCTGAAAAAAAGAAGTATGAGATATCTTATGCACTAACTGGATTCATAATTACTTCTGGAGACATGATGTAACTCAAATAGAATTAAATAACAATATGAGAAAAAAATAAGTGTCCTTGAAAGGGTTAGAGGTTGAATGATCTTCTAGGAGAGCAAGAACTGTGTGGAAATTGATTACTAATCTGAAAAAAGCATAGTGATCACCCATTTTTTTTAACAAAGGAAATACCTATGCACACATCAGTTGAACCATTTTCACTTGACTTCCTTGGTTCTGTGATGCTATATCTCATCAATTCTCTGATTCACTATGGATGTTATCCTGATCTAACCACTGGTCTGATTTGATATTTTTAAAACAAATTGAAATTATATAGTCTCTGTCATCCTTTATTAAGTGAGATTTTGCATTCTGAATGGTGCTAGTATGTGGTGGTACTAGTGGGTTTTCTGAAGAACTAAATAGATAGCTGGCATCCATTTAATTCCAAATTCTCCTAAAATAATAATAAAAGAGCTTTGTCAATTACTTTCACATCAAAGTAAACAAGCATAGAGTATAAGAATTTTTTTCTCAAAGTCATTCTTACTACAATTTTAAATTAGATTTGAAGTTAAATTCTATCTTAATTGATTAAAAAATTATGTCATATTAAAGAAAATTAAATCAAAGGAAGTTTTTCACATTGGAACACAGGCTGTTTTTCTGATTCTTGTAACCTTCCTGTTAACATTTATAAATTTGGATTATATTATATCTGGCCATGTTTCCTATCTATTCAAGTAGAATGAATTGACTATGAGCTTAAAAATTAAAGATAGTTCTTTGGCATTTTGATTTTTTAATTTAATAATTATTTAACAGATTTGTAGCAGAACATTTTGGAGTGCCTGCCCAAATTACAAGGATTCTCTTAACCCTTCCCACCTTCTCCATTTATCCAACATCACCCATATATCCCATCTGCCACCCCACCCTGCCTGAGGTGATTTACTAGAGGTCATACCTGAAAATTCTTGACCAAATCTGGCTTAAATCAACAATTTATTTTGTTTATTTATTTCTGTTTCTTGTAAACAAAAGAGAGTTCTAAATTGATAATATTCTTCATGTTATTTAAAACTGCCATATTTGATCCACTGTTTCCTCAAGTCTAATGTGGAATACTGAACTGCTAACAAAACAGACAACATTATGACAATGCTATACCCTCTGAGTAGGAAAACTTTCAAATATTTTTTTAACTATCATTTACATATGCCAGAACAAGTTATACTGAGCTTTAGAACTCTATTGATGATTAAACAGAAAAACAAACCAGCCAACCAACCCAACAAACCAAAAAACCTAAAAATCATCTTTGCTTAAGTAGGCTTAGAAAAGTTCTTAATTGAAAAATTCAAGCTTGATATTGTATGAGAGATCAAGTAGAATTTTAGAGAAAACAGCTTCTTGAAAAAATTAGTGATATTTCAGCAGATGACTTAAGAACCAAATATTAGATTATTCATCCTTTAAACGCAAAAGTCAGTCATATCTGTGCTGAAAGCCTGGTGTAAACAAGGAGGATGCAAGGTTTCTCTTAGTCACCATTCAGACTAAATTATTGTCTGGACTCCTCAATGATATCGTGCAAACTTGTCCCTCAGGTCACTTTCATCACCATTTCTGGTTCATTCAAGTGATATGCAAACTGATTGCTCTAGATTCCCCCTTCTCCCTCAACATGGAAGAGAGTTTTAAATTTGGAATTGTGGCCCCACTAAAAGGTGCCATTCAATGAGTCAAACGACACACTTAATATTTTCCTAGCATACAGTGGAAGAAATATATCACACCTCTAGAGACGTTCTGATTTTTTTTCTCTACTTATAGCTAACATAAGGTTGTTTTTTACTGTCTTCTAAAAGTCAGGAATTATTTTGATTTTACTTATTTTTCAGGTTAAAATGTTAAAGAGCCCTAAAATAAGTTATGCTTTATTTCAAGACCACCCTGATTAGTAATTTGATTTTATACTATAACATTTATTGAACCTCTGAAAGCTATGCAGGTTGAGGAGTATCATGGAGTATTTATAGAGCAAGGACATGAAAACCATGCCTAAATGGAGTTATGAATGTGATACATACAGACTGGAAGGGTCAAGTATTCAAACATTCTGATTACATTTTGCATAAATATTCTTAGTAATGCTGAGTTTGCTTTTACTTATTGTATTATGCAATAAAGAAATATATAAAATCAGAAAATATAAATATTGTGTATATATATATATATATGTTTAAATTTTCATTCTATTGTAGCTCTTCTCACAATATTTCATATATGACCTTCTGAGACTAAAGATGTAAATGATGAGTCATCATTTGCAGAATGCCAAAAACCCAAGTACTTTGAAAATTAAAAGTAGACTAAGTCATAATATTTCAAATAATTTCACTCAATAATAAGACAGTGTGAGGGGAAGGAGACCTCTAGGAGGATGCCCCTGTCACCTGCCATTGGCCTTCATGCCACACTTTTGCCAGTAGCTTGAGTGAAGTTGTGGTAGATCTATACTACAAAGTGATCCATGTCATGAAACTGAGAAAGGAGAGAAAATGTAGTATCCCAATCTGTAAACCCTTGTGTTTTTTGAGCAATCAATACACGTGAATTGCAACAAGACCACCAAAGAAAACAAGTCATAGAGATGTCCAAAATAGAGAATGTTATTGCTTGAATCTAAGCTTTACTAGTCAAACCACACCTGGAATTCAGTATCAGTGTTATATCAGCAAGGAGACATCTACAAGAATAATAAACAGAATATTGAAATTTGTGCAATCCATAGCATATATCCTTGCTTAATGAAGCACTGAAAGCAGGACTATTCATTGGATGAAGCTATTAAAGTATTACAGATAATCAAACAGTGAAGAGAAGCAAAGAGAAGCAAATTCATTCTGCTCTACAGGCCCATGACAGCCACACAGTGTTAGTAATTGATTATTTAGCTGATGGTTCCAAGACTTTCATGGCAATGACCAGCCTAGATCCTTGTCAAGCTCCTCATCTCCGTACCTCTCTAATTTCTAAAGCCTCATGGCATCTCATAAAGGCATATTTGCCATACTGCCTGTTATATAACCTTGAATTGCCTTTAAATCAAAAGAACATAACCAGCATCACCAGTCTAAGTTCAGAAACTCCAGCTATCTATCATTGAAAATAAGTTTTTATTTTACTTAGTCCAAGTGCATGCATGTAGTGTCAGGACCTCGGCATTGTTCCTATAACAAAATTCTGTAACTGCCTTCTGTTTTTTTCCCGCCTTCTGTTTTGTTCCCTGGAGTTCTGAGTTCCTCCTGCCTTGGTACATCTCTAGGATACAGGTTCCTCCAAGGTTCAACAATGTCTTTTTCTTGCCCATATTACTAGGCACCTGATTTCTGCCTATGAATCCCAGTCATTTGTTACCAAACCTGCTTTGCTGATTTCTAAATGACCTCAGTTGCTCAAACATCCAATGTGCCCTGCTACAGCCTTTACTTCTGTTAGTAGTACCTCTTGGTCAGGTGCTCTATCCTCTTGAAATGATGCCTTGCTAGCTAGCTACTCAATTCCCTGTCTACTATTGTTGAGCTTGTACTACGGCCAGGGTACAATCCAGTTTCAAAAAAACTGCCCATTCTACTCGATTAAGGTCTGAGTCACTGTTCAGATTATAATATGCAAAATCAGTGGTTCTCAGGTTCTCAAATGTTGTATGTATGACAATTACCTGAAAGGCTTTTTAAAACAGATTTGTGGGCCTTACCCTCAGCATGTCTGATGCATTAAGTCTGGGATGAGGTCTGATAATATTCATTCCTAGAAGGTGATGCCAGTGCAGCTGGTATGAGGACAACATTTTGAAAACCAGCATAGATATTTATATCCCTGTAGGCTGATGACTCTGTGTGAGGACTCAAACTTTATATTTCATATTTACTTAGAATTTAATGTTAAATGAATCTTTAAAATAAGAATTGACTTAAGTGGAAACATTATGCAATCACGTAACATGAGAGGCCTATACCTTTCTGTACAGAGCATGTTCTATAATGTGCTGTGTAACACTAACAGAAGATGCTTTCTATAAAAGCAAAGAAACAAAAAATAAACATCAGCAACAACCACAACAACAAAAGAGGTTCCTCTGTTCAAATTAAATTCATAAAATGTTGCATATGACATGCTCCCTTTGGAAATTCACAAGGCCTTATAACATCTAAAGATATCAGAAATATTGTGGTCAAGAAACCCATTTAACTTGCTTTAACCCTGGGTTTTCTACAATAGATGTGTCCCAACACAATATCCTTCTTTAATTTACTACTTAACAAAACCCTTCAAAACTAATATTCTATAGAACTGAGTTTGTAAATGTTGATTTAAAGAATGCTCTTACTTTGCCCATCAAGGAAAGCATGTACCTTTGCAATAGCTATTTCCACATTTACAGATAACATAATGTACTCTTTACTTCTGAGATTCAGTGAGGCTTTTATTTAAATTAAGAACACAATATATTTTAATCTCTCTAGTAACAGAACAAATGTCAAATTCATCTGGATTAAATGAGAATGAATATGATAAGAACCTGGTATCGTGAATGGAAAATATTAATAGATCTCTCCATATATGACATTCCTCTTCCCTTGTTGGAGATTAGGCCCATTGTTTCTGCTGTGTAAGGCATTGGAAAATCATAATAAATCAAGAAAAGCACACAGTAATTTGGGAAGCCTTTATTATCTGAGTTGACAAGTTCCTAATCAGTCACTTGCCTCAGGTGATGTCATTTATTCATCTGTGTTTTCTGGGCTAGAGTTTACCCTCAGACAAGAAATAAGATTGCTGGTAGAAGGGGAGGTGAGAGGACCAAACATGGGCCTTGGTTGATCTTATCTAAGTCACTTCCTCAGCAGATCCAAGGAATTAACTGCAGTGTTAAAAAGGATTTTAGATTTCCTATGCTCATTATTGTTTACTTTTGAAGATAATATAAGAATAAAAATGCATTAAAAGGAGATCAGACATGAGTTCAGATTTTGTACACATTATAAAAGCTACCCTAATGGAAATGATGAAAGAACTATATGATGAGTATTCCCTGGAGTCAAAAATATTCATATTATCAAAATTATTGAGTTTTGCTCTACCCCTTTAGCAGGACACTCACTTGATTTTAGATAATGGAGGAAATCTGACGGAAGATGACTAATGTGTGGATTAATCAGGCAATGGATTACTCTGCTCAGGCTGCCATAACAAAATACCATAAACTGTTTGGCTTAAACAAAAATTTATTTTCTCATGGTTCTGAAGGCTGAAGAGCCCAACATCAAGACTCCAGCATGATTTGCTTTTGGGTGAGAGCTGTCTTCCTGGCTTGCAGACAGCCACCTTCTTGATACTGTACACACAGCAGAGAGAAAGTACTGTTTAGTGTCTCCTCTTATAAATACACTAATCCTATCAGATCAGGGCTCCACCCTCATTATCTCATTTAAACCTAATTACCTCCTTATAGACCCCATCTCCAAATACAGTCTCACTGGGGGGATCAGGACTTCAACATATAAATTTGGTGGGAATGCAGTTCAGCTGATAGCAGACAGGAAACCAAACCAAACCAAACCAAGCAAAACATCAGCTTCAGGATAACTACTAGAATGATTCAACTGAATCACTTTATTTATTTATATATGGGAGAGAGCCAGTTTATTCTAGAAGAAGAATTCTTGAGGGGAATGCAGTTTATTTGGGGTTCTGAGTATGAACTCTAAATATATTTATGGATAATATAGGTCTACTTTGTTTTGGCCACATGAAGTATTAATATAGATCTTACTAAGGTCATCAAAGGAGGTAATTAAGAAAGTTTTATATATCATCTTAGAGTTCTTAAAGAGATCTATCACTTAGAAAAAAAAAAAATTCCCAAATTGGTTTTACATTAGTCCCATGATGTGCTTTGCACAAAAGTGTTCCAAGGTCAAGTAACCTTAAGGGAAAGCCATATGTTTTATCCACCCTCTCAGACATTCTCAGTGCTCATTGATATATTAAGATTTTTGAGAATTTCTATAGTAAAAAAGGTGCTTGAATCCATTATTTCCCAAACGTTATTGAATTTTGGAATATTCTTCATTGAAATAACAGTTATTGAGACCTGTAGAGTTACTTTTACACAGAGTACATTTAGGAACACGTTTTGTGCCTAATGAAGAGCTATCCAATGAAGGGAAGAGAAATAGGAGAATTTACTGTGGGTATAAAATTCTCACATTAAAAATGTAAGTTTCTGGAAGATATTCTACTCTAAAAATGAGCTATCTAATTTGTCATCAAAAGTAAATATCTTGAGGACTTCCCTGGTGGTGCAGTGACGCGGGTTCGTGCCCCGGTCCAGGAGGATCCTGCATTCAGTGGAGCGGCTGGGCCCGTGGGCCATGGCCACTGGGCCTGTGCCTCCGGAGCCTGTGCTCCGCAGCGGGAGAGGTCGCAGCAGTGAGAGGCCCGTGTGCCGCAAAGAAAGGAAAAAAAAAAAAAAAAGTAAATATTTTGAGCTTTTAGTCAGAGTATATTATACAAACAATGCATGGAGTACCAATTTCTACACAAGCAGAGTATCTCAGTTCTCAATATTTTATCATGGTTTGAACAAAATTGATATACTGTGTTTTCTTACACTTTGAAATTCACATAGAGTATGATGAGTAGACTCGGGATGTTGGAAATCATAACAGTATTGTGGAATAAACTGGATAACTTAGAATAAAGAAGAGATTCAGGTAGGGTAAAACATTCCTGTCTTTAAGGATTGAGATGATAGTAACATACAAAGTGGAAATTGCTCCTTTTCCCAGATGCAAAAAATCTGGATGGCAATTTTCAGGTCCACGTCAGAAGTGCTATAATAAAGAATGGGATAGAATCGGCACACATACTAGAGTGACACAACTGGCAAGAGTGGAAATACCGCATTGAGGGTCGGCAAGACAGAAAGTGTTTTCAAAAGACAGCAACAGTACTCAGAGGTAAGAAGAACATGAATAGTTCAAGGAAACAGAATGCATTAAGTGAGGAAATAGGTGGTATAAAGTGAAGTTAGAGAAGTAACCAGAGACCAGATCATGCAATGTGAAGGCAGCTATGCTGCGTTTAGGCTTTAACTAAAGGAGTTTAGAATTTATACTCCAGCAACAAGGGTGTCATAAATGGATCCTAATAAGAACAGTAAAGATATTTTGGCTTTGGTATGAAGACTGGATGAAGTGAGACAGACCAGAACCTTGGAGATCAGTTAGGAGTCTACTGCAATATGACACTTGAGAGATGATGAATGACTTATGAAAATGCCAATGGGAGTTAAGAGCAGAAAACAATAGAGAGGATAGTAAAGATTCATAAAGTGCTTACTGTGTACCATGCACTGTTCCAATAATAGTATTTAATGACCCACAACAATTCTTTGACATATAGTCACTATTGTTAGCTTCATTTTACAGATAAGAATGCAAGAAATGGAGAAGTTAAGGTAGTAAGTCACAGAAGCATTAATCTAATCCAGAAAGTCTCCTCAAGAGAGAGGCTCTGTTAGCACCTATGCTCTATGACATTTTAGGACTTCACATGAGAGCCTTCTGGGAAGTAGAAGCAGCAGGACCATGCAATTGGGAGCAGGCAAAAACTGAGGAAATGGGAGGTACTGAGGATAGTGCCCATATTCCTGATTTGAGCAACTAAGAACATTGTTACATATTATGATATTATGATCTAAGATAGCAGCCACAGAAGGGATGACATGGTTTGTGGTAGAAAATAATGAATTCTCTTTTGGACTTGTTGACTTTAAAAAACTTGAGAATTTTCAACTAGTGCAATTCAGGGACTAGCAAAATAGATATATCTGAAATTAAGAATGGTAGGGGTGATATATACACTACCAAACATAAAATAGATAGCTAGTGGGAAGCAGCCACATAGCACAGAGAGATCAGCTCGGTGCTTTGTGACCACCTAGAGGGGTGGGATAGGGAGGGTGGGAGGGAGGGAGACGCAAGAGGGAAGAGATATGGGAACATATGTATATGTATAACTGATTCACTTTGTTATAAAGCAGAAACTAACGCACCATTGTAAAACAATTATACTCCAATAAAGATGTAAAAAAAAAATAGGATTACCTGGAAAAACATCAGGATAACAAGAATTATAGATTTCATTGAAGAAGAGAATTTACCAGGTTTGACAAATAACAGAAATGCCTGTCTTGGCAAGTAGTGAAAACTTATTAGTAGTATTAACGTGGGTATCTGATGTCCAACTGCTAGGATAGTGTGCAAAGTGGTTTGCAATAGTTAGGAGTTTGAACTAAATGACATTTTGGTTCCTTCTAAATTCTAATGATGCTGTACATTTTTCCATTACAGGCAAAATGATATATATCCCCAGATTTCCAAACTGTGTGATTATTTTCAGTACTTGAGAAAACACATCCTGAAGTTCATTTATGTCAGTATCAATTTCTACTAATTTTTAATTTGGTATGCAGTTATGGCAGGTGGGATAGGTATAATAAAACATGTATTATTTGTCAAACTTTCCAGTCTCAAAATTAAATATTGAACGACTAGGGAACTTCTACAGTACTTATTTCAAACTGAATATGAACTATTCAGTGTTTTCAAATTTGCCAAGATTCTGGAGCCTGGCGTAGAGTAGGTATACAATAAACATTTGTTAGAAAATAAAAGAATAAAACAAATCCATGGTATAATTTCCATGTTTGAAATCAGTGTGAAGATACTATTTATGAATACAGATCTTTTAAATTTTCTAGCTGCATAATACTTTCCAATATTTATTCCATTGTGGGTTTTTACCCCAAAGAATATCAAGGACCCTGCCTGCCAGAAACAGAATGATTACTTGAGTAGTCTCATAATTTTTACCTTTAATATTAAATATATATGTTTGTAACAATTTCTATAGCTTGCTTAAGGAAACTTTTCCGGTCATAAAAATTAAATTTTCCAATATCTTATTAATATTTATAATCCTTCCCCCAACACACACACAATTTGAAATGTTGAGTAAGAGTAGGATTAGATGTTGTTTATTTATGACTGAAACACACTAGATGAGGTCCAGAAAAACTGTCATAAAGTCTGACACCATTTTTATGTTTGACAGATGATAGTTTTGAATTCTTACCATTCCCCTTTGCCCTTCTCCCCTACACCTGGGTTAGCTGATAAGAAAGCCTGAATCCTTGGAGCAAGTGGGAAGTTAAAACCATGCAAGCCCCATCCTGTATGCAGGGACCCGAGCCCAGCCCCACCCTGTAGTTACCATAAATCCCAAGCCACTCTCCTTTCCCTGCGTTCTCAAGACCATTTTTGAACCAGCTTGGGAGCCTGCCCTTTTCTCTCCAGAAAGTCTCATTATGTCAGTAATAAACTTTTTCATACCCTCTTGGTGTGTGTGAGGTGTCATCAGTCTCAACATTCAAACCAAAGCAAAAACCCAGACAGAATAAGCATTGTCTGTGGTTACTAAGACTTCTGGGCCCCTACTGAGCCCCATAAGTTATAAGACTAATATTTAACACAAATTTCTATGACAACAGCACTTAGCAATGCTCTTTTTTATAGAATACTACATAATCAATATTTTTCTCCTTTTAGAAGAATGATTCTCATCTGGTTCTCCCCTTTATTCCTCACTGGTAAACTTGTATGTCTAAATTTATATATTTAAGTCCTCTTTCTCCTGGTAGGTAAAACAAATTAATGAACATATATATGGCCCAAGGAAGCTTGCTTTTGGAAATTTGTAATGCTGTATCAACTAATTAAACAAAATACTGTACTCTCTGTGTAGAAATTTATGAAATGTTGACTAGCTTCTTCATGGATGAAGTAATTTTCCCTTTCAAGTTTATATATTTTAAAGCCTTTGGTAACTCACCTAGTTCTTCCTATATTCCCCAGAGTACTGTGGTAGGGACTATGTTATGTGTTTACCACATCATTTTCCTTTCCTATGGAAAGCTGAAAAACTACAATTCTCAGTAGCCCTAATGGTTAAATTTGGACCATATGATTGGGTTCTGCTCAGTTTAAAAGTGAGTGAAAGTCATCTGTTATTTGTGGCCTGAGACAGTTAAAAGCAGGTTGGAATTCTTCATCCTCTCTCCATGGCTTGTGGAAACATCCTGGCTTCCTGAGTTACCATTAAGGAAGTAGCAGGTTGCTGAACACAACCAACAACTCTGGTATTTGGAATCTTGTGCCAAGCCACCAAGAATGAATGGGCTTTGTTACTGCTGCAAAGCTTAGTTTATTATGACTAATACTAATACCAAAATATTCACAAACAACACTTACTTTCTCAGTTAAATACAAGGAGGTCTCTATGACCTTAACATGTCTTTAGCCAGTTATTTTAGTATTAAATTAGACAAATTCTGAATATTAACATCCACAGAAGTAGTATTTTTATTTATTTATTTATTTTTACACTATTTTTTTTTTACATCTTTATTGGAGTACAGTTGCTTTAGAGTGTTGTGTTACTTTCTGCTGTATAACAAAGTGAATCATCTATATGTATATATATATCACCATACCTCTTCCCTCTTGAGCCTCCCTCTCACTCTCCCTATCCCACCCCTCTAGGTGGTCACAAAGCACTGAGCTGATCTCCCTGTGCTAGGTAGCTGTCTCCCACTAGCTATTTATTTTACATTAGGTACTGTATACATGTCAACGCTACACTCTCACGTCATCCCAGCTTACCCTTCCCTTACCCTCCC
Source organism: Grampus griseus (assembly GCF_964374135.1). NCBI lineage: Eukaryota > Metazoa > Chordata > Mammalia > Artiodactyla > Delphinidae > Grampus > Grampus griseus. Next base: position 65,499,531 of record NC_139009.1, on the reverse strand, counting down.
CGTGTCCTCAAGTCCATTTACTATGTCTGCATCTTTATTCCTGTCCTGCCACTTGGTTCATCAGAACCTCTTTTTTTTTTTTTTTTTAGATTCCTTATATATGTGTTAGCATATGGTATTTGTTTTTCTCTTTCTGACTTACTTCGCTCTGTATGACAGAATATAGGTCCATCAACCTCACTACAAATAATTCAATTTCATTTCTTTTTTATGGCTGAGTTATATTCCATTGTATATATTTGCCACATCTTCTTTATCCATTCATCTGTAGATGGACATGTTGGTTGCTTCCATGTCCTGGTTATTGTAAATGTGCTGCAATGAACATTATGGTACATGACTCTTTTTGAATTATGGTTTTCTCAGGGTATATGCCCAGTAGTGGGATTGCTGGGTAACATGGTAGTTCTATTTTTAGTATTTTAAGGAACCTCCATATTGTTCTCCATAGTGGCTGTATCAATTTACATTCTCACCAACAGTACCAGAGGGTTCCCTTTTCTCCACACCCTCTCCAGCATTTATTGTTTCTAGATTTTTTGATGATGGCCATTCTGACTGGTGTGAGGTGATACCTCATTGTGGTTTTGATTTGCATTTCTCTAATGATTAATGATGTTGAGTATCCTTTCATGTGTTTGTTGGCAATCTGTATATCTTCTTTGGAGAAATGTCTATTTAGGTCTTCTGCCCATTTTTGGATTGGGTTGTTTGTTTTTTTGATATTGAGCTGCATGACCTGCTTGTATATTTTGGAGACTAATCCTTTGTCAGTTGCTTCATTTGCAAATATTTTCTCTCATTCCGAGGTTTGTCTTTTTGTCTTGTTTATGGTTTCCTTTGCTGTGCAAAAGGTTTTAAGTCTCTTTAGGTCCCATTTATTTATTTTTGTTTTTATTTCCATTAGTATAGGAGGTGGGTCAAAAAAGATCTTGCTGTGATTTATGTCATCGAGTGTTCTGCCTATGTTGCCCTCTAAGAGTTTTATACTATCTGGCCTATACATTTAGGACTTTAATCCATTTTTAGTTTATTTTTGTGTATGGTATTAAGAATTGTTCTAATTTCATTCTTTTCCATGTAGCTGTCCAGATTCCCAGCACTATTTATTGAAGAGGCTGTCTTTTCTCCATTGCATATTCTTGCCTCGTTCATTGAAGATAAGGTGATGATATGTGCGTGGGTTCATCTCTGGGCTTTCTCTCCTGTTACATTGATCTATATTTCTGTTTTTGTGCCACTACCATACTGTCTTGATTACTGTAGCTTTGTAGTATAGTTTGAAGTCAGGGAGCCTGATTCCTCCAGGTCCATTTTTCTTTCTCAAGATTGCTTTTGCTATTTGTGGTCTTTTCTGTTTCTATACAAATTGTAAAATTTTTTGTTCTAGTACTGTGAAAAATGTCATTGGTCATTTGATAGGGATTGCATTGAATCTGTAGATTGCTTTTTGTAGTATAGTCATTATCACAATGTTGATTCTTCCCGTCCAAGAACATGGTATGTCTCTCCATCTGTTTTTATGATCTCTGATTTCTTTCATCAGTGTCTTATAGTTTTCTGCATACAGGTCTTTTGTCTCCTTAGGTAGTTTGTTCCTAGGTGTTTTATTCTTTTTGTTGCAGTGGTAAATGGGAGGGTTTCCTTAATTTCTTTTTCTGATTTTTCATTTTTAGTATATAGGAATGTAAGAGCTTTCCATGCATTAATTTTGTATCCTGCTACTTTTCCAAATTCATTGATTAGCTCTAGTAGTTTTCTGGTGGCATCTTTAGGATTCTCTATGTATAGTGTCATGTTATCTGCAAACAGTGACAGTTTTACTTCTTCTTTTCCAATTTGGATTCCTTTTATTTCTTTAACCCTCTGATTTCCATGGCTAAAACTTCAAATGGTATGTTGAATAACAGTGGTAAGGGTGGGTACCCTTGTCTTCTTCCTGACCTTAGAGAAAAAGTTTTCAGTTTTTCACCATTGAAATGATGGTGGCTGTGGGTTTTCCATATATGGCCGTTATTACGTTGAGGTAGATTCCCTCTATTCCCACTTTCTGGGGGGTTTTAATCATAAGTGGTGTTGAATTTTGTCGACAGCTTTTTCTGCATCTATTGAGATTATCACAAGGATTTTATCTTTCAATTTGTTCATACGGTATATCACAATGATTGATTTGCATGTATCAAAAAATCCTTGCATTCCTGGGATAAACCCCACTTCATCATGGTGTGTGATCCATTTTATGTGTTGTTGGATTCTGTTTGCTAGTATTGTGTTGAGGATTGTTCATCTATGATCATCATTGATATTAGCCTGTAGTTTTCTTTCTTTGAGAAAACTTTGGCTGGTTTTGATATCAGTGTGATGGTGACCTTGTAGAATGAGGTTGGGAGTCTTCCTCCCTCTGCTATATTGTGGAAGAATTTGAGAAGGACATGTGTTAGCTCTTCTCTAAATGTATGATAGAATTCACCTGTGAAGCCATCTGGTCCTGACCTTTTGTTTGTTGCAAGGTTTTTAATCACAGTTTCAATTTCAGCGCTTGTGATTTGTCTGTTCATATTTTCTATTTCTTCCTGGTTCAGTCTTGGAAGGTTGTACTTTTCTAAGAATTTGTCCATTTCTTCCAAGTTTTTAATTTTATTGGCATATAGTTGCTTGTAGTAACCTCTCATGAGTCTTTACATTTCTGCAGTGTCAGTTGTTACTTCTCCTGTGTCATTTCTAATTCTGTTGATTTGAGTCTTCTCCCTTTGTTTTCCTAATGAGTCTAACTAATGGTTTATCAGTTTTGTTTATCTCTCAAAGAACCAACTTTTTGTTTTATTGGTCTTTGCTATTGCTTCCTTCATTTCTTTTTAATTTTTTTAAACATCTTTATTGGAGTACAATTTCTTTACAATGGTAAGTTAGTTTCTGCTTTATAACAGTGAATCAGCTATACATATACATATATCCCCATATCTCCTCCCTCTGGCATCTCCCTTCCACTCTCCCTATGCCACCCCTCTAGATGGTCACAAAGCACTGAGCTGATCTCCCTGTGCTATGTGGCTGCTTCCTACTAGCTATCTATTTTACATTTGGTAGTGTATATATGTCAATTGTTACTCTCTCACTTCATCCCAGCTTACACTTCCCACTCCCCGTGTCCTCAATTCCATTCTCTATGTCTGTGTCTTTATTCCTTTCCTGTCCCTAGGTTCCTCAGAACCATTATATTTGGATTCCATAGATATGTGTTAACATGCAGTATCCATTTTTCCCTTTCTGACTTACTTCACTCTGTATGACAGTCTCTAGGTCCATCCACTTCACTACAAATGACTCAATTTCGTTTCTTTTTATGGCTGAGTAATATTCCATTGTATATATGTACCACATCTTCTTTATCCATTCATATGTCAATGGACATTTTGGTTGCCTCCATGACCTAGCTATTGTAAATAGAGCTGCAATGAACATTGTGGTACATGATTCTTTTGAATTATGGTTTTCTCAGGATATATGTCCAGCAGTGGGATTACTGGGTTACATGGTAGTTATATTTTTAGTTTTTTAAGGAACTTCCAGACTGATCTCCATTGTGGCTGTATCAATTTACTTTCCCGTGAACAGTGCAAGAGCATTCTCTTTTCTCAAAACCCTCTCCAGCATTTATTGCTTGTAGATTTTTTGATGATGGCAATTCTGACTGGTGTGAGGTGATACCTCATTGTACTTTTGAGTTGCATTTCTCTAATGATTAGTGATGTTGAGCATCTTTTCATGTGTTTGCTGGCAATCTGTATATATTCTTTGGAGAAATGTCTATTTAGGTCTTCTGCCCATTTTTGGATTGGGTTGTTTGTTTTTTTGATATTCAGCTACATGAGCTGCTTGTAAATTTTGGAGATTAATCGTTTGTCCATTGCTTCATTTTCAAATATTTTCTCCCATTCTGAAGGTTGTCTTTTCGTTTTGTTCATGGTTTCCTTTGTTGTGCAAAAGTTTTTAAGTTTTATTAGGTCCTGTTTGTTTATTTTTGTTTTTTATTTCCATTTCTCTAGGGTGTGGGTCAAAAGGTTCTTGCTGTGATTTATGTCATAAAGTGTTCTGCCTATGTTTTTCTCTAAGATATTTATAGTGTCTGGCCTTACATTTAGGTCTTTAATCCATTTTGAGTGTATTTATGTGTATGGTGCTAGGGAGTGTTCTAATTTCATTCTTTTCCATGTAGCTGTCCAGTTTTCCCAGCACCACTTATTGAAGAGGCTGTCTTTTCCCCATTGTATATTCTTGCCTCCTTTATCAAAAATAAGGTGATCATTTCCTTCATTTCTTTTTCATTTACTTCTGATCTGATCTTTATGATTTCTTTCCTTCTGCTCTTTTATTTTTGTTGTTTTATTTATTTTATTTATTTATTTTTGTTCTTCTTTCTCTAATTGCTTTAGGTGTAAGGTTAGGTTGTTTATTTGAGATTTTTCTTGTTTCATGACCTGGGATTGTACTACTATTAACTTCTCTCTTAGAACTTCTTTTGCTGCATCCCATAGGTTTGGGTAGTAGAGTTTTCACTGTCAGTTGTTTCAAGGTATTTTTTGATTTCCTCTTTGATTTCTTCAGTGATCTCTTGGATATTTAGTAGTGTATTGTTTAGCCTCCATCTGTTGTATTTTTTACAGTTTTTTTTCCCTGTAATTTATATCTAGTCTCATAGCATTGTAGTCAGAAAAGATACTTGAGATGATTTCAATTTTCTTAAATTTACCGAGGCTCAATTTGTGACCTAAGATATGCTCTATCATGGAGAATGTTCCATGAGCACTTGAAAGTGCACTCTGTTGTTTTGGAATGGAATGTCCTATAAATATCAATTAAGTCCGTCTGGTCTAATATGTCATTTAAAGCTTGTGTTTCCTTATTTATACACATTTTTGATGATCTGTCCATTGGTGAAAGTCTATTGGGTTGTTTAAGTCCCCTACTATGATTGTGTTACTGTTGATTTACCCTTTTATGGCTGTTAGCATTTGCCTTATGTATTTAGGTGCTCCTATGCTGTGTGCATAAATATTTACAGTTGTATCTTCCTCTTGGATTGACTCCTTGATCACTATGTAGTGTCCTTCTTTTTCTCTTGTTACTGTTTTTGTTTTAAAGTGTATTTTGTCTGATATGAATATTGCTACTGCAGCTTTCTTTTGGTTTCCATTTGCATCGAATATGTTTTTCTATCCCCTCACTTTCAGTCTGTATGTGTCACTATGACTGCAGTGGGTCTCTTGTAGACAGCATGTATACGGATCTTGTTTTTGCATCCATTCAACCAGTTTATTTCTTTTGGTTGGAGCATTTAATCCATTTACATTTAAGATAATTATCAATATGTATCTTCCTATTACCAGTTTCTTAATTGTTTTTGGTTAGTTTTCATAGGTCTTTTCTTTCTCTTGTGATTCCTGCCTAGAGAAGTTCCTTTAGCATTTGTGGTAATGCTGGATTGGTTGTGCTGAATTCTCTTAACTTTTACTTGTCTGTAAGGTTTTAATTTCTCTGTCAAATCTGAGTGAGATCCTTGCTGAGTAGAGTAATCTTGGTTGTAGGTTTTTCCCTTTCATCACTTTAAATATGTCCTGTCACTCCCTTCTGGCTTGCAGAGTTTCTCTGAAAGATCAACTCTTAACTTATGGGGAACCCCTTGTATGGTATTTGTTGTTTTTCCCTTGTTGCTTTTAATATTTTTTCTTTGTATTTTATTTTTGTTAGTTTGATTAACATGTGTCTTGGCATGTTTCTCTTTGGGTTTGTCCTGTATGGGACTCTCTGCACTTTATGGACTTGATTAACTATTTCTTTTCCCATGTTTGTGAAGTTTTCAACTATAATCTCTTCAAATATTTTCTTGAACACTTTCTTTCTCTTCCTCTTCTGGGACCCTTGTAATTTTAGTGTTGGTGCATTTAATGTTGTTCCAGTGGTCTCTGATAGTCTCCTTGATTCTTTTCATTCTTTTTTCTTTATGCTGCTCTGTGGCAGTTATTTCCACTATTCTATCTTCCAGATCACTTCTCCATTCTTCTGCCTCAGTTATTCTGCTATTGATTCCTTCTGGAGTATTTTTAATTTCATTTATTGTGCTATTCATCAATTTGTGTGTGTGTGTGTGTGTGTGTGTGTGTGTGTGTGTGCTTTAGTTCTTGTAGGTCCTTGTTAAACGTTTCTTGTATTTTCTCCATTCTATTTCTGAGATTTTGGATCATCTTTACTATCATTACTCTGAATTCTTTTTCAGGTAGACTACCTGTTTTGTCTTCATTTGTTTGGTCCATGGGTTTTTACCTTGCTCCTTCATCTGCTGCATATTTCTCTGTCTTCTCATTTTGTTTAACTTACTGTGTTTGGGGTCTCCTTTTCACAGGTTGCAAGTTTATAGTTACCATTGTTTTTGGTGTCTGTGCCCAGTGGGTGAGGTTGTTTCATTGGCTTCTGTAGGCTTCCTGGTGGAGGAGACTGGTTCCTGTGATCTGGTGTGTAAGGCAGGACCTTGTCCTTCTGGTAGGCAAGGCCATGTCTGGTGGTGTGTTTTCGGGTGTCTGTGAACTTACTATGACTTAGGCAGCCTGTCTGCTGATGGGTGGGGTTGTGTTTCTGTCTTGCTAGTTGTTTGGCATGGGGTGTCCAGCACTGGAACTTGCTGGCCATTTGGTGGAGCTGGGTCTTAGTGTTGAAATGGAGATCTCTGGGAGAGCTCTTGTTGATTAATATTACGTAGGGCCGGGAGGTCTCTGGTGGTCCAGTGTTCTGGACTTGGCTCTCCCACTTTGGTGGCTCAGGTCCGATAACCGGCTGGAGCACCAAGACCCTGCCAGCCACATGGCATGGAAGAAAAGGTAGAAAAAAAAAAATGAACAGGCAGAACCCCAAGGCAAATGGTAAAAGCAAAACTAAACAGACAAAACACAAAGAACATACACACACACACTCCCAAAAAGGGAAAAATAGAAAAGCAAGAGTGCAGCCAAACCAATAGACAAACCCACAAATAAACACTAAAATGAAACTAAGAAAAACATAAAACCAAAAAGAAATCAAATTCAGAAAACAAACCCCAAGTCCACAGTTGCTCCCAAAATCCACAGCCTCAATTTTGGGAACAGTTGTTGTCTATTCAGGTCTTCCACAGATACATGGTTTACCAAGCTGACTGAGAGGATTTAGTCCTCTACTCCTGAGGCTGCACAGAGAAATTTCCCTTTCTCTTCATTTTTTGCACAGCTCCTGGGGTTCAGCTTTGGTTTTGGCCCCACCTCTGCATGTAGGCCACCCTCTAGCATCCGTGCCCCACACAGACGTCAGGGTGTTAAAACAGCGGCTGATTAGGGCTCTCTTGTTCACTCAGGATGGGGAAAGGGAGAGGTACGGTAGTCACAATTTTGATGCGGGGAATGCCTGTTGCGGCAGAGGTCAGCATGAAGTTGCAACAGCCTCTGGCACGCTGTGTGTTCTCCCAGGGAATTTGGCCCCGGATCACGGACTCTGGCAGTGGCGTGCTGCACAGGCTCCCAGGAGGGTGTGGGTAGTGACCTGAGCTTGTGCACAGGATCCTTGGTGGCAGTGGTGGCAACAGTAGAAGTCCCAGCTAGCTGTGGTGCACTGACCAGTTTCAGGCTGTCTTCACAGAGCCAGCTGCCGTCCTCTACCTGGAGTCTGATCTATGAAGACTGAGCCTCAGCTCCCAGGCCCCACCCACCCCAGCAGATGAGCAGACAAGCTTCTCAGTCTGGTGAGTGCTGATCGGCACCAATCCTCTGTGTGGGAATATCTCCACTTTGCCCTCCATGCCCTTGTTGCTGCACTCTCTTCTGAGTCTCTGAAGCTCTGCCTGACTGTCCCCGCCAGTGAGCATTGCTTCCTAGTGTGTGGAAACCTTTCCTCTTTCACAGCTCCCTCACAAAGGCACATCCTGATCCCTTTGTCTTTTTGTCTTTTTGTCTTTTTTTCTTATGCCCTATTCATGTATGTGGGGATTGTCTTGCTTTTTAGGAAGTCTGAGTTCTTCTGCCAGCATTCAGTCATTGTTCTGTAAGAGTTGTTCCACATGTAGATGTATTCTTTTGTTAACATCTATATTGGAGTTTAATTGTTTTTCAATGGTGTGTTACGTTGTGCTTATAATAAAGTGAATCAGCCATACATGCACATATATCCCCATATCTCCTCCCTCTTGCATCTCCCTCCCACCTTCCCTATCTCACCACTCTAGGTGAGCACAAAACTCCAAGCTGACCTCCCTGTGCTATGCCACTGTTTCCTACTAGCTATCTATTTTACATTTGGTAGTGTATATATGTCAACTGTTACTCTCTCACTTCGTCCCAGCTTACCCTTTCCCCTCCCCATGTCCTCAAGTCCACTCTCTACATCTGCATCTTTATTCCTGTCCTGCCCCTAGGTACTTCAGAACCTTTTTTTTTTAGATTCCATATATGTGTCTTAGCATACAGTATTTGTTTTTCTCTTTCTGACTTACTTCACTCTGTATGACAGTCTCTAGGTCCATCCACCTCACTACAAATAACTCAATTTCATTTCTTTTTATGGCTGAGTAATATTCCATTGTATATATGTGCCACCACATGTTCTTTATCCATTCATCTGTTAATGGACACTTAGGCTGCTTCCATGTCCTGGCTATTGTAAGTAGAGCTGCAATGAACATGTGGTCACATGTAGATGTATTTTTGATATATTTGTGAAGAGGAAGGTGATCTCCATGTCTTACTCCTCCACCATCTTGAAAGTCCCCTTTCATCCACTGATGTAGTGTTTTTAAATGCTCTTTTTAATAACAATCCTTTCTGATTTTCTTCCCCCAAAATCCCTTTATTGCTCTCACCCATCCCAAAGGTACACTTACTTTCTCAATTTTGCATTTATTTTTAAGCTCTTTGTCTTTTTTATCTGCATTCAATGTTTTTCAAAGAATACTTCACCTTTTGGAATCTGTCTTCTTAATATGAGTCTATCAAAAGGAGTGAGACACAGGTTCCCTTGCCATGGCATTAGAAATTATCTCCAGATCAATCACAGAACTTAAAATAATGTATCCTCAGAAGTAAGATAAATTACTTTGCTTGGAATATGGCTTTAATATGTGTATGTCTATTCTCAAGATCTTATTACTTATGTCAAAGATCAAAGTAAATTACCTGCATGTATGCTAATGAACTAGCTATATTTGAAATCATTACTTCTTTACAATCAGCTTTGTTAGATCCTTCAGGATTTGAAGTACTGTTACTGGATAATGTAATTCTATCCTACTCTCAGTGTAGAAATTTGGGAATTATTGACTTGCTGCTGCATGAATGAAGTAATTTTCCTTTCCAAGTATTGTCCTTTATGAAAATATATTGTCAAGACTTTATAACCTTTCAATTCAATCTCTTTTTTAACGGAGAACAGTACAACTACAACAAAAATTTGAAACATCAAACCAAATATTAATGTGATTTCTTCAAGGTGTAGATAAAAAAAAAATAATGAAATATAATGAACTGTTAAATTATATGTGGCACCTGCTTAAATTGTTTTTAATTTGGTAATAATCAGTTACCTTTTGAAGCAAGAATTATGGTTGGTTTATAAATTGTAGTGTTTGTTGATGAGACAGATACATTTGGGTGCTGCAAATCTGAAAATAATTTTTAAAAATATAACTTATATTCCTTTTAAAATTGAATTACAAATCAGTGAGTCTTTTGTTGATCAAGGTTATACTTTAAGATTCTGAGTGCAAAAATAGATTCACATTAAATGCTCTTTTCTCCTTCTAAATTCCTGCTATTTCTTGTACTGTTCATTCTGTACTTAATCAATTTATAAGCCTCTTTTATTATTGTCTTAGTATTTATTAATTCTATATTGTTATTTAACATAATTTATTTGTAACTCTTGATTCCCTACCTAACGTTTAAACTCTTACAGAACAGAATCTCTATAACACATAAAACCTGTTGCATAGTAAAATGTAATTTTTAAAAGTCTCATAAAATGCATAGCTAATAACAACCTCCTAATTTTATATAGTTTTACAAATCTGTGTAGATGCTTGTACCCAGAATGGATGAAGCACCAGAAGGTATATGCCCACATGGCCATGTACAGGTTGATCACAATTAAGTTGTGATGCCAAGATTATTTACAATCTTAGAACTTGTTGGACAAACATAGTCAATGATGGTAATATTTTAACTGCTCCTTGCTTTAAAGATGCAAAGAATACCTAAGTACTGATATTTAATCATCAATTTATTGAATGGGTTTTAAGAAATTTTTAAATAAAGGAGACAGGACAAAAAGGCTAAGAGATAGGAATTGTTCAAGGAGGGTGTGGCCACAGTGAGGAACAGGCCATCTATCCTACGTTGTTTGGTTCACAAAGTCTAAAAAGAGGAGATTCAATAACTCACAATGGTCCATCAGATATTAGTTGTCTGGTGAAGTGGTTAAACCTCTTAATGAGAGAAAAATGATTTTCCATGGTACCCATATCAAAGTTGTGTTTTCTGTGCTACAAAGTTCATCGTGATTTGGCTGACTAGGAAGGACAGCTTTACTAAGTTTTACATTGGAGATTGAAATAAATTTTACTGATTTTCTTCCACATTACAGAGAAGGCTTGAAATCCTGTTTTCTGTTTTTTGTTTGTTTTTTAATAAATTTACTTACTTACTTTATTTATTTTTGGCTGTGTTTGGTCTTCGTAGCTGCACACGGGCTTTCTCTAGTTGCAGCAAATGGGGGTTACTCTTTGTTGCGTTGCTCAAGCTTCTCATTGCAGTGGCTTCTCTTGTTGTGGAGCATGGTCTCTAGACATGCACGCTTCAGTAGTTGTGGCTCACAGTCTCTAGAGCACAAGCTCAGTAGTTGTGGCGCCTGGGCTTAGTTGCTTTTTGCCATGTGGGATCTTCCCAGCAGGGATCAAACCTGTGTCCCCTGCATTGGTAGGTGAATTCTTAACCATTGTGCCACCAGGGAAGTCCCATTTTATTTGTTTTCACTTGCTAAGATCTTCCTTGTTTTCTCTCTAGAAATCATTATAAATATGTCTTTCACCAAATAATTAATATATTTTAACTGTGGCTGTGGTATAACAAAAAATATATATTTGTTCCTTGCTTCCCAGTTGCTGGCACAAATCCTTGGAATCCTTGAGTAACTCCTGTGCAGTGGGGAGTCGGGAGGCTAGGTAGCTTCAGAATAGGGTCTGGTTGCCATAACAACCAATCACTTTGAGTCCTGCTCCCTAATAACCTCTTTGGAGGGGAGAGGAGCTGAAGATTGAGTTTAGTAAGCAATGGCCAATTACTTAACCAATCATGTCTCTGTAATAAAGCCTCTATAAAAACTCTTAACAATGAGCTTCAGGAAGTTTCTTGTTTAGAGAACACATTGATGCTTTTTGGGAATAGAGCACCTGACTCTGCACCATCCTCCCTACCTTGTCTTGTGCACCTCTTCCCTTTAGGCTATTCCTGAGTTGTATCCTTTAGAATAAAGCTGTAATGGCAAGTATGGTGCTTTCCTGAGTTCTGTGAGTCACTCTAACAAATTATTGAACTTTAAGGGGATTTGTGGGCATCCCTAAAATTGTAGATGAGTCAGACAGAAGTGTGGGTAGCCTGGGAACCCCAATTGTGGCTAGCCTCTAAAGTAGAGGCAGTCTTGTAGGACTGAATCCTTGACCCATGGGATTTGTGCTAACTCTGGGCAGTTAACACCAGACTTGAATTAAATTGAATGGTAGGACACTCAACTGGTGTCTGAGAATTGGTGTTGGAAAAGCAGAGGTATAGTAAGTCAGATGTGCATGGCCTATCTTCCTCACATTTTCTCCACTACATGTACCATAATTGCCATTTTAATCAACATTCTCTTTTAAGATTTCTAAAAGAGGTTAAATAACACATTGGAGAGCAAATATAGTAAGAATTTAAAAAAAAAATTTTTTTCTAATTATAAGAGTATTATTACTGAAATGTAGAACTCCTGTGTAAAAAAGGAAATAGGAAGAAATAATTCTTTATAGTCTCTATAGTCCAGAAAAGAAAAAACTATTAAATACATCTAAGATTTGTGTGTGTGTGTGTGTGTGTGTGTGTGTGTGTGTATTTATTTATTTATTTTAACTTTGACCCCATTCACACATTTCTCGCACCCCCCACCCCCCGCCTCTGGCAAACACCAATATGTTCTCTGTATTTGTAAGTTTTTCTGTTTGTTTGATTTGTTGTTGTTATTTTTGTTTTTGTTTTTTTGATTCCACATGTAAGCTAGATCATAGGGTGCTTACCTTTCTCTGTCAGACTTATTTTAGTTAGCATAATGCCCTCAAAGTCCATCTACGTTGTTGCAAATAACAAGAATTTATTGTTTTTTATGGCTGAATAATGTGTGTGTGTGTGTGTGTATATATATATATATATATATATATATATATATATATATATGTATGTATATTATGTATCAATTCATTCATTGATGGACACTTAAGTTGTTTCCATATCTTGGCTATTGTAAATAGTGCTGCAGTAAATATGCAGATACTTATACCTTTTTGAGTTAGAGTTTTCATAATTTTTGGTTAAATACCCAGAAGTGAAATTGCTGGATCATATGATATTTCCATTTTAATTTTTTGAGGAAGCTCTATACTGTTTGCCATAGTGGCTTCACCAATTTACATTTCCACCCACAGTGTACAAGGGCTCCCTTTTCTCTACACCCTCACCAACACATGTTATTTCTTATCTTTTTGTTAATAGCCATTCTAACAAGTTCAAGGTGATATCTCACTGTGGTTTTGATTTGCATTTTCCTGATGATTAATGGTATTGAACATCCATTCATGTACCTGTTGGCCATCTGTATGTCTTTTTTGGGGAAAAAAATGTCTATTCAGATCTTCTGCCCATTTTTAACTTTAATTGTTTGTTTTTTGCTTTTGAGTTATATAAGTTCTTTATATATTTTTGGATATTAACAAATATTTTTGATTTGCAAATATGTTCTCCCATTCAGTAGTTTGCCTTTTTATTTCATTGATGGTTTCCTTTGCTGTACAGAAACTTTTTAGTTTTGATGTAGTTCCTTCTTAAATTTTTGATTTTGTTGCTTTTACTTTTGGTACAAATATTTTTCAAATTTTTCAAAATGGTTTTCATACTCACTTTGGTTTGTTTCTAGCATATTACTAATATTTTTCTATGTCAAAAATAGTTATCCATAATATTCTTTTATAGTCACAGGTCATCACAGGGAGGTTCCATATCTCAACATTCTGATCACTATTTCAAAGACCTTATATCAAGAATGATCATTTCATGAGTTCCACAGATGATGATGACAAATCCGGGATAAGAATGTTTTGTTTATGGTTTTTTTTTAATTTTTTTTGAAATCTATTTCAGATATGTACAGATCTAGGCCAACACAGAAATTCAGATGTATTTTTTTATTAATATTAAATTTTTATGTAGTTAATTTGATCTGATTTACTGTCTATCTAAGCAGTATGAATATCTTCACATGTAAGTGCATTTGTGTTTATTAGGGCTTCATTTTTTATGTCTAAAATTCATCTAGAACTTACTTTGACTTATAACCACCTGGTTAAGCACTTTGGACATGAATTCAGAACCAAGAGTTTAATGATTTTTCTTAGCCTCTACAAACTTCAGTTTCCTCATTTGCAATGTAGCCTTGATTATACGACTCACTTCTTGTTTTTACTGTGAGGAACAAATAAGACATTAAAAGTATTGGCTTTAGCATAGAGCTTTGTAAACATTTAGTAAATATTAGCTACCCTCAATATATATTTTTCTTCAAAGTATTAATCAATTATTTCAGGACCCAACATGAAATATTTATTTCCTCACTAAGTAAAAACACCACATTTATTAAGTAATGCACTATAACTGTACTATATAACATGACGGTGTGAAGTACTAAGATTCTTTTTGCTCTGGGAGTTTACAAAGTATAATAGGAGTTTTCTTGGAGAGAATTGGCCTATTGAAAATAAAACTATCAAGTTTTCCAAGGCCAAGTTCAATGTATGTCTGGTTCTTGGCAAAATCACTCCCAATACACCTCAAGAGCAATATAAGGGACCTTAGGGAAAGTCAAAAAGGAGACATTGAGAGAGAAGGGCAGAATCAAGAAGGACATTCTTTGAGCCTAGAAGTTTCATATTGAGTGTTGCTTTTTTTTAAACTCTACAGCAGCCCTACTCCCTCTCCAGGTCAGAGTGATGAACATTTATGCTGAATGTGTGTCCACTGAATGTTGGCTCTTCTTAAACATAGAAGTGAGTGCTTTTCTCTGGTCTGAATGCTTCTGAAGGTATGATGCTCTGTGGACTGTCTCCCTGGAGTAGCAGCCCTTGTCAGGACAAAATTGCTGCTTTCCTACATTACTTTTTAAGAGTTCTGGAAAAGTTTAAGTAACACTTTTGAAGAAAAGGATCATCTCTTCACTTAGAACCTAAGAAAAAAGTCAAAGCAGACCCCAAAATTTACCCTGGTATCATATAAGAAAGCACGGGGGCTTCCCTGGTGGCGCAGTGGTTGGGAGTCCGCCTGCCGATGCAGGGGACATGGGTTCGTGCCCCGGTCCGGGAAGATCCCACATGCCGCGGAGCGGCTGGGCCCGGGAGCCATGGCCGCTGAGCCTGCACGTCCGGAGCCTGTGCTCCGCAACGGGAGAGGCCACAACAGTGAGAGGCCCGTGTACCACAAAAAAAAAAAAAAAAGAAAGAAAGCACGGAACAGTGGAAACTGGCTCTGCTGGTGTGCTGGACTGATAGAGTGGGACACATGAAGAGAAACTCACTTCAAAGAAATGAATGGTGAGCCTGAAGATAGCTGAGTACCACCAAGAACCACAAATACCAGCTGAGCAGCTTGGGTTTAAATTTCCCATCATATTAATAATCATCTTTCATAGGGTTTTCACCAACACTCAAAGCCTAATGCCTTACAGATAACCATCTTAAGATCATTGCCACTACACAGATACGCAATTTCTCACATCACAATTACAAACAAACAAAAAGAGGTTGGCTGACACACCAGACAGTCACAATGAATGTACTTCCATCTAACTCTAACTTGAGAAGCAGATACCAGGAAGCAAGTTTGTGACTGCTGATGGGGAGATGACCTTCCCTCCACAATTTCAGCCTGAAGCTGGGAATGAGAAAGTTGTGGAGAAGAGAGCAAACTTTCAATTATATATACAACTTATTTTTTAAATTCAACTGACTTTCTTTTAATAGATATATCAGATAAAGGTATCATTAAAAAGGTCAGCTGCTCAAGAGGAAACATGCTTTCAATTATTACTAGTTTTAGAAAATTAAAATCATTTTGTATTTAGATCACAATAATAAAACATATACATACATTATTACATATGGTTCTGCTCCTTTTAGTCAATTCATTAACTTATGTATTCCTTGGTATCAGAGAACCAGCCTGCTTGAATCATTGGAATTTTATTGTATGATAATATATGTGCATTCTCACCATCATTAATATTCTTTTGAAAGTATTTCTGGCTAGAGGTCATCAAAGTGTGATTTCCATATCAGCGGCATCAGCATCACCTGAGAGTGTGTTGAAAAGGCAAATTCCTGGACCCCACCCCCAAACCTGCTGAATCAGAAATTCTGGAAGTGAGACCTAGCCATCTGAGCTTTGACAAGCCTTCCAGGTGATTCTGATACACGTTAAGGAAACGAATAACTGTTACAGACTATTTTCTGCTTGTTTTGTCTATTTCTACTTGTTTATTCATTCACTTTTAAGTTAATGATAAAACCATTTTTGTATTACCTCAGGAGTGGCTAGGGTATACTGCAGTAACAAAATCTTCAAATCTCAGTGGCTTAAAACAGCACAGGTTTATTTCTTGTTCATTTTGTATGCCCATTGCATGCCGGCAGGGGGCTCTGCTAATCATTAGGTACTAAGAGACACAGAATGATGGACCAGCCACAATCTCTGGTATTGTTGGTTGTCTTAGAGCTAAAACCAAAAACTTCAGTAATTCCCTAGAATTGAAGGAGATCAAGAGAGTCACAAGTATGAAGCAGCAGCTCTTCACGTGGGTAGATCTCTCAGAACAAATAATGTGCTTGCCCGTCTACTTGGAGTACAGCTCAAAGCAACTTTCTGTTCAACATGTATGAGTGTCATGTATGAGTGTCTACAGGATATAGTAATATGCTTCCAAGTCTTGTTTATCACAGATTCATTGGTGTGACATAATGACTCCCAAAAAGAAGTGCTATGGCAGATTTACTTCTTTTGGCCCTGAAGTAAACATTTAAAAATATTTCCAATTTTGCAGCATTTACATTTATAGACATGCTACTACAGAAGAATAAGTTATGAGGGGGCTTTAGCTCATCTCTGCCAATATAGATTAAATGGTCAAGACTCGACCATCCATTGAATCTTTAGCAGCCTCAGATCCATTTGGCATCAGCTTCTAGTATGATGTAAAACTTCTGATCCAGGGTAAAAAAATGTAGTAAGTATTATATATAACAATTTATCTGATACTTCCTTCCAGTTATTAAGTAATACAAATATGTGTACACACATACATATTCACAAATACTCCAAATATTCTATTGTACAATCTGGTCCAAGTTCATCAAATACCATACTCACTTATCTTTTGGGTCTCTTGCTTGGATAAAATATTAAATAAAAATGGCATTTTAGAGACTGAGTTGATAAGGGCAAATAATGATGAGACAGGAAACACACTCAAAGGCAAGATCTATGCTTAAGGGAAAATACATACTTCATGGAAGCATACTTATAAGTGTTACAAAGGACAAATTAGAAGGAAGGCATGAAAGGAAATGTAATTAGATCTTTGATTCTATATCTTGGAATTGAATCTTGAGTTGTGTGCACTTTATTTCCAAAAGTTTAGAATTCAATAGGAAATTTCATGATAGAGAAGACTTTAATACTATACAAAAATTACACATGTATTGGAAATAAGGCAGAAAAGGTTAGGTGACACAATCTTGTAACATTGTATGGCAGAAAAGGCCACTCAAGAAGTGACTGGGGTTATGTATGTAGTTCACTTCATTGTTTATTTTTTATTAAAGGTCTCAGACTTAGCAAAGTTATCTAACTTGCAGGTTAATTTGATATTTCTTTGTCAAATTGACTATAAATAAGTTTCTCCTTAAATGCTTTTTGAACTGGCCATAACATCTTACTGGCTTCCTCATTAATTAATGAGTTAAGTAAAATATTTTCATGTATTCATTTGATATTTACCTTGGAATCATAATTTATCTTTTGAAAAATATACTGTAACAATGTATATGAATCTAAAACATGAAATTTTCAATGCTTGAGAGTGTTCCTGCTTTTGGAAGACTCATAAAACAGAAGATTCTAAAATAGAGTTATATACTTATCACAGTCAGAAAAACAAAAACAAAAAACCTTCAGTCCACCTGAGAAGGTGAAGGCAGTTTGAACACAGCCTAGGGAAATGACACGTATCATAGCACAGACACTCAAACATGTTTCTTGCCTTCTAGCCAAACTGTGACTGTATTTTTCTCTAAGGCTAGAAAAATTAACTTAGATCTAAGCGATTGGATCTTAATGTAATTCGGAAGGAAGCATGGGAAATACAGACTGGGGGAAAAGGGATGGATGTCTGAATTGCACATGACAATCAATTTTCCAATCAAATACAGTTAGTTCAATATAACTGCCTTGCTCAGACACTGGAAGAGATGTATCAGTTGAACCGTCGTACACCAACTCATCCTCCACCCCGGGTGTAATTAATAAAACATGAAATACTGTCATTCAATATCAACCAGTCCATTAATTAGCCAAGAATCCATCAGACATTTCTCTTAAGACCACAGACAGTCAGTGGTTTGCATGTGAGCTGTCAGATTATACATGTTGGGGTGAAAGGTTGGCTGAATGAGGCTGACAAGTAAAGTGGATTCTACCATACCAGGAGCTAATTTAACATTGCACACATTCTTTAGAGAACGAGATCCACTGAGGGCAAAGTTTTAAGTAAAATATGGGTAGAGTGTACTGAAATAATTACTCCCTATGGCCTTAGTTAAGAATTGTGCTAAAGGGACAATCTATAGCCAGATGATAGTGGAAGAATTGTGTCTCCCTTTTGCAGGAGCCCTCTTCTGCAGACATCTGATAATTTGAGAGCACAGATGTCTAGAAACCAGTCTGTTAAAAATCAAGTTATAGGTGCAGAATTCTTGAGACAATTATGTTAGGATAGCTAAATGTGTAAACTCTGAAGCCATACGGCCTGGGTTCAAATCTTGGCTCCATCCTTAATAGACCTCTGTCGTCATAATAAACAAGACATTTAAGTGCCCTGTTCTTTTCCAAGTCATGGATGGGGTTGTTATCTAAAGCATGTAGAGCAGTGTCTGGTGCATAATGAATGCATATTATTAGTAGTATTATTCTCTTTCACACCAGAATTATATGATATAGGCCCATGGTGAACATAGTGTCTCTTGGTACTTGTGAGCCAAAGAAAAGGTGGTAAGGGCTGAGGTTATGGTAAGGGCTATGACAATGACCTACTGTGGGGCTGACTTTGAATTTCATTTTTTGTCTCCCTATAAGTTTTTCCTGATTAAATGCCTGACCATATAGAGCTATGGTTCTCAACATGGAATGGCTCTGCTCTCACCCTTCCAGGACACATTTGATAAAGTGTGTGAATATTTTTAATTATCATAAATAGCATATGTCAAGGATTATCATAGGTATATAGTAGGTAGAGGACAAGAATGTTGCTAGGAGAAGAGTCAAGATGTCAGAGGAGTAGGAGGACATGGAGTTCATCTCTCCTCACAAATGCATCAAGAATATATATATACAAATGGAACGATTCTCACAGAGCACCTGCTGAACGCTAGCAGAGGACCTCGGACACCCAAAAGGATAAGAAAGATCCCCACGTAGGGTGAAGGAAAGAAGAAGGAAAAAGAAGAGGTGAGGAAGCAGGACAGGACCTGTACCCCTGGGAGGGGAGCTGAAGGAGAGTAAAGGTTCCTGTATCCTGGGAAGGCTCCTCACCAGTGGGGAGATCAGCTGGGACAGAAGGGGAGCTTCAGGGCCTATCGGAGGAGGGCGCAGCCACTTATCTGTGGCAGGCAGGACAGTGTGAGACTTACACAGATGGTCCTTACCACAGCCTTGCACAGTCCATCCTGAGAGGTGTGTTCACCAGTGTGGACAGGGGTTGGTTGCTGGAACGTGGGGATTGGAGAGCAGACCCAGGGAGAGGACTGCTGTTGGCTGTGAGGGCATGGCCTGAGGAGATGGGAGTGAGGAAATACACAACTGGGAATGCTTGTGGAGGAAACCGGGACTACCATAAAAGTGAGTGCCATTGTTGAGTGATGCACAAAGGGTGGGGCTGTCATTGCAGCTTCTTTTCCCATGCACCAGCCCCTGCCTCCCTGAACACTAGAAAGGGCTCCCATCAGGGCAGGCGCTCTTGCAACCCTGGCAGCAGCCGCCTCTTTTTCTGAGCCCCGTCCCTACTGGGGCAGGTTCTCTCATGCCCTGGATGCCAGTTCCCCCTCCTTGCTGTGGTGGGCTCTGTGCTCTGGGGCAGCCTTGGGAGCAGATGCCTGTGGGTGGTCCACATGCAGAGGTGAGCCGAGCCCCAGGGGCCATGCAACTAAAGAAGAAAAGCTGAAATCTCTCCTCACAGTTGCACAAATTGTGGACTGCCACACCCACAACTGGTTTTGTAAACTCAGCACCTACAGTACATCTGAAAAGACAACAAGTTCTCCTGCAGCCCAGATGGATCTAACTTAAGCAGCTGTAGACTTTATGGGTACATACACACAGGGGTAGGGCCAGGCCAGAGTCTGAGTTGTCCCCATAGAGCCCATAGCAGGCCCAGATCCAAGATCCATGATTACTGCAATTCCAGGACCTGACTTCAGTGAATCTGAGCTGGTGGCCTGGTGAAAACAATGTCTGAGAGCCACCAGGGCCAATTGCCAGCATCTCCATGATTAAGGTGAGGCTGAGAGAAGTGCCAACAACAGTGTAATCTGAGAGCTCACAAAATGGGTAAAAGGTGACACAACAGAGCACACCCACAGGTAAACACCTCCAAAGGAGGGACACTCAGTGGCTTCTCTCCCAGTAGGAATACTCCAATTCCACCTACCTCACACCGCAGATCAGAAACACAGCTAAGAAACAGGTCTGGGGACGTCTACTCCAACAACTAAGGAGTAGACCCTGCCCCTGACAGGGCAGTGACACCAGCAGAGCAACCGGGAGACCCTGCTCAAGTTCCAGGGCAGGTTCTAGTCACCACAGCATCAGTCATACCTCCTAACAAGGGGATAGTGGCCAGCATACACTGAGGAAAGAGGTGGCAGATATCTATAACAAAAAGAGCACTCACACCAAAAAGCATTAAACCCACTCAGGCTACACAGGGACGTTCCCAAATAAAAATAGCCCTAAAAGACAGTCTGGGGGTCTGGCATCAGGAGGAAGAACCCCCAGAGCATTTACCCTTGAAGGCAAGTGGGGCTTAAGTGCAGGAGTTCCACAGGGATGGGAGAAACAGAGACTCCACTCTTTGAGGGTGTACACAAGGTCTCACATGCACCAGGAACCAGCACAAGACAGTACCTCCATAGGAACCTGGTCTAAACCTACCTAGGGGTCTTGAAGTGTCTCCTGGGGAGATGAAGGTTGACTGTATCACCCTGATACCAAAACCAGACAACAATACGACAAAAAAAAAAAAAAGAAAAGAAAAAAGAAAATTACAGGCCAACATTACTGATAACATAGATGCAAAAATCCTCAACAAAATACTAGAAAACAGAATCCAACAGCACACTAAAAGGATCATACACCATGATGAAGTGGGATTTAACCCAGGTATGCAAGTATTCTTCAATATACTTAAATCAATCACTGTGATGCACCACCTTACCAAATTGAAGAATAAAAGCCATATGATCATCTCAATAGGTGCAGAAAAAGCTTTTGACAAAATTCAACACCAATTTATGGGGAAAACTCTCCAGAAAGTGGGGATAGAGGGAACCTACCTCAACATAATAAAGGCCATATAGGACAAACCTAGCATCATTCTCAATGGTGAAACACTGAAAGGATTTCCTCTAAGATCAGAAACAAGACAAGGATGTCCAGTCTCCCACTTTTATTCAACATAGTTTTGGAAGTCCTAGGTATGGCACTCAGAGAAGAAAAATAAAAGGAATCCAAAATTGGAAAAGAAGAAGTATACCTGTCACTGTTTGCAGATGACATTATACTATACATAGAAAATCCTGAGACTTCCGGGAAGATGGCGGAAGAGTAAGACGCGGAGATCACCTTCCTCCCCACAGATACACCAGAACTACATCTACGCGTGGAACAACTCCTACGGAGCACCTACTGAACGCTGGCAGAAGACCTCAGACCTCCCAAAAGGCAAGGAACCCCCCACGTACCTGGTTAGGGCAAAAGAAAAAACTAAACAGAGACAAAAGGATAGGGACGGGTCCTGCACCAGCGGGAAAGAGCTGTGAAGGAGGAAAAGTGTCCACACACTAGGAAGCCCCTTCGCGGGTGGAGACTTCGGGAGGCGGAGTGGGGGAGCTTGGGAGCCGCGGAGGAGAGCACAGCAACAGGGGTGCGGAGGGCAAAGCGGACAGATTCCAGCGCAGAGGATCGGGCCGACCGGAACTCACCAGCCGAGAGGCTTGTCTGCTCGCCCGCCGGGGCGGGCGGGACTGGGAGCTGAGGCTCCGGCTTTTGTCGGAGCGCCGGGAGAGGACTGAGGTTGGCGGCGTGAACACAGCCTGCAGGGCGTTAGTGCACCGCGGCTAGCCGGGAGAGAGTCCGGGGAAAAGTCTGGACCTGCCGAAGAGGCAAGAGACTTTTACGTCCCTCTTTGTTTCCTGGTGCACGAGGAGAGGGGATTAAGAACGCTGCTTGAGAGAGCTCCAGCTCCAGGGACGGGCGCGAGCCGCGGCTAAGAGTGCGGAGCCCAGAGATGGACATGGGACGCTAGGGCCGCTGCTGCCGCCGCCAGGAGGCCTGTGTGCGAACACAGGTCACTAGCCACACGCCCTTCCGGGGAGCCTGTGCAGCCCGCCACTGCCAGGGTCCCGGGATCCAGGGACAACTCCCCCGGGAGAACGCACGGCGCGCCTCAGGCTGCAACGTCACCCCGGCCTCTGCCGCTGCAGGCCCGCCCCACACTCCGTGACCCTCCCTACCCCCCGGCCCGAGTGAGCCAGAGCCTCCGAATCAGCGGCTCCTTTAACCCCGTCCTGTCTGAGCAAAGAACAGACGCCCTCCGGCGACCTACACGCACAGGCGGGGCCAAATCCAAAGCTGAGCCCCTGGGAGCTGTGAGAACAAAGAAGAGAAAGGGAAATCTCTCCCAGCAGCCTCAGAAGCAGCGGATTAAAGCTCCACAATCAACTTGATATACCCTGCATCTGTGGAATACCTGAATAGTCAACGAATCATCCCAAATTAAGGAGCCCTGTGGATGAAAGGCTCTTGGTGCTGCAGCCAGGAGTCAGTGCTGTGCCTCTGAGGTGGGAGAGCCAACTTCAGGACACTGGTCCACAAGAGGCCTCCCAGCTGCACATAATATCAAACAGCAAAAATCTCCGAGAGATCTCCATCTCAACGCCAGCACCCAGCTTCACTCAACGACCAGCAAGCTACAGTGCTGGACATCCTATGCCAAACAACTAGCAAAACAGGAACACAACCCCACCCATTAGCAGAGAGGCTGCCCAAAATCATAATAAGTCTACAGACACCCCAAAACACAACACCAGACGTGGACCTGCCCACCAGAAAGACAAGATCCAGCCTCATCCACCAGAACACAGGCACTAGTACCCTCCACCAGGAAGCCGACACAACCCACTGAACCAACCTTAGCCACTGGGGACAGACACAAAAAACAACAGGAACTACGAACCTTCAGCCTGCAAAAAAGGAGACCACAAACACAGTAAGATAAGCAAAATGAAAAGACAGAAAAACACACAGCAGATGAAGGAGCAAGATAAAAACCCACCAGACGTAACAAATGAAGAGGAAATAGGCAGTCTACCGGAAAAAGAATTCAGAATAATGATAGTAAGGTTGATCCGAAATCTTGGAGATAGAATGGACAATAGAATGGACAAAATGCAAGAATCAGTTAACAAGGACCTAGAAGAACTAAAGATGAAACAAGCAACGATGAACAACACAATAAATGAAATTAAAAGTACTCTAGATGGGATCAATAGCAGAATAACTGAGGCAGAAGAACGGATAAGTGACCTGGAAGATAAAATAGTGGAAATAACTACTGCAGAGCAGAATAAAGAAAAAAGAATGAAAAGAACTGAGGACAGTCTCAGAGACCTCTGGGACAACATTAAACGCACCAACATTCGAATTATAGGGGTTCCAGAAGAAGAAGAGAAAAAGAAAGGGACTGAGAAAATATTTGAAGAGATTATAGTTGAAAACTTCCCTAATATGGGAAAGGAAATAGTTAATCAAGTCCAGGAAGCACAGAGAGTCCCATACAGGATAAATCCAAGGAGAAATACGCCAAGACACATATTAATCAAACTGTCAAAAATTAAATACAAAGAAAACATATTAAAAGCAGCAAGGGAAAAACAACAAATAACACACAAGGGAATCCCCATAAGGTTAACAGCTGATCTTTCAGCAGAAACTCTGCAAGCCAGAAGGGAGTGGCAGGACATATTGAAAGTGTTGAAGGAGAAAAACCTGCAACCAAGATTACTCTACCCAGCAAGGATCTCATTCAGATTTGATGGAGAAATTAAAACCTTTAGAGACAAGCAAAAGCTGAGAGAGTTCAGCACCACCAAACCAGCTCTACAACAACTGCTAAAGGAACTTCTCTAGGCAAGAAACACAAAAGAAGGAAAAGACCTACAATAACAAACCCAAAACAATTAAGAAAATGGGAATGGGAACACACATATCGATAATTACCTTAAATGTAAATGGACTAAATGCTCCCACCAAAAGACACAGATTGGCTGAATGGATACAAAAACAAGACCCATATATTTGCTGTCTACAAGAGACCCACTTCAGACCTAGAGACACATACAGACTGAAAGTAAGGGGATGGAAAAAGGTATTTCATGCAAATGGAAACCAAAAGAAAGCTGGAGTAGCAATTCTCATATAAGTTATATATATATATATATATATATATATGTAGTTTGCTTGAGTGCAGTGTTTTTTGTTTTCTGTACTGAATTCATTAGCATGGGTCGGTATAAAATTTAGCATAGGTCAATATGTAATTTGTAAACTAATAAGGTCTTAAAAGTGAGGAATTAAGTCTTTTAAATTTAATTATTTATTGTAAAGAGCAGAATAGCATACATAAACAGGTGCCTAAGGAAAACTTGTATTCTAATATGGAACTCTCATGAACACCTTTTTTTTTTTTCTTCTAACGGTATGATAGTAGGCCATTTGATTATTTTTATGGCTTTAACTTTACAACAATGAAATATTCGTAAATTTAAAAAAACAATAAAATAAAATAAAAAATCACATGAGCATCTTAAAAAAAAAAAATCAATGCTAATTTTTGTTAAATGATTACCAAATCTTATTAAATGGACATAATTCCCTCAACAGTCAAATAAAACACAATTTTAATAGATACTTTTCATCTAATTAAGTACTCTATCTTATGGCTGTTTTTCTCCTTTCATTGGTAGCTATCACTTACCATACACCTAAAATCATGTAAACAAAATATAATGTATAATACCCATAACATATTATTCAACCTTTAATACAAAAATAAAATAATAAAAACAGAAAGAAAAGAAATAAATGAAAAGCTCATATTTTAGGAACTTGATATATGAAATTATTAGAGAGTGATATGTGACGTGATTACTAACAAATCATGGATACTGTGACAGGAAAGTTAAACCACCATGTTTCAGTATAACACTGCAAACGTGACTGCATAGTTATTATATTCTGCTCTCAGTTTTGAGCTCCTCTGTGAGCTGTACAAAGCTGAAATAAGAATGCTAAGTAAAATTCTTTATAAATCAACTTCCCATTATCCAAATAAGCATAGCTAAGAGTATATTTCAAACCACCTTTTTAAAAAAAAAATTTTATTTATTTTATTTTTGGCTGTGCTGGGTCTTCGTTGCTATGTGTGGGCTTTCTCTAGTTGTGGCAAGCGGGGTTACTCTCCCTTGCGGTGCACGGGCTTCTCATCATGGTGGCTTCTCTTGTTGTGGAGCACGGGCTCTAGGTGCACGGGGTTCAGTAGTGTGGCTCACGGGCTGTAGAGCATAGGCTCAGTAGTTGTGGCGCATGGGCTTAGTTGCTCTGTGGCATGTGGGATCTTCCCGGACCATGGCTCAAGCCCATGTCCCCTGTATTGGCAGACAGATTCTTAACCACTGCGCCATCAGGGAAGCCCAAACCACCCATTTTATTACTTTCCTACTTGACGTGACAAAGAATGAGAATAATGTACACCCTCCGTTATAATTACGATTTAGCCAAATCCTTTTATTTCTCTTTACTTTTGCTTTTTATAAGTTAGCTCTTGTTGAAAACATAAAAGATAATAGCCACTATAGCCTACTATATCTTCAAAGTATATTAGTGTTTAATAAAGAATAACTTTTTTAAACAAAAAAAAAAAAAAAAGAAAAAAAAGAAAATCCTAAAGATGCTACCAGAAAAGTACTAGAGCTCATCAGTTAATTTGGAAAAGTTGCAAGATACAAAATTAATACACAGAAATCACTTGCATTCCTATACACTAACAATGGAAGATCAGAAAGAGTAATCAAGGAATAAGTCCCATTTACCATCTCATCAAAAAGAATAAAATATCTAGGAATAGACCTACCTAAGGAGTCAAAAAACTGTACTCAAAAACTATATGATAGTGATGAAAGAAATCAAATATGACACAAACAGTTGGAGAGATATATCATGTTCTTGGATTGTAAGAATCAATATTGTCAAAATGACTATACTACCCAAAGCAATCTATAGATTCAATGCAATCCCTATCAAATTATAAATAGCATTTTTAAAATATTTATTTATTTATTTTTGTCTGTGTTCAGTCTTCATTTCTACATGTGGACTTTCTCTAGTTGCGTTGCTGTGCATGGGCTTCTCGTGGTGGCTTCTCCTGTTGTGGAGCATCTGCTCTAGACGTGCAGGCTCAGTAGTTGTGGCACATGGGCTTAGTTGCTCTGTGGCATGTGAGATCTTCCCAGACCAAGGCTCGAACCCATGTCCCCTGCATTGGCATGCAGATTCTTAATGACTGTGCCACCAGGGAATTCCCTCAATAGAATTTTTCATAGAATTAGAGCAAAACAATTTACAATTTGTATGGAAAGAGAAAAGACCCTGAATAGCCAAACCAATCTTGAGAAAGCAAAATGAGGCTGGAGGAATCAGGCTCCCTGACTTCAGACTATACTATGAAGCTTCAGTCATCAAAACAGTATGGTACTAGTAAAATAACAGAAATATTGATCAGTGGAACGGGATAGAAGGTCCAGAGATAAACCCATGCACCTATGGTCACCTGTTCTATGACAAAGTGGGCAAGAATATACAATGGAGAAAATACAGTCTCTTCAATAAGTAGTACTGGGAAAACTGGACAGCTACATGTATAAGAATGAAGGTAGGATATTTTCTTACACCATATACAAAAATAAACTCATAATGAATTAAAGACCTAAATGAAAGGCACTTTAAGGCTCTTAGAGGGAACAGGCAGAACAAGTACCACCTCACACTGGTGAGAATGGCCATCATCAAAAAATCTACAAACATAAATGCTGTAAATGGTGTGGAGAAAAGGGAACCCTCATACACTGTTGGTGGAAAAGTAAATTGGTACAACCACTATGGAGAACAGTATGGAGGTTCCTTAAAAAACTAAAAATAGAGCTACTGTATGATGCAGCAATCCCACTCCTGGGCATATATCCAGAGAAAACCACAATTCGAAAAGATACAGGAACCCCAATATTCATTGCAACACTATTTAGGGCAGCCAGGACATGGAAACAACCTAAATATCCATCAACGGAGGAATGGATAAAGAAGATGTGGTACATATATACAATGGAATATTACTTAGCCATAAAAAGAATGAAATAATGCCATTTGCAGCAACAAGGATGGACCTAGAGATTGTCAGACTGACTGAAGTAAGTCAGACAGAGAAACACATATATCATATGATATAGCTTATATGTAGAACTTATTTTCAAAACAGAAATAGAGTCACAGATGTAAAAAACAAACTTATGGTTACCAGGGGGGAAA
This sequence comes from Grampus griseus, assembly GCF_964374135.1. Lineage (NCBI taxonomy): Eukaryota > Metazoa > Chordata > Mammalia > Artiodactyla > Delphinidae > Grampus > Grampus griseus. The sequence goes on along the minus strand of NC_139009.1, from coordinate 65,472,043 downwards.
GCAGGGGAGTAGGGATAAATTAGAAGGTTAGGGTTGACATATACACACTACTATATATAAAATAGATAACTAATAAGGACCTACTGTATAGCATAGGGAACTCTACTCAATACTCTGAAATGACCTATATGGGAAAAGAATCTAAAAAAAAGAGTCAATGTACCTATAACTGATTCATATTGCTATACCACAGAAATGAACACAACATTTTAAATCAACTATACTCCAAGAAAATTTAAAAAAAAAAAAGGAATGTTGCTAAACATCCTATGTAGAAGACAGCCCTCCATAACAAAATTATTCAACCCCAAATAACAGTAGTACTACTGTTGAGATATAGTGTTTTGATTTGTTAAAACACCTATGGATTAGTAAGGTCAGGACATAAACTGATTAAAACTGAAACAAATACTGGGAAGCTCTGCTCTGGAACAGAGATTGAATCAGTGGTAATTCACTCCAGGTGGCCACAGAGGTCTGGAGATTGCTATAACAGATAAACTGAATGAAGCCATGAGCTCCCAAAGATAACAGAATTAGTACTTAGGAGTCTATTATCAGATCTGGAAATAAATCATCTCATAGATTATTGTTTTCTAAACTACTAATTTGTGACCCACTGTCTACGACCCACTAATGAAATAATTTGTCACTTTAAAATAGAAAATAGAGTAGAAAATATTAAAAGTGATGTCATTATAATAGGAAAGTTTTTATGACACTTTTTTAAAATGTGTGTATAAATGTGTATATAATTGGTCACAATGAAAAACATATTTCTTAATATAGATCACAACTAAAAATGTTCAAAATATGCTAAGATTTGCTAGTTTCCTCAGCTAGATTTGCTAGATTCCATTTCTGAATCAGTATATGTCCTCAAAGACCATCTTCATAGCCTGCAAATAAATATAAGATTTGGTGTCATCTGCAAATTTGTGTAAGAATATATACAGTTATACTTAAAAAAAAAAAAAAAACAAAGACTACAGAATGTAGGATATTCATCAAAGTAACAATGGAATACATTTCTAATGGTAAAGATTTGCTTATTTTTATTTTTCTGTACTGTCCAAAATTATATGGTGAATCTATGTTACTTTTCCAGTCAGAAAATACCTATATATATATATATATATATACATATATATATATATATATATACACACACACACACATACATATATATATGTACACACACATATATATGTATATATATACATATATATACACACACATATATATGTACATATGTATATATATATGTACATATATATGTGTGTGTATATATATGTATATATATACATATATATGTGTGTGTATATATATATATATGAGAAATTTTGCTATCATTTAAGAAAACTATTTCTGATGGAAGACTGATGGGAAACACAGGTTTAGTGTGTTCAAGAGTGAATGTTGCATTAAGGAAATAAGTTATTTGTAAGTGACAAAAAATAGCACATGGAGAGGAAACTAGAGAAATTTGGGAATTTTCTTTTTAAATAAATTTGGTAGGTTTATAAACTAAACACAGAAAAAGTTCAAGTTTTTGAAGAAGACTACTCTAAAGGGGATTTCAGAAGTGAATTTTGAAAGAGGAACATTTCTTCATAAAGAATGTAAGTCTCCAAAAACGTTAGTTTGAAAATTGATGTTTATTAATTTTTTTTTTGCGGTACACGGGCCTCTCATTGTTGTGACCTCTCCCGTTGCGGAGCATAGGCTCCAGACACACAGGCTCAGCGGCCATGGCTCCCGGGCCCAGCCGCTCCGCGGCATGTGGGATCTTCCCGGGCCAGGTCATGAACCCGCGTCCCCTGCAGTGGCAGGCGGACTCTCAACCACTGCGCCACCAGGGAAGCCCGATGTTTATTAATTTTATAAACTGTGTGTTATTGTTAAAAATTAGCAATCTCACCGTTAATAATCACATCCTCTAAACGCTTAGAGGCATAAATATATATGTAATTGTTAAAATTAAAACAAACAAACAAACCCTCCCAAAGCTATTTCTATTCTTCTCAGTCACAGCAAGCTACATAAGATCATTTTGGAGCTCATTAGCATTAAATGCATTTTCAGGAATTCAAATATTTATGGTAAACAGAATATTATAAGTATGTGGTAATATGTAAAAGACAAATTATTTATGGGCCAATGTATGACACAAATTTTTGCAAACATTTATAAATCATTCACAAGACACACTAGTCTTCTGAAATGATTTATCATGTAACAGAATACATACAATTATGATGAATAGCAAATAAATCCCTTGTAAAATGTTTACAATGTATCAATTGCTCAAATATTAATTAGTATACTCATTAATTCAAACAATTTGTAAGTAATTTACAAGTTACTTGTCATCCAGGTGGTTGAGACTTTACAGCTTGACACAAATATATATCAAGGGAGTGTTAGGGGATCCTCTTTGTAAATCTTCTTCCTTCATTTTCCTGTTGAAGACTGACTGCAACTATTATAAGTTTGGGCTGTAGAAGGATCATTAATTTGTTGGAATTAGTTAGCTGGTGACAATTTGGTAAATGGATCAAGAGTAAGAAGTCATACGATTTCCAGTAAATGTAGTGAGTGGCTGAGATCACAGCCGCTTACATTACAAGTTTATTTCTAGATCATGCTATAGGTTCAGTGCAGCTTTGCTGAGGTTCTACTCCTTTGGGAAGACAGTCCTCCATGGTGCTCTCACACTACTGTCTTTGAGCAGAGACATTGCTGGATGTCACTCTGGACTATCTTTTCAGAGTAGTTTGTATATTGAACAGCCTTGGAAGATAGAGAAAGTATCTCCCTCTGAAGCAAAAGGAGTGCTTGTTTAATGTCCAGTATAATAAAGTTAATTTATCCCCCAGGGAAAATGTCCTGCATGTTTGTTTCAATCAATTATAAAAGATTTGGTTTTCCTAACTTGAGGTTACCATGAATGTGCTCTTCAACCTGACCACCTCCATGTCACTCCCAAGGGGAACCTGGGGACAAGGTAAACTAACATGAAACATGATGCTCATGCTGCTTACCTGTACTTTGAGTAATAATAACTTTTTTCTCTGACTCAAGTGTCTCATACCTTCTATTCTAAAACAGTGGGAGGATGAAATTGTATGTTTGCAAGTAGAGTAAAATCTCCAACCCTTCAAAATTGGTTATGGTTCCGTGTTGTTTTTACTCTAGGAGCCAGGCTGATGGAGCAGCTTCTCTCTGAAATATTACCAGGAGATATAATAACTAATGAAATTACTCTCAAATCTTCTTCCTGGAAGGAAAAACATCATTTATTTTCACATTTTATTCTTTAAATCAGGGTTTCTCAACATTGGCACTACTGATATTTTGAGCTGGATAATTATTTGTTGTAAAGAGTTGTCCTGTGCATTTCAGAATTTTAAACAACACCCCTGACTTCTATCTATTCAGAATCAGTAATAACCCTTCCCTTAATTGTGGCAACCAAAAATGTCTTCAGATATTGACAAGTTTTCTCTTTGGTGACAAAATTGAAACCACTGGCCTAAAGCAAGACACATGGCAAGACCAAATTTCAGCAGTTTGAGAATATATAATCTCCTTGGGAAGGGCATTGAATTGAGAAGCACTAATTATGGATGAACACTAATTCAATTTACCACAGGAGACCACTTACATTATCAACTGTATGAGTTAGTAGAGGATGCTTGGCCCTATCTAGTTTTAGCTAACCCAACAAATACAGAAAAGCTTTTACTTAATGGGAAGAATACATGCCTTGCCTCAACAACTTCCACCTGGGGTTCCCATCAAGATTGCACACATTGTAGGGAGACCAAGATGGCAGAGTAGGAGGATGCAGAGCTCCCAGCCCCCACAAACACATCAAAAATACATATGCATGTGGAGCACTTATCACTGAAAAGAAACTGGAGACTGGCAGAAAGACTCATACAATCAAAGCTGTAAGAAAGATCCACACGGAATTGAGTAGGAAGAGAAGATAAACCATCAGGTTAGAACAAGCACTCACTGGGAGGAGACACAGAAGAGGAGGAGAATTACATGTGTTTTGAGATCCTCCTTGGGAAGTAAGTAGTACAAACCACATATTGGGTGCCCCAGCTCTAAGGTGCAACACCAAGAGGATGAGTCCTCTTTAGCTGATTTGAAAACTAGTAGGACTGACAGCAGGGCTGAAAGAAACTTAGACTCTGCTTGTGAAGAGCATACATACACTTGCTTATTCCCAAAACAAGGAGGAGGGAGCAGATTTAAACTTCCCAGGACCCTGGTCAGATTCCTGAGACTGTCATGGCATGTACCCCAGCCTGAGCCAAACACATGCTCCATCCCCTCTTGCTCTAGGATGCAGCTCCACCGTAGGGTGAGGGGTGTCACACTGAGGGGAATGAACAGTTGTGAGGGACAGAGCCAGCTTGGTCTCAGAACAGCATGCAAAGAGGATATGGGCAGCCTTGCTGGAGCCTAAGGAGGCAGAGAGTCAGCAGTAGTCTGAGACTCTGGTGCTGGGGCCATAACAGCCCATGCCCTGACCCATGTCCTGTGTGTGTTCTGGCCCCTCTTGCTCCAGTATAGCTTCCCTTGCTCCAATGGTGCCAGTGTTGGGAGGGGTAGAGCACTCACTTATAGTGAACAGCCAGAATGAACCTGATGCACAGGGCTTCTGCTCTAGGAGCTTGGGACCCGACCCCACCCCCAATAGGGTGATATTGGCCACTGAGGAGAGGAGAAGCCTCAGCTCACACCTGCATCTGGTTCAAGCCGCTCTAACTCCAGCTGTACCTCCTACCAAGTTGACAGCTTCTAGTGCACCCTGGGAAAAAGTGTGACTCCAGCTGTCCCACCTAAGACACTGAGCACACTCAGAAGATACAGGGATGTGCCCATATAAGGAGACAACTTCAAGACTAGAATAGTTAACAGTTTCACCTAATTTCATGAAGACAGAGAAAGTTAAGCAAAATGAGAGAACAGAGGAATTTATTTCAAATGAAAGAGCAAAAAAAAACCCCTGTAAAACAGCTAATGAAACAGAAAAAATGTAGTTTAAATAAAAAGTTTAGATAAAGAGTTTAGATAAAGAGTTCAAAGCACTATTAATAAAAATGCTAAGTGAATTAGGGAAAAGAATAGATGAAGACAGTGAGAATTTTAACAAAGAAACAGAAAATAGAACCAGTCAGTAATGAAGAATACAATAACTCAAATGAAAAACCCACTAGAAGGAATGAACTGCAAAGTGATACAGAAGAACACATAAAAGGTCAAGAAGATAGAATAGTGGAAATCATGCAATCAAAACAAAATAAACAAGAAAAACAAATTAAAGAAAAGGTGGATGGAACAGTTTAAGGGAATTCTAGGACAACAACAAAAGTACCAGCATTCTCCCAGGAGAAGAGAGAGGGAAAGGGGTCAAAATATTTTTGAGAAATTATGGCTGAAAACTTCCCAAACCTAAAGAAGGAAACAGCTATCCAGGTAGAGTAAGCAGAGAGGGTCCCAAACAAAATGAACCCAAACAGACCTACACCAAGACATATTACAATTAAAATGGCAAAAAAGAGAAGATTCTAAAGACAGCAAAAGAAAAACAAAGAGTTACTTAAAAGGGAACCCACATAAGGTTATCAGCTGATTTCTCTACAGAAATATTGCAGGCCTGAAGGGAATAGTAAGATATATTCAAAGTCCTGAAAGGGAAAAACCTGCAACCTAAGATACTCTACCTAGCAAGATTATCATTTAGAAAAGAAGGAGAATTAAAGAATTTCTTAGACAAGCAAAAATTAAAAGAATAGAGCAATACTAAACCTATCCTAAAAGAATTACTGAAAGATCATCTCTAAATAGAAAAGAAAATAAAAAAAGAATCTACAGGAAAGAGAAAATTACAACAGGAAAGTAAATCACTTAAATAGGTCTGTACACAGATATTTTTCAAAAATCAAAATACTTTTGGGAAAGCAATTATAACTACAATGAACAGGAAAAAGGATAAACATGATGATGTAAAAAAGGACACCAAAATCATAAAATGTGGAGAAGGGGAGTAAGAAAATGTAGATTTTTTTTTAATAATGTGTTTGGGCTTATATGACTACCACTCTAAAGCATGTAGATATAGTAATGGGTTTACATACTTGAAAAACAGGGTAACCAAAAATCAAAAACTTAAAATAGATTTACAAAAAACAAAAAGGAGAGAACTCAAGCATGACAAAAAGAAAACCATCAAACCACAGAAGGAAAAATAAAAAGAAACAAAGAAGAAATACAAAATCAATTAGAAAACAAAGTTGAAAATGGCAATAAATACATATCTATCAATAATTACCTTAAATGTCAATGGTCTAAATGTTCTGATCAAAAGACATAGAGTGGCAGACTGGATAACAAAAGAAGAGCCTACAATATGCTACCTACACAAAACTCACTTTAGGGTGAAGGACACACATAGATTGAAAATGAGGGGATGAAAAAAGCTATTTCATTCAAGTGGAAATGACAAGAAAGCAGGGGTAGCATACTCATGTCAGACAAAATAGGCTTTAGAATAAAGGTCATAAATAAAGATGAAGAGGGACACTATATCATGATAAAAGAATCAATACAAGAAGAGGATATTACACTTGTTAACATATATGGTCCCAAACAGAAGCACCTAAATATATAAAAGAAATAGTAACAGACATGAAGGGAAAAACTGACAAGAATACAATAATAATAGGAGACTTTAACACCCCATTGACATCAATGGACAGAACGTTCAGATAGAAAATCAATAAGGTAATCAATAGAGATCCTAACTAACACAATAGAAGGTTAGACTTATTTGATATTTTCAGGACATTAAATCCAACAAAACCCCCAGAATACACATTCTTTTCAATTTCATATGGAATATTTTTTAAGATAGACCACATAATCATTCACAAAACAAGCCTCAATAAATTTAAGAGAATAGAAATAGTTTCGAGCATCTCTTCTGACCACAATGACATGAAAATAAAAATGAGCTACAGAAAAAGAAATAAGAATAACACAATTACATGAAGACCAAACAACATGCTATTAAAGAAAAAAGCAAACAAGCAAACAGTGGGTAAACAATGAAATCAAAGAGAAAATTTTAAAATACCTTAAGACAAATGACAACGAAAACACAACCGTACAAATTATATGGAATACAGCAAAAGCAGTCCAAAGAGGGAAGTTCATAGAAATACAAATAAGAAAAATAAGAAAAGTCTCAAATAAACAACCTAACTTACCACCTAAAAGAATCAGAAAAAGAAGAACAAACAAAACCTAAAGTCAGCAGAAGGAAGGAAAAAATAAATAGCAAAGAGGAAATAAATAAAATAAAGATTAAAAGACAATAGAAAAATATCAATAAAACCAAGAACTGTTTTTTTGAAAGGATAAACAAAATTGACAAATCTCTGGCCAGGCTCATCAAGAAGAAAAGAGAGAGGGCCCAAATAAACAAAATAAGAAATGAAAGAGAAGAAATAACAACCAATACTGCAGAAATACAAACAACCATAAGAGAATAGTATGAACAATTATATGCCAACAAATTGGACAACCTAGAATAAACGGACAAGTTTCTAGAAACATACCGTCCACAAAACTGAGTCAAAAAGAAATAGATAATTTGAATGATCCATCACTAGAAGTGAAATAGAATCTGTAATTAAAGAAAAAAAAAAAAAAGAAACTGTCTGCAAACAAAAGTCCGGGACCAGATGGTTTCAAGGGGGAATTCTACCAAACATACAAAGAAGAATTTATACCAATCCTTCTCAAGCTCTTCCAAAAGATTGAAGAGAAGGGAACACTTCCAAAGTCATTTTATGAAGCCACCATCACCCTGATCCCGAAACCAGACAACAGGACTACCAAAAAAGAAAATTACAGTCCAATATCCTTGATCAATATACTGTAAAGATCCCCAACAAAATATTAGCAACCCAAATCCAACACATAAAAAGGATCATACACCTTGATCGAGTTGGAGTCATCCCAGGGTCACAAGAATGATGCAACATGTACAAATCAATCAATGTGATACAGAACATTAAGGAAAGAAAAGACAAAAATCACGTGATCATCTCAATAGATGTAGAAAAATCATTTGATAAAATTCAACATCAATTCATGAAAAAAACTCTACCAAAACGGGTATAGAGGGAACATATCCCAACATAATAAAAGTTATTTATGACAAACCCACAGCCAACATAATACTCAATGGTGAAAAGCTGAAAGCCTTCCCACTAAAATCTGGAACAGGACAAGGATGCCAACTCTCACCACTTTTATTCAACATAGTATTGTAAGTCCTAACCACAGCAGTCAGACAAGAAAAAATTAAATAAAAGGTATCCAAATTGGAAAGGAAAAGGTAAAATTGTCATTATATGCAGGTGACATAATACTCTACATAGAAAACACAAAAGACTCCACACAATAAATAGTAGAATTAACAAACAAATTCAGCAAGGTAGCAAGATACAATATTAATGTACAGAAATCAGTTGCATATCTACATTAACAATGAAATATCAGAAAGAGAAAGTAAAAAGAAAAAAATCCCCTTTAAAATTGCATCAAAAAAAAAATACCTGGGAATAAACCTAACCAATGAGATGAAAGAGTTATATGCTGGGAACTATAAAGCATTGATAAAGGAAATTGAAGATGATTCAAAGAAATGGAAAGCTATCCCATCTTGGATTGGTAGAACTAATATTGTTAAAATGACCATATTACTCAAAGCAATCTACAGATTCAATGCTATCCCTACCAAATTATCCATGACATGTTTCACAGAACTAGAGCAAATAATCCTAAAATTTATATGGAAGCAGAAAAGACCCAGAATTGCAATAACAATCCTGAGGAAAAATAATAAATCTGTAGGCATAACCTCCCATACTTCAGATAATACTACAAATCTACAGTAATCAAAATAGCATCATATAGGCACAAAAACAGACATATGGATCAATGGAAGAGAATAGAGAGCGCAGAAATAAACCCACACACCCACAGCTAATTAATCTTCAACAAAGGAGCCAAGAATATACAATGGAGAAAAGACAGTCTCTTCAACAAGTGGTGTTGGGCAAGCTGGACAGCCTCATGTAAATCAATGAAGTTAGAACACTCTCTCACAGCATATAAAAATAAACACAAAATGGTTTAAAGATTAAATATGAAATGATGCCATAAAACTCCTGGAAGATAACATAGGCAAAACATTCTCTGACGTAAATTATGGCAATGTTTTCTTAGGTCAGTCTCCCAAGGCAACAGAAATAAAAGCAAAAATAAACAAATATGTCCTAATCAAACATAAGCATTTGCACAGCAAAGGAAACCATAAACAGAACAAAAAGACAACCTGTGGACTGGGAGAAAATAGTTGCCGAAGATATGACAAACAGGGATTAATTTCCAAAATATATAAACAGCTCATGCAGCTCAATAACAGAAAACAAATAGCTCAATCAAAAAATGGTCAGAAGACCTAAATAGAAATTTCTGCAAAGAAGACATGCAGATGGCCAATAGGCATATGAAAAGATGCTCAACACTGCTAATTATCAAAGAAATGCAAAGCAAAATACAATGAAGTATCACCTTATATTGGTCAGAATAGCCATCATTATAAAGTCTACATATAATAAATTCTGGAGAAGGTATGGAGAAGTTGGAACCCTGTACACTGTTGGTGGGAATGTAAATTAGTGCAGGCAGTATGGAGAACTGTATGGAAGTTCCTTAAAAAAGCTAAAAATAGAGCTACCATATGATCCAGCAATCCCATTCCTAGGCATATATATCTGGAGAAACTCTAACTGGGAAAAATGCATGCACCCCAATGGTTATAGCAGCACTGTTTACAATAGCTAAGGTAAGGAAACATCCAAAATGTCCATTGACAGATGAATGGATAAAGAAGATGCAGTGTATATATACAATGGAATATTACTCAGCTATAGAAAAATAATGAAATAATGCCATTTGCCACAACATGGATGGACCTAGAGATTATCATACTAAGTGAAGTATGTCAGAAAGAGAAAGATAAATATCATATAATATCACTAATATGTGGAATCCAAAAAAACTGGTAACAAACAAATGAGATTATTTACAAAACAGACTCACAGACATAGAAAGCAAACTTATATTTACCAAAGGGGAAAGGTGAGGAGGGATAAACTAGGAGTTTGGGATTAGCAGATACAAACAACTATACATAAAATAGATAACAAAAAGGTCCTACTGCACAGCACAGGGAACTACATTCAATATTTTATACTAAACTATAATGGAAAATAATCTGAAAAAAAATTAAAAAGTAATAATCATTAACTGGAATTTGTTAAGTCACTACATTGTTCCATTTTGACTTTCTCTCCATTCTTCTTCTAATCATGTTAGAGTGGCCATGGACAATTTGGTTCTGTTTGGTCTTAACATATAAATGAATGAGTAGAACTCAGAATTTATGTGTGAATTTAGGAAAATTTTATGTGAAAAAAAGTACATCTTTATGTACAATGACTTAGTATTTCCTTTACTTATGAATGAAAGCATAAAACCACAGTAAATTAGCAATATCTGTGACAATTTTTTTTTCATTGACATTACATATATATTGTATCATCATAGAATCATGATAGCTAACTCAGCATATCCTTTGCTTATCACTATTTGAAGTCATAGGGATTAAATCCTTTAATTGTAATGTAATAATAAAGACACACATATTAATATATTACAACTTTATTATGGATTTCAATATAATTGATTTAGTTTTTAATATTAGTATATTATTTTATGCACTTATTCTGAAAAGTCCACAGGCTTCAGATTGCCAAAGAGGTCAGTGGTACCAAAAATATTTAAAATACTTAGGCAAAGAGGAAATTTTGTAGTGAATACATGTAGATTGGGTTTAGAGGGCTACATTTATGTGTTTCACAGTAGCTTCTATGTACAATTAAGTTATAGTACCTTGCCCTGGAGTAGGAATGGCTTCCAAGAATACTCCAGACACCTGTTCTGCTGACTCATTCATAGTTGAAGGTGTAGGGCAAGCGGTTAAATCACAAGATGAAGATGCCTCATAGTACCTGCCCTTAGAAACTTGTGAATAGTGGAGAAGAAATAAATTTTGAAAAGTATGGAGGCAGATGCTAATCTGTGAAAAATTCTTCTAATCTGAGATTTATAAAACTGTATGTCCAGGATTCAGGTGTCTTGGAGCCTAATTAAAATAGAAATTTGCTTCCGTTGAAATATACTTGAAAATGAAGTATCTGTAATTATAGACATATTTTTATTTCTTTCATAGTGAAATTAACCAAAGTAACATAAATTGTAATTATTTTATAGAGAGAGCAAAATTCTGCAGCAGTAACACAAATAGTGAGTGTGTTTGAGTGTTAAGATACATGTGTTTTATGCAAATGGTGTTAGATTTCACCTCTGCTGAATCTTGACCTGAGGAATGCTAGGATTCCACCTGTGTGGCAAAATAGCCTGAAGAAACAAATGTTACTGTGAGAAATTTCTATGCCTCTTCATCAATTAGTCAATGCAGTCAATATTTCTCATACAAGAGTAATTTGATTACACAATTATGTAGCTCAGAATGACAGAGTGCCAATTTTAAAATGCATTTGGATTATTCCTGTGCATGTGTTAATTTTAGACTAATTTTAATTATTATTTTCAGATTTATTAATCATACCAAATTCATCTACACTAAAAAAAAAAAGAATCTTAATGGAAGCTAGATGTGTGAAGGGAAAGAAAGAAGACTGGCAGAAATGACACAAGAAACCAATGACATATTTTGTAGTTACTGAAAAGAATAGAGTAGTTATATATGAAAAGGTAGGAATTGTGTACAGTCTTATAGCTAGGTAAAATATATCAGTTAAAAAAATCAGCATGAAGAATATGCTACAATTTGATAAATGAAGCATATGCACAAATGTATGTAAATGCATGGACTATCTCAGATACAACAGATGGTTATGAGCTAATGGTGTGACTTCTGAGAAAAGTAAAGGTACTTGGGTACAGAGGAGGGACACATTATTTTTTTTCACTTATACCAATGTATATCTTTTGAATTTTTCAACTTTCCAAAAAGGTTGGCTATTTAATAAATACATGTGTAAGTAAATTTTTATTAAAATATAGTTCAAAATGAGTCAAAATACAAAATGCATCTGTATGGTAATTATGAGACCATCTATCAAAAATAACCATAAACGGATTAGCAAAACCATATCAGGCAAACCATATTAACAATATCAATATTAATGGGCAAGTTAATAATCCAGGTAGACAAATTAGATAAAAAGGATTATGTTCTTTTTATTAAAACTTCCCTAGACAGTTTTGTCATAAAAGTTTATACAATTGAACATGTAGCATCCAAATGCATGAAAATATTGCCCAAACCCCAATTTTACTGGAAAACTTTAACTTACTTCTGTTAGACTTGACAAACTAAAAAAAGAAAAAATAAATATAAAAAATGAGTGATGGACTATTATCTTTAATAATAATGTTGTTTTAATAATTTTATATAAAATGTTGTACCCTACAGAGAATATATGTTTTTAAATGTCTGTGAATGTTTTTAAAATTTGAGATAACAATGACTATCTTATGGAGATCATATTATCTGACTTCCACTAGATGATTCTAGAAAGTAATAATGAAATAAACCAAAATAATCAAACTACTTGGAAACCAAAAGCACTATCCTTAATAACTTTTGGGTCAAAGAGAGATCAAAACCGCAATTAAAGGCTTTAAAGAAAGACAATAAAAATAACAAGACTATATTTCAAAGAATATGAGATGCAACTAAATGTAAAATCAGATGAAAAAGAGGAGCAATAAATATTTTCATTATAAAACAAGAAACAATTACTAATGAATTCCACATTTAATTAAATAAGTGAGAAGAAAAACAACAACAAGATCCCTACTTCTAAAGACCATAACTAAAAATATAGGTGGGGGAAGAATGCTTTAAAAATAGGAGATGGAGTAAAAACAAAATTAACAAATTGGAAAATACAAACATTTAAGAATTGATGAAGAAATATTGGCACTTGTTATTTGCAAAGATCAGTACAGTAGACAGTCTTCTGACAAGGCTACCTAGAAAACTATATAGAATGAATAATTACAAATGTCATATAACCACAGAGACCTGTACTTTGAGATGATATGAAAATTGGATTATTTTTTAAGATGAAAGACACTTGAAATTTTCTAAATTTTAAGGAAAGAGGACAGTAGATAGAACTGTATTGAGGAAATACAAGAAGGGAAATCAATAGAGCAAGGTCTCCAAGAAAACCATAGCCCAGGTTGAGAAATAAGCTCTAAAATGGAAGGATAGGGCTTCCCTGGTGGCGCAGTGGTTGAGAGTCCGCCTGCCGATGCAGGGGACACGGGCTCGTGCCCCGGTCCGGGAGGATCCCACATGCCGCGGAGTGCCTGGGCCCGTGAGCCATGGCCGCTGAGCCTGCGCATCCGGAGCCTGTGCTCCGCAACGGGAGAGGCCACAACAGTGAGAGGACCGCGTACCACAAAAAAAAAAAAAAAAAAAAAAAAAAAAAACATGAGAAGAACAATCTCAGAAAAGAAGCATAATAAAGGTAAAGTTACAACTTTAGAAGTTAAAATATAATTAAACCAAAATAATTAAGAGAAGGCTACACTGTTGCTAGAATAGAAAAATAGTTCACATAAAACTTAGAAACCTAGAGACAGACCCAACAGAATAAAAGAAGTGTATATGTATGTGTGTGCATATATAATTAAATATTCTATAATGTTAGCTTTTTCAAATTAGAGATTACATATATATTTCCTTCATATTTCAGATATATATATGTATATATATATATATATATAAAATTCAACTACTTATATTGGAAAAATTGCTTCAGCAACAAAATAAAGTTAGAATTTCTACTTTACAACATGCGTCAAAATAAAACCAAAGTGGAAATATTTAAATATGAAATTTTAAATAATTTAAGAAAGTAAATGTATATGCATTAAGTCCACAAGAATAATATAGAGTATATGGATGATATTAGGAAAACACTAAAGGCAGGAACCATAAAAATGACATTTTAATAAATAAAATATGAAACTCTGTAAAATGAATGTCTCCAAAAAACCCCACAAAGTAAAATAGTCCGTTAGAAGAATTTGCAACATAAAGAAATAATTACAATTATGTAATATCTTTAATACACAGAGTCCAAAAAAGATAAGTTAGTGACTCTATTTATATAACATTATTGAAATGGCAACACTATAGAGATGTAGAACACATTAGTGGTGTATAGGGTTCAGGAATGTAAGAGGGAGAGGGGTGGGTGTGACTCTAAAGAGATAAAAGAGAAATCTTTGTTGTGATGAAATATCTCTGTACCTTGATTGTAATGATGTTTACCCAAAATGATAAAAATGGTATATAACTAAACACATATTGTGCTAATGTCAATTTCCTGGTTTTGATATTGTGTTATAGTTATATAAGATGTAAATATTGGGAAAACAAGGTGAAGTTTACATGAGAACTCTGCATTATTTCTGCAGCTTCTCAGGAATCTATAATTATCTCAAAACAAAACCTTTAAAAAGTAAATTACAAAGAAAAATATGAAGAAAATGGTCAAGATTTTGAAAACAGCGACTTCATACACACATTTGTATAGAAATACACACACAAGAAATAAAAATGCCCAATAATCATGTTTTATCCATCAGTAATCAAGTCTAACGGAAACAGCAATAGTAACATTTTTTTATCTTAATTTATTAAGTTGTCAAAGAAAAAATAGCTTTTGATGTGAGAAAGTGGAAATTCTTACACTCTACTACTAGAAGTTTAAATTCTGAGAAATTAAACATCAGATATAAAAAGTCTAAAATTGCATATATTTAATCCCAGAAATTCCTTTTATTGTCATTTAGCATAAATAAGTAATAAAGATGTCTTCATACATGTAATCTCAAGGTTATCTGTTAAAATGTAATTTATAAAAGTTTAAAATTAACAAAAACTCAATGTGCAATGAGAAAATTGGTGAAATGAAACACCCATTAGTGTGATAATGTATAATGATAATATATATACATGTGTATTTATATCTGAAAATTCATATATCAAAAGTTATCCTGTGATAAAATTATTAATAATTTGTATTTTCTTCATTATATCAATTCTCATCTTGTTTCCAGACTTTCTTACATGACATATATTCTTTTTAATAGAGGTATTTATTATCTTAATATTAATTTAATTAGAAAAATAAGTAATCTGTTTTAGCTTCAAATGCATTTAAAACTTAAAGAAAGAGAATATATCCACATCAAGTGGATGTATTTTCAAAAGATCTTATTTTCAAAATGCATCCATGGATCTCTGTTCCACAAGCTAAAATAACTTGACTTCGTGTACATCAACAAAATATGTAGCAATTTTATACTGATCAATGCATGAATGTGACATTGGACATTATCATTTATTTTAATCTTCAGTGGCTACTCCAAAGATTTGTTAGCTTTTTACTTATATAATATAGCTGAACTAATGTGTCTTTCTAGGAAGAAAGTGAAACCTTTCCTTCCTTTTTGTCTGAAACAAGACTGTCAATCTATTTAATGGTGAATAAGAATATTAGAGACATGAGTGACAATTGATGTGAAAAAAATTAGGTTCCTGCTGGCAATTATCCAACAAGAGCAGGTTGACTGACTGCCAGAGTTAAAACACATGCAAAATGTCAGCTATCATATTAAGGCAAATGTCCCTGAACCTCCGTGCAGCATCAGGTAGAAATTCTGTTTCCTCTGCTGGGAACCTGCCCTCGATGCCACACATTCATATTCTTCTCTCATCAAGCCAGGTCCACACATTCAAAGATGTCTATCATTCCCACAGTCAAATATATGTCCTGTCATATACATTCAATGGCTCTTATGATAAGCTGGATGAGAAGTGACATGTTGCACATGATTGAATTGAAAGGCATATAGTATACAATTCTTGCTGTCATAATTTTTCATTCTTTTTCTATATCTAGGTAAGGGGCTTGACCTTGACGTTTCCTAAGTTCAAAAATTATGGCCAATTAAAAGACAGGACAAATGTAGAAAATATTTTAATAAGTTGCATATAAACCATAACTATGATGATATAGTAGGTAATTAAATAATAAATTTAGTTTGATTTTGAATTTTGAAAACAAGTGTATCAAGATTCAATAAGAAAACCAAAATGGGTAGCACTGTGACATTCAACTTCAAATTTTGCCTAAATTGCCAAAGACACCCTAAGGACTGAACACTGTGCTGATGTGTTTACAGGTAGTATCTCTTTCAGTGTGAGAATATGCTTCTCATTACACAAATGAAATATCTATAAATCAACATTATGTTAAAAAAGCATTCACTGAAATCTGGCTCTGAACCAAATCCTGGGCTAGGGAAAACAAACTGATTCACCTGTGGCAGATAGTGCATTCTAAAATTAACCAAGGTTTGGCCATAATGAGCAGAAGCACAGACATTTCCTTCACCTCAGATCTTTCCTGACATTTCTATCAATGGAGTTCGGTTGTTATGGTCTCACTAACTTCTCCAGCTAAAACTTCCTTTGCCCTCTATCTCAGGGACATGAGAAAGGAGAAAGCACACTCTTGGACCCTCTCTGCAGTTTCTCTACAATTGTTTAATAATCTTTCATTAACAAAAGAAGAAAGAGGGAAAATAACTTCTCCCCCTTGACACTCTTCAGTTATTATCCCTGCAGCTGTTACCTGCAAAATTCCACATTTAAGATCTCCTTTGAGACCATATCTATGACTTAAACCTATGTGTTTGTGGCCCATCCAACATGCTGGCCTCAGAGATTCTTTACCCTTCCCTCAGAAACTTTAATCCTCTCCTCCCTATAGCACCCACACCTGTAGCAACAGCATAAATTTTGCCATCTTTTGGTTTTCTCTCCATTTCAAAAATCTTCAATTTTAACATATAATTCTGACTACTCTTACCCACCTTACCACATTTCTAACTCCCTAGCTCTTACCAATCCTGTGCTTTGAGACTCATGGAGAACACCATTCTTTTTTGGTCCCTTTATTTTTCTTTCCTTTTATTGTTTTCATAAACTTGGACCATTCTAATTATACATTCAACTTTTTCCCATTTCTTCATACTACTACATGTCATCTTATTTTCTTTCAATTTAATCTTTTTCCTTAAAGAAATTTGAGAGGGAAAGTAGTGAAGAGGGAGAAAACATGTATAAGTATGGAAAACATGATGGTGTCTGAAAAAAAAGTTGAACCCTGTTTTAGAGTAGAACGTGAAAATGTTTCATAGAGCTAAGGGACTGGTGGTCTAGATAAGAAAGTGAGCAGAAAAGGAAAATGAAAGGCAGCTACACTTGGAAGAAAGCAACCCCAGCCTTTACTGATTTATTAAACAAGTAGTTTTTGACTACCTAATAATATGAAGACTGTATCTAGACACTTGGAAATATCGGTGAACAAACCAAAAACTATGCCCACATGTACTATACATTCTAGTGCAAAGAGACAGACAGAAGACAATAGACATTGTAAGCAAATTATATAGTATGTTAACAGGCAATATATATATTTTATAAAAGAAATGTAGAAGAGTCAGGCATGTAGAGCAACAAATATATTCATTCTGGGTTTCCTAGACAACAGTGAAGCTTGGAATAGACTCTTCCTACTCTCCTTGCAGAGTGACTATATCTGAATCCAAAATATCATCAGATCTTTCTTTACCTGATAAGGAGGGTCTACAATTCCCAAAGGTCCAAAAGTCACCAGTGGGAAGCTGGCTTTCTCAGACAACTCCTGTAGAGCAGGCTTCAAGACATGTCTGCCTGACCTCCCAATAATATGCATAACCCCCACCACACCCTGCTGCGTGACTCAGTTGTTTTCATATTTGTCCTAAAAAAGGAGAGAAAAAGGGATATGGGAATCTGTCCTGGATTATAAACCCATACTCCATGTGCTGCAGAAAGCCCTGGCATGCCTATGTCTGTAGAAAATGAAGGCTCTGTGGAACAATTGTTTTCTCTTCTTGTTGACCCCAGGTTTATAAGATTTCCAAACAATACTAACTTCTTAACTCATGTAATATGGCTCGTCTCAAGCCTTAGAGCATGACAGATGGCAACTACAAAGGGACTTTTCTTGCACAACAAATCCTTATCTCTTCCCTTCATACAGTTTTGAGACTTAATTAACATAATCCTTCTTATTTAATTTATAATATAAAATATTATAAAGTGTTTTATTAATATAAGAAAATTATTTAAAATGTGTGTCCATGAAGAAAACAAAACTTATCAGATATTTTAACAGATAACACAAGGAATTACAAAAGCAGAGTTTGAAGAAATAAAAAAAAAGAAAAAGGGATAGTGAATTTGCAGAGCTAATAATTGCAGGAAGTAGCTTCTACCCATAGGGTTGGGGGGACAAAAGGAAAAGACTGAGATTATCAGATTCTAGAAGCTGAGAGAAGTATTCCATGGAATTGGGACTCTGATCCTTTAGGCGGGTCATTGTGGATCAAGAGCTGGTACCTCAGCATTTTGGAGGAGAGTTTATACTGAGCTACCCAGACCTCCATGGGGAGGGCACTTCTCTTTTCCTAATTTTTTAAATGTTATTTGTCTTCTCAGACATATTTCTTTTTTCCTTTGTAGTTTCTTCTGTTGTGATTTTAAATAACCTACCTCACTCAAAGCTTATACAAGTGTTCATAAGATATTCTGTTAACATTTTTACAGTTTCAATTTCTTTCACCTTTCACTCTTTAACATATCTAGAATTTATAGTGGGGATTAGATTGAATTAGAGGTACAACTATGTTTTCACAAATAGGCACTCAATTTTTAATGCCAGCTGATAAATAATATTTACTGATTCAAACTGCCACTTTATTATATTTTAATTTTGTCTATCTTATTTGAATTGTGGTAAGATATGCATAACATAACATTTACCATCTCAACTATTTTTAAGTGTGCATCAGTGGTATTATGTACATTCATAATGTTGTACAGCTATCACACCCTTATATATAACACTTTTCATCTTGTCAAATTGAAATTCAGTACTCACTAAGAAATGGCTCCCCATTTCCCCTTTGCCCAGCCCGTGGAAATCACCACTTTGTTTTCTGTCTCTATAATTTTGACTATTCTCACTACCTCATGTAAGTGGAATTATAGTGTTTGTTTCTTTTTGTGACTAGCTTATTTTACATGACATATCTTAAAGGTTCATCCATCTTGTCACATTTGTCAGAATTTCCTTCCTTTTTAAGGCTGAATAATATTCTATTGTATGTACACACCATGTTTTGATTATCCCCTCATCTATCAATGGACACAGGTTGCTTCTACTTTTTGGCTACTTCAAATAATGCTGCTATAAACATGGTTGTATAAATATCTCTTTGAGACTCTGCTTTCAGTTCTTTTGGATATATACCCAGAAGTGGAGTTGCTGGATTATATTGCAATTTTACTTTTAATATTTTTGAGGAACCACCATACTGCCTTCTATAGTGGATTTACCTTTTCATATTTGCACCAACTGTGTATAAAGGTTCCAGTTTCTCCACATCCTCACCAACACTGGCTATTTCTTTTTAATAGCCATCCTAATAGGAATGACATGATATTTCATTTTGTTTTGATTTGCATTTATCTAATGATTCCTGAATTTGAACATCTTTTCATGTGATGATTGACCATTTGTATATCTTCTTTGAAGAAATGCCTACTACAGTTATTTGGCCACTTTTTAATCATATATTGTTGTGGTCATTAGGTGGTAGGAGTTACTTATATACTCTGGATAACAGTCCATTATCAGATATATGGTTTGAAAATTTTTATCCTATTCTTTACGTTGCCTTTTCACCTTACACTGTTGATTATGTCCTTTGATGCAGTTTTGAACTTTCATTTAGTCCAATTTATAATTTTATTGTTGTTTCCTGCCTTAGGATTCTATCTATAGAGAAACAGAATCAATAGGAGATATAATAGATAGATGATTGATAGATAGATAGATAGATATAAAATATATAAAATAGGAACTGGCTTACACAGTTACAGAGGCCAAAAAGTCCCACAGTCTGCTTTCTGCCACCTGGAGAACAAGGAGAGCTGATGGTATGATTCAGTTTTAGTACAAAAGCCTGAGAATGGGGTCACTGGTATAAGTCCTGGAATACAAAGGTCCAAGAACCAGGAGCTCTGATGTCAGAAAGCAGGAGAAGATGGATGTCCCAGCTAAGAGAGGAAATTTGCCCTTCCTTCACCTTTTTGCTCCATTTGGGAGCAACATATTGGATGACTCCTACTCTCATTTGTGAAGGTAATTCTCTTCACTTAGTCTACTGACTCAAATGCTAGTCTTTTCCAGAAACACCCTCAAAGACACACCCAGAAATAATGTTTTACCAGCTATCTGGGCATCATTTAAGCCAGTCAAGTGGACACAAAATTAACCATCACACTGTGCTTTAGGTGTCATATCCAAGAAATCATTGCCAAATCCTATAACATGAAGATTTTCCCCTATGGTTTCTTCTAAGAGTTTTATAGTGTTAGTTCTTATGTTTAGGTTTTGATACATTTTGAATTAAATTTTATATATGGTTTTAGATAAAGATTCAGCTTCATTTTGTCAATATTCTTGAATATTTTCTTGGACATACTTCTCTTTCTGTGAATGTCTTTCTATTTCAGTGTTATTTCCATGCTGTTTTAATTAGTATGGCTGACCACATACAGGCACATGTGTAGATATATGGACATGTGATGTCTCTTACATTATACTTCTTTACTCCTAAATAATCTAAATCAAACTGAATATATATCAAAACAGAGTGAATATGTATCAGAATACCCTGAAGGGCTTTTTAATACTGTGAATATTGGGCTTCAGCCCCAGGGTTTCTGATTCAGGGAGTCTGGTAGGGAGCCTGAGAATTCACAACTCGAACAAGTTCCTATTGACGCTAATAATTCTGTTCTGGGCATCACACTTTGAGGACCACTGGCCTAAGATATTTATTCTTCAAAATAAGCTTTCTAATTATCTTTACCATGATTTAAGAAAAGCTAGTCATATTTTTTAATTCAAAGCACATTAATTCTTCTTATATTCTTTTGAAGACATTACTTTCATGAACTTTTCTTCTGAATTCTACAGATAAAATCAGTTTTTGTTTCTTTGTCTCACTGAATGGATTTATAATAAGCCATCCACCATTCTGTGTTCAAATTCTGGTTTCTGAACAAATTTTCACCTCACTGTATATACTCACTGCACACATATCAAATGTTCCTTCTATACACTACCTAATTGTCTAATACCCTAAATAAATTTGGGATATTATCAATTGTAATACTAGGATGTGTTGTTAAAGCAGATACTTTTATTCTATTCAGTCTTTAGTATTTTTATCTTTTAGACTAAACATTGGTTGGGTTATGGATAACTTGTCTTCCCACAGTCCTCTTTCCAACTCTGCCCTAGTCATATCCTACCCAGTGTTTTCTGGAATTTGGTGATCCTACTGATTTATTGGTAGATAAGAGAAAGCAGGATTAAGGCCCTATGTGTAGAAATAATATTCTTACCTCTGTATCACAAAACATCTGGGAAAAAGAACTCAGAAACAGACATATAGATCAAAGTTACAGGATGGAATGCACAGAGATAAACCCACAAACATATGGTCACCTACTTTATGACAAATGAGGCAAGAACATACAATGGAGAAAAGACAGCCGCTTCAATAAGTGGTGCTGGGAAAACTGGACAGCTACATGTAAAAGAATGAAATTAGAACACTCCCTAACACCATACACAAAAATAAACTCAAAATGGATTAAAGACCTAAATGTAAGACCAGACACTAAAACTCTTAGAGGAAAACATAGGAAAAACACTCTTTGACATAAACCACAGCAAGATAATTTAGAGCCACCTCCTAGAGTAATGGAAACATAAACAAATGGGGCTTAAAAGCTTTTGCACAGCAAAGGAAACCATAGACAAGATGAAAAGACAATCCTCAGAATGAGAGAAAATATTTGCAAATGAAGCAAATGACAAAGGATTAATCTCTGAAATATATAAGTAGCTCACGCAGCTCAATATCAAAAAAACAAAGAATCCAATTAAAAAATGGGTGGAAGACCTAAATAAACATTTCACCAAGGAAGACATACAGATGGCCAAGAGGCACATGAAAAGATGCTCAACATCACTAATTATTAGAAAAATGCATTCTGATTGGTGTATAACCTCACACCAGTCAGAATGGCCATTATCAATAAATCTAGAAACAATAAATGCTGGAAAGGGTGTGGTGAAAATATAACCCTTCAGCACTGTTGGTGGGAATATAAGTTGATACAGCCACTATGGAGAACAGTATGGAAGTTCCCTAAAAAATTAAAAATAGAACTACTATGTGCCCCAGCAATCCCACTACTGGGCATATACCCTGAGAAAATCATAATTCAAAAAGAGTCATGTACCATAATGTTCATTGCAGCACTAGTTACAATAGCCAGGACATGGAAGCAAGCTAAATGTCCATCAACAGATGAATGGATAAAGAAGATGTGGGACATATATACAATGGAATATTACTCGCCATAAAAAGAAACAATATTGAGTCATTTGTAGTGAGGTGGATGGACCTAGAGTCTGTCATACAAGTGAAGTCAGAAAGAGAAAAACAAATACCATATGCTAAGGTATATATATGGAATCTAAACAAAAAAAAAGTGGTACTAACACTGAAGAAATCAAAGAGGAAATCAAAAAATACCTAGAAACAAATGACAATGGAGACACAACGACCCAAAACCTGTGGGATGCAACAAAAGCAGTTCTAAGGGGGAAGTTTATAGCAATACAAGCCCACCTTAAGAAGCAGGAAACATCTCGAATAAACAACCTAACCTTGCACCTCAAGCAATTAAAGAAAGAAGAACAAAAAAACCCCAAAGCTAGCAGAAGGAAAGAAATCATAAAAATCAGATCAGAAATAAATGAAAAAGAAATGAAGGAAACAATAACAAAGATCAATAAAACTAAAAGCTGGTTCTTTGAGAAGATAAACAAAATAGATAAACCACTAGCCAGACTCATCAAGAAAAAAAGGGAGAAGACTCAAATCAATAGAATTAGAAATGAAAAAGGAGAGGTAACAACTGACACTGCAGAGATAAAAGAGATCATGAGAGATTACTAGAAGCAACTCTATGCCAATAAAATGGACAATCTGGAAGAAATGGACAAATTCTTAGAAATGCACAACCTGCCAAGACTGAATCAGGAAGAAATAGAAAATATGAACAGACCAATCACAAGCACTGAAATTGAAACTGTGATTAAAAATCTTCCAACAAAGAAAAGCCCAGGACCAGATGGCTTCACAGGCGAATTCTATCAAACATTTAGAGAAGAGCTAACACCTATCCTTCTCAAATCCTTCCAAAATATAGCAGAGGGAGGACCACTCCCTAACTCCTTCTACGAGGCCACCATCACCTTGATACCAAAACCAGACAAGGATGTCACAAAGAAAGAAAACTACAGGCCAATATCACTGATGAACATAGATGCAAAAATCCTCAACAAAATACTAGCAAACAGAATCCAACAGCACATTAAAAGGATCATACACCAAGATCAAGTGGGGTTAATTCCAGGAATGCAAGGATTCTTCAATATATGCAAATATATCAATGTGATAAACCATATTAACAAATTGAAGGAGAAAAACCATATGATCATCTCAATAGATGCAGAGAAAGCTTTTGACAAAATTCAACACCCATTTATGATAAAAACCCTGCAGAAAGTAGGCATAGAGGGAACTTTCCTCAACATAATAAAGGCCATATATGACAAGCCCACAGCAAACATCATCCTCAATGGTGAAAAACTGAAAGCATTTCCACTAAGATCAGGAACAAGACAAGGTTGCCCACTCTCACCACTATTATTCAACATTGTTTTGGAAGTTTTAGCCACAGCAATCAGAGAAGAAAAGGAAATAAAAGGAATCCAAATTGGAAAAGAAGAAGTAAAGCTGTCACTGTTTGCAGATGACATGATCCTATACATAGAGAACCCTAAAGATGCTACCAGAAAACTACTAGAGCTAATCAATGAATTTGGTAAAGTGGCAGGATACAAAATTAATGCACAGAAATCTCTGGCATTCCTATATACTAATGATGAAAAATCTGAAAGTGAAATCAAGAAAACACTCCCATTTACCATTGCAACAAAAAGAATAAAATATCTAGGAATAAACCTACCTAAGGAGACAAAAGACCTGTATGCAGAAAATTATAAGACACTGATGAAAGAAATTAAAGATGATAAAAATAGATGGAGAGATATACCATGTTCTTGGATTGGAAGAATCAACATTGTGAAAATGACTCTACTACCCAAAGCAATCTATAGATTCAATGCAATCCCTATCAAACTACCACTGGGATTTTTCACAGAACTAGAACAAAAAATTTCACAATTTGTATGGAAACACAAAAGACCCCGAATAGCCAAAGCAATCTTGAGAACGAAAGAAGGAACTGGAGGAATCAGGCTCCCTGACTTCAGACTGTACTACAAAGCTACAGTCATCAAGACGGTATGGTACTGGCACAAAAACAGAAAGATAGATCAATGGAACAGGATAGAAAGCCCAGAGATAAACCCATGCACATATGGACACCTTATCTTTGATAAAGGTGGCAGTAATGTACAATGGAGAAAGGACAGCCTCTTCAATAAGTGGTGCTGGGAAAACTGGACAGGTACATGTAAAAGTATGAGATTAGATCACTCCCTAACACCATACACAAAAATAAGCTCAAAATGGATTAAAGACCTAAATGTAAGGCCAGAAACTATCAAACTCTTAGAGGAAAACATAGGCAGAACACTCTATGACATAAATCAAAGCAAGATCCTTTCTGACCCACCTCTTAGAGTAATGGAAATAAAAACAAAAATAAACAAATGGGACCTAATGAAACTTCAAAGCTTTTGCACAGCAAAGGAAATCATAAACAAGACCAAAAGACAACCCTCAGAATGGGAGAAAATAGTTGCAAATAAAGCAACCGACAAAGGATTAATCTCCAAAATTTACAAGCAGCTCATGCAGCTCAGTAACAAGAAAACAAACAACCCAATCCAAAAATGGGCAGAAGACCTAAATAGACATTTCTCCAAAGAAGATATACAGACTGCCAACAAACAAATGAAAGAATGCTCAACATCATTAATCATTAGAGAAATGCAAATCAAAACTACAATGAGATATCATCTCACACCAGTCAGAATGGCCATCATCAAAAAATCTAGAAACAATAAATCCTGGAGAGGGTGTGGACAAAAGGGAACACTCTTGCACTGCTGGTGGGAATGTGAATTGGTTCAGCCACTATGGAGAACAGTATGCAGGTTCCTTAAAAAACTACAAATAGAACTACCATATGACCCAGCAATCCCACTACTGGGCATATACCCTGAGAAAACCATAATTCAAAAAGAGTCATGTACCAAAATGCTCATTGCAGCTCTATTTACAATAGCCCGGAGATGGAAACAACCTAAGTGCCCGTCATCGGATGAATGGATAAAGAAGATGTGGCACATATATACAATGGAATATTACTCAGCCATAAAAAGAAACGAAATTGAGCTATTTGTAATGAGGTGGATAGACCTAGAGTCTGTCATACAGAGTGAAGTAAGTCAGAAAGAAAAAGACAAATACCGTATGCTAACACATATATATGGAATTTAAGAAAAAAATGTCATGAAGAACCTAGGGGTAAAGCAGGAATAAAGACGCAGACCTCTTAGAGAACGGACTTGAGGTTATGGGGAGGGGGAAGGGTGAGCTGTGACAGGGCGAGAGAGAGTCATGGGCATATACACACTAACAAACGCAGTAAGGTAGATAGCTAGTGGGAAGCAGCTGCATGGCACAGGGATATTGGCTCGGTGCTTTGCGACAGCCTGGAGGGGTGGGATGGGGAGGGTGGGAGGGAGGGAGACGCAACAGGGAAGACATATGGGAACATATGTTTATGTAGGACTGATTCACTTTGTTATAAAGCAGAAACTAACACACCATTGTAAAGCAATTATACCCCAATAAAAAAATAAATAAATAAAAAGTGGTACTGATGAACTTAGTTGCAGGATAGGAATAAAGATGTAGACATAGAGAATGGACTTGAGGACACGGGGTGGGAAGGGGAAGCTGGTGCAAAGTGAGAGTAGCATTGACATATATACACTTCCGTATGTAAAATAGTTTGCTAGTGGGAAGCAGCAGCATAACACAGGGAGATCAACTCGGTACTTTGCAATGACCAAGAGGGGTGGGATAGGGAGGATGGAAGGGAGGCTCAAGAGGAAGTGTATATGGGGACATATGTATGCATATGGCTGATTCACTTTGGTGTACAACAGAAACTAACACAGTATTGTGAAGCAGTTATACTCCAATAAAGATCTATTAAAAAATAAAGAATGATAGCAACAACGAAAATGACAGTAACAGAGAGTTGCCTGTTTCTTTGGATGATAGAAACTCTGTATCTCTGACACTGACAGAAAATGATGGAGAATAGACAAATGCCTGCTATGTTGTTTCATGAAAAGTTTCAGTACATGTTATTTTGATAAGTGCAATCCCTATATAAATTAATCAGTTTTATGATTTCTGCTACTTTTTTCTCAGAAGTTGAAATTGGTATTCCTGCTAGTCTTAGTTCTTGCTCATGTTGTGGTCCCTTCTCCCATCTCTATAGGTAATTTAATGAGAAGTCAGGGGAGTGAACAGTAGAAGTTTGGGTTAGATACCATTTTAAACTGGTCTGGCCCTTTCCAAGTCTGGGACTTTTATAACAAAAGATAGTTTTATTCCAACCTTCTAAGTCTTCCCTTCCTGCCTTCCTTCCTTCCTTCCTTTCTTCCTCCCTTCCTTCTTTCTTCAAATGTATAAACACCTTATAGACAGAGACATAGTTTGCTCTCATTACAATTGTTTTGGTTTACTTAATCTTTTCCAATATTATTGTTAATACCTTTTTAAACAGTTCTTAAAAACAAGAAACAGTGCAGAATCTTTTCAATACAAGAAGAAACCTAAAATTAAATTAAGAACACAGATTATATCTGTTTTACCCATTGTAATATTAGTACATAAATCTTTCAAAACAAGTTAGTTAATAAGAAGCTCTCACATTTAGTGTTAATCATAAAATGCTTTACATAATCATTTAAACAAAATGTGATTTAATTAATAATTTTAACAATCTTGTACATTCTTATCTTCAGCAAGAAAAGAAAAATTGGGGAAGAGAGGGGTAACTTTACAGTATAAGTATTTTAGCCTAAACGTAAAAAAAATATTCTTTTTTTAGGCTTTTCTGGTACATGAATGATGGCCTCATGAATAGTGACAGAAATAAAATTACTGGAAATTTACTTTTGAATTGTGTACTTGGCTTGCTTTTATTTTTTAAATATTTTAATCATATGTATTATTTCACTGTGACTCACTTATTCCAACAGAAGTTCTCATTAAATTTTCTAAAATTTTTTCTCATAGAACCAGGTCACAGAGAAAACTCAGATGTTTTTGAGAATTAGAGAAAGTTTTCAATCATTTTGGAGTTAGGCTTTTTTTCTTCTCATTTCAGAGTAAACATGTGATTCCAGAAGAGGCAGTAGAGGGATCAGCTACTCTCTGCAAGATGTGACATTAGCACTGATTTTTTTCTCTGATTAGAAGGTAGGAACATCTCCTAATTACCTAACATTGCTCTCTAAAAGTCATTATTTTATATTTAATCTTTCTAAGATTTTATTTTTAGCTTTGACTCTTTTAAACTACAGATTTGTGCTGTTTCTGACCCAATTTGAGTGTTTGTTTAGCATTTCAGTTTTATAATCCACTAACTAAAGTGAAAAATGTTATCCTTTAAGATCAAGAACAAGCCAAGATGTACTTTCTCACCATTTCTATTCAACATGGTACTGAAAGACCTAGATAGTACAACAACAAGAAAAAAGGAAATTCAAAGTGTACAGATTAGAAGGAAGAACTATAACTCTCTTTATTCTCAGATAATATGGTTGCTATGTAGATGATCTCAAAGAATTGACAAAATATTCCAGAGCTAATAAGCAAATACAGCAAGTTTGCAGGATAAAATGTTAATGTACAAAACTCAATTGCTTTCTTATATGCCAGCAATGAACAAATAAAATATGAAAATAAAAACAATACCATTTACATTAGCATGCACAAACACATACAAATGATGTATTTAGGTATAAATTTGTATAATTTATACAGGATATACTTATGGAAAACTATTAAAAACTAGTGAAAGAAATCAAAGAGGATCTAAATAAAAGGAGAGATTTTGTTAAGATTTCAATTCTTCCCACTCTGATACATAGGTTTAATGCAATCCCATGAAAATCTAAATAAACTGTTTTGTAGATATTGGCAGTTTCTACATTTATTTAGAAATTCAGAAAACCTAGAATATACAACATAATACTGAAGAAGAATAAAGTTGTAGAATATGTGCTACCCAATTTTAAGGCTTACTGTAAAGCTATAATTTTTAAGACAGGGTCACACTGACAAATAATAGACACATAGAACAGAATCATGTAACAAAATAGCACAGAAGTAGACCCACACAAATATAATCAGTTGATCTTTGACAAACAAATTGTGCTGGAAAAATTCGTGTTTATATGCAAAAAAACCCAAAACAAAACCAAACCTAGAAGCTGATCTTACACTTTTTACAGAAATTAACTAAATATAGATCATAGGCCTGAAAGTAACATGCAAAATTATAATTCTTCTAAATCAAATTATAGAAGAAAAAATGAACTTGGGTTTGGTGATGAGTTTTAGATGAAACACCAAACATGATTAATAAAACAAAAATTTATTTTATTAAAATTAAAAACTTCTGATATGCAAAATACATGTTTAAGAGGATAAAAGGACAAGAGATAAACTGGGAGAAAATATTTGAGAAACACACATCTCATAAACAATATATACTCAAAATATACAAAGAATTCTTAAAACTCAACGATAAGAAAACTAATAATTGAACTAAAAAATAGGCAAAAATATCTCCACAGACACCCAATCAAAGAACATATACTGATGGCAAGTTAGCATATGAAAAAGTGCTTAATATCATATGTATCAAAGAATTGAAAATTAAAACAACAGTGTGTTACCACCACACACTACGATGGTTAAAATTGAAACACCTAAATATACCCATTTTGGCAAGGATGCACATAAACTCTTTTTTTATAACTATAGTTGATTTACAAAATTGTATTAGGTTCAGGTGTATAAAATAATGATTCAATATTTTTATATTTCATTCAAATTTGTTAAAAATAATGGCTTTATTTTCATGTGCTGTACAATATATCATTGTTATTTATTTGTTTTATACCTAGTAGTTTGTATATCATGATCACTTACCCCTATCTTGCCCATCCACCCTTCACTTTCTCCACTGGTAACCACTAGTTTGTCCTCTGTATCTGTGAGTCTGTTTCTGTTTTCTCATACATTCATAAATTTTATTTTTTAGATTCCACATATAAGTGATAACATACAGTATATATCTTTCTCTTTCTGACTTATTTCACTAAGCATAATACCCTCCAGGTCCATTCACATTGTTACAATGGCAAAATTTCATTATTTTTATGCCTAAGTAGTATTCCATTGTATGTATAACTTCTTTATCCATTTGTATGTTGATGGACATTTAGGTTGCTTCCCTATCTTGGCTATTGTAAATAATGCTGCTTTTAACGTTAGGGTGCATATGTCTTTTTGAATTAATGCTTTCATTTTCTTTGGATATATATCCAGGAGTGGAATTGCTGTATCATATGGTAGTTGTATTTTAGTTTTCTGAGGAACCTCTATGTTGTTTTCCATAGTGACTGCACCAATTTACATTCCCACCAACAGTGTACTAGGATTCCCTTTTCTTCAGGTCCTTTCCAACATTTGTTTTTTTGTTTTTTGTATTTTTTTTAACATCTTTATTGGGGTATAATTGCTTTACAATGGTGTGTTAGTTTCTGCTTTATAACAAAGTGAATCAGTTATACATATACATATGTTCCCATACCTCTTCCCTCTTGCATCTCCCTCCCTCCCACCCTCCCTATCCCACCCCTCCATGCGGTCACAAAGCACTGAGCCTATCCCTGTGCCATGCGGCTGCTTCCCACTAGCTATTTACTTTACGATTGTTAGTGTCCATGACTCTCTCTCGCCCTGTCACAGCTCACCCTTCCCCCTCCCCATATCCTCAAGTCCGTTCTCCAGTAGGTCTGTGTCTTTACACCTGTCTTACCCCTAGGTTCTTCATGACATTTTTTTTCTTAAATGCCATATATATGTGTTAGCATACAGTATTTGTCTTTTTCTTTCTGACTTACTTCACTCTGTATGACAGACTCTAGGTCTATCCACCTCATTACAAATAGCTCAATTTCGTTTCTTTTTATGGCTGAGTAATATTCCATTGTATATATGTGCCACATCTTCTTTATCCATTCATCCGATGATGGGCACTTAGGTTGTTTCCATCTCCGGGTTATTGTAAATAGAGCTGCAATGAACATTTTGGTACATGACTCTTTTTGAATTTTGGTTTTCTCAGGGTATATGCCCAGTAGTGGGATTGCTGGGTCATATGGTACTTCTATTTGTAGATTTTTAAGGAACCTGCATACTGTTCTCCATAGTGGCTGAACCAAATCACATTCCCACCAGCAGTGCAAGAGTGTTCCCTTTTCTCCACACCCTCTCCAGGATTTATTGTTTCTAGATTTTTTGATGATGGCCATTCTGACTGGTGTGAGATGATATCTCATTGTAGTTTTGATTTGCATTTCTCTAATGATTAATGATGTTGAGCATTCTTTCATTTGTTTGTTGGCAGTCTGTATATCTTCTTTGGAGAAATGTCTATCTAGGTCTTCTGCCCATTTTTGGATTGGGTTGTTTGTTTGTTTTGTTGTTGAGCTGCATGAGCTGCTTGTAAATTTTGGAGATTAATCCTTTGTCAGTAGCTTCATTTGCAACTATTTTCTCCCATTCTGAGGGTTGTCTTCTGGTCTTGTTTATGGTTTCCTTTGTTATGCAAAAGTCTTGAAGTTTCATTAGGTCCCATTTGTTTATTTTTGTTTTTATTTCCATTACTCTAGGAGGTGGGTCAGAAAGGATCTTGCTGTGATTTATGTCATAGAGTGTTCTGCCTATGTTTTCCTCTAAGAGTTTGATAGTTTCAGGCCTTACATTTAGATCTTTAATCCATTTTGAGCTTATTTTTGTGTATGGTGTTAGGGAGTGATCTAATCTCATACTTTTACATGTACCTGTCCAGTTTTCAAAGCACCACTTATTGAAGAGGCTGTCCTCTCTCCACTGTGTATTCTTGTCTCCTTTATCAAAGATAAGGTGTCCATATGTGTGTGGGTTTATCTCTGGGCTTTCTATCCTTTTCCACTGATCTATCTTTCTGTTTTTGTGCCACTACCATACTATCTTGATTATTGTAGATTTGTAGTGTAGTCTGAAGTCAGGGAGCCTTATTCCTCCAGCTCATTTTTTCATTCTCAAGATTGCTTTGGCTATTCGGGGTCTTTTGTGTTTCCATACAAATTGTGAAATTTTTTGTTCTAGTTCTGTGAAAAATGCCAGTGGTAGTTTGATAGGGATTGCACTGAATCTATAGATTGCTTTGGGTAGTAGAGTCATTTTCACAATGTTGATTCTTCCAATCCAAGAACATGGTATATCTCTCCATCTATTTTTATCATCTTTAATTTCTTTCATCAGTGTCTTATAATTTTCTGCATACAGGTCTTTTGTCTCCTTAGGTAGGTTTATTCCTAGATATTTTATTCTTTTTGTTGCAATGGTAAATGGGAGTGTTTTCTTGATTTCACTTTCAGATTTTTCATCATTAGTATATAGGAATGCCAGAGATTTCTGTGCATTAATTTTGTATCCTTCTACTTTACCAAATTCATTGATTAGCTCTAGTAGTTTTCTGGTAGCATCTTTAGGATTCTCTATATATAGTATCATGTCATCTGCAAACAGTAACAGTTTTACTTCTTCTTCCCTGTTTTGGATTCCTTTTATTTCCTTTTCTTCTCTGATTACTGTGGCTAAAAGTTCCAAAACTATGTTGAATAAGAGTGGTGAGAGTGGGTAACCTTGTCTTCCTGATCTTAGTGGAAATGCTTTCAGTTTTTCACCATTGAGGATAATGTTGGCTGTGGGCTTGTCATATATGGCCTTTATTATGTTGAGGAAAGTTCCCTCTATGCCTACTTTCTGCAGGGTTTTTATCATAAATGGGTGTTGAATTTTGTCAAAAGCTTTCTCTGCATCTATTGAGATGATCATATGGTTTTTCTCCTTCAATTTGTTAATATGGTTTATCACATTGATATATTTGCGTATATTGAAGAATCCTTGCATTCCTGGAATAAACCCCACTTGATCATGGTGTATGATCCTTTTAATGTGCTGTTGGATTCTGTTTGCTAGTATTTTGTTGATGATTTTTGCATTTATGTTCATCAGTGATATTGGCCTGTAGTTTTCTTTCTTTGTGACATCCTTGTCTGGTTTTTGTATCAAGGTGATGGTGACCTCGTAGAAGGAATTTGGGAGTGTTCCTCCCTCTGCTATATTTTGGAAGGATTTGAGAAGGATAGGTGTTAGCTCTTCTCGATATGTTTGATAAAATTCGCCTGTGAAGCCATCTGGTTCTGGGCTTTTCTTTGTTGGAAGATTTTTAATCACAGTTTTAATTTCAGTGCTTGTGATTGGTCTGTTCATATTTTCTATTTCTTCCTGATTCAGTCTTGGCAGGTTGTGCATTTCTAAGAATTTGTCCATTTCTTCCAGATTGTCCATTTTATTCACATAGAGTTGCTTGTAGTAATCTCTCATGATCTTTTTTATTTCTGCAGTGTCAGTTGTTACTTCTCCATTTTCATTTCTAATTCTATTGATTTGAGTCTTCTCCCTTTTTTTCTTGATGACTCTGGCTAGTGGTTTATCTATTTTGTTTATCTTCTCAAAGAACCAGCTTTTAGTTTTATTGATCTTTGCTATTGTTTCCTTCATTTCTTTTTCATTTATTTCTGATCTGATTTTTATGATTTCTTTCCTTCTTCTAGCTTTGGGTTTTTTTTTGTTGTTGTTCTTCTTTCTGTAATTGCTTGAGGTGCAAGGTTAGTTTGTTTATTCGAGATGTTTCCTGCTTCGTAAGGTGGGCTTGTATCGTTATAAACTTCCCCCTTAGAACTGCTTTCACTGCATCCCATAGGTTTTGGGTCATTGTGTCTCCATTGTCATTTGTTTCTAGGTATTTTTTGATTTCCTCTTTGATTTCTTCAGTGATCACTTCATTATTAAATAGTGTATTGTTTAGCTTCCATGTGTTTGTATTTTTTACAGATCTTTTCCTGTAATTGATATCTAGTCTCATGGCATTGTGGTCAGACAAGATACTTGATACAATTTCAATTTTCTTAAATTTACCAAGGCTTGATTTGTGACCCAAGATATGATCTATCCTGGAGAATGTTCCATGAGCACTTGAGAAAAATGTGTATTCTGTTGTTTTTGGATGGAGTGTCCTATAAATATCAATTAAGTCCATCTTGTTTAATGTATCATTTAAAGCTTGTGTTTCCTTATTTATTTTCATTTTAGATGATCTGTCCATGGGTGAAAGTGGGGTGTTAAAGTCCCCTACTATGAATGTGTTACTGTCGATTTCCCCTTTTATGGCTGTTAGTATTTGCCTTATGTATTGAGGTGCTCCTATGTTGGGTGCGTAAATATTTACAATTGTTATATCTTCTTCTTGGATCGATCCCTTGATCATTATGTAGTGTCCTTCTTTGTCTCTTTTAATAGTCCTTATTTTAAAGTCTATTTTGTCTGATATGAGAATTGCTACTCCAGCTTTCTTTTGGCTTCCATTTGCATGGAATATCTTTTTCCATCCCCTTACTTTCAATCTGTATATGTCTCTAGGTCTGAAGTGGGTCTCTTGTAGACAGCATATATAAGGGTCTTGTTTTTGTATCCATTCAGCCAATCTGTGTCTTTTGGTGGGAGCATTTAGTCCATTTACATTTAAGGTAGTTATCGATATGTATGTCCCTATTCCCATTTTCTAAATTGTTTTGGGTTCGTTATTATAGGTCTTTTCCTTCTCTTGTGTTTCTTGTCTAGAGAAGTTCCCTTAGCATTTGTTGTAAAGTTGGTTTGGTGGTGCTGAACTCTCTCAGCTTTTGCTTGTCTGTAAAGGTTTTAATTTCTCCATCAAATCTGAATGAGATCCTTGCTGGGTAGAGTAATCTTGGTTGCAGGTTTTTCTCCTTCATCACTTTCAGTATGTCCTGCCACTCCCTTCTGGCTTGTAGGGTTTCTGCTGAGAGATCAGCTGTTAACCTTAAAGGGATTCCCTTGTGTGTTATTTGTTGTTTTTCCCTTGCTGCTTTTAATATGCTTTCTTTATATTTAATTTTTGACAGTTTGATTAATATGTGTCTTGGCATATTTCTCCTTGGATTTATCCTCTGTGGAACTCTCTGTATTTCCTGGACTTGATTAATTATTTCCTTTCCCATATTAGGGAAGTTTTCAACTATAATCTCTTCAAATATTTTCTCAGTCCCTTTCTTTTTCTCTTCTTCTTTTGGAACCCCTATAATTCGAATGATGGTGCATTTAATGTTGTTCCAGAGGTCTCTGAGACTGTCTTCAGTTCTTTTCATTCTTTTTTCTTTATTCTGCTCTGCAGTAGTTATTTCCACTATTTTATCTTCCAGGTCACTTATCCGTTCTTCTGCCTCAGTTATTCTGCTATTGATCCCATCTAGAGTACTTTTAATTTCATTTATTGTGTTGTTCATCGTTGCTTGTTTCATCTTTAGTTCTTCTAGGTCCTTGTTAACTGATTCTTGCATTTTGTCCATTCTATTTCCAGGATTTTGGATCATCCTTACTCTCATTATTCTGAATTCTTTTTCAGGTAGACTGCCTCTTTCCTTTTCATTTGTTTGGTCTGGTACATTTTTATCTTGCTCCTTTATCTGCTGTGTTTTTTTCTGTCTTCTCATTTTGCTTATCTTACTGTGTTTGGGGTCTCCTTTTTGCAGGCTGCAGGTTTGTAGTTCCCACTGTTTTTGATGTCTGTCTCCAGTGGCTAAGGTTGGTTCAGTGGGTTGTGTAGGTTTCCTGGTGGAGGCGACTAGTGCCTGTGTTGTGGTGGATGAGGCTGGATCTTGTCTCTCTAGTGGGCAGGTTCACGTCTGGTGGTGTGTTTGGGGGTGTCTGTGGCCTTATTATGATTTTAGGCAGCCTCTCTGCTTATGGGTGTTGTTGTGTTCCTGTTTTGCTAGTTGGTTGGCATAGGTTGTCCAGCACTGTAGCTTGCTGGTCGTTGAGTGAAGCTGGGTGCTGGTGTTAAGATGGAGGTCTCTGGGAGATTTTCACCGTTTGATATTATGTGGAGCTGGGAGGTCTCTTGCTGACCAGTGTCCTGAAGTTGGCTCTCCTACCTCAGAGGCAGAGCCCTGACTCCTGGCTGGAGCACCAAGAGCCTTTCACCCACACGGCTCAGAATAAAAGGGAGAAAAATTAGAGAGAGTTTGTAGAAGTATGAAGAAAGAAAGAAAGAAAGAAAGGAGGGAAGGAAGGAAGAAAGAAAGAAAGAAAGAAAGAAAGAAAGAAAGAAAGAAAGAAAGAAAGAAAGAAAGAAAGAAGGAAAGAAGGAAAGAAGGAAAGAAAGGAGGGAGGGAGGGAGGAAGGAAGGAAGGAGGGAACGAAGGAATAAAGACAGAAAGAAAGAAGAT
This sequence comes from Grampus griseus, assembly GCF_964374135.1. Taxonomy (NCBI): domain Eukaryota; kingdom Metazoa; phylum Chordata; class Mammalia; order Artiodactyla; family Delphinidae; genus Grampus; species Grampus griseus. The sequence goes on along the minus strand of NC_139009.1, from coordinate 65,435,870 downwards.
ACAGTAAAAATAAAATAAAGTATAATAAAGTTATTGAATTAAAAAATAATTATTTAGAAAAAAATAAAAAAGGGACGGATAGAACCTTAGGACAAATGTTGGAAGCAAAGCTATACAGACAAAATCTTACACAGAAGCATACACATACACCCTCACAAAAAGAGGTAAAGGGGAAAAAATCATAAATCTTGCTCTCAGAGACCACCTCCTCAATTTGGGATGATTCGTTGTCTAAAGGAGGGAAGGAAGGAAGGAAGGAAGGAAAGAAAGAAAGAAAGAAAGAAAGAACAAAGGTAAAGTATAATAAAGTTATTAAAATTAATTATTAAGAAAAAATTTTTTAAAAAAATACATGGACGGATAGAACCCTAGGACAAACGGTGGAAGCAAAACTATACAGACAAGATCTCACACAGAAGCATACACATACACATTCACAAAAAGAGGAAAAGGGGAAAAAATCATAGATCTTGCTCTCGAAGCCCACCTCCTCAATTTGGGATGACTCGTTGTCTATTCATGTATTCCACAGATGCAGGGTACATCAAGTTGATTGTGGAGCTTTAATCCGCTGCTTCTGAGGCTGCTGGGAGACATTTCCCTTTCTCCTCTTTGTTCTCACAGCTCACAGGGGCTCACCTTTGGATTTGGCCCTGCCTCTGCGTGTAGGTCGCTGGAGAGCGTCTGTTTTTTGCTCAGACAGGATGGGGTTAAAGGAGCCGCCGATTCGGGAGCTCTGGCGCATTCAGGCCGGGGGGGGGGTAGGGAGGGGCACTGCGTGCGGGGCGGGCCTGGGCGGCAGAGGCCAGCGTGACGTTGCACCAGCCTGAGGCCCGCCATGCGTTCTCCCGGAGAAGTTGTCCCTGGATCCCAGGAACCTGGCAGTGGCGGGCTGCACAGGCTCCGCGGAAGAGGGGTGTAGATAGTGACCTGTGCTCGCACACGGGCCCCTTGGTGGCGGCAGCAGCAGCCTTAGCGTCTCCCGCCCGTCCCTGGGGTCCGTGCTTTTAGCCGCGGCTCACGCCCGTCTTTGGGGTCCATGCTTTTAGCCGCGGCTCGCGCCCGTCTCTGGAGTTCCTTTAAGCAGCGCTCTTAAAGCCCTCTCCTCGCGCATCAGGAAACAAAGAGGGAAGAAAAAGTCTCTTGCCTCTTCGGCAGGTGCAGACTTTTCCCCGGACTCCCTCCCAGCTAGCCGTGGTGCACTAACCCCTTCTGGCTATGTTCAAGCCGCCAACCCCAGTCCTCTCCCTGCCCTCCGACGGAAACCCGAGCCTCAGCTCGCAGCTCCGCCCACCCCGGCGGGTGAGCAGACAAGCCTCTCGGGCTGGTGAGTGCCGGTCGGCACCGATCCTCTGTGCGGGGAATCTCCCCGCTTTGCCCTCCGCACCCCTGTTGCTGTGCACTCCTCCACGGCTCCAAAGCTCCCCCCTCTGCCTCCCGCAGTCTCCGCCCACGAAGGGGCTTCCTAGTGTGTGGAAACTTTTCCTCCTTCACAGCTCCCTCCCACTGGTGCAGGTGCCGTCCCTATTCTTTTGTCTGTGTTTTTTCTTTTTTTCTTTTGCCCTACCCAGGTACGTGGGGAGTTTCTTGCCTTTTGGGAGGTCTGAGGTCTTCTGCCAGCCTTCAGTAGGTGTTCTGTAGGAGTTGTTCCACGTGTAGATGTATTTCTGGTGCATCTGTGAGGAGGAAGGTGATCTCCGCGTCTTACTCTTCCGCCATCTTCAAGGTCCCACCCCCAACATTTGTTATTTGTAGACTTATTGATGAAAGCCATTCTGACAGGTGTGAAGTGATATCTCATTGTGTTTTTGATTTGCATTTCTCTGATAATTAGTGATGCTGAGCATTTTTCTTGTGCCTGTTGGCCATCTGTATGTCTTCTTTGGAAAAATGTCTATCCAACTCCCCTAAACTTTTTTTAACCAAGTTGAGCTGTTTACATGTTTTGAATATTAATCACTTATTGGTTATACCATTTGCAAATATTTTCTCCCATTCAGTAGATTGTGTTTTCACTTAGTTCACAGTTTCCTTTACTGTGCAAAAGTATTTAGGGTTAGTTAGGTACCATTTGTTTATTTTTGCTTTTGTGTCCTTTGCATTAGGAGATGAATCCAAAAATAAAACTTTTCTATGATTTATGTCAGAATGTTCTGCCTATTTCTTCTAGGAGTTTTGTGATTTTCAGTTTTACATTTAGGTTTTTAATCTAATCCATTTTGAGTTTATTTTGTTTATAATATGAAAAAGTATTCTAATTTCATTCTTTTACGTATAGCTGTCCGGCTTTCCCGGCACCACTTATTGAAGAGACAGTCTTTTCTCTGTAGTATATTCTTGTCTCCTTTATTGTAGATTAATTGATGGTGGATACATGGGTTTATTTCTGAACTCTCTATTCTGTTCCATTGATCTGTGTGTCTGTTTTTGTGGCAGTACCATACAGTTTTGATGACTGTAGCATAGTATTATAGTGTGAAGCCAGGGAGCATGATCCATCCAACTATGTGTATTTTTCTCAAGTTGGCTTTGGCAATTGGATTTTTCATGGTTTCATATATATTTAGGATTATTTGTTTAGTTCTATGAGAAAATGGCAAGTGTATTTTGATAAGAATTGTATTAAATCTGTACATTACTTTGGGTAAAATGGACATTTTAACAATATTTATTCTTCAAATCCAAGAACACAGAATATCTTTCCATTTCTTTCTATTATTTTCAAATTCCTTCATCAATGTTTTATAGTTATCAGAGTATAAGTATTTCACCTCCTTAAATTTATTCCTAGATATTTTATTATTTTATGTGATTTTAAATGGTATTTTTTCTTCATTTCTCTTTCTGATAGTTCATTATTAGGGTATAGAAAAGAAACAGACTTCTGTACATTAATCTTTTATCCTGCAAGTTTACTGAATTTATTTATTAGTTCTAATATTTTTTGGTGGAGACTTTAGAGTTTTCTATATAGAATATCATATCATCTGCAAATAATGACATTTTTACTTCTTCCCTTCCAATTTGAATACCATTTATTTGTTTATTATTTATTTTTTTGTCTGCTTGCTGTGACTAGGATTTCCAATACTATGTTGAATAGAAATGGTGAGAGTGGGCATCCTTGTCTTGTTCCTGAATTTAGGGGGAAGGCTTTCAGATTTTCACCATTGAGTGTCAGGTTGGGTATGGATTTTTCATAAATGGCTTTTATTATGTTGAGGTATATTCCCTCTATACACACTTTGATGAGAGTTTTTATCATAATTAGATGTTGAACTTTGTCAAATGCTTTTTTTGCATCTATGGACATAATCTTTCAGTTTTTGTCTTTCCTTTTGTTAATGTGGTGTATCACATTCATGAATTTGTGTACGTTGAACCATACTAACAACTCTGGAATGAACCTGACTTGATCATATTGTATGATCCTTTTTATGTATTGTTGGATTTGATTTGCTAATATTTTGTGGGGGATTTTTGTATATGTATTCAAAGATATTGGCTTGCAATTTTTGTTTTTTGTAGTGTCTGTGTCTGATTTTGATATCAGGGTGATGGCGGATTCATAGAATTAATTTGAGAGTGTTCAGTCTCTTCAATTTTTGGAATAGTTTGGGAAGAATAGGTATAAGTTCTTTGTATGTTCAGCAGAATTGCCCAGTGAAGTCTTTTGGTCCTGATTTTTCTTGCTGGGAGTTTTTTTTTTTATTATTATTATTACAGAGTCTATTTCACTTCTAGTGATTGGTCTGTTCAAATTATCTGTTTCCTCTTGACTCAGTTTTGGTAGGCTGTACGTTTTTAGAAACTTATCCAGTTTTTCTTCTTGGTTGTCCAATTTGTTGGTATTTAACTGTTCATAGTGTTCTCTTATGATTTGTTAATTTCTGTGGTAACAGTTGTTATTTCTCCTCTTTCATTTATTATTTTGTTCAGATGGGTCCTCCCTCTTTTTTTCTTGGTGAGCCTGGCTAGATGTTTGTAGATTTTATCTTTTCAGAAAACCAGCTATTGGTTTTATTGAGCTTTTCTTTCATTTTTTTATCTCTATTTTATTTATTTCCTCTCTGATCTTCATTATTACCTTCCTTCTGCTTACTTCAGGTTCTGTTTGTTCTTCTTTTCCTAATTCTTTTATGCAGTAAATTAGATTGCTTATTTGAGATTTTTTTCGTATTTCTTGAGGAAGGCTTGTATAGCTATGAACTTCCCTCTTAGAAATGCCTTTGCTGCATTGCATAGAAATTGTCAGGTTGTGTTTTCATTTTTGTTTGTCTTGAAGTATTAAATTTTTATTTATTTGATTTCATCATTGACCCATTGGTCTTTTAATAGCATGTTGTTTGGTCTCTGTGTGTTTAGTATTTTCCCATTTTCCTTTCTGTGGTTGATTTCTAGTTTCATGTCACTGTGATCTATTATCTTAAATTTGTTGAAACTTTTTTGTGTCCTTATATTTCTTCTAACCTAGAAAAAGTCCCATGAGCACTTGAAAAGAATGTGTATTCTGTTGTTTTTGGATGTAGTGTCCTGTTGATACTAATTAAGTCCAACTGGTCTACAGTGTCATTTAGGACTTCTGTTACCTTATTGATTTTCTGTCTGGATGATCTGTCCGTTGATGTCAGTGGGGTGTTTAACTCTCCTGCTATTATTGTATTCTTGTCAGTTTCTCACTTTATATCTGTTAATATTTGTTTTATATATTTAGCTGCTCCTATATTATGTGCATGTATGTTAACGAGTAATAATCTCTTCTTGATACTGATATTTTTATCATTACATAATGCCCTTCTTTGTTTTTCTTTATGGCCTTTGTTTTAAAGTCTATTTTTCTGATATGAGTATAGTGACCCCCCTTCTTTCTTCTCATTTCTATTTGAATGAAATATCTTTTTTCATCCCCTCACTTTCAGTCTGTGTGTACCTTTCAGCCTGAAGTGTGTCCCTTGTAGGTAGCATATTATACATTTTTGTTTTTTATTTAATATACCACTTGTCTTTTGATTGGAGCACTTAATCTATTGACATTTAAAGTAATTATTTATATACATGTACTTATTGCCCTTTTAATCCTTGCTTTTCAGTTGTTTTCGTAGTTCTTCTTTGATCATTTCTTCTTTTTGTTTTTCCTTTTGCAGTTTTATGCCTTTCTTTTGTAGTATGCTTGAGTTCCTTTCTGTTCAGTTTTTGTGAATCTATTTGTGTTTTCAATTTGTGGTTACCTTGGTTTTCAAGTATGTTGACCTATAACTATATCTAATTGCTTTAAGTTGATAGTCATTCAAGTTCAAACACATTAAAAATGATCTACATTTTTATACTCCTTTCCACCACATTTTGTGATTTTGATGTCTTATTTTACATCTTCATGCTTATACTTTTACTGCTAATTTTAGTTATAGTCACTTTTACAAGTTTTTTTTTTATCATTTTTTAATCTGTGTCCTGGCTTATTATGTGATCTTCAATCTTTTTATATATTGGCCTTTCCTATTGTGATTTTCACTTTCCTATGTATTCTTTCTTCCCTTCTATTTAGAAGAGAGCCTTCAATATTTCTTTTAGAGTAGGTTTAGAATTGCTGAATTCTTTTAGTTTTTGTTTGTCTGAGAAATTCTTTATCTCTCCTTCTCTTCTAGATGATAATCATGATGGGTAGAATATTCTAGGTTGCAGGGTTTTCCTGTTCAGGACTTTGAGTATATCATGACACTCCCTTATGGCCTACAAAGTTTCTGCTAAAAAGTCAGTTGATGGCCATATGGGGCTTCCATTTTAATTGACTGTTTTCTCTCCTATGGCCTTTAGAATCCTGTTTTTATTGTTAACTTTTAACATTTTAATTATGATTTGTCTTGGTCTGGGTCTGTTTGGGTTTATCTTGCTTGGAACCCTCTGTACTTCCTATACCTGTGTGTCTGTTTCCTTCTTAGATTTAAAAAGTTTTCAGCCACAATTTCTTCAGATATATTTTTGTTCCCCATCTCTCTATCTTTCCTCTTTCTGGAACCCCTATTGTGCATAGGTTGGCATGTTTTATATTTTCCATAGACCTTATAGTTGCTTTCATTTTTTAAAAATTTTTCTTTCTGTCTACTGTTCTGATTGGATGATTTCCATTATTTTCCCAGATCACTTATTTGTTCTTCTGTGTCATTTTGTCTGATATTCATTGCATCTTGATTGGTTTTTGTCTTGAGAATTAAATTTTCTATTTTTCATTGTTTCATATTTATACTGTAGCTTTTAGTTCCTTGTTAAAATAATCTGCATTTCTATCAATAATCTTTCTTAATTCAGTTAGCATTTTTATCACTTCCTTTTTGAACTTGAGGTGTAGTAGACTGATGAACTCTGTTTCATTATTTGTTCTTTCAGGGGATTTCACTTGTTCTTTTAATTGGGAGTAGTTCCTCTGCCTTTTCATTTTACTTAACTTTCTCTGTCTCTATGAATTTAGGAGAATCAGTTACCTACTGTGGTCTTTTTAAAAAGTATTTATTTATTTACTTATTTATTTGGTTGTGCTGGGTCTTAGTTGTGGTAGGTGGGCTCCTTAGTTGCAGCATGTGGGCTCCTTAGTTGTGGCATGCAAACTCTTAGTTATGACATACATGTGGGATCTAGTTCCCTGACAAGGGATCAAATCTGGACCCCCTGTATTGGGACACAGGGTCTTAACCACTGTGCCACCAGGGAAGTCCCACCTACTGTGGTCTTGAAGGGGTATTTTTATGTGAGACTGTCCCTGTGCAGCCTGTGTGTGTCCAGTATTTTTGGTGCAAGGGCTGATTTTGGTATAGACACCAGCCAAGTCTTCCTTCAGGGTGTGCTGGTCATTATCCCCTTAATAGGGGGTGCTGTTGGTGTTGTAGGATCTAGAACCCATGCTGGGTGTAAGGTAAGGTTCCCTCTCTCTTCTGTGGCTATTACCACCTGTTAGGGGTGGTGTCTGCTCTCCAGTTGTTGAGATAGAAGCTCTGAGAGTCATGTTAAATCAGGCTTCCTTTCCCTGAGCATATGGCCTGCCACAAAGGAGATGATTGCTGAAGCAAGTGAGGCCCATGAAGTCACAGAGGACCTATACTCTGCCTGTGTAGGCATCTGCAGTTACATTCAAAAGAAGCCCATGGTCATGCCCCTTTCTCTGTTGTGTTGTCCCAGATCTAGTGCAAATATGTGGTGTGGAATAGACTGGGCCAGAGATTAGGGTGTTGTGGTTGTAGACATTGAGTTGGCTGTGCTGTCACCTGAGATCTGGGCTGCCTCTGTGACAGACTTCTCCCAGGACCTATCTTCCCCAGATCTAGTGCTAAGCACTAAACTGTAGTGTGGAGTGATTATGTCTGAGTGCTCTGGTTGAGAGAGGAACAACTGTATATTCCTGAGCATGCTGACAATGGCTGACGCTGCTCCAGCTGGACCACTCCCCAGACTCTCCAGGCTGTCTTTCTGCTTAGCTCTATGGAGTCTTCTCCCAGGACTTGTCTGCTGGAGATTCAACAGTTAGCTGTGCAAGACCTTGTGGCACTGCCCTGTGTGCTCTCTGACAATGTCCCTGGGGCTACACCTGTTGCCCAGTGTGTAGCACTGGCCTCCATGGCTTTGTGTGAATCATACCCATGTTGCCCCAGTCTGTCTCTGCGTAGATAGATCAAGTCTTTACCCAGATCTCATGCCAGGCTGTGGTGTGGAGTGAGTGAGGCTGATGTGTCTGCCTCTTCAGACTGGGAAGTGCAGTGAGGTGGCAGCCAATAGTACAAGGCTTTCTCCTCCCTGATTGTTAGCAACCTAGCATGTGTGCACTCCTCACGATTAGAACCTAGGCTTCTCCAGCCCTTTTATTTGTCTCATTGGATTTCCTAGTAGGCAAGGGGGTTTGTTTCCTTGATGCAGGCCTCCAGGCCTGGGATGCCAGATTTTAGCTCAGCCTGCTCACACCCCAGGATGAGGGTTCACCCATGTAGACCTTCTCTACCTTACAAATCCCTCCCAGAAGCACAGGTCCTGACCTGATGCCTTTTTTGGTGGTTGTTCTACCCATTATATGGAACTCTTTCTAGTTTGTTTGCATAGGAGTTCTTCTGCAAGTTTCCACTTAACTTTCCATGAGAATTGTTCCACGTTAAGATGTATTTTTTTATGTGTTTGTTGGTGGGTGGGGGGTGAACTCCACATCGTCTTATTCTGTCATCTTGATCCCCCTCCTGCTTTAAACTTTTTATCAAGTAAATTATTTATCTCTCTTTTATTAGCTTATTTTTTTTCTTGTGGTTTTATCTTCTTCTTTTCTTTGGAACATATTCCTCTGACTTCTCATTTTGTTTGACTTTCTCTGTTTGTCTCTACAAAATTAAGTTAAACTGTTACCTATCCTGGTCTTGGAGGTGTATTCTTATGTGGGAACATCCCTGTGCAGTCTGCATATGTTCAATGGTTTCAGGGGGATAGCTGGATTGAAGTCACTGGCCATGTTTTCTACAAGGGTGCACTGGCTACAGCCACCTTGGTGAGGCAAAGGGCTGGAATTGGAGGCACTAGAGCCAGAGCAAGGTGTGAGCCAGGGTTTCTTCCAGGATTGACAGCAGTTGCTGCCCTTTCAGGGGCATGAACCCTGAGGGAGCTCAGTTTCTCCTCAAAGCAATGGCAGTCTCCAACTTGGTTGGGAATGGGACCATGGCCCAAAGGGCTGGAGCCACAAATCTGAACTACCTCCACTTCTCCATGGAGTGATGGTGGTTTCTGCCTTGGAGCCAAGGTCTGAGAAGATATGCATGCAGTCAAGGAATAAATCTTAATGCATGCAAATTTAAAAAATCATTTAGCTGGCCATTTTATTGAATAAAATGCAAAATTTTACTTATTATAAATATATTAAAAAAAAACACTGAAGGGGATAGAGAAAAAGATGTTGACCTAAATAACTTTGGAAATGAATAGAATCAGTAAGACTAAAGGCAAAAGAAACAGCATAAACATTGTATTTAGTTAACAAAGTTGTTTCCTACAGGGAACAATTCTAATACGACTCTACATGTATTTTGAATTGAATAATTAAATAAATTGATGGTGATCCTCACTGTTGGATTGGGAGTTTACAAAAAAGCAAAGGGAAGAAGCTAAAATGATTCATGTAGTAATGATTTAGAGTGGGAGACATCAGTATGAACTCATGCCTATCTTAATATAGATGCATGGTTACATATATAAATATTTCTAAGTGTCTATATATGAAGATACATATATATAATACACATATTCCTTGTTCAATCAGCTGAAGGACCTAGAAACAACATCTCAGTTGCAATAACCACAGTTAGAATCCAGATGTTGATCTCTAATACCATTTTCCAATTAAAAGAATCAAGGATCTTTGAAGAAATGGATTATTCTAGGTCTGGGACAAGAATTATACAAAATAAGCCTGGGCATCTTTCAGTGCCAGAAAGTAAGGAAATGCACACACACACACACACACACACACACACACACACACACACAGACACACACAGTGAGAGAATATGTCAAGGGTTACAGAAGTCAGCCAGAAGAGCTCCCAATGGCCAAAATGGAAAAAATTTGAGAAACGAGTAAATATAGTACTACTGTATTTAACCCAAAATACAAAATAAATATCCATAAGTTCAAACTGACATAAATCATTGAACAAAAATACATGTGAGAGGAGAGACAAATTTCCCATGAAGAGTCTAAATAAATTGTGTAGATACTTCTTCCTCAAGGAGGTAGAGCGTAACTCCCCACTCTTTATGTGTGGGCTAAGCATAGACTTCCTTCCATAGAATATGATATGAAAAAGGGGAATAAAAGGATAACTTTATAACAGAAAAGGTTCACAAACACTATCTCAGCCAGGTGATCCAAGTCAACATTAACAGAGATAAGTCACATATCACTGATATGATGAGATGAAAATGGCACTTTACTTATGTGATCTTCTTCCCCCAAAAAACTATAACTGAATATGAGCACAAGAAAAAAATTAAACAAACCCCAACAAAGGAGCGTTTTACAAAATATATGATCAGTACTCCTCAAAACTATCAAGGTCATTAAAATCATGGAAAATCTGAGAAATTGTCACCACCAAGAGGAGCCTAAAAAGACATGATGTCTAAACATAATGTGGTATCCTGTATAAAATCCTGGAGTAGAAGAAGGACATTAAGTAAAAATTGAGGAAATGTGGATTACTGGCAAAGGACATCTGTTGCCTATCACCAGGAATAAAAGTCTCAGCGCTTCTGCCTACTGCATCAGAGTCAGAAAGGAAAACACAATGCAATTGAGTACTGGATAGAATAATGCTCTACTCACATGGAGAAAAGACAGAGCAAGATCTTCAGTAGTGGGTCTAGTTTCCCCATGACCAGCGAGTCCCTTCCTAGGCAATTGACCTGCATGCACCCCTCTCATATTTCATGTATTGAGATGGAGAGAATTTTGAACTGGAGTACCCTGCAATAGGATGTTAATTCCCAGTTCACTCTTACTTCTGGTATGAGCCCCTGAAGATTCCAACCTAAACAAAGGGGTGTCTCCAGGACCACATCCCCATTTAGGTGGACTCTAAATTCCAATTCTTGTCTCACTTGTCACATGAGGTTCTCAAAAGTATTTATAAGTTTCTTAACTTTCTCAACCATTTCCTCTGATAACAGCAAATGTCTCCAAAGGTAAGAGCGGGCCTAATGAGATCAATTCCCTAAACCTCTGTCCACCACTCCTGGATCTTGGCTCAAAAATAATTCACCAACTTGCTAGTTTTCTGATGACCTTATGTTGATTTTTAAAATATTTTATATAGCTTTTATAGTTGTCCTCATCAGAAATCTTCATCTAAATTACTTATTCTGCCATTAAGTAAGTCTTATTCAATAATCCTGTGACATAAGTACTCTTTTTTCTCCATTTTCTGATGGAGAAACTGATGTGTAGAGAGAACTAGCATTATTCTCTAAACCCACAGAGTTAACAAATGACCATCAGAATTAAAAGTGGAGATAAATACTTCCAGTCAGGTTTAACAATCTTCAGTAGTTGCAAAGTGACTCGGAAGTTGGTAGATGACAGTTTCCTTAAGGTGAGTTAATGCTTCATGGTCCAGAACCTTAGAGAGTGAGTACTTTACAGATTCCTTACAAAAAATAGTGGAGAACAAATCAATACAGTAGTGGCAGCACAGACCACACAAGAGTTCTATATAGTTTTGTTATTTAAGGTACCTATAGTGGAATATTATCTCCCATACTGAATGAATGCACAGAGAAAAATAGTCCACTTAAACTAAGTCTCTAAAAGTACAACTTTTCTTTAATTATAAATTTACTCTTACATATACTATTCAGTTGGCCAAAGTTAGATTAATTCAGTCTGGCTCTTACCACATTCTATCTACCTCTGCGAAGAAGGAAAAGAGGAAAGAGAAATAAAGATTTTTTTATTCGTGTGTGTGTGTATTTATTATCACTGGTTTCGGTAGTGTGTGTTTGCCTTTCAAAGTTTAAAGCCAGAAAAGTAAAAGTAAAACCAAGTACTGAAATAAAAGTGATGAAACAGTAAATTCAGAAGACTGAAGGGGGAAAAAAAGAAGAGAGAAAGTAGAACAAGGGAGAAATGAAGGGATAATTGAGGGGTAGAGAAAGAGATAAAGTAGTGAAAGTAAGGGTAGAGAGACAGAATGAGTTAAAAATAAGTGTGAATGAAGCACACAGGAAAAACGATGGAGGATAGAATAAGTCAGAAAAGGGGAAGCTGGGATAGCATGTGTTTCATTTGTTCAAACTAAAAGTTTGAAACAAGATCATAGGTAAAGATTAAAGCCAAAGCTATGTAAAGGGAAGGGGATAGAATGATACCTTCAAGGCTTTGTGGTACAAGAGAATATCTAAGACACATGTGGTCAGTAGGATTTGATCAGACTCTGGGTGTAAGATGATGAGAATGTGTTTTCAAGATTGTTTGTAATATTCATCACAGAATTGGGTGTATAAGAGTGTCAGGCCACTGAAATGGATTTGCTTAAGGCAATGTCTTCATGTCTTGCTTAGTAAACAACTTAGAAGTACTTAAAAACAGAAACCTGAAGGGGATATTTTAAATTTCAGTGGTTTGTTGAATAACTCTTAGAAGGTATTCAAAGATGAGATGTAGAGATTGTAACTAATGATCCTTAAAGGTTTTATTTTCAATTCTCAGATTTTCGATCTTTGTGAATATTGATATACTGCTTCTTATTCTTTAAAATATTAACTTGGTAGGGTTAAACAAGCGACAAACTAGACTTTAAACAGCTGGATCAAAATACTGTGACATTCAGGCTGTCTGACTTTGCTCAGTCATCCCAAAAGAGGCTTAAAAAATAATGATAATAATAAGGCTGGTAGTCTGAGTCCATGCTGCCTAACTGCTGTATTAAAATAGTGCTGAAAACAGTATTATTTTAATTAAAAGGTAAGTACTTGCCTATAATATACTCCACTTTCCACTGTACTGATGTTAGCAAATAATGTTTAACTGTCGTTGTCTCAGCTCATTAGCTTCTCCATCTGGTTATCTTATTATAGTGGCTCAGTAAATTAGTCAATGTTCTTATAACCTCCAGGAAACCCAGAACAGGTCATGTCTTTTGCTAGATTGACTGGAAATTGCTATCATTAGGTGGTGAGTCTGTATTCTCTCCAAGAGTTAATGGGCACAACTGTAGAATGTGTCTGAGCCTGCAGCCTGGTTGTTTTTCTCTCTTTCTCTGTGTAGACCCTGCAGCAATGCAAAGATGCATGACCAAGACTTTTGCTGGTTTATATCTGAAAATACTCCATTAGCTTCATCATTCTGAATTGTGTCTTAACACTAAATTGCACTTGTCCTTTAATATAAAACCTGACTGCCTTGGTTCTGGGATGTTGTGTGACCTGTAAATGCCTGGGAGAGAGCTTTTAAAAGTCTTTATCATTAGGGGCTGTCATGTGGCTGTGGTGATATCATTTGGGACCAGATTACTAATAGCCTTTAAATTATTCTGTGGCTTTTCTTCTTTATTTCTGAATGAACATCTATTATATTACATGTTTGCCAATAACAGCAATAACTGTGACTTTCTATAACAATTTTTCTTTTACCTTTAATATCCTCACTGTATGTTCTAACAACATAAAAGTGGAAAAATCTAAAATTGCCAAGATATCTTATAAATTGTGAACTATAAGACACACTATAGTACATTGAAAAATTTGGACAGATCTGAGTTGAAATTTAAAATGTATACTTTGTAAGACTTTGTATTATGATAATCTATAAAAATATCTAGCTCAGTGGTTAAAACATATAAAGGCAAGACAAGATGAAGAGACAGCGGAGGAAGATTGGAGCAAATGGGTATGTGTGGCTGGATAAGAAGACATGATCAGGTGGTGGAAGGCTCAGAAGTCTGGAACTACTGGTTGGCCTTTGAATAACATGGGGAATTTAGGGGCACTCTCCTTATAACTTAGAGTTGGCCCTCTGTGTCCATGGATCCTCTGTATCAACAGTTCCACATCTGCCAATTCAAGATTCAACCAAGTGTGGATTGTGTAGTACTGTAGTATTTACTACTGAAAAAAATCCAGTATATGTGGACCCCTCTGCGTTTAAACTCATGTTGTTCAAAGGTCAACTGTACTTTAATTTTGGAAAGTATCAAGAGCAAATCAGTGCCTTGGGAAGAATGAGTTTGCAATCAATCGTGAATAAAGCCCATTGTCTTTCCTTCTTTTGAATTCAGGGATGTAGCATTACATTTGCTACCCAGGGCAGTGGAAGATGGACCTATGTAAACTTAAAATATAATTTGCCTTGAAAACAAATTGTAAAAGTACTGACGATGGGGTTCTTAAGTATCAATCACATCTGAAATTACAATATGTCTATTATTTCTCAAATTGGTGCTTATTTACACAACAAGGAGCTCTCAAAATTGCAGGAGAATGTAGTGACTAAACTCTCTTCCAATGTACCGTTTTCCTCCATGATATCTCTGTTGTCACCTGCAGTGATGCAAATCTTATCATTTAACAAAACAGAAAATCTTCGTGTGGACATATCTATTTGGAAAAAAGATAAACCCTTTTGCTTATGTTTGAAAAGTTAAACATCCACCTAGTAATTCTATTTGTTTCTTTGCGGCAGAATTTGCACTGTATTCTGTAATAGGGATGCTTTCCAGTATTTGAATGTAAATGTATATTTTTATTGATATCAATATACTTATATAAATGTTTATGACATATATCTATAGACATATAGATATATATCCATCTTTTACAGTATGGACAAAAAGAGTAGGAAAAAGAACAAATAATAGAACAGATAGAACTAAAAACCTGCCTGGGTTCACATCCTGAAACACTGAGAAAAGGAACAGTTTTCTTTGTTTTATCAAATTGTGTCAAGTAGTTTTACTTCCCAAAGGCTGCTACCTCTGGTGTGTAGGAGACAGTAGCAGCAGACTAATGTAGGAAAACATCATGGGATAAGCTGGGGATCAGCCAAAGCTGACAACAATGCCAGCAGGGAAAAAAAAATCACCTTAACTCATGGAGAATTCATTTGGCTATAGCTGTAGCTGTGCTTTAGGTAGTAATCTCTGCTTCTGCTACATTAGGACATTTCCTTTGAGTTTTACTTTTTTATTTGTTTTGTTTTTATTCTCAATACTCATCAGATCTGTCGTGTATCAACCATATCATCTCATTCAGTTTACACCTGTGAATGTGTCTCAAAGCACCTGATGAAGGCTTGGTAGAATAGAATACTCCAGTGAGGGGCTGAACACTCCATGAATGTACACTTCTCAAAGTCCACTGTGCTCTGAAGATGGGTGTAGAGTGGAAGCAGGGTCAGGGAGGGCAAGTGTGGGCTCTCTGAAGTGTGATGGAACCCTCCTACATTCTCTGTGTTCTTTGAATCTTGTACATATATTCCTTGTGTTCTCCAGCCTTTCCTGCTCTGAAGATTAATGAATTCAGTCTAACACCATTAATTGAGCAATGGAGAGATGGAAGTGAGTAGGACCTCTCCTGGCTTCAAAATGCACTTACCTCTATTCTAGGAGAGTCCATGATTTCTTGTTTGTGGTCAGAAATATACAGGTATTTATAGATAGCATGGATTTTTATACTGACAATGATAAGTTGATTATTTTAATTTTCTTTACTAAGACTAATAATAGTAACAATAACAGTAATAATAAATAATAGCTATCAAAACTATCTCTTATTCAACAAAAGCCATCCTCAGACCTTTACATTAATTTCTCACTTAATCCACAAAACACTGAGAAGAGATATATTCTGTTATCCCTATATTACAAATGAGGAACACAAAGGAGGAAATTAACCCTCCCAATCTCAAAAAATGATTAAAGAAGGAGGCATTTGAACTGCATGCTTATTCAAAAGTTCTGTAATACTCTCAAGCTCTAAAACTGAGTTCCATGCACCCACTCTTCATGGTAATTTTTTCATTTGTCAGTATTTTTGCTTTTATAAAATATTTCATACATTTAATTTTACATATTTATATTAGATACAGTTTATATATAGGTATATAGATTAAAATATATTTGTTTAATTTATATTATATTTATATTACAATAAATTTTGAATTTTTTTCTCCCTTCATGGTTTTCTCCAATTTCCTACTTCCTTTTTCTTTGTTTCGGCCTTTAAGTTTCATCTTAGTGGGTTTCCTTGTACCCCTGTTGATCCTCAGTTGCTTTGTTTCTGCCTAGAAATCTCATTGCAACACTATAAATATGGATTGAGATATGAGCTTCTCTGAAAGAACATCTCTCTGGGCTGTTTTTTTGTGGCCCTTCTGATATCAGGTTCCTTACATCTTTCTCTGGAGCTAATCAGATTCCTCAGAGAGGACTTATCCAATATCCTGCTAAAAGGGTGTTGTTCTAGCCAGTAATCCTGTGGACATGAGAGGGAGAGGAGGGCTGGTTGTCTCACTATTTAATATATATTCATTTAATTCCTTTCTTTTACGTACACATACCTGCTGTCAACTGTGGTTTCTATAGTCATACTCTAGTTTACCCTCTTCTGCCAGGATAAGGAAGGGGCAGTCCCCCAGCTGCAGAGTTGGGGTGGGAATTTTTTATTGCCAGAGTACCCAGTATTGATATTAAAAGCCAACATTCATTACTTGCCCTAATATACTGTTTTTATTTTCCTAATGTTCTTAAAAACTTTTCCTAATGTTTTTCTTCCAGATTTGGATCTTTCTGTTTTTAACACCATCTTCACTCTGACTTCCAGAGGACACGTTGCTGACAACTTCTGGGGCTTCTCGGTGATTTCTAAGCTTTTTCCAGTTTTTCTCTATATACTAAGTCAGGTACCACTCACACTTCTGCTTTCAGCTTCTGAATGCTGTTAATTTCTTTCCTTTTCCTTTATGAGATTATGCCTTCAAAAAATTATGTTATTTATATTATATGGGAATTCAGGAGGGACTCAAAGTTAATATGGGTGTTTCATCTGTCATTTTTACCAAGTATAAAAAATTCTTTGTAATACTGCAATAATTTTTATAAAGCACTGATTTCATAATGGAATATTAATAATATTAAATAAAATAGGCCATGATATTGTAATGAATTGTATTTTCAGTTTCAGATGTAATACAATTATCTCCCCAGCCAAATATGGTCTTGCATGGCTCAGCAGATTAAGAATATATGGATTAGGAGACCATCAAGATGGCAGAGGAGTAAGACGTGGAGATCACCTTCCTACCTACAAATACACAACAAGTGCATCTACATGAGGAACAACTCCTACAGAACACCTACTGAAGGCTGACAGAAGAGCTCACACTTCCCAACAGCCAAGAAACTTGCCACATACCTGACCGTGTGGCTGGTAGGGTCTTGGTGCTCTGGCCGGGTATCAGGCCTTGTCCTCTGAGGTGGGGGAGCAGAGATCAGACATGGGTCCAACAGAGACCTCCTGGCTCCACATAACATCAAACCGTGAAAGCTTTTTCAGAGATCTCCATCTCAAAAATATGACCCAGCTCCACTCAACAACCAGCAAGTTACAGTGCTGGATGCACTATGCCAAACAACTAGCAAGACAGGAACACAACCCCACCCATTAGCAGACAGGCTACCTAAAATCATAGTAAGGTCACAGACACCCCAAAATACACCACTAGATGCGACCCTGCCCACCAGAAAGACAAGATCCAGCCCAAACCACCAGAACACAGGCATTAGTCTCCTCCACCAAGAAGCCTACACAACCCACTGAAACAACCTTAGCCACTGGGGGAAGACACCAAAAACAATGGGAACTAGACACCAGCAGCCTGTGAAAAGGAGACCCCAAACACAGTAAGTTAAGCAAAATGAGAAGACAGAGAAATGCACAGCAGATGAAGGAGTAAGGTAAAAACTCACCAGACCAAACAAATGAAGAGGAAATAGTCTATCTACCTGAAAAATAATTCAGAGTAATGATAGTAAAGATGATCCAAAATCTTGGAAATAGAATGGAGAAAATAAAAGAAATGATTTAAAAGGACCTGGAAGAACTAAAGAGCAAGCAAACAATGATGAACAAGACAATAATGAAGTTTAAAATTCTCTAGAAGGAATCAATAGCAGAAAAACTGAGGCAGAAGAATGGATAAGTAACCTGGAAGATAAAATGCTGGAAATAATTACTGCAGAGCAGAATAAAGAAAAAAGAAAGAAAAGAATTGAGGACAGTCTTAGAGACCTCTGGGACAACATTAAACACACCAACATTCAAAATATAGGGGTCCCAGAAGAAGAAGAGAAAAAGAAAGGGACTGAGAAAATATTTGAAGATATTATAGTTGAAAACTTCCCTAATATGGGAAAGGAAAGTTTTCAATCAAGTCCAGAAAACACAGAGAGTCCCATACAGGATAAATCCAAGGAGAAGCATGCCAACACATATATTAATCAAACTATAAAAAATTAAACACAAAGAAAAAATATTAATAGCAGCAAGGGAAAAATGAAAAATAACATACAAATGAATCCCCATAAGGTGAAGAGCTGATCTTTCAGCAGAAACTGCAAGCCAGAAGGGAGTGGCAAGACATATTCAAAGTGATGAAAGGGAAAAACCTACAACCAAGGTTACTCTACCCAGCAAGGATCTCATTCAGTTTCAATGGAGAAATTAAAACCTTTGCAGACAAGCAAAAGCTAAGAGAATTCAGCACCACCAAACCAGCTTTACAACAAATGTTAAAGGAACTTCTCCAGGCAAGAAACACAAGAAAAGGAAAACAACTAAAATAACTAACCCAAAACAATTAAGAAAATGGTAATAGGAACATACATATAGATAATTACCTTAAATGTAAATGGATTAAATACTCCAACCAAAAGACATAGACTGGCTGAATGGATACAAAAACAAGACCTGTATATATGCTGTCTACAAGAGACACAGTGCAGACCTAGGGACACATACAAACTGAAAGTGAGTGGATGGAAAAAGATATTCCATGCAAATGGAAATCAAAAGAAAGCTGGAGTAACAATTCTCATATCAGAAATTATGGACTTTAAAATAATATTATTACAAGAGAAAAAGAAGGACACTACATAATGATCAAGGGATCAATCCAAGAAGAAGATATAACAATTGTAAATATTTATGCACCCAACATAGGAACACCTCAATACATAAGGCAAATGCTAACAGCCATAAAAGGGGAAATAAACAGTAACATAATCGTAGTAGGGGATTTTAACACCCCAGTTCCACCAATGGACAGATCATCCAAAATGAAAATAAATAAGAAAACACAAGCTTTAAATGACATATTAAACAAGATGGACTTAATTGATAGTTATTGGACATTCCATCCAAAAACAACAGAATACACATTTTTCTCAAGTGCTCATGGAACATTCTCCAGGGTAGATCATATCTTGGGTCACAAATCAAGCCTTGGTAAATTTAAGAAAATTGAAATCATATCAAGTATCTTTTCTGACCATAACGCTATGAGACTAGATATCAATTAAAGGAAAAGATCTGTAAAAAATACAAACTCATGGAGGCTAAAAAATACACACTTAATAACCAAGAGCTCACAGAAGAAATCAAAGAGGAAATCAAAAAATATCTAGAGACAAATGACAAAGAAAACACAATGACCCAAAACCTATGGGATGCAGCAAAAGCAGTTCTAACAGGGAAGTTTATAGCAATATAATCCTACCTTAAGAAACAGGATATATCTCCAATATACAATGTAACCTTGCACCTAAAGCAATTAGAGAAAGAAGAACAAAAAAAAAAAAAAAAAAAAAGGTAAGCAGAAGGAAAGAAATCATGAAGATCAGATCAGAAATAAATGAAAAAAAAAAAAGAAGGAAACGATAGCAAAGATCAATAAAACTAAAAGCTTGTTCTTTGAGAAGATAAACAGAATTGATACACCATTAGCCAGACTCATCAAGGAAAACAGGGAGAAGACTCAAATCAATGAATTAGAAATGAAAAAGGAGAACAAAGAACTGACACTGCAGAAATACAAAGGATCATGAGAGATTACTACAAGCAAATATATGTCAATAAAATGGACAACCTGGAGGAAATGAACAAATTCTTAGAAAAGCACAACCTTCCAAGACTGAACCAGGAAGAAATACAAAATAAAAACAGACCAATCACAAGCACTGAAATTGAGACTGTGATTTAAAATC
Source organism: Grampus griseus (assembly GCF_964374135.1). NCBI lineage: Eukaryota > Metazoa > Chordata > Mammalia > Artiodactyla > Delphinidae > Grampus > Grampus griseus. The sequence continues at coordinate 65,416,096 of NC_139009.1, read as the reverse complement.
TTCCAACAAACAAATGTCCAGAACCAGATGGCTTCACAGGCAAATTCTGTCAAACATTTAGAGAAGAGCTAACACCTATCCTTCTCAAACACTTCGAAAATATTACAGAGGGAGGAACACTCCCAAATTCATTCTACAAGGCCACCATCACCCTGATAAAAACACCAGACAAAGATGTCACAAAGAAAGAAGACTGCAGGCCAATATCACTGATGAACATAGATGCAAAAATCCTCAACAAAATACTAGCAAGCAGAATCCAACAGTACATTATAAGGATCATACACCATGATCAAGTGGGGTTTATCCCATGAATGCAAGGATTCTTCAGTACACAGAAATCAAGGAATGTGATAAACCATATTAACAAATTGAAGGAGAAAAATCATATGATCATCTCAATAGATGCAGAAAAATGTTTTGAGAAAATTCAACACCCATTCATGATTAAAACACTCCAGAAAGTAGGCATAGCGAGAACTTACCTCAACATAATAAAGGCCATATATGACACACCCACAACCAACATTGTTCTCAATGGTGAAAAACTGAAGCCATTTCCTCTAAGATCAGGAAGAAGATAAGGTTTTCCACTCTCACCATGATTATTCAACATAGGTATGGAAGTTTTAGCCACAGCAATCAGAGAATATAAAGAAATAAAATGAATCCAAATCATAAAAGAAGAAGTAAAACTGTCACTGTTTGAAGATGACATAATGCTATAGATAGAAAATCCTAAAGATGTCACCAGAAAGCTACTAGAGCTAATCAGTTAATTTGGTAAAGTAGAAGAATACAAAATTAATGCACAGAAAACTTTTTCATTGATGTACACTAATGCTGAAAAATCTGAAAGAGAAATTAAGGAAACACTTCCATCTACCACTGCAACCGAAAGAATAAAATCCTTAGGAAAAAAACCTACCTAAGGAGAAAATAGACCTGTATGCAGAGAGCTATAAGACCCTGATGAAAGAAATGAAAGGTGATACAAATAGATGGAGAGATATACCATGTTCTTGGATTGGAAGAATCAACATTGTGAAAATGACTATACAACCCAAAGCAATCTACAGATTCAATGCAATCCCTTTCAAACTACCTATGGCATTTTTCACAGAACTAGAACAAAATTTTCACAATTTGTATGGAAACACAAAAGACCCTGAGTAGCCAAAGCAATCTTGAGAAAGAAAAACAGAGCTGGAGGAATCAGGCTCCCTGATTTCAGACTATACTACAAAGCTACAGTAATCATGACAGTATGTTACTGATACAAAAACAGAAATATAGATCAGTGGAACAGGATAGAAAGCCCAGATATAAACCCACATGCTTACGGTCACCTTATCTTTGATAAAGGAGGCAAGAATATACAATGGAGAGGGCTTCCCTGGTGGCACAGTTGTTGAGAGTCCGCCTGCTGATGCAGGGGACACGGGTTCGTGTCCCAGTCCGGGAAGATCCCACATGCTGCGGAGCGGCTGGGCCCGTGAGCCATGGCCACTGAGCCTGTTCATCCGGAGCCTGTGCTCCGCAATGGGAGAGGCCACAACAGTGAGAGGCCCGCGTATCGCAAAAAAAAAAAAAAAAAAAAAGAATATACAATGGAGAAAAGACAGCATCTTCAATAAATGGTGCTGGGAAAACTGGACAGGTACATGTAAAAGAATTAAATTAGAATACTCCCTAACAGCATACTCAAAAATAAACTCAAAATGGGTTAAAGACCTAAATGTAAGGCCAGACACTATCAAACTCTTAGAGGAAAACCTAGGCAGAACACTCTATGACATAAATCACAGCAAGATCCTTTTTGACCTGCCTCCAAGAGAAATGGAAATAAAAACAAAGATAAATGGGTCTCAATGAAACTTAAAAGCCTTTGCACAGCACAGGAAACCATATACAAGATCAAAAGACAGCCTTCAGAATGGGAGAAAATATTTGCAAATAAAGCAACTGACAAAGGATTAATCTCCAAAATATACAAGCAGCTCACGCAGCTCAATATCAAAAAAAGAATCAACCCAATCCAAAATTGGGAAGAAGACCTAAATAGACATTTCTCCAAATAATATATTCAGATTGCCAACAAACACAGGAAAGGATGCTCAACATCACTAATTATTAGAGAAATGCAAATCAAAACTACAATGAGGTATCACCACACACCAGTCAGAATGGTCATCATCAAAAAATCTACAAGCAATAAATGCCGCAGAGGGTGTGGAGAAAATGGAATGCCCTTGTACTTTTGGTGGGAATGTAAATTGATACAGCCATTATGGAGAACAGTATGGAGATTCCTTAAAAAACTAAAAATAGAACTACCATACGACCCAGCAATCCCACTACTGGGCATATACTCTGAGAAAACCATAATTCAAAAAGAGTCATGTACCACAAAGTTCATTGCAGCTCTATTTATAATAGCCTGGACATGGAAACAACCTAAGTGTCCATCAACAGATGAATGGATAAAGAAGATGTGACATATATATATACAATGGAATATTACTCAGCCATAAAAAGAAATGAAATTGAGTCATTTGTAGTGAGGTGGATGGACCTAGAGACTGTCATACTGAGTGAAGTCAGAAAGACAAAAATAAATACTGTATGCTAACACATATATATGGAATCTTAAAAAAAAAAAAAAGGTTCTGAAGAACATAGGGTCAGGATGGGAATGGAGATGCAGACGTAGAGAATGGGCTTGAGGACCTGGGGAGAGGGAAATGTAAGCTGGGACGAAGTGAGAGAGTGTCATGGACATATATACCCTACTAAATGTAAAATATATAGCTAGTGGGAAGCATCCACATAGCACAGGGAGGTCAGCTCGGTGCTCTGTGAGCACCTAGAGGGGTGGGATAGGGAGGTTGGGTGGGAGACGCAAGAAGGAGGAGATATGGGGCTATATGTATATGTATAGCTGATTCACTTTGTTGTGAAGAGGAGGCTGGCCCACCATTGTAAAGCAATTATACTCTAATACAGGTGTTAAAAAAAAAAATCTCAATGCCTGGGCCACATTGGCCCAGGCTAATGCCCACACTTAACTCAATGCCCACCCAACGGTGCTGTTAGAGCTTGTTCTTTTTTTTTTTTAATTCATTTTTTTGGATTATGGTTGATTTATGGTGTTGTGTTGGTTTTTGCTGTACAGCAAGGTGAATCAGTTATACATATACATATATCCACTCTTTTTTAGATCATTACGGGGTATTGAGTAGAGTTCCCTGCGCTGTGCAGTAGGTTCTTATTAGTTATGTATTTTATATACAGTAGTGTGTATGTGTCAATCCCAGTCTCCCAGTTTATCCCTCCTTCTCCCCTACCCCCCATAACCATAGGTGTATTTTCTACATCTGTGACTCTATTCCTGTTTTGTAAATAACTTCATTTGTTTATATGTAGAATCTAAAAAAATGGTACAAATGAGCTTATTTACAAAACACTTGTTATTTCTACTGTAATGATGACAAGTGGCTGTAACACACCTCTCCACTCTGGCCTCTATTTTACAGATAAGAAAACATTTTACAGATAGGAAAACTGATCCTCCAGAGAGCAGATCTGACTCACACACGTGGCAGTTTGATTTGGAACTCAGTCCATGGCCTTTTCTGCACATCATTTAAAAAATGATCAAAGCCAGCAAGACATAAATGAAGGGGTGCAGATGGGATTTCAGGTGAAACTTTGGTGAAGGGAGGAATCTCAGGCCTTTCCCAACACCCCTCAAATCCCACCCCACCCTCCTCTGCCCTTAGGATCCTTTAGAAAGAAAAGGAAAAAGAGGAGATGGAAGGAGATCCATCTAGAGGATTTTCCCGGAGGGAGCCTTGCTCTAAGCCTCCCTAAGCCTCCTCATCTCACTGTAGCTTCCCACAGGTCACTGCCCTTTCACAGAAGGGGTGAGTACCCACGGTGCATGAATTGGATAGAAAATGCCAGTCTGTCTGGCAAAGGGAGGGAGAAAAGGGCAGGCAGGCAGGAGCTGCCTAAGAAACATGCAGTGGCTCACGTAGGACCACAGCATCCCCTGGTGGACCTGCTGGTGGCCAATGCTCTCGAGGGGCCTACGTTGGACCAAAGGGGCTTGGCGGCCCAGTCAGTGAGGCAGGGGCATGCTGGGAAAGGCAGTACCAGCCCCACCAGGCTGTGTGAGGGGCAGTGAGGATGACTCCACACAGAGCACCAGGGCCCACTGCTGCCCAGCTCTCACAACAGAATGTATCAGTTTGTGGGCAGAGCTCAGGGTGGTATGTTCAAGGTTCTGGGCTAGGTTGCCTGAGTTCAATTCTCAGCCCCACCACATCCCAGTTGTGTGGCCCTGGGCAAGTCTCTTAACCTCTCTCTGAACCTCAGGCTCCTCCACTGTAAAATGAGGATAATACTAGGATCTACTTCATTGGTGGGAATTAAACATGTTAATATTCTTAAAGCCCTCAGAACAATGCTGTGTTCATACTAAGTGCTATTGGGAGGAGGAAGAGGAGGTTAAATAAACAAATGTTCTTGGAAGATTAGAAAAAAAAAAGTATATGGAATAGACTGGGAACTGGGAGGCTAACCCCTACCTGAACAACTGGTAATAACATCTCAGTCTGCTGACAGAGCATTTTCCTTGAGAAATATCCTACATGTCCCTAAAAGGATCTTGCCTGTATGAGGATGGGATATTTATTTTGAGGCTGGGAAAGTTTCTGCTAGAATTCAAGCCGCTATTGCAACTAACTGCATTTCTTGCAGACACGATTTCATGTGGGATTGAAGAAATTAGAAGATGGAATGTGATCTGGGAAGGAAGACTTAATTTTAGGATTTGAGGCAGACTTAAATAGGGTCTCAAATTACAAGGCAGCTGCTATTCAGTCAGAGTCCTCCATGGAGAGAAAGCCCTGATGGAGCTAGGGCTTTATTTCCTAAAACAGAGAAGCATTGCCTTGAGGAACTTCACTGGAGGGATCTGGCTTGGAGGATCCAGGCAGCAGTGGGTGACGTTGTGTTTAGAATTCAAAGTTCTCCTTTCCTCTTGGGACTAATGGCTGAAATGTTATCCCAGGAAAAAAATAAAGGGGTATGCTACAGTAGAAAAATGAGATTGGAATGACACACTTGGAATGGAATGCTGTCTTTGGAGTAGCAAAGTTCCAAAGCCAAGGATGTGCATGGTTTCTAGAAGAGTACTTGACTAAAGGTCACAGCTTTAGCAGTAACCCTTAGAAAGAGCCTGGGGTACAAAAGTCTTGGGGACTTTTCAAAGCAAGAATACTGGGACAGGGAGGTTGCCTATTCAAATTACGGGGATCTCTTACAATAGAAGAATTAAGACTGTTTCCCCTATACAGAGCTCATGTCAGTCCAGCACTGAAATGCCAGAAAGGCAGAAGCCAAAGGGAAAACAAAAGCTTTTAAACATAAAAGATGAAAAGAATAATGAATGATATATCTTCAAGAGATCTGATAGGAAACTAGTCTGAGGTTTGATCATATTTTAGAATTCCTGTGAGCTCAGGGCTGATGCTCTGATATTTGTATATGATATGTGTCTTGTTGACTCACTGGAACTTCAGAAATGTGGGAGACATGAGTGATTTGGCATTAGAGTGATCACTTATTGCTGAAGAAGCAACATTTGTTACAGACCAAACAAGACTGAGCACAGGCTCTCTGCACGGGAATTGGCAATAGAAGAAGAAATGAGAGTAGGGAGTTAATTTGGACTTACAGTTTAATTTACCTTTGGAAACAAAAGATTTGCTTGATTAAAGACCAATTTGAAGCACTTTCTAGTGTATTTATTATAATTTGGCATATTGTGTCACCTGGCTCATGTTGGTGAATGAGCTTAGATAATATACTCAAGCAATTTTTGAGATAGTAGAAAGAGAAATTATTTCTTGTCTTTATATAAAATTTTGAATATTATATCTTAAGTTACATTAATTGGAGACAGAATAGCATAGTATTTATAAGTACATAATCCAAACATTAAAACTTGGGCTTGAATCCCAGCTCTAGGCAAATCAAGGGATTTAAAATACCTTTGCCTTAGTTTTCTCACCTGTAAAGTGGTAATAACAATTGTATTTATCACATGGGATTCTTGTGAAGGTTAATGGAGATAATACAGTTGAAAATATTAACTTATTTATTCACATGCTAGATAGTTTTCCAAAACTTGTGTGCATAGGAATCACTTCAGGAACTTTCTTTTTAGAATTTGCAGATGAGCCAAATGGTTTTCATGAGGTGTTTTTAATGTCACACTGATCTAGGTCCTTGTTTTCTGCTCATGAACATGGTTTCAAAGGGATTTTATTAATGCCTTTAATACTGGTAAGAAACAATGACCTAAGAAGAATCCTCCTCACATAGGGTTGCCAGATTTAGCAAAAAGCAAAACAAAAACAAAAAATCTGATACCCCAAATCAGTAACTACCTTTACTCTAATGCTAACAGCAGCCCACTTACTCAGCTGAACACACCAGACCATCTTCTTCCATTTTTCTTACCTTTTCATAAACTGAGGGTAGGATTGCCCATTAAAATATAGTACTCTCAGGTAAATTTGACTTTCACATAAACCACAAATAAGTATAAGTATGTTCTGTGTAATATTTGAAGTAAACTTGAGAATACTAAAGCATTATTCACTGTTTAGATCTCTGCCTATCTTTAACATGAGCCGTGCTTGGCATGAACATTTTGTCCTCAGCTCTCTTTGACTCTTCAACTTGAGAACTTTACCCTCTCATGAAATATTGGTAGAATGATTGAGTAAATGTATTTCAATAAATTATTTAATGGATCTGATATTTTGGTTAAAATAGTTTATAAAATGTGTGTATATGATCATTTAAACCACAACTATTGTGATATTACTATAATAAACAGAGATGTTCACTTAATGTAATGAGTTTTTTTTTTCTATGGTATCTGAACTTATGATATCATTTTCAAAAGCTGGGTGATAAGCGTGCAGGACTAAGAATAGTGCTAGGATGAAAAGAACAGATATGACAAAACTGTTCTGCTAACCAAGCTGCTGGGTTAGAAAAAGCAGAGAAATTTGAAATTAAAGAACTATGCAGTAGTCAGGCTGTAGAGAAAGGCACCTGGAAGTGGAGAAAGATGCTGATGAAATAAGCATGATAGGACACACTCTCCAAATAAGTTACATCTGTGCCCAGGAAAAAAAGGGTAGTTTCCACTGAGGTATAAAGGGGGCTGTGAAGAGTTTTCTCTTTGAAAATATGAAGGGAAATAGCATGTGTACAGTTTCTATTTTGTAGCAAAATTGTAAAGAGATGAAGGAGAAAACACTTACTGGAAAATATGCTGTGCAAACCACTTCAAGAAAAATAAATAGGCAGCAGAATGAGCACATCTGCCCGATGTTTGGCATGTGTGGTGAGGTTATAGGAAGAGAGCAGCAAAGACATGGCATAATAAGCAAGGGCTTTGAGGGCATGTGTGTCCTTCAGCTTTCCCCAGAGCTTGGGGGCGGGGAGGAGTTGATGAAGGATTAATCATCCAGAGGGTGGTTTAAGATAGAGAGACACTCCTCTCAATCTAGTTACCAACTGGAAGGATGCCTGTGTAGGAAATGTAATCATAGCAGCTGAAACATAAGAGCAGGCTCTGGAGTTGATATCATATGTGTGGCAACCACTGCATCCAACGGGGGAGCTGCTTTGCCTAGGGAGTAAATCTTTCTGAGAACCATTACATGCTCAACTCCATCAGAGTCCACACAACATGACAGATCTTATGTTGCATGGTGGAACTATCATTTATATGAAATTCTAAATACCAGTGTTTCTCATACTGAGAAATGCACCATTTTAAATATCAACAAATCTTGGAGGTCCTGTCAAGGGACAGGATTACCTATAAAATAACTCTGAAATATTACTATGGATTTACTGAGCAATATGTTATCTGTGCCCAAAGGCCCCACCTTCTCCTGTTGGGGAGAATGCAACATCCCATAAACTCCAAGTTAAAACTTTGTCTGAGAAAATGATCTGAAAACTATTCATACTAAGGTCTGAAAGGCAGATGGATCAAGAGACTTTTCTAAAATTTTTTCTTGATATTTATTTGTAGAACTTCATGCCTATCAACCTCCTAGTGCCTGAAACATGTGACTATGTTAACTTACGTGGAAAAAGGGACTTGCAGATGTGATCGATTTAAGAACATTGGGTAGGGGAGCTTATCCTGGATTAGCCAGATGAGACCAATCTAAGCACATGAGTCCTCAAAATCGAAGAATCCTTCCTGGCTGTGCTCAGAGAAAAAGATGTGATGATGAAAGCAGGATCAGAGAGACACTACATTGTTGCCTTTGAAGCTGGAGAGAGGGTCCATGAGCCAGGGAATGCAGGCAGCCTCTAGAAACTGGACAAGGCAAAAAAATAGATCCTTGTCTTGAGTCTTCAGAGAGGAACCTAACCTTGACAACATCTTGATTTTAAACCCAGTGAGACTCATGCTGGACCTCTGACCTGCAGAATCATTGGAGAATCATAAAATGATAAATTTGTGTTGTTTAAACTGTTATGCCCTTGGCAACTTGCTGTAACTGCACAAGAAAACAAATACAGTGTTCTAGCCACTTATTTACACAAAATATCTTCATGTGCACAATTAAGTCAGTTAAGAGTCCTTTTCCAGCAACCTCATAAACTCATTTATACTTCCTATATGAAAGTTTTGATCTTATATTAAGTAAAACCTCCTTAGGGTGATAAATTAATTTAAATGTAAATAAATGAAAAAGATTGCTTACCTAGCTAATTAGTGAAATCTAATAAATTTTCTTCTAACTTCTGAGATTGCAAATGAGTTAAATGTAGCTCTTAAATATTTGAGGGGAGGGGTTTTCTGAAAAGAATCAATTATATTATTTCCAACACAAATCTTTAAAAAAAATAGAGTGAAAACCCTGCATTGATGTTTGAATTAGTTTTATCTGTATGCCAAACATTAAAAATTTCTGCTAAATGCAGTGTAGATGGTACAGGATATGAAGAGAACTCAGAGTGAACATGAAACTCATCATTCCCCAAATGCATCATAACATAGCAGAATTCAATAGAGAATATACGGGGGTTGATTTTTTCCCCAAGGTCCTATCTTAGAGAATCAAAGACTAGAGACAAGAATGGTGACCCATGGTAAGGAAGACCCATGGTCAACTCCCATTTAGAGGATATTTGCCCACTGAGCATGAGGAAGTTGAAGCACTTGGAGCTTCACAATCCTTAGGCCTATAAGTAAAGAAATGGGTGAAAGGGGAAAGAACAGTGATGCTTCTTGAGTACGTAGGTCTGCTGTAGCAACAGAAATGACAGCAGTCACAACAAATATTGTAAATACAGAAACTAAATCTCCCAGCAATGAAGCTGTCCTGCTGAGATGACCTTCATCCATTCCCACCATTCCCAAAAGGCTGACAGATCTGGCAACTAGAAACCAGCCCTGTCTTCATTTCCCTTTCTCTCAGTGAAGTGCTGACAGGACAGATTCTAAAGGTCAAGTTTTTACTTAAGTATAAAGGTAGCAAAAAACCTTCTAAAATATGCACACCATTATGATATTTTACATTATGTAACTTTCATACTACATTATTTGAAGAAGCATAATAGCTGAAAAGAAGAATCACTGGAAAAGAAGACCCCAAGATCCCAAAAACAGAGAAATGATGTTCTAACTAGAATTAAGGGAAGATTTAGATCTATTTGTTCATTAAGATAAATCTTATACATATGTACATATATATGAAGACAAGTATAATAATACATATGTACTGTTGAGCCTTGAACGACATGGGTGTGAACTGAGCAGGTCCACTTATACGTGGATTTTTTTCGATAGTAAATACTAAAATAATACATGATCAGAGGTTGGTAGATTCCCCGGATACAAAGGAATCTTGTATAATGGAGGGCCAACTATAGTTTATAAGTGGATCTTTTTTTTTTTTGCGATACGCGGGGCTCTCACTGCTGTGGCCTCTCCCGTTGCGGGGCACAGGCTCCGGGCGCGCTGGCTCAGCGGCCACGGCTCACGGGCCCAGCCGCTCCGTGACATGTGGAATCTTCCCGGACGGGGGCACGAACCTGTGTCCCCTACATCGGCAGGCGGACTCTCAACCACTGCGCCACCAGGGAAGCCCTGTAAGTGGATCTTTTACTACACCCCTAAACCCTGCACTGTTCAAGGGTCAACTGTATAACTAATACAGCTATCAGTCATAAGTTTTAGTTGCAATTTCATACAAATAAGATCTCCTGTTTGAGTTTATTACAGATTTTTTTTTGTACTTTCTATAAATCAATTTAATCGGAGTTGTGAGCCTCCCTTCTTTCATATTTTCAGGAAACCTCAGCCATTCCTGGGGTCCCCCCACCAATCCAGAGCTATGCACTGTGAACCCGCTGAGATGTTCCCTTCATTTCTGCCTGATCCTCCAGCAGACTTCTGCAGCCCTGTGCCCGCCTGGGGCAGAGGCACATCTGAGGAAGCTGTTTATTATTTCTCTCTGCCAGGATGCACCAGGCAGCTGTTCCTTTTAGGAAACTTACCCCATCCTCTGCGGGCTACTTTGGGGAACCATGAAAGTTCCCCATGCTTTCCTCACCCTTTCACCCCTCCCGCTTCTGAAACTTCTTTTAGTCAAAGGAAAATTCTTCTCTGGTCATGTTTCTTCCAAGCCACTGTAACACAGAATTTTTTAAAGTATCCAGATTCCTAATTTATTTAAAATAATTCAAACTATGAACAAATTTTAGCTATACATCTACAACATAAAATAAAGTACAATTCTCTAAATAGGCTTATTTACTCTAGTTCAACAAAATTCCTTTATTCTATTTTAAAAATGTCCTACATTTTCTTTTTTAAAAAGCTTAAAAAAAACAGACATCTAACACCCCTATTATGGAATGAATTGTGTGTGCATGATGTAAAAAAATCAAAGAGTAGAGGAAGTTGTGAAATGCAAATTTTTCTACCCCCTCTCTTTTCCTCAAAGGCCATTAATGGTTTTTGTCTCTCAGTCTTCAAAGGGTTACCATTTTGATCTTAAATGATGTGATATTTTTATTATCAATCTATCAATCAATTTATTTTCTTTTGTTTTGTTTTTTTAACTTATTTTTATCAAAGTAAAACATTTACATACTTTAAGTGAAATTATTTACAAGGAGTATAATAAAGAACAGTAGTATGTTATTTTCTTCCTCAAAGGTACTCACTTTAAAAACTTTTAAATATTTTACCTGATTTTTCTGACAAACTATATCAAAATTTTAGGTAATGTGTTTCTCCACTGTTATTTTTTGACATCCTAACTTTATTCACAATCCATCTATGTACTTCCTTCTGTGCAAAATGAATATTTTATTCTCCCACAGCTGTCAAAATGTTACTTCTTTTTTCCTCTCTCCTTTTTGGTTTGTCATGTTAAGTGAGTGTGCTTGCTTTTTTCTACACATCTTAGATTATGTTAAAAAAATACCCACTATATGTCATCATTTTAAATGAAATAACTGAGAAAGGTTAAAAATCAAAGAATGAGTGGCAATATAACAATACAAAATTTTTGGAGGTGATGGCTATGTTTATGGCATAGATTGTGGTGAGGGTTTCATGGATGTATACTTATCTGCAAACTCACCGAGTTGCATACATTGAGTATATACAGCTTTTTGTTTATAAATCATACTTCAATAAAATGGCTTAAGAAAAATAACGCTTCCAAAAAATACAAAAGGCATAAGCAAGCCAAATCAAAGTAGTGAGTACAATAATCTGGACCCATATGTTTAGCTGACTACATTTGAAAAAAAATGTTTAGTAGAATCTTTATCTTACTGCATATGCTCATCTAATTTCAGATAGTTGAATATGCATGATAAAACCATGAAAAGATTAGAACTGAGTATAGGAAATATTTTTGTTTATAACTTTCTGGGGAAAGACATTCTAAGGATGGTATCAAAGAGAAACTATAAGGAAAAAGCAAATTTGAAAAAAAAATGTCTGAATGTAAAAAATCATTATAAGCATTATTAGGACACAAGTGGCAAGCTGAGAATTGTGGGAATGCTTTCAAACTCTTGCAGCCAGCTTTAAAACTGGATAGGGACTGGGAAGCCAGAGACCACCTTCATCAGACTCTCTTAATGCTTTCGGTCCAAGCTGCTCTGAAGAATGTGGATAGTACAAAAGTAGCACAAAAATGAAGTGGAAGCCATGTTTTTGCTGTTCTTGCTGCTTCTGTGGGCAAGTTTGTTTGTGGAAGTCATTGGTTTTATGGTAGCAACAGTAGTCATGGCCCCAGTGGATACTCCATGGCCTTGTAGACATGAAGTCACAGGATCCAGGGTATCTGTTATGTATTGGAATTTGAGCAGTACTGGGGAAACAGCCTTCCTGACTCCCAAGCTTTTGAATTGGTCCACCAGCCTCCGTGGAGGGCCAGTTATGCAGTATTGTCCTCACAGTCATTGTGTTCAATCAGGATCCGCAGAAGCAGAGCAAAGATGAAGATTTTTGTGTGAGTGATTTACTGATTGAATGCTCCTAGGAAAGGGAGAGTTATGGTAGCAGGATGAGATGGGGAGAGACTAAACAAGGATGTTGCCTGTACCTAAGGGAAGGTTTGGCTGTGGAGGAAACTCTGGGTCATCAATTGCAACACCTTGAAGCAAGGGGTCTCGCCTTTTATATCTCATGTTAGTCAGTTATTGCCTGCCAGCTTCTTTGGGGGAGTAAGGTAGCCTAACCTCCAGGGTGAGGTGGCTCCCATTCAGCCAAAGAAAATTCTTAAAAGAAGTAGGCAGCTGTGAGCTAACTCTCACAACTTCTGTGGCATGGTGTCCTAACTAGTAAGAGGAATCCTGTGGGTCATCAGTAACATCCACTCTACTGTATATGTTCAGCCTCCAGTCTGTGTTCCCAGTTCTTCTAATGATTTTATAAGCATGTAAAACCCTGATTATATTTCAATTGCTTGAAAGAGCTGTAGTGATTCTGTTATAAGCAACTAAATTCTAAGTAATAAAGTCATGAGCAAGGCTTCATTAAATAAAAAATAGAAATTGCCAACAAAACTGTTAATAATTGTTTGGCCTCACTGGTAACCAAATAATGTAAATAGAGGAAAAATTATGAGTGTCATTTTTCTTATATGATTAGAAAAGATAAAGTTCAGGTTTGACAAGGTGTAGAGTGAACATTCTAATAATTGCTAGTGGTAGCTTAAATTGGCACAGCTTTTCTGGAAGAAAATTTAGTAATATATATCAAAATCTTTGCAAATGTGTGTATACATCCTTTTTGACCAAGCAACTCTATTCCTAAGAATTCTAAGGAAACAATTTCAATTATTCAGAAAATTTATTTAAAAAGCTGTATATACCAGAAAATTCATTTCAGCAGTATTTATATCAAATCATTAGAAATAACCCAAGTGAAATACCTAATGCTGTTTGGAATGTAGTAAGAATATATCAATACATTAAATGCATATGTAATGTAATAGGAATCATCTATATCTATATCTACATATATATTATGTTAGTATATTATATATGCATATAAGCAATATATAGCTGTTAAAATTACAGAACTCATATGACACTTAAAGTTGTCAAGAACTGTACATGGAAAAAGCAGCTGTTAACCTAGTAAAACGGTTAAAAAAAAACAAAAACAAAAAGCAGCAAAGTGGGTTTATTCAGGAGCAGCAAAGAATTTCAGTTCAGGACAGGAGGAGAACCACATGCAAGCCCATTAAAACAAAGGAAAGGAAATTCTTTTACAGAGGAGAAGGGGAAGTTGCGAGAGGCTCTTACAAACAAAAATGTCTTTGGAAGAAACTGGGAGTTCAAAGTATAGTGGCTTTTCATTGGCTGAGCTGTGACAGTCTCTCATTGGTTTAGCTCTTGCTAGGCAAAGGGGAAAAAATCTTTCTTCCTCCTCTTGGTGGTAGTAAAGTAGTGTCACTTCCTTGCCAGAAAGGCAAGGTACATCTGTCCCTATTGGGATCTGTATTGACCTGGAGTGGTCTGTGTGTGAGACCTCCGCCTTCTGGTCTCCTGACTATTTTAGCAAGATATTTTCCATTTTAACCTTCACACAGCCTATAGAATAGTAATAAAAATGATCTTATATTTTCAGTATAATTATGTGTATATAGAAATATACACCAAAAGAACTGACACCAAATGTTTATAGTCCTGACTGACCACTAGGTAATGGAATTATGAACACATATTTTTTTTATTCTGTTTTGCTTATCTTTACTTTCTATCTGTTCTATAATAAGCATACATTACTTGCATAATTTAAAAATGTATTATATTGAAAAATTGAGGGTCATCTGTTCTGGTGGTTGCAGGACTCAACAACCAAAATTTGATGTGGGCTTTAAAATCTTTTTGGTTTTGTTTGTTTGATTGTTTTGGGTTTTGTTTTTGCTTTCTTTTTTTGCTCTTCCTTGGTTTTCTGAATCTGACACAAAAGACAGAACCAACAAATGACTTGTCAATATTCTTTTTCATGCTTCTCCAGATAGACTGTTCACACCTAAAACTGCAGTGTTTATCCACCCAGTGTACCCAAAAAAACAATGTAAAGAAAATACTGTGTTCTGAAAGGGTGTGATGATTTAGGGATTTGACATCTTTATTGTCTGTCAATAGACCGGCAGTTCCGAAAGCCAGGTATCCTTCAGGTTGGGATAGGAATTATAGAGCTGTGAGTTTTACCAACCCTCCTCAAACTGCAGATTCATATTGTAATTTTACCCTTGTTTACTGCAGCAGCTATTTCTTGTGGTTGATTCAAAGTGGGAGCAAACTGTGGATTCATACTACATAAATTCATTGGTTCCAAACTTACGTAGCTATTCCAGTACATTCTACAGGGTTGTCTTTTGTTATGACCTGCTGTAAACCTGATGGTGTATGTACTGTAAACATAAAAAGGTCTAGCTAACAAATGGGTCTTTAGTCATTTTAAAAGCTCCATTCCTACTTTAAGATGTTTTACTTGTGTGTAGGAGCATGCACTTTATTTAGAAATTCTTTTATTATTATTTTTAGGGTTTTAAAATTATTTTCTTCTCAAATGTCACAGAATGTCTTACCACCCATCTGCTCAAGAGGCATAATTATGAAACTCACAGTCTTTTTGACACCTCCCTGAAGTGGGAGGAATGAACACATTTTCATTCAGTTTGGGAACTCAGATTTTGGCTTTCTTCTTTTCCCTGTGGGAATTAGCCTTTTGAACAGCGCCCACATTGCATAAGTATTTGCAAGATGTATAAGAAAAACAAGGACACTTTTAAAGACATAGCCCTATAGACACGCTCAACTACTTAAGCCACTAGTGGAATTGGTAAATTGTTATTTCAGCCCCAAACTGGCTAATCCCAAATGAACATTTAGGCAACTTTTACACCTCAGAGTTGCCTATGACTGCCTCTTCAGAACAATGTAGATGATATATGACACTGTGATATTTTATTAAGCTCTAACAGTAAATAATGTTGTTTTTTAATAACACCATAAAACCATACACTAAACATTATGAGAAATTATATTTGCTTTAAAATATTGAGCCATCATTTGTTCTAAGCTATTTTTTAAAAAAACAATACAGAATTTTATCTATTGCAAGCATTGTGCTTTTAAGGATCTTCCTGACATTTATTTTTATTTTTTTAAATGCACTAACACATCTTACTTAACACAGCTGAGATGCATCAGTCATTTAAAAGATCATATTGGGACAATCTAATGTAAGCTCATTATGAGCTGATTTCATTTAGTATGGCTCTGGTCACCTCTAACAAGGTGATAATTCTAATTATGGCATTTTAGAACTAGTAAATCAGAATTTTTGAGACAGAGTGTAATTTCAGAAAAAGCTACTTTTATAAGACTGGACAGATTTCAATTCTAGTAGCAAAATGTTTGAGTAATAAGTTATCTATTTGTGAAAAAGACAAGTTGTACTTAAACAGTGCACCAAAAAGTAAAATGAAAGACAAAGATATGGGCATGAGGCATTATTTTGAAACTTAAAACTATTATAATGATTCAAGAATGAGGCTTATTCTAGAATTCCAGATTTCAGGTTAGATCAACCAAAACCTTTTTGAGGTACCTATAATGTGATATTCAGCAAGGAATGGAACATGAACACTGTGGCATTAGTTCAGGGCCCAGCTTATAGTATAATAAGGAAAACAAAAATATGTGAAAATGTAGGAATTACATGAGTTAAAGGTTACAAATGTTTGAAAGAGGAAGAGATTTCCAATGTTTGTGTTATCAGTAAAAGCTTACAGCTGCTTTGATGGCATTATAGGAGGAGTTTATGGAGAAAACCTAAGATTACATGTGTTCCTATTAGGCACCTTGCTCTTCCCACCTAAAGGCCTCTTATATGATGGTCTATCTAAACATCTTTTGCCTCAGCCAGAAACATTCAGAGGTCATTACAATACATGGGTATGAAATGATAATAGCTTGAATGAGAATGATGACAGCAGGCAAGAAGCAGCAATTTATTAAGCACCTACCAAGCCAGTCACCACTGATATATTAGTGTTCTCATTTAATTGCCTCCAAATATTATAGAGTAGACATTAGTGTGCCCATTTTTCAGATGAGGAAACTAAGGAGAGTGAGAGGATGCCACTTACAAAGAGCTACAAAGAGCTAGAATGTGGCAGAGTAGGACCTGTTTGGCCCCATTCTGTCATGCTTCCCTTAATGAAGAATGGTTGTGATAAAAGAGTAAATAAGACATAGAGTCTGTTTAGATATTAGGGATGTTTAAAAGTAATAATAAAATATGACCATAAGTAGAGAAATGGTAACATTAGCTTCAGTGTCAGTTATGTTTTTTGGTTTTAGAGAACATTTGGATTTAGATTATGGGGAGGGGGCTGGTTTACAATGGAGATTTCAAACAGATGTATGCAGTGGGTAGTTAAAATATGGGTACGTGTATATGGAGGCATGTGTTGTATGCTCTTAGTATAATCTTTCATACTGATAGGGACCTGGAAAAGTATTAGTTTTAGAATAAGACATCTTCTTGAATTACTATGATATTTTTAATTCCAAAATAATTCTTCATGTTCTCATCTCTGTGTGTGCAAGAAGGAGATAAAAGAGAATATGTGATGTAGCTTAAATCACTTCATAAAGATAATTTGATTTCAAGGACATAGTAATCTCACTGCAGTAGACTATGGCTTTATAAGTCATAATCCAGTACAGATGAAAACTACTTCTTTTAAACATGAAGGTATTTAATTCTGGGAAGTAGGGGCTCACACAAATCACTGGAAATGATGGCAGAGCAGGGTGTTGGCTGAGATTCACACACAGAAAGATCCTGCATAGGAACACCACAGAACTGGTGCACCAAAAGAAGTGCCAATTCTGTCACAATCCAGAATCTTGAAAATGGGATAGGGAGCTGATGTCAGAGCTGGTGGCCCCAGAGCCCTGTTATGGCTGCTTGAGATGCAACAGCGAAATGGATGTTTCAAGAGCTATTGCCTGTCTCCCTACTTAACTTAATTATAGATCCAATGCTCAGGCAAGTGTATCTAAATGGAGGGTCCTAAATTACATCTGGAGCTCCAGGTGAAAAGAAATCTGGGAAATGTAATACTTTGCTGTCCAGCCTCTTGAATAAAGGAAGTCACCCTTAAAGGAGTTTGGAACAAGTGGCCAACAAGGCAATATAGCATATACACCACAACAGACAAATGTTAATACACCAGAGAATTTCTCTAATGCATGTTATTGAAGTAGAAGGGAAAAACTAATGGCCAATTGGCAGCCAGTTTCAGGTATATAATTACTGAGGAAAACTGATTGCTGATCTCTGAAGAGATTTGGAAACCATTAACATAATGAGAAAGACTTAGGAATTGGGGAATTTTATAAAACCTGTAGTGTAAACTTGGAGCCTACATCTCCATCCTTTCCCAGATTCTCTTAGTGAGTTGATTTAGTGCCAGAAATGAGACCATCTCAGACCAAGGCCAGGGCTCTTCTGGATCATGCTTTTTCTCTTTTGTATAAGTAGAGAAGGTGAGGAACTCCATTAAAGAGATTGAATGGATTGATCCTAGGATCACAATAATGAAGTTTATTTCAACTGATCTTTCCAAATCCAATTGTTCTGTATGTTCTCAATGCACTTAAAAAATGATCATTTCATGTGATAAATTCATACTGCAAACCCTTCATTGTGCCAAATGAGCTTTTACGTGACACAGTAACTTTTAGAGTTTGCCAGAACTTTGAAATGTTGAAAAAGGTGTTGCTAGCTTTCAACATGTGCTAATTGGGTTTGCCTACCCAGATGGCATAGAAGAAGAAGGAAAATAAATAGATGATAGATACATAGGTAGATAGATAGATAGTTTCAGCTTCTAAACTGATCTAATCAAGTAAAATAGAGGTAATGCATACAAAACTAAATCATTTAACTTCCTTGTTTATATTGATGTATATAATAGGATAGTTCAAATTTTATTGACCATGTTTTGAGGACTCTGCCTATACAGTTACTACTTAGGGAAAAATATAATCACAATGGCATAAAATAAAAAAATTAACTCCTATAAGATTCTGAGCACAGTTTTCAGAATCTCTAGCTTAAAGTGAAACATCCATATTTTACAACTATATAAATGGATCTGTTGTAACTGATTAAACAGTTTCTTCTACATGAGAAAATTGGTAGGATTTTTTTGTTTCTCTGTATGATTTCCATACTGAGTTTTATACCAATAGTCACATCTTTCTTTTTTCTTTTGGGTCTGGAGTTGGTAGTGTTTGAATCCTGCCAAACTAAGATTTAGCTACTTTGTCACATATAAGTGACTAAGAATCGGCACATGCCATTTTCTGTTTTATAGATCTGTACTTCTTGATGTTCTTATTGACCCAGTATCATGTGTTTCATGGTTTTGAGTAAACAGTTTATATATTGTCAGATATTTTGAAATAATTTATAGCATCCAGATTTTTAACAATAATATTCTGCCAAATCAGTCACCCAACCAACAATTTCATTGGTCCTTCTTTCTGATATTATCTGATGTTTGATTCTGTTAGAAAGCCTCACAATGTGACCAAGAATTAACAACTAGGAGATACTTGGAAATGTGGTGAATGATTAATTTCGAAAACAAATAAGACACTGTATTGAAGCCAGAGGCATCTATGGTAGAAGTTTAACTCTGAAAATAAAATGACAATTAGTTATTTCTGTCATTTTGATGAAAAATTGGAAGTTCATTAAAAGCTATGTTTTTCTATATGTTGTAATACTGAAATACGTTTAATTTTAAATATCTAATAAAAATATTAGCTCAAGAACACAACTTCCACCATCTTTTTCTCAAACCTTTTGAAATGACCAAAGGAAAAGAAGGGAAAAACCTGAGTCGTTTTTGGAGTCCAGGTAAATAGTAATTGCATTCAGAGTAAATCTGATACATAGGATTGCCTTGGGACAAAATATAAACAAAAGCAGGGGCTTCTCTGGTGGCGCAGTGGTTGAGAGTCCGCCTGCCGATGCAGGGGACACGGGTTTGTGCCCTGGTCTGGGAGGATCCCACATGTCGCGGAGCGGCTGGGCCCGTAAGCCAAGGCCGCTGAGCCTGCGCGTCCGGAGCCTGTGCTCCGCGATGGGAGAGGCCATAACAGTGAGAGGCCCACGTACCGCAAAAAAATAATAATAATTTTAAATATATATATATATATATATAAACAAAAGCAAATGCCAAAAGCTGACTCACAACATTCCCTCTGTGAAAGAAATGTGGCGTTTCAGAAAGCCAGTAGAGAATATTATTGCAAAGCCACATTAATGCTCTGTGATTTGAAAATTCAAGAACTAGATATTTACTATGCACTGAATGTTTGTGTCCCTCCAAATTCCTGTGTTGGCACCCTAATCCCCAATATGAAGGCATTTAGAGATGGCACCTTTGGAAAGTAATTCATTTTAGAGGAGCTCATGAGGGTGGAGGCCTCATGATGGGATTAATGCTCTCACAAGAAGAGGAAGAGACATCAGAACTTCCTCTTTCTACATTCCATCAGATGAGGATGCTAAGTGAAGATCGCCATCTTCAAACCATCGAAAAGGACTGTCAATGGATATTGGCTGCATGAGCACTTTGATCTTGGAGTTCCCAGCCTCCAGAACTGTGAGAAATAAATGTTTGTTGTTACAGTCACCCTGTCTATGGTATTTTTGTTATAGCAGCCTAAAGTGACCAAGATGGGGTTATGTCATGCCCTGGTATAGAAAATTATTTTTTGCCACTGCAGATTTAGGTTTGGGGCAGTTGTGTGCATGGGCTTTGGGCAAATGTTAGAGAGAAGGCCAGAGAGAAGGCCTTCATTATGACACCACTTCTTTTCTGATATAATGGTCAGGATATCAAAATGAATTCTAGCTCAAAAATATTTTCTAGATGAGTGAAAGAAGTACATATAAAATAAATGTAAAACAAACAAAAAGCAAGCAAGCAAACAAACAAACAGAAAAGCTAAAATGTAGACCATCATTTATTTTAATCCCTGATGGTGCAGGGTTTTTCTTTTCCCTAGTCATACAAGGCAAGGAAGAGTTCATGACATAAAATAATAGATAAGTAGGTATATAAATAGATAGCTAAGTACATATATAGGTAGCACTGTATTAGTACCTACTGGTTGAAAAGCCCAAAGACTAATCAAAGGAAATTACACATCAAAAGAAATATAGATTAGCATACTTAATATAGACAAAGTACTGATGAAACGATTAGAAATGTTCCTAATTATCTTTTTTTGCGGTACACAGGCCTCTCACTGTTGTGGCCTCTCCCGTTGCGGAGCACAGGCTCCGGACGCACAGGCTCAGCAGCCCTGGCTCATGGGCCCAGCTGCTCCACGGCATGTGGAATCTTCCCGGACCGGGGCATGAACCCGTGTCCCCTTCATCGGCAGGCGGACTCTCAACAACTGTGCCACCAGGGAAGCCCCCTAATTATCTTTTAACCTTAAAAAAAAACTGGTTTAGAATTTCTGAGCCTTTATTATTCTTGAAGAGAGTAATAAATTATTTTCTCTGTATGTATGAGGTAAGGTATATAAAACTTGTTTCAATATTTCCTGACATATAGTAACCATCCAATTATAGTTATTTTAAAAGATTATTTTCTACCCTGATTGAATAAAATCTCTTCACCGTGGTTTATAAAGTCCTATATGATCAGCCCCTACCTATCCCATAACACTCTACCGCTTGGGGACACTGCACTAGTTGTTTTTTTGCTGCTTGGAGATCTCTGCATGACTGGCTTCTGCTCATCATTCAGGTCTTAGTTCAGTGGTAACCCTCCCAGAGATGTCTCTCCTGAACACTACATCGAAATAGGTCTCCCAGCCCATACTTGATCACACTCTATCATAGAAGTTTAATTCAAACCTTTGTTTTCCTCCTAGTGTTTGTCACAGTCTAGCAGATTGAATTTTGCTCCCCTAAAAGATATGTTCAAGTCCTAAGCTCCAATACCAGTAAATGTAACCTTATTTGGAAATAAGGTCTTTGTAGATGTAATCAAGTTAAAATGAGGTCATATTGGATTAGGGTAGTCTCTAAATCCAATGACTGATGTCTTTATAAGAGAAAGGAGGAATGTCTTTGGACCCAGAGACATAGAGGATA
The DNA here is from genome assembly GCF_964374135.1 of Grampus griseus. NCBI lineage: Eukaryota > Metazoa > Chordata > Mammalia > Artiodactyla > Delphinidae > Grampus > Grampus griseus. The sequence goes on along the minus strand of NC_139009.1, from coordinate 65,394,300 downwards.
CACACAGAGAGAAGATGGATGCAGAGATTGGAGCGAAGAGGCCACAAGTCAAGGAAATGCCTGGGGGACATGAGAAGCTAGAATAGGCAAGGAAATTTTCTCTCCTAGAGACAGACAGAACACAGTCCTGCTGACACCTTGATTTTAAACTTCTAGCCTTCTGAACTGATACAGAATAAATTTCTGTTGTTTGAGCCACCCAGTTTGTGGTAATTTGTTACAGCAGCTCTAAGAAACTAATACAAGTAATCCAAAAGTAATTTAGTTTTTGATATTTTGCTTATTATTTGGCTCCCTTCAGAAGAATGTGCACAGCATGAGAACAGAAGTTTTTCTTCACTAGCAACTTACTAAATGGATGAACAAATGATTGATGAGATGAATACAACAAAAAAGTAAAATATAATGCATTACAGATAACCAATGACTATATTGAAAAATTTTCCACTTAATAGTCAAAGACCTCCAGGTAAATAAAAATAAGATAAACTCTTTAATCTGTTAAATTGGTAAGAGTTTAAAAGTTTTGATAATAGCCACTTTCAGCAATGATAGAGAAATCAACAATCTTACCTCCCTGCCAGTAGATATTAAATTGGTATGACATTTTGGGAAAAAAAATTAATAATACATATTCTTTGACTCTTTCCATTAATTTATTCTTAGGAAGCCATCATAGAGGTTGATGTCATTTTGTTTTCTTTAAGTATATCCCTCCTGGGATTGTTTATAATAGTTTGAAAACTTTAAAATGAATAAATAAATAATTATATTGACTAAACATTTTGGTGCATTATGAGTTTTATGTACATAAATATCACTTTATATAAAATATTTTAATAACATAGAGATCTGTTCCTGGTTTATTGTTAAATGAAAAAAATATTAGGCTATAAACCAGTAGTCTATTATTGTCCCAATTTTGTGAGCATATAAATATATTTGCATATATATACGTTTAAACATATATATATTTATATGTTATGTATAATATGTATATGTTTTAAGACTGGTTATGGTAATAGTAGTTTTCTCTGAGTTGTGAAGTTCAAGCAATTTTTATTTTTTTCTTTGTGGTGTTCTGCATCTTCCTATATTTTTTACAATGAACAGTTATTACATTTAGAGCAAGAAAAAAAATTTAATTTAGAAGAATTAAAGAAATTATTTCATGGTTTAGCTATTACATGTCCTTGAATAATGCTGTTGTCCCTTTTATAAATGAAAGGCTTGAATTTTTCTGTCAATAATACATTTGAGTCTAAAGACTTTCTACAGCTAATGATGTAGCACAAAAATAATTAGCCAATTTACAGATCAGAGTTCATTTACACTTCTCTTGGGAAGCCTAATAATGTGTTACCTTAACCTGTACCTTGATTATACCATAGTTTGATAAAATGTGGAGTAGGAGACAATCCAACTGAAAACACAGCAGTGGGAAGCTCAAACATATTTTCTATTCTATAAATGTAATGGCTTTAATGATGGCTGAACAGTTGATCTAAAATTATTTTCCTAGGGGAGGAAATGCCCTAATTAATGGATTTGCCAATATTGCTTCTCCTATAGTCATTACTTTTTAATTATGGAAAAAATTGTTAAAAGAAACATCATGTGTTTAAGAATCCAGGGTTTCATGGTGAAATCTGATATTCCTGACCCTATAAAGAAAACACCTTCGGTGCTTTGTGAGAATGGAAATGAGAAATATAGTTAGCAAATCTGTGCTCTAAAATAGCTAGGAAAATGATGCTTTTGTCATTCACTCCCAGTGGTAAAAAGGAACCACAACCTTAGAGAAGGTCTGGTTATGGGGGTGGGGTGCAGCTGTATCTAAGTGACACCAACCTGCTACATGCCAACCCTGCCTCTGCCAGGAGCTGGTTCTGCATTCTTGGGTTATTTATTTAACTTGTAAGGATGCTTTTCTCATTCTTAAATTAGCATAATAATATCTGAAAAATTTCTTTAGTGCCTAATAAGTGCTTTGAAAATCATAGTGATTGCTTTTTCTCAGGGGAAAAGGGTGCATATTTCCATTTGATATCCCAAAGTCTTTTTCATTGTTCTTGTCTAGAAACATATTCATCACTCTTGTAGTAGTTCACTTAACTCTGACCAATTTACCTGGTGGTCCCTTCCTGTTGTCCTGTCAAAGGTGGGAGAGGGTTTGATTTTGATATCTCAGTCTTCAGAAGGATGAATCTACACATTATTGACCTACTGCTCTATAATTACCTACGAAGAAACCCAGGCATGCAAAGTTAAAACATACAAAGTGTAAGAAAGGCCAAAGACCAAGAGTCTTTTCCTATCACCTGAGAGCTACTGTCATTTTCAGTGATTTTGCCAAGCCAGATTTATTGCTCCTCTGTGTTTTAGCTGTCTTTTGAGTTTGAGCCATTGTTGAATGAACCAGCCAGATAAGTGATTCTCAAACTCTTTGGCTGAAACATTAGCACTTACTGAGTTGTATGAGATGGTCCTGCATTAACAGATAATTGTAAAATAAATTGTTGGTTAGTAATAGGTAAGTTATTGCTTTTTCCTGGTGCCAAATTCTTATATCTTATTTGCAGTAAATTACATTATACATGTATTTAGTAGAGTAGTATGACATGCTCTTTTTCAAATTAAACCATGATTCACTGGAATATTTTGAGATCTTTCAACATCATTGGACTGTAAACCTTACCCTTTCATTCTTCTTTTTTGACCTATTTCTTTTGGTAAGGCAAAAATTAATTATAACTTCCAAGGTTTCCCTTATAATGATTCAAAGATGAGGTTCAGGATTTTTGAATCCTGTGAGGACATTCCATACCAATCACTACATCTTAAGGACCTGGCACATAATTGCTACTCAGTTACTATTTATTGATTGAGCAAATAAATGAATGAAATATTGAGGGTTTGTGACACATGTCAAATTTTGCATCAGATATAGTAAGACAATTCCAAATTATTAGAATGATTATGAAAGAACAACCAGAGTTTCACCTAATTCAGAATGTCTGCATCGGTTGACAAAAAAGAAGTAGAGACATCAACTTCAAAGATATTTTTCAGGCTTTGCTGAAGGGACTCTAGTGAGGTAAGAGCTGATTTGTAGTACATCCATCAATACAGTGCTCTGGTCCATGGTACTTAGAAAATATTCTTGCTGATTGTTTCTAAACTTTATATTCCTTAGGCATATCAAAATGAACAACAAAGAAACAAGTCTCACACGTATAACCTTAATTTGCCTGTAAGTTTTATAGCTTTATATTTCATTGAGACATTTTGTCCCCAAATCATTTAACACATTAGAGTTAATCCACATATATCTTACGAGTTACTCAAATGTGACTAGCCTTTGGTTTGGGGACAGTGTTTTTATAAGAATGATAATAAACAGATTTAAAAAACTACCCTGAATTAATTGTTATAATAAGACCTCAGAGGCACCATGAAACAGACAAGAAGTAACCTAGAATAATTTTTTGTTTGCTTTAGTTGCATAATAACCATTTTTAAAAAGCACTTTTATTTTGAGCTTGCTTTTCTTATTAGTTTGTTTAGTATTTTATATAAATCAAATAAAATGTAATGATCCTGTGATCTTTGAGAAATCTCTTGTCTGAATCAGTATTTATTAAGTTAAGCCTAAGCAGGATGATCTCAGTTGTGATGAAATTATCAGGAAAATGTCATGTGACATTGTCAATTTCAGTATCATGAAAGCAGTAGTAGAACAGTGTTTTAAATATACGCAATGTGCATAGTTCTGTTTTAGGAAAAAAACAATGATACATCACTCCCCCTGAAAGATATACTGCTACTTCCTGTCCTATATCTTGAACTCTAATCACCTTTCAAAGCCAGGGCTTCTTCCCCTCAGATATTTGCAGTCAGTTAAGCTGCTGAGTTAGCCTGTGGTCAGAATAAAAAGATGAAAGAATTAAGCTGCAATTTGAACTGCGAGATGTTCTTTCCATACTTACTGTTAACATGAACATGCATTGGCTCTTTTACAATTTAAAGTGAAAGTGTGAAATAATTGCAATTCATTGTATTAGATGGACAAGTGAGAGGTGCTGGAAAATGCTCATATAAGCCAATGCACAAAACACATACTGACTGCAATATCCTTTCATGTAGAAAATAGCTCATTTACATGCAGTATACGTGGAAACACTTAAAGAGTATTGAAAATGTGAGTATGAAGGTTATTAAAAGATCAGCTCAGTATCTTATCGCTGAAAACTCACTGCAGTGTTGGCCTTGACATGACCTATAGAATTTTATGTTGGCAGGAAACCAGCTTCGAAATTTGTTCTGTAGCAAACCATTGTGGCAATATACTTCCAGGAATTAAATTCTTTACATTGCATGGCAGTGCTGCCAGAGAGCATGTAGAGTTTCTTCTGATAGCAACCATGAAACAGGCTTTGGCCAGAAATTCAAAGCCATATGTTAGCCCTGTCAAAACTGATACGGATCTGCTTACAAAAACCTTGCTCAGTGGCTTTGCCAGGAACCCTGTGGCTGTGTCCTGCCGGAAAGCCACTGCATGCGTTATCACTGCCAGAAATTGATGTTGCCCTGGAATAATCTAACAGCATTAAAAACTCAACCGCTGGATTTCTACTGCCAGACTTTAACTATTAAGAGAGGCTATGAGTGTATTACATGGAAATAAGGCCTATTTGCCCTCTCTAGGGTGAAGGTGGGCAATCCTCTTGGCTTCAAATACTCGGAGTTAATTAGCTCTTTGGAAAGGATTCCTGGCCAGGATTATAGTAGTTATTTGTTTCCTGCTGTACATGAACCCTAGCTAACATTTTCTCAAGAATAGACTTGAATGATAGTTTTATTTATAAAGGGAAAATGGACAAAGTAAAAGTCAAGATATTTTATTTGCAAAAGAATAGTTATATATATCATAAAGTATACTAAATATCAACTCCTGTACAAAACCTGGGTAAAAACAAAGTTCCCAGTTTTGATATTTGTGACACAAAACCAGCTGATGATAAATAACTTCCATTCTCCAGTGTAGTCAGTGTTACACACTGCCACTTTAAGATGAATATACCATAATGGAAAATACTCCAAGAAAGTTCATGTTATATTTGGCATATTTGAGATTGAAAATTTTTTTAAGACATTTCCATTTTGAATCAATGAGCATGTTTACCAAAGCTGTATAAAACTGTGCTACACAAAGTGTGATCCATGGACTGATGACAGTTTCTGAACTGTTTGTAATTGGTCCACAAATGGATAAGTACAGAATATCAGGGGAAACACTAAGAAAATTTACAGCAACTTGATATTGCTGAAAAATTTTAATTGTATTTTATAAAACATAAGTCTGAAATAAATTAGAAATTGAAAAAAAAAATCTACACCACAGATAGTTTGAGGAGCTCTAGAGACAGCAAACTAGTCACCATTTCCTCATTTTATGATTAGACATTGCTAATCACAGACTTGATTAACCCATTCCTTTATCACTGTTTATGTAGGCTTTGTCCATCATTTTTCTATTATTAGTAACTCTGCTCTACAATCTTTGTACATTAATGTTAGACTGTCTTGAAATTTCTGTAGGGAAATGGTGATGGGTCAGCTAGTGACTTCAAAGTTAGCTCCTTCTCCTTACCCAGTTCCATTGTGAGGAACTCAAAAAAAGAGATTATTTTGCCAAAACTGTGGAGTTCTTGTGTATTAATTCCCTTAACTACATGGTTGACCCCAGCTGAAAAACCAATATGTATTTTCTCTTATTAGTAACAGATATAAATTAATTAACAAAACCTACTTTGTCCCTTAGTTTCATCAAGGGTATAATGAAGTCAGGTTCATGGTCACATGGCTTGATGAGAACAATTCCCATAATTTTTCTATCATCTATTATCTTTACCACACATTCTTAACAAATCTGGGTTTTAAATCCTGTTACTGGCCCCCACAGACTATATAGAATCTCCATTTTGTTTTCAAAATTATGTAGCCTTACATATTTAGTCTACCTGTATCCTTTTACCCAATAACTACTTTTAGAGAGCTCAACATTAGCTGCGTCCCACAATGAGCACTGGGATTAAGGCAGGAAAAAATGGCAGAGACCATCTCTGTTGTCAGGACACTCACTATGTAGCAAGGAAGAAAATGTTAACAAATAATTACACACATTATAATAGAAGAAAAGGGACTGATTAATTGAATTTTAGTACAAGTTATATGATCGAATAATATATACAGTCACCCCTTGGTGTTTGTGTGGGATTGGTTCTAGGACTCCCTGCAGATACCAAAATCCAGGAATTCTCAAGTCCCTTATAAAAAGGGTAAAGTGATATAGTATTTGCATATAACCTACAAACATCCTCTGATATACTTTAAATCATCTCTAGATGGCTTATAATACCTAATACAATGTAAACGCTATATAAATAATTGTTCCAAAATATATTTTTTGGAAAAAGTAGATTATCAGAACAACATATCTAAAAAGAAAAGTTATATTCTTGCAATTTGATGTATATCAATGTAGAGAAAATAATACTTGAAAAGAAATTTATCAAAATACTAACTATGTAATAATCTGTGTGTTTGAAAATATTTTTTTCTTGATTTCTTTATACTTTTACAAATTGTTTTAATATTTTACAGTAAGCTTTATGAATTCTACAAAAGAATAAAGTTTAGTTAATTTTGAATGACTCTCTTTTCTAATTTTTTGTTCTTTGTCTTTTAGTTGTATGTTTTTGATGAGGAAGATTTTAACTTATCAATACTGTTTATAATTTCTACCTTTGGTGTCACATATAGAAAGGCCTTCTCTGGATTAAATTCTGTATTAGCATTTATAGTCTAGTAATATTTTTGGATTAATGTTTTACTATTAATTGTTTAATCATTTTGAAATTTATGTTGATCCATAAAGTGAGGTAAACATTTTTCCTCTCCCCAAAGAACTGGTCAATTAGTTTGACACCATTTATAGAGTAACTTGGGTATTTAATGCTAACTTGGTATTTAATACCATCTCATTCATTTACTAAATAATTACATATTCTGGTTTATTTCTAGGCTTTCTGTTCAATTTCCTTATTTAGTTTTCCAATTGCCAGAATCATATTATTTAGATTATCTTAACTGCATAGATAACTTTTATATTATTTAAGACTAGCCTTCATATATTCTTTATATTTTTCTTCCAATTTTAAATTTTCAATTATTTTTTTTTCTAAAATCAATCATAAATATTTTCCCTGGAATAAATTATATAAAAATTGTTTCAGAGAGAATTACCACCCATTTTAATATTGAATTTAGAGGAATTTTAGAATGATTTTTTTAAACTTTATAAAGAATGCATAATTAGGATTTTAACTTGAATTGAATTAAACTCAACTAATGTGGGTTTCATTTTCATATATTTCACATATTTCATACTATTCAGTAATAATAGCAAGCAAATCCTTTTAATTTATTGACATCAATAGGGTATTGTTATTCCTTCCATATATGTCTCTCATTTATTGTTATGATATTTTTATGCATATTACAGTTCTTGTTACTGTACTTGAGATATTTATTTTCTATCGGTTATCTATTTTTTAAATACTGTTATGTGCACAATCTTTTAAAATTGTGTCAGCAATTAAATGACAATGATTTGCTAGTTAAATATTAAAATGAGTAATTTTTTTTTGTATTTTTATAAGCTGTGGAAAAGTTTATACAGCAGAACTGGTTCCCCTTTTTTGTTATTTTTCTTTAATATAAATATCTCTTTTTTTAAAATTTGGTATCTGGCTATCTCTTTTTCTGACTTTTTCCTCTAGCTTTAGATGTGTGGTTTCACATTTTATCTACTGTTCTTTCATCCCTTGAGTCATTTTATCTCCCCACAAGGAGGCAGAGGAAAAAAATGCTTGTTTCTCCTTTGAACACTGGATTTAAAAATTAAATAAACCATTATTAGCACAACCTCACAGCATGGGTTTCAGTAGAATGGTACCATAATTAATAGATGAGTGCAAATTAGTTCAAGGTCTCAGGAACAGGTCTCTAAAAATGTTGAAAATTCTAAGAAACATAATTGAAGCTTATATTTAATTGTTTTAATACAATCCCTATCTACAATTGAGATGTAGTAATATAGTCAAGGAATTCACATGAAATAGCCACACATACCATTCCCAAGGATAGCTTCATGTTTGTTTCTTTCTTCAAGTACTTGATGCATACAATGGCAGTTAACCTTTTTCTAATGTGGTGTAAAATTCAAACAGTCTCAAAACTTACATAGCTGGAAATCAAGTGATTTAGTTTTGCTTTGTGTCACTACTTTTATTAAGTAATTATTTATGAACCTTTCTATGTGCCAAGAACTGTTCATATTACTAAGGATATCACAACAAAATCTTGGCCTACTAGAGTTTTTATTTCAAGGGTAAATCATAAATATATAAGCATAAATATTTTGGATAATGGTAAGTATCTCTCAAAAGTGTCTACAAAACAAGGCTATCAGATAGAGTGTGACAGTTGGGGGATTGTTGCTACTTTAGTTATGATTGTCATATGAGGCCTCTCTGAGAAGGTGGTTTTTTTCAGGTAAATGTTGAAAAGAAGACAGTCATGACAAGAGTATTCCAGAGGGAGGACAGAGTAAATGCAAAGATCCTAAGGCAGCTATAAGCTTGGCCTCCTCTAGGGACTGGAAAACTATTTTTCTGGAGCATAGTAAATATGGAGGAATTGATAGGAGTTCAGAGAGATAGCCAGGGGTCTGGTCTATCATGTTGGATGTCACTGAGCTGAAATGGTGGTTTCCCTCACAAACACCATGACCTATCAATCACAGTATCCCGTTGTCTACCTAATAGGTAGTAGATGCTCAATAAATGTGACTTGAAATATAGTCTCTCAAGAGGAGAATACATCTTTAATTATAGCAATTGTTTTAAAATATAAACATATAAAAACTAACATTGAAAGTTGATTATGAGTATTATTTTCTTCTGTGCAGCAGAACACATGGCTCAGAAACTGTTTTCCTCTTTTCTCACACATTTTAGAAAACGAAATATAATTAACTCTTGGTAAGAATTTTCTATGTGGCTAGAAGAAAACATTGGCAAACAAAATTAAATTTCCCTTAAAAATTAATTGTTTCATAAAGAAACACCCAAACTTTATGGAGTGTTCCTATTTCCAAGAATAATGAGTCACATTTTTATTCAGTTAAAAACTACTGAACAACTGCAGTGCTTTGAAATTTCAAGAACATCATTTGCCTTCAATTTACGGCTGTCCTCTTTTTTTATCCTACTCCCATTATGTTTTTTTCTTAGCTTTTCATGTGTTAGATGATTCATCTCTTTCTGCTTATCCTTACTAAGAGAATGTTTTATTACAGCTCCCACTATCACCCTCACCATCCCTGTTACTACTATGTGTCTCTAATGAGAGGCTGGTTATCAGTTATTATACTCTAGCTGCACCAGTTATTATAGCACTGAATACTCCTACATAGTTAGTAAAATACGGCTACCCTAGAGCTCCTCACATGGCTCCTGATGTCCCAGCCCCTTCCCTCAACCTCCCTAATGTCTGCTATCAAAAGGGATGATGCCAGACCCCCAAGACCTTGTTCTAACAGCACAACCTGAATCTGCTTTAATTGATTGGTGACTATGATGTGCAAAATATTTTAAATATTACCTCTGCTTCTATGAATCAAGCACTCACATTAGTAGGCAATGTGCTAAGAGCTTTAACTATATAATCTTATTACAAGAAAAAAAATCAACATCCATGAATAGTTGGTGTTATCTCCATTTTACAGATGGGAAAACTAAAGCTCAAAGAATATTGTGACTTGCCTAAGATCACATTGCCAGTAACTGGCTTGACTAAAATTAACCCGCGGCTGTCTGATTCAAACACCTGCATTGTCAACTAGGGCTTTGTGTTTTTGGTAGTAGAAGGTATGTGGGTACTTTTGGTACATGTATATATGCTCTTTACCTGAGATAAAATGAAAAACAAAATATTTTTGCCAGTCTGAAGTCTACTGTATTTGGGAGGGACTTTTAGAGAAGGCTGATATCTACAGGGTAGAACATTTCATTATTAGCCCTCAGGTTTTATTTGTAAAATTCTTGCTTCTGTTCTGAACTCTGTTCAGAAATTTTAATGCTTATGGAGAACTATTTTCACTAAAGACATAACAATATTTCCCCTGAATTGGAAGCTGAGTAAGTCTGTTACAGGACCACTTTGTTGTTCTGAGGTCAGTTTATAAATAAGCCCCCCAAAAGGTGTTATTATGTTGTTCAGGTGATATATTTTAAATATCAAGGGGCAATTGGGTTGCATCTGTGCTGTGGAGTCAAAGGGGAGCACAGATGGCACCCATGTGATGCCCTAGGGTACATGTTTTTACTACTAGGATCAAGAGTAACAGTAATATAAGACCACTGCAATGCTACACAGGTGGAACCACTAAGGGTTCAGATCTGTTAGGACTGAAGACTTTGTCTATCCCACTGTAAACAGATCTCTGATCAGTTTAGGTGCTTGGTGAAAACAGAAGTAACCTTTAGTTGTTATTAGATAAGGGAAATAATAAATTCTCTCGTGAGTAGTCCCAGAATTAAGGACTATATACTATAAATATGTTTTCTTCCTTCCCATACATGTGTGTATGTGTGTTGGGAGACAGACTTTTTCTTTTTAATTCCTCTCATTTTACCCATTGTTGAATAAAATGGGTTTGGCTACCTTTATGACTTAGTCAGTAGTTTGCCTATATACAGGTGGTATTCAGGCTGAAGTAAGGAAACACGAAGCTCCCACAGATAATGGTGACACAACACATAACATGATTTGGATGCCTCCTTTTGGTGATAAGGTGAGATCTTTTGCTTGCAATATGAGATAGTTGAATTGTGACAGGCAAGACCATTGTTTTGAAGTGCAAAAAACATACATTGATGTTGAACAACCAAAGTTTTAGATTGTAGGTAACATTAATAATTTTTACCCATTCATCACTGGAATATCCTTTTATGTTTGGCAACTGTGTTTAAGTTTTCATGGGAACCAGAATCACCTGTTCCCTATAGAAACCAAGAAAACACCCTTTCTTGCAGCAAAAGGGCAGGCAAAGGATTTAAGCCTTAATGTTTAGAGACACGTTCTGACCCTGACATGGGAGTTAGTGATACATACATGTGGAAATATCATAAACTCAATTTTGGTGATGGTGGTGATGGCAGCAACATCAGCTTTCCAGATACAACAGTGAATAAGGTGACATCCTGTTATCCTGCACATTAGCATCAGTGGAGCAAGCTAGAACATCCAGCATTTAATGAGAGTGACACTGGATAGATCTCAGTGTATAGTTGCTCTTAATTCCAATTGTTTTCCAAGTATGACCTTAAGGATACCTGGTGATTCTGTGTGTGACTTAATATCCTTTCAATAAATTTCAGGTTTTCTATTGCTTGCAATTAAAACCTCTAGATGATATGTTGGATTTTCCTATTATATTTGGCCATTTCAGTACAGATGTGGAAAGATAATGTCATATTAAACACGTTGACATTAATTGTCATCATGGACAGGGAGCTCCTGTTATATTCTCACTTTAAATTTTTATTAGAACTCCAAATACATCATTAATGATTTCTCTAAAGAAATATGACAGCCTCAAGCTGAAGTAGAAAAGTAAATTCCGATAAAATGAAAGCAGTTCAGAACGTTGCTTTAATCTATTTTTTCCCAGTGACCATGAACGTTTAAGGCTCTTTTCTCCTTAATTTAAATTCCTGAGTTTAGTTTCAAATAATATCCTGGTAAAAACAATTTTTATTCCTATATAGTTGAGACTTCCAGTTATAATGAACCTGATTTTTGGTGTGTGCGGTGGAATTTCTGATTAATGAGATTAAAGAATCTGAGCTTTCGCCTCTTTCCCTTAACTAGATCTCACAAATGATTTTTAAAGGTTAACTCATCACTGCTTCAGGGGTCCATGTTTCAGGTCTATTGTCATCTCATTACTGAAGTAATGAGTAATTTCATTATATCTGGACTCATTATGAGTGCCAAAATACTATGCTGTCTTCCATCGTTTCTCTAATATCTGGGGTGCTATAATTGTTCATTATAACAGACTTGTACTTTATTAAGTAGCCCATTAATCTGCCTGCTTGGGGCTCTGAATAACTGTATGTTAATTTCTATTGACCTTGCTTTTTCTGTTTTATATTTTCAGCAATTTGTGGGCACAATGATGACATGATCATCAAATTCTGTTACTGTTTTTATACCAGAGATCTCTCTACTAGAAAATGTTTACTATTCATCACTAGTTTTTTTTCTTCCCGAAAGAAATAACTGCTTCATACTTGGAGCACTAAGACATCATTAGTAGTCCCCAAAGAAAATTATTTTCAATGTCTTTCATGAAGGATTTATTGGCTGTTTTGTATTATGTGCTGCTAAAATATATAGCTGGAATCTGCCTCTTTAGTTGTTGTTGTTGTTTTTTTATTTAACTGGAATAGGAAGGGGCTGAATTCTGTGGATCCCTAATTTTAAAACCTCGATTCCTTTAAAAAGACTTTTGTTGTTAATCAGTTTTCACTACAAAATTATACATATTTATGTAAAGGAACTAAATTTTAGAAAAGTACAAAAAAGCAAGTAGACGAAAATAAAAATCATCCATAATTCCCTGAGAGATAGCAACAGGTATCATTTTGGTGTTTACCTAAATTGTCTCTCTTTGTCTTCCATCTATTCACAGATTTATTCATTCATTCAACAGATGTTTTTTGTGTGCATACTAATGTCAAGTTCAGTTACTGGCAATACAGTAGTAAATGAAACAGATAAAAAAAAAAAACACCCTCTGTCCTATAGGGTATATAATCTGAGACACAGGTACACAAATACACACATAACGTCCTAATCCATATTCTGTTAACAACATGCATGGTTAGAATTTTTGCGTCATAAAATATTTAAAACATTGTGTTTTTAAAATTGAAGTAACATAAAGGAGTAATGTAAAATCAACAATTTAAAAGTGTACAATTCAATGGCACTTGACACATTCACTTTGTGACCATCACCTCTATCTAGGTCCAGAACATTTTCATGACTTCAAAAGAAAAATCTCATATCAAGTAAGCAGTCGCTTTCTTTTCCCCCGCCCCTTTGCTTCTGGAAAATACAAATCTGGCTTTTATCTCTGAATATTTCTGAATATTCTTAATATTTTATATTAATGAAATTATGCAATATGTGATGTTTTGTATCTGACTTTTTTTTACTTAGCAAAATGCTTTTGAGGTACATCCATGTACTAGCACATATCATCACTTCATTCCTTTTATGGCTGAAAATATTCCATTATTTATTTATATATACATATATATATATAATATTTTATCTGTTCAACAGATGATGGACTTTTGTGTTGTTTCCATCTTTCAGCTGTTGTGAGAAATGCCGCTATGAACATTCATGTGCAAGTAATTGTTTAAGTTCCTATTTAAAATTTTTAGGGGTTTATATACAGGAAGAAAATTGCTGAGTCACATAATATTTCTGTATCCAACTTTTTGAGGAACTGTCAAACTGCTTTGTTAGTGGCTGCATTATTTTACATACCCATCAGCGATGTACAAAGTGTTCAATCTCTTTATATCCTTTTGAACACATTTTCAATTTTTAAAACTTATAGTCATCCTAGTGGGTGTGAAGTGATAGCTCACTGTGGTTTATATTTGCATTCCCCTATTGACTCCTAATATTGAACAGTTTTTCTTGTGCTATTGCCTATTAGTATATCTTCTTTGGAGAAATATCTACTTTAGTACTTTACCGATTTTTTAATTTAGTTTTTTGTCTCTTGTTCTTGAGTCATGAATTCTTTATATATTCCAGATACTAGACACTTATTATATACATGATTTTGCAAATATTTCCTCTCATTATTTAGATTTTTTTTACTTTTCTTGATAATGTCCTTTGATACATAAAAGTTTTAAATTTTGATGAAGTCAATTTATTTGTTTTGTTTTATTTTTCTTTTGTTGCTCATGATTTTGGTGTCATATATAAAAATCCATTGCCAAATCCAAGGACATAAAAATTTAACCCTATATTCTTTTCTAAGAGTTTTATAGTTTTAAGTTTTATATTTAGGTATCTGATTCATTTTGAGAGAATTTTATGTGTATCATGCAAGGTAGGAATCTAACTTCATTCTTGTTTATCTTGGAAAGTCTTTATACCTCCTTCACTTTGGGAGGAGAATTTTGCTGGATATGGAAATCTTGGTTGATAGATTATTCTTTCAGCAGTTTAAAACTGCTGTCCCATTTTTTTCTGTCCTTCATGATTTATGATGCAAAGTTGACTATTAATCTTATTGAGAATCACTTGTATGTGACAATCACTTCTCCATTGCTGATTTTAAGATTCCCATTTTGTATTTGACTTTTGACAAGCTGATTTTAATGTGTCTGCGTAATTTTTTTTAGTTTAACTTTGCTAAAATTTGTTGAGATTCTTTGATGTGTATATTCATGTTTTTTTAATCAAATATGGGGAGTTTTCAGCCATTATTTCTTTGAATATTCTTTCTGCTCATTTCTCTCTCCCCCTCTGTTTCTGAGACTCACACTTTGTATATGTTAATGTGATTGATTATGCCCCACATGCCTCTTAGACAGGATAATTTCAATTGACCTATCTTCAAGCTTGCTGATTCTTTCTTCTGCCTGCTCAAATCAGCTATTAAAATGATCTAGTGAGTTTTTCATTTTAGTTATTTTAGTTTCCAGTTCGAGAATTTCTGTTTGGCTTCTTTAAAAAATAATTATAGTAAATTATATATAACATAAAATTTATTATCTTAACCATTTTTAAGTGTAAAGTTCAGTGGTATTAAACTCATTCATAATGTTGTACAATCATCAACGTCATCCATCTTTATAACTCTTTTCATCTTATAAAGCTGACATTCTAAACCCATTAAAAAATAGCTCCCTATGACCTCCTTCCCCCAGTCCCCAGCAACCACCATTGTACTTCTCTCTCTAGGATTTTGACTACTCTAAGTATTTCACATAAGTGGAATCATAGAGTTGTCTGTTTATGACTGGCTTATTTCACTTAGCATAATGTCATTAAGGTTCATTCATGTTGAAGCAAATGCCAGAATTTCCTTCCTTTGTAAGGATGAACAATATTCCATTGTATGTGTCAGTGGAATTTGGGTTGCGTCCACATTTTGGCTACTGTGAATAATGCTGCTACAAACATATGTGTACACGTATCTTTTCAAGACTGCTTTTAATACTTTTGAGTATATGCCCAAAAAACATATTTTCCATTTTTAGGAAGCTGTCATCCTGTTTGCTGCAGTGGTTGTAACATTTAACATTCTTACCAACAGTGTCAAGGATTCCAATTTCTCTGTATCATTTCCAACACTTAATTTCTTTGTCTTTGTTCGTTTGACAGTAGCCATCCCAATGGGCATAAGGTACTATCACATTGTAAAATTGTTTTTTTTATCATTTTTGTTGGAGTATAATTGCTTTACAATGGTGTGCTAGTTTCTGCTTTATTACAAAGTGAATCAGCTATACATATACATATATCCCCATATCTCCTCCCTCTTGAGTCTCCCTCCCACCCTCCCTATCTCACCCAACTATGTGTTCACAAAGCACCAAGCTGATCTCCCTGTGCTATGCGGCTGCTTCCCACTAGCTATCTACTTTACATTTGGTGTTATGTATTAGTCCATGCCACTCTCTCACTTTGTCCCAGCTTACACTTCACTCTACCTGGGTCCTCAAGTCAATTATCAACATCTGTGTCATTATTCCTGTCTTGCCCCTAGGTTCTTCATAACCATTTTTGTTTTTTTGGGTTTTTTTTTAGATTCCATATATATGTGTTAGCATATGTTATCTGTTTTTCTCTTTCTGGCTTACTTCACTCTGTATGACAGACTCTAGGTCCATCCACCTCACTACATATAACTTAATTTCGTTTCTTTTTATGGCTGAATAATATTCCATTGTATATATGTGCCACATCTTCTTTATCCATTCATCTGTTGATGGACACTTAGGTTGCTTCCATGTCCTGGCTATTGTAACTAGTGCTGCAATGAATATTGTGGTACATGACTCTTTATGAATTATGGTTTTCTCAGGGTATATGCCCAGTAGTGGAATTGCTGGGTCATCTGGTAGTTCTATTTTTAGTATTTTAAGGAACCTCCATACTGTTCTCCATAGTGGTTGTATCAATTTACATTCCCACCAACAATGCAAAAGGGTTCCCTTTTCTCCACAACCTCTCCAGCACTTATTGATTGTAGATTTTTTGTTGATGGCTATTCTGACTGGTGTGAGGTGATACCTCATTGTAGTTTTGATTTGCATTTCTCTAATGATTACTGATGTTGAGCATTCTTTCATGTGTTTGTTGCCTGTCTGTATATCTTCTTTAGAGAAATATCTATTTAGGTCTTCTACCCATTGTTGGATTGGGTTGTTTGTTTTTTTGATACTGAGCAGCATGAGCTGCTTGTAAATTTTGGAGATTAGTCCTTTGTCAGTTGCTTCATTTGTAAATATTTTCTCCTATTCTGAGGGTTGTCTTTTCATATTGTTTATAGTTTCCTTTGCTGTGCAAAAGCTTTAAAGTTTCATTAGGTCCCATTTGTTTATTTTTGTTTTTATTTCCATTTCTTTAGGTGGTGGGTCAAACAGGATCTTGCTGTAATTTATGTCATAGAGTGTTCTGCCTATGTATTCCTCTAAGAATTTTATAGTGTCTGGTCTTACATTTAGGTCTTTAATCCATTTTGAGTTTATTTTTGTGTATGGTGTTAGGTAGTGTTCTAATTTCATTCTTTTACATGTAGCTGTCCTGTTTTCCCAGCACCACTTATTGAAGAGGCTGTCTTTTCTTCACTGTATATTCTTGCCTCCTTTATAAAAATAAGATGACCATATGTGTGTGGGTTTATCTTTGGGCTTTTTATCCTGTTCCATTGATCCATATTTCTGTTTCTGTGCCAGTACCATACTGTGGTGATAACTGTAGATTTGTAGTATAGTTTGAAGTCAGGGAGCCTTGTTCCTCCAGCTCCATTTTTCTTTCTCAAGCTTGCTTTTCCTATTTGTGGCCTTTTGTGTTTCCACGTAAATTGTGAAATTTTTTTGTTCTAGTTCTGTGAAAAATGCCATTGGTAAGTTAGATAGGTATTTCATTGAATCTACAGATTGCTTTGGGTAGTATAGTAATTTTCACAATGTTGATTCTTCCAGTCCAAGAATATGGTATAACTCACCATCTGTTTCTATCATCTTTAATTTATTTCATCAGTGTCTATAGTTTTCTGCATACAGGTCTCTTTTCTCCTTAGGTAAGGTTATCCTCGGTATGTTATTCTTTTGGTTGCAATGGTAAATAGGAGTGTTTCCTTAATTTCTCTTTCTGATTTTTTGTTGTTAGAATATAGGAATGTAAGAGATTTCTGTGCATCAATTTTGTAGCCTGCAACTTTACCAACTTCATTGATTAGCTCCAATAGTTTTCTGGTGGCATCTTTATGCTTCTCTATGCATAATATCATGTCATCTGCAAACAGTGACAGCTTTACTTCTTCTTTCCAATTCGGATTCCATTTATTTCTTTTTCTTCTCTGATTGCTGTGGCTAAAACATGCAAAGCTATGTTGAATAATAGCGGTGATAGTGGGCAACATTGTCTCGTTCATGATCTTAGAAGAAATGTTCTTAGTGTGTCACCATTGGGAATGATATTGGCTGTGAGTTTGTCATATATGGCCTTTGTTATGTTAAGGTAAGTTCCCTCTATGCCTACTTTCTGGAGAGTTTCTTTCATAAATTGGTGTTGAATTTTGTCAAAACTTTTTCTGCATCTATTGAGATGATCATGTGGTGTTCTCCTTCAGTTTTTTAATATAATGTATCACACTGATTGATTTGCATGTGCTGAAGAATCCTTGCATTCCTCGAAAAAACCTCAGTTGATTACAGTGTATGATCCTTTCAACGTGCTGTTGGATTCTGTTCACTAGTATTTTGTTGAGGATTTTTGCATCTATGTTCATCAGTGATATTGGCCTGTAGGTTTCTTTCTTTGTGACATCTTTGTCTGGTTTTGTTATCAGGGTGATGGTGGCCTCATAGAAGGAGTTTGTGAGTGTTCCTCCCTCTGCTATATTTTGGAAGAGTTTCAGAAGGATAGGTGTTAGCTCTTCTCTAAATGTTTGATAGAATTTGCCTGTGAAGACATCTGGTCCTGGGTTTTTGTTTGTTGGAAGATTTTTAATCACAGTCTCAATTTCAGTGCTTGTGATTGGTCTGTTTATATTTTCTATTTCTTCCTGCTTCAGCCTCAGAAGGTTGTGATTTGCTAAGAATGTGTCCATTTCTTCCAGGTTGTCCATTTTATTGGCATATAGTTGGTTGTAGTAATCTCTAGTGATCATTTGTATTTCTACAGTGTCAGTTGTTACTTTTCCTTTTTCATTTCTAATTCTAATTGAGTCTTCTCCCTTTTTTTCTTGATGCATCTGGATAATGGTTTATCTTCCAAAATAACCAGCTTTTAGTTTTATTGATCTTTGCTATCATTTCCTTCATTTCTTTTTCTTTTATTTCTGATCTGATCTTTATGATTTCTTTCCTTCTGCTAACTTTGGGTTGTATTTTATTTTTTTCTGTCTTTCTCTAATTGCTTTAGGTATAAGGTTAGGTTGTTTATTTGAGATTTTTTTTGTTTCTTTTTTTTTTTTTTTTTTGCGGTATGCGGGCCTCTCACTGTTGTGGCCTCTCCTGTTGCGGAGCACAGGCTCCAGACGCACAGGCTCAGTGAACATGGCTCACAGGCCCAGCCACTCCATGTCATGTGGGATATTCCCGGTCTGTGGTACGAATCCGTGTCCCCTGCATCGGCAGGCGGACTCTCAACCACTGTGCCACCAGGGGAGCCCTTTTCTTGTTTCTTGAGGTAGGATTGTATTGCTATAAAATTCCCTCTTAGAGCTTCTTGTGCTGCAACCCATAGGTTTTGGGTGGTTGTGTTTTCATGGTCAATTGTTTCTAGGTAGTTTTTGCTTTCCTCTTTGATTTCCTTTGTGACCTCTTGGTTATTAAGTAGTGTATTGTTTAGCCTCCATGTATTTGTATTTTTTACATATTTTTTCCTATAACTGATATCTAGTCTCATAGCATTGTGGTTGGAAAAGATACTTGATACTATTTCAATTTTCTTAAATTTACCAAGGCTTGATTTCTGCCCCAAGTTATGATCAATCCTGAAGAATGTTCCATGAGCACTTTAGAAGAAATTTTATTCTGTTTTTCTCAGATGGAATGTCCTATAAATATCAGTTAAATCCATCTTGTTTAATATGTAATTTAAAGTTTGTGTTTCCTTATTTATTTTCATGTTGGATGATCTGTCCATTGGTGCAAGTGGGGTTTTAATTTTCCCTACTATGATTGTGCTACTGTCAATTCCCCCTTTTATGGCTGTTAGCATTTACCGTATATATTGAGGGGTGCTCCTATGTTGGGTGCATAAATATTTGCAATTGTTATATCTTCTTCTTGGATTGATCCCTTGATCATTATGTAGTGTCCTTCTTTGTATCTTGTAATAGTCTTTATTTTAAAGTCCATTTTGTCTGATATGAGAATTGCTACTCTAGTTTTCTTTTGATTTCCATTTGCATGGGATATCTTTTTCTATCCCCTCACTTTCAGTCTGTATGTGTCCCTAGGTTGGAAGTGGGTCTCCTGTGGACAGCATATATATGGGTCTTGTTTTTTTATCCATTCAGGCAGTCTATGTCTTTTGTTGGAGCATTTAATCCATTTACTTTAATTAATTCATTAATTATTAAGTCATTATTAATAATCAATTAATTATTAATTGATTAATTATTAATTATCCATATGTATGTTCCTATTACCATTTTCTTAATTGTTTTGGGTTAGTTATTGTAGAACTTTTCCTTCTCTTCTGTTTCCTTTCTAGAGAAGTTCCTTTAGCATTTGTTGTAATGATGGTTTAGTGGTGCTGTATTTTCTTAGCTATTGCTTGTCTGTAAAAGTTTTAATTTCTCCATCAAATCTGAATGAGATCCTTGCTGGGTAGGGTAATCTTGGTTGTAGGTTTTTCCCTCTCATAACTTTAAATATGTCCTGCCACTCCCTTCTGGCTTGCAGAGTTTCTGCTGATAGATCAGCTGTTAACCCTATTTGGGTTCCTTTGTATGTTATTTGTCATTTTTACCTTGTTGCTTTTAATATTTTTTCTCTGTGTTTAATTTTTAATGGTTTGTTTAATATGCATCTTGGCATGTTTCTCCTTGGATTTATCCTGTATGTGACTCTCTGTGCTTCCTGGATTTGATTAATTATTTCCTTTCTCATATTAGGGAAGTTTTCAACTATAATCTCTTCAAATATTTTCTCAGTCCCTTTCTTTTTCTCTTCTTCTTCTGGGACCTGTATAATTCAAATGTTGGTGTGTTGAATGTTGTCTCAGAAGTCTCTGAGACTGTCCTCAATTCTTTTCATTTTTTTTTCTTTATTCTTCTCTGCAGTATTTATTTTCACTCTTTTATCTTCCAGGTCATTTATTCGTTTTTATGCCTCCATTATTCTGCTATTGATCCTTTCTAGAGAATTTTTAATTTCATTTACTGTGTTGTTCATCATTGTTTGCTTGCTCTTTAGTTCTTCTAGGTCCTTGATAAACGTTTCTTGTATTTTCTCCATTCTATTTCCAAGATTTTGTCCAAGATTTTGGATCATGTTTACTATCGTTATCCTGAATTCTTTTTCAGGTAGACTGCCTATTTACTCTTCATTTGTTAGGTCTGGTGGGTTTTTACCTTGCGCTTTCATCTGCTGTGTGTTTTTCTGTCTTTTCATTTAGCTTATCTTACTGTGTTTGAGGTCTCCTTTTTGCAGGCTACAGGTTCGTAGTTCCCATTGTTTTTGGTGTCTGCCCCCAATGACTAAGGTTCATTCAGTGGGTTGTGTATGCTTCCTTTAGGAGGGGATTGGTGTCTGTGTTCTGGAGGATGAGTCATGATCTTGTCTTTCTTGTGGGCAGGACCGCATCCGATAGTGTGTTTTGGGGTGTCTGTGACCTTATTTTTATTTTAGTCAACGTCTCTGCTAAGGGGTGGGGTGGTGTTCCTGTCTTGCTAGTTGTTTGGCATAGGGTGTCCATTGCTCTAGTTTGCTGGGTTTTGAGTAGAGCTGGATCTTAGTGTTGAGATGGAGATCTCTGCTAGAGCTTTCACCATGTAATATTATGTGGAGCCAGGAGGTCTCTGGTTGACCAGTGTCCTGAACTTGGCTCTCCCATTCCAGGGGCACAGCCTGACACCCGGCCAGCATACCAAAACCCTGTCAGCCACACGGCTCAGAAGAAAAGGGAGAAAGAAAAGAAAGAAAGAAAGAAAGAAAGAAAGAGAGAGAGAGAGAGAGAAAGAGAAAGAAAGAAAGAAAGAAAGAAAGAAAGAAAGAAAGAAAGAAAATAAAGTTATTAAAGTAAAAAAATAAATATTAAAAATAAAAAATTAAAGAAAGAAAGGAGCCACCAAACCAGAAAACAAATCCACCAATGGTAAAAGCAAAGCTATACAAAGCTATACATACAAAATTACACAAAGAAGCATACACATACATACTCACAAAAGGAGAAAAATGAAATATATATATATATATATATATATATATATATATATATATATATATATATATATATATATATATAATTGCTCCCAAAGTCCACTGCCTCAATTTTGGGATGATCTGTTGTCTATTCAGGTACTCCACAGATGTGGGTACATCAAGTTGATTGTGGAGATTTAATTTGCTGCTCCTGAGTCTGCTGGGAGAGATTTCCCTTTCTCTTATTTTTTGCACATCTCCTAGGGTTCAGTTTTGGGTTTGCCCCCACCTCTGCATGTAGGTTGGCTGAGGGTGTCTGTTCTTTGCTCAGACAGGACGGGGTTAAAGTAGCAGCTGATTCAGGGGCTCTGGCTCACTCAGGGCAGGGGGAGTGAGGGGTACAGAATGCAGGGTAAGCCAGCAGGGGCAGAGGCCGCAGTGACATTGCAACAGCCTGAGGCACGCCTTGTGTTCTCCCGGGGATGTTGTCTCTGGATCACGGAACTGACAGTGGCAGGCTGCACTGGCTTCCTGGAGGGGAGGTGTGGATTGTGACCTGTGCTTGTGCACAGGCTTCTTGGTGGCTACAGCAGCAGCCTTAGCATTTCTTGCCAGTCTCTCGTGTCTGCACTGATAGCCATGGCTCATGCTCATCTCTGGAGCTTGTTTAGGCAGTGCTCTGAATCCCCTCTCCTTGTACACCTCGAAACAATGGTCTCTTGCCTGTTAGGCAGGTACAGACTTTTTGCCGGACTCCCTCCTGCATAGCTGTGGTGCACTAGCCCCCTCAGGCTCTGTTCATGCAGCCAAGCCCAGTCCTCTCCCTGGGATCTGACCTCTGAAGCCTGAGCCTCAGCTCCCAGCCACCACCCACCCCAGCCGGTGGGTGAGCAGACAAGCCTCTCAAGCTAGTGAGTGCTGGTCGTCACTGATCCTCTGTGCAGGAATCTCGCTGCTTTGCCTTTTGCACCCCTGTTGCTGTTCTCTCCTCCGTGGCTCTGAAGCTTCCCCCCCCCCACCACCCCCGTCTCCATCAGTGAAAGGGCTTCCTAGTGTGTGGAAACTTTTCTTCCTTCACAGCTCCCTTCAGTGGTACAGGTCTTATTCCTATTCTATGGTCTCTGTTTTTTCTTTTTCCTTTTTCCCTACCCAGGTACGTGGGGAGTTTCTTGCTTTTGGGGAAGTCTGAGGTCTTCTGCCAGCGTTCAATAGGTGTTTTGTAGGAATTGTTCCAAATGTAGATGTATTTCTGATGTATTTGTGGGGAAAGATGGTCTCCACATCTCACTCCTCCGCCATCTTGAAGGTCTCCCCCACACTGTAGTTTTGACTTGCATTTCCTTAGTGATGTTGAGCAACATTTTATGTTCTTATTGGCCATTTGCATATGTCTTTGGAGAAAAGTCTATTCAAATGTTTAGCTGATTTTTTGATTGAGCAGTTCATTTTACTGTTGTTGAGTTTTAGGAATTCTCTATACATTCTGAATATTAATCCCTTTACAGATAGATGATTTGCAAATATTTTCTCCCATTCTGTGGGTTGCCTTTTTACTAAGTTGATATTGTCTTTTGATGCACAAAATTCTAAATTTTCATAAAGTGCAATTTGTCTATTTTGTGTTTTGTTGTCTCTCCCTTTGGTGCCATATCCAAGAAATCATTGTCAACTCTAAAGTTGTGAAGATTTTACCCTGTGTTTTCTTCTAGGACTTTTATAGTTTTAGTTCTTACTTTTAGGTCTTTGAAACATTTTGTAAAAATTCTTGTATATGGTGTTAGACTGAGGTTCCAATTTCACTTTTTTTTTTTTTTCGAGTGTCCAGTTTTCCTTGTACCACTTCTTGAGAAGACTATCCTTTCCCTGTTGAATGGTCTTGATGTTCTTGTAAAATATCATTTGACTATATATGCATGGGTTTATTTCAGGCTCTTTATTGTTTTTAATTTTTCTGTATGTCTGTCTTTATTCCAGTACAACACTGTTTTAATTGTTTTAGCTTTGTATTAAGTTTTCAAATCAGGAAGTATGAGTTCTCCAGCTTTGTTCTTCCTTTTCAAAGTTGTTTTGGCTGTTCAGGTTCTTTTGAGGTTGCATATGGATTTTAGGACGGGTTTTTATGTTTCTACAAAAAGAAAATAAAAGTCATTGGAATTTTGATAAGGATTGCATAGATTCTGTAAATTTTATTGGGTAGTATTGACATCTTAACAATATTAGGTCTTCCAATTCATGAATATGGGATGTATTCCATTTATTTATGCCTTCTTCAATTTCTTTCAACAATGTTTTGTAGTATTCATTGTACACATATTTCACTTTCTTGGTTAAGTTAATCCTAAGTGTTTCATTATTTTTGATGCTATTATAAATTAATAATTTTCATAATTTCCTTTTCATATTGTTCACTGTTAGTGTATAGCTAGAATTTTGTGTGTGAGTGTGTGTGTATGTGTTGACTTTGTACTCTGCTACTTTGTTGAATTTATTTATTACTTCTAACAGGATTTTTTGGTGGAATCTTTAGGGTATTCTACATATGAGATCATATAATCTGCGAATAGAGATAATATTACTTCTTTTACAATTTGGATGTTTTTATTTCTTTTTGTTGCTTAACTGGTCTGGCTAGAACTTCCAGTACTATGTTAAATAAGAGTGGTGAAAGTGGGCATCCTTGCCTGCTTCTTCTTGATAGAGGAAAAGTCTTTCACTATTGAGTTTGATGTTCGCCATGGGTTTTTTATACATGGATTTTATTATGTTGAGATAATTTATTCTATTTCTAGTTTTTTGTTTTTTTTTTTTTTTTTTCAGTACGCGGGCCTCTCCCCGTTGAGGAGCACAGGCTCCGGACGTGCAGGCTCAGTGGCTATGGCTCATGGACCCAGCCGCTCCGCGGCATGTGGGATCCTCCCGGACCAGGACACGAACCCGTGTACCCTGCATTGGCAGGCAGACTCTCAACCACTGTGCCACCAGGGAAGCCCTGTTGAGTATTTTTATCATGAAATAGTTTTGAATTTTGTCACATGCTTTTTCTGCACTAATTGAGGTAATTGTAGTTTTTTTTTTCCTTCCATCTGTTAATGTAGTGTATTATATTGATTGATTTTTGTATGTTGAACCATCCTTGCATTCCAGGAATAAATGTCATTTGGTTATGGTGTATAATCCTTTTAATATGGTCCTGAATTTGGTTTTCTAGTATTTAGTTGACAATTTTTGCATCCATATTCATGAGAGATATTAGCCTATGGTTTTATTTCCTACTACTGTCTTCATCTTGCTTCGGTATCAGGATAACACTGGCCTTATATAATTAATTAAGAAAAATTGTCTTCTCTTCAACTCTTTGGGAAAGTTTGAGAAGGATTGATGTAGTTATTTTTTAAATGTTTGGTAGAATTCCTCAGTGAAGCCATCAAGTCTCGGGCCTTTATTCATTTTGTTTTGTTAGAAGAATTTTGCTTACAGATTCAATCTCATTACTAATTATAGGTCTTTTCAGATTATCTATTTCTTTGTGATTTTATCTTTGTTGGTTTTGTTGTTCTAGGAATCTGTCCATTTCATCTAGGTTATACAAGTATTTGCTATATAATTATTCATAATACTGTCTTATAATCCTTTTTATTTTTGTAGAATTGGTAGTACTGTGCACACTTTTGGTTTTGATTTTAGTAATTTGAGTCTTCCCTCTTCTTTCTTAGTATCTAACTAAAGGTTTAACAATTTTGTTAATTTTCTCAAAGAACCAATTTTGGTTTTATTATTTTCTCTATTATTTTTCTATTCTTTATTTCATTCATCTCTGATGTAATCATATGTCCTTCCTTCTTCTCAATTTGGCTTTTGTTTGTTCTTTTTACTGTTTTTTTTAAGTTGTAAAGTTAGATTATTGATTTGAGATCTTTCTCATTTTATTATGTAAGCATTTATAAGTTTCCTCCTTGGAGCTGCATTTGCTGCATCTCACAGTTTTGGTATGTTGTATTTTCATTTTCATTCATTTCTAAGTATTTTCTAATTTTCCTTGTGATTTATTCTTTGATCTATTGGTTGCTTAAAAGCGTGTTTTTAATCTCCAAAATTTTGTGAATTTTCCATTTCTTGTTGATTTTTTTTTTTAGATTTATTTTATTTTTCTAAATTTATTTTATTTATTTTTGGCTGTGTCAGGTCTTAGTTCCAGCATGTGGGCTCTTTGTTGAGGCACATGGGATCTCTTGTTGCAGTGCACAGGCTCTTTGTTGCAGCATGTGGGCTTCTCTCTATCTATGGCGTGCAAGGTTTCTCTCTCTAGTTGTGGCACACATGCTCTAGGGTGCGTGGACTCTGTAGTTGTGGCATGCGAGTTCCAGAGCACATGAGCTCTGTAGTTTGTGGCACACAGGCTCTCTAATTGAGGTACATGAGCTCAGTAGTTGTAGTACACAGGCTTAGGTGCCCTGTGGCATGTGGGATCTTAGTTCCCCAAGCAGGGATCGATCCCACATCCCCTGCATTGTAACGTGGGATTCTTTACCACTGGACCACCAGGGAAGTCTCTCTTGTTGATTTCTAACTTTCACCTGTTATAGTCAAAGAAGATACTTTGTAGGGTATCTATATTTTTAAATCTATGGAGACTTAATTTATGGCCTAACATATGGTCTATCCTGGAAAATGTCCCTGCACTTGAAGAGAATGTGCATGTTATTGTTTTGTTTTGTTATTTTTGTTTGTTTTTTTGCAGTATGCAGGCTTCTCACTGTTGTGGTCTCTCCCGTTGCAGAGCACAGGTTCCAGACGTGCAGGCTCAGCAACCATGGCTTACGGGCCTAGCCGCTCCATGGCATGTGGGATCTTTCCAGACTGGGGCACAAACCCATGTCCCCTGCATTGGCAGGCAGACTCTCAACCACTGCACCACCAGGGAAGCCCGATGCTATTGTTTTGGGATAAAGTGTTCTGTATATGTCTTTTAAAATAATAGGTTGATTTTGTTGTTTAAATTCTTTGAGCATATTTAAGATGGTTGTCTTAAAGTCTTTCCACAGTTTCTGGAAATTTCTTCTGAGAATGGGCCATGCTTTCTTGTTTCTTTTCATTCTTTCTAATTTTTTGTAAAATATTGGACATTTAAGTTTTATAATGTGATAACTCTTGGAGTCAAATTTCCCCCATCTTCAGTCTTTGTTTTTTTTGTTGTTGTTGTTTGCTGTGCTGTTTAGCTCTTTATTTGGCAACTTTTCTACAATATTTTTGTAAGGTCTGTATTCACACAGTCTCACTTCAGCACTGGGTCCTCTCAGGTCTTTTATGAGCATGTGTCCTGCCCTGGGGTGCCCATGGCTTTCTAAAGTCTCCAGTACACATGAGCCCTTTTGAATTCCAAAAACTACAACAATAAAAATACAAAAAGGGCTTCCCTGTTGGTGCAGTGGTTGAGAGTCTGCCTGCCAATGCAGGGGACATGGGTTCGTGCCCCAGTCTGGGAGGATCCCACATTCTGTGGAGTGGCTGGGCCTTTGAGCCATGGCTGCTGGGCCTGTGCGTCCGGAGCCTGTGCTCTGCAATGGGAGAGGTCACAACAGTGAGAGGCCCACGTACCGAAAAAAAAAAAGGAAAAAAAAAACCTCTATCATCAACTTTTATTCCAGTATTTAGATATTTTTACTGTTTACCATAACTGTAATCTTTAACCACAGGCCACATCAAGTTGTTCAATTGCCTTACTTTTTTTTTTTTTTTGAAATGCCTACAACTTTCCATACTGTGTGAGTTCTATTTTAGGCAAAATGAAATTAAGAAATGTCAGTCTTCATGTAGCCCCATACATGTTAGAACAGATAAACATGATTGTTTGATAATAAGGTCTATTCTGCTCCCTATAGAACCAGGGACCAGGGTTCCATACTGGGAAGTAGGCTGCCATCTTCAAGATCATCCTTAAGCCAGGGGAGGTGGTGGGGCAAATGCAAGCAAAAACACCATGGAGTTTTCTACTTTTCTAAATTATCATTTTCTTCATTGTGTTGACTTGATTGTTGTAATCCTTTGACTATTTTCTAACATTCTGACAAAATTGATTCTAACAGTTTTTGCTTCATTTTTCAATGTTCCTGTGAATGAATTCTTGGAGATACCTACTCTGCCATTTGTGCTAGTGTTCTCTTCTAAAATACTCTTTTTAATAACTGTAATTATCTACTGCTTGTAGAATATTTGAAATATAATGTGGGTAATAGATGGTTATTTTTCCCTTTTAGGTAGTATCTAGTTTTCTGAGAATAGTGTAGGGAAGCTGTTGTGATATATCTGGATTGAAATGTTTACTCTCCCACTTCTGCTTATGGGATAAGTGACATTAAAAGTCTTTAGACCATAGTGGAAGAAGAGGATGATCATTTGGACTTAATATTATTGCAGTTAATATTATTGTCAGTTTTAGATTAAAAATGTGTGTAAAGTGCTTAGTACTGTCTTAGCCCATTGTGTTTTTTTAAAATGGTATAGAAAGTAATTGCTTCAACTCTTCTTTGCTTATAGCTGTTATTGTTTCCTTAGCATAAATTTCTGGAAGAAAAATTGTTGAAATAAATGGCATGTTCATTGCTTAGAATTAGAATTAATATCAACAAATTGTCCTTTGTAAAGTGGTGTGCCACTTTACTCACCTTTTGTTAAAAAGTTTCATTTTCTGCTCTTAAACAGCCTGACTTTGTTGTACTTGCACTTGAGGGAGGAAATAAAGATAATAATTTCCAAATATTCTTCCTGTATTCAGTCAACCTTACAGTTTCATTTTGGACTACTTCTCCACTACTTCTGCTTGGTTTAATAGTGGTAGTTCAGTTTTGTTCAGTTATTTCTATCAAACTGCAGAAAGATATTAGCACATGGATATGTGAGAAAAGAGCTCTTCAAGACCCTCATAGACATCATCCCAAGGCAAGCTGAAGGCTGTCTAATTCTATGACTTTAAGACCTATATATCTGGCACATAAGCATGTCCAGACAGTCATTAGATATCCCTAGAGATGACCATATAATTGACCATCAGTCTGAGACACTTATTTTTTCCCCTAACATTTCATTATAAATTTATTTTAACATACAAGACACTTTTGACAGTAAAAGGAGATTGTCCCTGGCAAACTGGGACACATGATCATGCTACACACAAACTATTAGTTGATTATCTGTTTACTTGGTCTAGTGCCATCAATAAATCAATCAAGAGTTTGGCATTTGATTGGTAGTAAGTCTTGATTTTCTTTGTTTTTTTTGGAGGGAGGGATATGTACTTTCAAAGCTATTTTTGTTGAGAGATGATGTGAGACTGCATGACGTTTTCAACTGTAATTCATTCCTCTTATGACTTATAGGTCAATGTGGTAAGTTGTGTTATGGCTCAACGTACTTGTTGCCCCTTCTTGGGCATTCCTTTTTGTGGTGACCCTACCTTTGGAGTATAATTCTTAATTTATTGGCCTCAAACACAAACACATAACTTACTTTGACCAATCAATTACCACTGAGATTTAAGAGAAAATGCCAATGTTTATTTCCCACAAATTATTTCTGCATTAGTTCCCACTTACATTTTCTACATGAGATTGGTAATGTCTTACATAAGGGCTCTACTGTAAGCCTGAATACTGGAGTAAAATAACATGAAAAAGAATCAGAGCCAACTCATGATTCACACGTAATTTCAGAGAGAAACACATTGTGAATCACTGAGATTTTTGGGTTGTTTGTTATAATTTCATAATTTAGCCTAAACTGGTATAGTCAGTCTACTCAACGAATGGTTTATTTCAGGCTAGGAGAATAAAAAAGAGTTTGAATATTATTCTTTGTTTGACAATTTATTCACTTACTTAGCCTTGTCTCCTTCTCACTTAATACCTCATTACTCTTGACCAGATCTATTTCAAGTATGTATTTTCAATCTTTTTTTTTTAACATCTTTATTGGAGTATAATTGCTTTACAATGGTGTGTTAGTTTCTGCTTTATAACAAAGTGAATCCATTATACATATACATATGTTCCCATATCTCTTCCCTCTTGCATCTTCCTCTCTCCCACCTTCCCTATCCCACCCTTCTAGGTGGTCACAAACCACCAAGCTGCTCTCCCTGTGCTATGCGGCTGCTTCCCACTAGCTATCTATTTAACATTTGGTAGTGTATATATGTCCATGCCACTCTCTCACTTTGTTACAGCTTACCCTTCCCCCTCCCCATATCCTCAAGTCCATTCTCTAGTAAGTCTGTGTCTTTATTCCCATCCTACCCCTAGGCTCTTCATGACCTTTTTTTTTTCTTTTCTTAGATTCCATATATATGTGTTAGCATATGGTATTTGTTTTTCTCTTTCTGACTTTCTTTATGACTTACTTCACTCTGTATGACAGACTCTAGGTCCATCCACCTCACTACAAATAACTCAATTTCATTTCTTTTTATGGCTGAGTAATATTCCATTGTATATATGTGCCACATCTTCTTTATCCATTCATCTGTTGATGGACACTTAGGTTGCTTCCATGTCCTGGCTATTGTAAATAGAGCTGCAGTACAGTGAAGGATATAATGCCCTGCCTATAAATAGTGTATAGCTCTAAACTGGCTACAATTCATAAAGACTGGCTCCCTGTCTGGACTTCATGATCTATACATGAGAAAATTTGGACAAAGATGTCTTGAGTTCCCTGGGAGACCACAATGATCATCTCCAAGGACTTCATTTATATCAGGGATTTCAGTTCATCCCAGATGCCCAGAATAGGTTTTTAGAAGGAAATTTTTATTCTAGATTTTCTAAATTTGAGGCACTAAAGAATAAATTTCTCAAAGTTAAAATTGTAAAAGTGAATATATTATGAGATAAAATCATGTAGAATAAATACCTTGAATATGTTCTTGAAATTTGGAGGCAAAAGGACAGGAAATCTTTTTCAAAATATAATCCTCAGCTGCTTACATTTACTTAAAATATTATACAGAGGTAAAATTTATCCAGACTTTATCTTCAGAGACATGTATTATACTTGTAACATATGGGATTGGACATCTCTACCTTGTCACCTGTCCTATAGGCATTCCCATATAAAGTGAACAAACCAGCCCTACAAAAGCCAACGCCAATTGGTTTGAGTGTTTTAAGAACTGAATACAGGATAAATCCCACAAAATGAATTAAGTGACTTCAGAAAGGGCTTCTTTTTTTTTTTTAAATCTTAAATTACCCTTTCCACAACTTACCAGATAATGCCTGGAAACAGTCCAGTGGGAATTTTGATGAAGTTTTATGGAAAAGACACTACGTTGAAAATTAGATCAACTAAGTAATAATCCTGAGTCTATCCCACTTAACTTTGTTGGGTTTTATTCTTTGTAAAATGAAGTTGTTTGACTAAATTTTTTCATGTTGGCCTATATAACAAATTCCCTATAGGACTCAGGGCACACTGAACTCCTTTTCTCACTGAAAACTCCAATGTTTAGTTGAATTTCTAAATTAGTGTAATTTTTGAATGAGAAAAGACTTAAGGGGTCATCTAATTTAACATACTAAGTTTATAAACGAGGTCTTGCCTTGGCCCAAGGTACTGTAAATTTGATAGCAGAGGAAGCAGCCCTGGGCTAGAGAATGCTTTCTACCACCACTGCTGCACCTCTGTTCTTACTAGTTTACTTCTAATAAACCTGGAACGCTATTATTTATCTTTCTACTTTCTTGTCCCTGGCTGTCTGATCAGGCTTATTTCATGAAATATAATGTCTTTCTGGAAGAAGAACAAGTGTAAGGAAGACTTGTGAGACAGCTACAGACACTGGCAGCATCAACTCTACTGGCAGCCTAGGGGAAAGTGGGGGCTGGGGAGCCTGTCAGTGTTCGTAGTTCTAGTGAATAATACTAAGCATATACAAGCTGTGCACTGTTCTCTTATCACTTAGAGGAAGACTGGTGGATTCAAGTAAACTCAAGCTGCCTCTTTCAGGTAGAGAGAGAGAATATTTATATAACAAAGAGAAGTGCTGGGTGCGTTTCTCTAGGTTTGCAGTATGAGGTAGGGAGCCCTCCAAATGTATCTCTTTGGGCTAAACTTCTGGAAAATTGGAGTGGATATGAGACCAAACTTACTTGTATGTTTAGTGCTTAGAGGTTTTATTTTATATCCCTCCAATACAGTAATGTAGGAGGATACAATTTATGAAAGGCAAAAAGAGAGAGAAAGAATACAATTAAACACAATGTTTTCTTGAGCTCAATTTGATGGTTAAAAATCTACAAGACCTGCTTTGAAAGACAGTCCTATTACTGACAACAAATTGTGTCTCAGCCAGGCATTTCTGTTAATAATGATTTGTCAGGCAAGTATCTCAGAATTCTTTTAGAAGAGAGAAGGCAGAGGCAAATCTTTCCTTCTCATCAGAGCTCTTTTATTGGAGATCTAAAGATTTATATATCTTGAAGACCATCAACTGTGGAATTTTCATGAAAATAGCTTTAGCTTTGACTTTAATAAAACATTTCTAGCAGTAACCAATAAAGATAAGACTATATATGAATTCTTTCTAACCTAATGAATTTCTTATAATATAGATCATTTAATATTTTTATGAATAGTTAAGTAATTTCACTGGGGGAAGTTTAAATATATTGTTTAATTCAACAGCATTTGCTGAGCACCATCTCTGTGCCAAGTATTGTGCCAGGCTCATCTTTCCATGCAGTGTGGTCTGGACTAGAATAGACAAAAATAGGTAATAAAAGCAATAGCTAGCAATTAGTGAGTACTTACTATGGACCAGACACCTTTCTGTTTATTTTTTGCATGTATTAATTAATTTTCTCTTCACAATAACTTAATGAAGTAGGCATTATTATGAGCCCCATTTTACTCATGAGGAGACTTAGGTAGAGATTATTTAAGTATCTTTCTTAAGATCATTCAATAGCTAATGACAGGACTAGGACTCAAGTCAACAGTCATATTATAAAAAAAGAATATTTAGAATATAATCTGTGATTTATTTAGATGATTAGATCATTTCTTTCCCAGCACACTGGACCATATTTAGCCATCCTACATACTGGCAGTGAGGGGTTGGCTAAGATCCTGCAGGCTTATTTCTAAGAGGATAGTGCTCCCTCTGGCCTACCAGTCATTGGAGTCTATCCAGGTGTGATGGGCAGGCCTTATCCAATTATTTCCCTATTTCTCCATGCCTGGATTTTTCTCACTTTGGATCACTAATTTCCTTTGACTTGAGGAACAAACTTCTCACAACTTTATCTTTTCTATATGTCTATTTTGGGGACAGGAATAAAGTTCAGAGGGAAGATTACATTCTGGAGTCTTTAACCCTAGAAATAGATATAAACATATTATTGAAAAAAAATTAATGTTAAAAAATCAATATTATAAAATGTAAGGTTTATCACCCATTTATTATTAAAGGTATAATGAATTATTTCTGAGAACCAGTTCTAGAGCTTAGAATTCAATATGTAAGGAATCCAATTTAAATTGTTAAAAATATTTCAATAGAAAAAAAATTGAAATACATGAAATTTAGGAAAATGTAAACAAAAACCATAATTAACACATCTTTTAATATGTCATTCAAAATAATTAAAAACCCTAGGAGGAAGTATAATGAGGTATTTCACAGTGTGCATTCTGGAGTAAAGATGGTTTTGTTTAAATTCCAGCTTCACATTTTCCTTCTGTATAACAATGGACAAGCTACTTCTCGGTACTGGAGTTCACTTTCTTCATAAATGAAAATGGTGTCAATTTAGTGTCTTTTTCAGATTGGTGCTATAAAGATTAAATAACCTATTGCAAGTAAATTGCTCAGTGCAGTACGTGGTAGTGAATAATAGATAAATAGAAGATAAATAGATAAATATGAAGGAACCAAGAGAATATACCAAGAATTATGAATGACCGATAAAATCACTATAATGAACGACAATGGTCATATTGGAGCTCAGGGTGGTAAAACTACGCAAGATATTTCTAGCATCACATTTGCATGTTGTTTGCTGGATATTTTCTGCCCTAATTGGATCTTAGCCCTATGCATCTCCTCAGAAAATTTCTACACGTTGAGCCAAAAATCCTGCCAATTTCTGACTTACCATCGTTTTCACAGGTCATGTTATCAAAGCCTAGTGCAAGTGACAAGTTTTAAACTTCAGTTCTTGTCATGGATCTACCTGAAATGAACAGTTGATTCTTTCAAATAATATTTGTATAGCCCTTCACATGATGCTTCACCATTTGATACAATATCCCATTTTTTTTCCTTATTGTTCCAGCAGTTCCATAAGGAACTCATAATTTTCCTCATTTTAAAGATAACATATTGGAGAAACTCAGTCAAGCTTAAATCCAAATCACTGAATTCCAAATTGTTTGCATTTTAAACTTCAGCTGGTCTGTATAACAAATATTTTTAATCAATATAGTGTCAAATAGATGGTTTAGTCAATGTGATAAAAAAGTCAGAGAATGCTGTCAAAGTCCAGGATCTTTGTGTTCATCCCCAAATGGATTTAAAATCTTAGCAACATTCAACATGGTCCTATTGGATTTGCCCAATATGTAAACCTTACACATTTATTTACTTAATGTTTTTTTCTTCCTTCCCTTCATAACTAGCCTGTAAAAGGCAATTTGGGTATAGTAGCAGTTTCATCCTGCCAACGGGGTGGATAAATACTGAGATATCATGCATAATCAATCATGCAAATATAACATATGTCCAGGGACCAGAAGAAATCACACCACACCTAGAACATGCCACACATCTCACTAAATATTTATTCTTGATTGATGAATTGCTTAAAATATGACCAGGTCACTGGGAAATCAGGCAGGAACCCAATCAGAATTTTAATGATCTTGGCTTTTTGCCCACTTTTATGATAACACTTGTCCTTCTTTCCTCACTAACATTTAAGGTTGTGAAACACAACCTGTCATCTCATTCTCCATGTGGCTTTTATTTGTTTTTTTGGCTTATACTGAATTTGTAAATAAATTCAGTTATATTGACTCTCAGCAAATGGCTTTTAAACTATTGCACATAAGAGTCACCTTGGAGAGCTTGTTAAAAATGCAAATTTCACACTAGGTCTTACCTCAGAGATCTGGGTGAGACAAAGAAATATGTAACTTTAACACAAGTGTATTG
The DNA here is from genome assembly GCF_964374135.1 of Grampus griseus. Classification (NCBI taxonomy): domain Eukaryota; kingdom Metazoa; phylum Chordata; class Mammalia; order Artiodactyla; family Delphinidae; genus Grampus; species Grampus griseus. Next base: position 65,359,317 of record NC_139009.1, on the reverse strand, counting down.
TTGAGGCCACACTCTAAGAAGAGATGTTATAGAAAAATCTTTATTTTTACTTGTGGAAAGGGACAGATGGTATTAACAACACATTGTAATTTTTATTCTAAGAAAGTACAATATCACTTTTTATAGCAACTATAACACGAATCTTATCTTTAAAATAACGAGATCTTTGATGATTTCCAAAACCATTAGTTGGTTCTATTAATCAATTATGGTGCCACCTCTCTGATAGCTTGACCTACAAAATAGGTTGTTGGGTTCATGTCAATGATAATATCAGCCTTGGTCATCATTAACATGGAATGGATATTCAGCCCTTTGAACAGAAGGAAATAAGCAATTTTTATCATTAATTCTGCATACATAGAAATTTATAATTTTATTTTTACTACATGTTAAATGCATCTTTTCCATAAATCACAAATAAAATCAAGGAAAAAAAGGTGTAGGATATAAGAGAAAGACATTTTATAATTTTTTAACAACTATAACAAAAGTTGATTTTAAGTAAAATTTAATGAGAATTTAGTGATCTGGCGATAATATTGAGACTCATTAATGGCTGCTATATTCAAATTTGATAGCAAATAATGAGTCTCAACATTATCACCAGGTGAAATTTGAATATGAATTTGGCTATCAAATTAGAATGTAACAAAGCATCTGCTATCGAGATACTGTTCTGCCTGGGCTGACATTAGTGAAGGTTGATTGGATTGTTTTCCCTGCAATTTTTCTTGCATTTCATGATTTATTTTAAATCGAGAGTTATTATACATGTCTGTACTCTGTTACAGTCCTTTAATATATATTTCTCTCTACCCTGTCAAAGTTAGTTACATTCATATTTCTTATAACTCATTAATAAATATACTAAGCTCTCTCACCTATTAAAAACTCTTGGTTGTGTATTGTGGTCACCTACAGGGTGGTCTATTTAACTCTTGTTCAGGACCTGCTTTCCACTCCTACAGGGCTAGACCATGTGTCTGCCTCATCATTCCATTCCCTGGCTGTAACTAGTTGGTCAAAGTGTAGATCCCCCTGAGTAACATTGGGCCAATCAAGTATTCTCTTCAATAAATTAGAATTGGGACGAAATAATTTTACTCTGTCTATGCTGCTTCTTAATTGGAAAAAGGTGAATAGTACCTTCTGTGAACTAAGGAGCAGAGAAAGTTCTCCAGAGAGAGAAGGACAAAGCATATAGGACTCCTAAATTTATATTTCCACTTGGACCTCTCCTCTGAACTCCAGGTTTACATAGACAACTGTCTACTTAACATCCTGACTTAGATGTCCAAAAATGTTTCTAACATAACATGTCTAAGCCTCAAATTCTAATCTTCCTTTCCAAAGTTTCTCTGCCTGCATTATTCCCCATTTCACTTAATTAATTGCATACTTTGTGCATCTTACATATGAAAAGCTGAGTTATCTTTTACTCCTCTCATTTATCTCATGTCCCATGATTATCAGCAAATCCTATTGACTCTTTCTTTAAAATATATTTAGTCAGATCACTTCTCACAATCTTTACTGTTCACATCCCTGGTCCAAGCTCCCAACATCCCTCATATAGATTATTGCAATGGTCACCCAACAGGTGTCCTTACTTCCATCTTTCACCCTCTACAATCTATTCTCATAAAAGCAGCCAGAATGATCCTTTAAAAATGTAAAATCCTGCAATTTCTCTCATCAAGGCCCTGTGACATTTCCCCAGTGTGTTCATTTTAGAGCTCTAAGTCATGTCAACTACCTAAAAAACCATCTCTAGCACTTGCACACCAAAAGCGTCAATTAATACACCCAGGTACTCTGATGGCCTTGCCTGGGCCTTTTAAGACTGTAAAATGTAAAAAAGGGACTGACATCTGATCTGCTACTTTCAAAACATCCTTTTGAGGATAAAAGTTGGTAATATATGCAGGAGTGCTGCACATATATAAACAATTATCATTGGAAAGCAACACAGATCTTGTACTTTGAGCTCTTAGAGTTAAGAAAGCATATTATTTAGTTTTCATCTTTATTAAACTATTAAATTCTCTTAAAACTTTTCAAAATATAAGTGAATTTGAGGGGAAATCTGAAAGGTGATTACAGTAAAGTTTGGGGTGTAACTAGATTAACACATTTAGAAAATATTATGTGCACCAAGAGTGCCAATTTCTTAATTTCATATAAAAATACTGAATAAAAATACATACTAGGGTTTAACCACTGTATTTTTTTCCACAGACAAGGTGAAAAGAAAGGTGACATGATCAGAAGGCAGTTTTCTTTTTCTACTTAGAAACAAAATGTGTAATAAGTCAATGTACAAATTCTGATATACTTTGTACATTTTCCTCAGATGACTGAATTTGGGAGACCAATAAACCATAATTTTGTCCCAACTTCTGAGTTTTGATTCAATTAGAACTATTCAACAGCATCAGACAGATAAACATAATAAAGCAACACAATGAGAAGATAAAAAGATAATTGACATTGTTGTCAATTTCTATTTGCCTAATAAGACCACTAGGAAAAAGAATACTAGCACACATAAAATAAGGTAGGTATTAACATAAAATTTTGTCATTGATTATTTTCCCATACTTATCCATTTCACAACTCTGTGTCTCTGCATCTGGAGATCATCACTTTGTAATGAGGCAGCATAGCTGACACCCAGTGCCTCCTCCTACAAAGATCAGAATTCTATTGTGTCCTTTTTGTCAGTATCAATAGAGATTCACCTCTTCTTCAGTAACTCAGAGAATTCTGCCTTTCCTATTGATTAAATGCAAATAATCAATGTTTATGAAGTTGGAGTTTGGAAAAAGAGTTTGGAAAAAGAGTCTCTTCAGGAAAGAAGTTGGGGATCAGTCATGGCATGAAGCTAGGCTCATCTCTACTGGACTTAGTGAACTCAACAATGCTCTCTCTTCATATCTTTGGAGGAAACTGTCTGAGTCAGAAATATGGCAATTAGTCATTAAAACACAACCAAACGGGGGCCCAAAGGGCAACTGGCCTCCCTGGCCCTGAGGGGGTTGTAGATGACTGGGGAGGATCTTCTTCTGTGACACAGGGAAGAGGCTGACACAATTATATCTGGCATCCCTATTCTTGGTCCCCAGAAGCCTTGGTTTCCTCATTCCAATTTGGGGGTTTATCATTTTCAGCCTCCACTTGCCATGTCAACATGCATCATTAAGAGGAAATAGTCAAGTGGATGTGACTGATTGGAACTGAGCACTTATGGAGGACACATCAAAAGAGTCTTGAGGGGCTTCCCTGGTGGTGCAGTGGTTGAGAGTCCACCTGCCGATGCGGGGGACACGGGTTTATGCCCCGGTCCGGGAGGATCCCACATGCTGTGGAGCAGCTGGGCCCATGAGTCATGGCCACCGAGCCTGCGCATCCGGAGCCTGTGCTCCGCAATGGGAGAGGCCACAGCAGTGAGAGGCCTGCGTACCGCAAAAAAAAAAAGTCTTGAGAAGCAAGCAGATGGTAAAAGACCAGCCTCACATGGCAGAGAATATTTGTCCTGTCAGTGGCAGACAGCAACTAAAAGTTTCAAGCCATATCTCAAATCTCATTTAAAAAAAACAAAAACAACTTACTTCAGTGAATATGGAAGATGAACTGGGTTGCAAGATGGAGAGAGTGGACAGAGCAGCCCAGTGAGGAAGCTGGAGCACTAATTAGGATGGAGATAAGAAGGATTTCAACTAGGACAATCAAGTGAGGACTTGAGATGAGGGAAGATAATTGAGAAATGTTTAACTAGATTTTATGTGACAGGTTGGAAAGAAATACATTGTTGTTGTGTTAAATAATAGAGTTTATAAAATTTCTTGCTCTAGGGCTAAAACACCAAATCCTAAATAAGGTTCTCCTTCTGGCATTTTAGAACTAATTTAACACCTAAATCTAACACTTTCTCCTCCTCACTCCCATATATATAGTTTCCCAACTACAGTGGTTTCGATGTGGGAAAACTAATGGAGACTTACTGTCTACCTTCCAGGGATATTAAGCCTGGTTAATGAGTCATCTAATGAGAACCTGTCCTATTTTTTTAAGATTTACCAGCTCTATCGCAGGGTTGTACACTTTCTATTGACTTCCCTGTCTTGCATAAATTGATGATCTTGATTAATTATCTGGATTGCATCAGACCTTGAAGATTCTTAATTTCAATTCTCTGAAATGCACCCTAACCCTAGACTCCCAATGTTTGAAATCAGAACAAATCTTGGGCACTTAAGGCGTCTGAAGCTGCCTTAAATTTTCCGTACCCTTTTTCCTACTTATGATTTCATTGTTGCTCTTTGTCACGATCTTTGCCTGGGTAGTTGCTTCAGGTTGTTCCTAGATTTAGTCCTTATTCTCTTGAGGTGTACCACATGGATAGGAAATTTATTAGGGATACTAATGCACAGTTGGACACTAATCCATTTTGAACTTAGAGGATACATACAGAAGGGGTTCTAAATGTTGGTTATGCATCAGAGTCACTTGTAGAATTAAGAAAAAAAAGGAAAAGAAAGAAAATGAGAAAACAAAATAATATATAAATAAATGGATTCATTCCTTGATAGTTAGTCTGTTCCCATTGGCCTAGATGACAACTAAGTATTCCTAGTTTTATCAAAACCTTGCCAAATATTTTTGATGAGCTATCAAGATTGAAAAAAAAATCAAAAGGTTATATAATACAGCTTCTTACTTTCAAATGGGAACATGAGACCAAATTAAGAGGAGTCATAGATGTAGAAGTAGAGTACAGAACTTCCATCTCAGACTAATGTGTTTTCTGTTTTTAGCAAATTCTTTATCTGCATTACTGACTCAAATACTTAGTAAAAGTATGTATCTCATTGTAAAACTTAACCCATGTGTTCTTTCATTCTGATGGGTCAGTAAGCATTGAAACCTGTTGCTCAGCCAAATCCAATGACTATAATATTCAATAAAACATTTATAAACATCAAACCTGATTTTAGTCAGAATATCAGCAGCTGTTTATGTAATCAACTGAATGTGCAAAACTACAGCCTTCAGGAGCAGCCCAATAAATATCATAACATGGACTCAAGTGTTCAACTGCCAGTCTAACTCATAATTCTCTTTTTTCATTGTTTAGACACTTGAGCTTCTAACAAATGTATATTAACCATTACTCCAACCTGTTTGCAAACATGTTATTTCATTTATGATTATGGATCTGTGTTCACAAGAATCTGTTTGCAGCGTTATGTTAGTTCTGAGCTTCCTAGGAGATTATGGTAGTAAAAGTGATTGCAGGCTTATATCCAGAGTCTATATGATTCTTCCTTTATTCCTGGGTTTGAGCTTGCTGGTTACTTACTATAACATCCCAATCAAACATTATATTTTATTCATTTGTATGCAAAGTTATTGTTTAAACCTTTTTGGCTCTGTTCAATATTTTGTCCTTGTTAATGAAAAAAACACAATTCAGCTGACAAACTCCACATATACCATATTGTGCTGCAGATGAGTGCCCTTAGATGTCCTAACTTTAACCCTAAGGCAGTTAATGAATCTGCTTAATAGTACTTTTTGTTCTATATCTTGGCAGAGGTGACAAGTCTCAAAATGTATATCACTCTATGATTTTCCCTAAGGTATGACCCAATGGGACCAGGCTACCCTCTACTAAATGCTGCTAAATTGGAAATTCCTGTTCCACAGCCACAGCAACAGTATACACAATCATACTCCTAGCCAGGTAAACATCAAACTTCACACTAAAAGACTATTTACTTCCCATATTTTTACCCAGTACATCATGTCCAGGTTTCACAAAAACAATCAAGGCACACTGAAGGACAAAAAACTCAGTTTGCAGAGACAGGGGAAGGAGAACCTGACAGAGAAATGGCAGAGATGTTAGAATTATCAGACAAGAAATTTAATGCAGTTATGATTAATATGCTAAGGGCTGTAATAGAAAAAGTGAACAACATGCAAGAAGAGATGGGTAATGTAAGCAGACAGATGGAAAGTCTAAAACAGAATAAAAAAGAAATACAAGAAATCAAAAACACTGTAACAGAAACAAAGAATGCCTTTGATAGACTTTTTAATAGGTTGGACACAGATGAAAAAAATCAGTGAGCTTAAAGCTATGTCAATAGACCCTAACACCATACACAAAAATAAACTCAAAATGGATTAAAGATCTAAATTTAAGACTGGACACTATAAAACTCTTCAGGGAAAACACAGGAAGAACACTCTTTTACATAAATCACAGTAAGATCTTTTTTCACCTACCTCCTAGAGTAATGGAAATAAAAACAGAAAATAAACAAATGGGCCCTAATGAAACTTAAAATCTTTTGCACAGAAAGGAAACTCTAAACAAGATGAAAAGACAGCCCTCAGAATGGGAGAAAATATTTGCTAATGAATCAATGGACAAAGGATTAACCTCTAAGATATATAAACAGCTTATGCAGCTCAATATTTAAAAAAAAAAAACTAATCAAAAATTGGGCAAAAAACCTAAATAAACATTTCTCCAAAGAAGACATACAGAAGGCCAAGAGGCACACAAAAAACTGCTCAACATCACTATTTATTAGAGAAATGTAAATCAAAACTACAATGAAATATCACCTCACACAAGTTAGAATGGGCATCATCAGAAAATCTACAAACAACAAATGTTGGAGAGGGTGTGGAGAAAAGGAAACCCTCTTGAACTGCTGGTGGGAATGTAAATTGATACAGCCACTATGGAAACAATATGGAGGTTCCTTAAAAAACTAAAAGTAGAATTACCATATGACCCAGCAATCCCACTCCTGGGCATATACCCAGAGAAAACCATAATTCAAAAAGACACATGCACTCCAATATTCATTGCAACACTATTTACAATAGCCTGGCATGGACGCAATCTAAATGTGCACTGACAGATGAATGGATAAAGATGTGGTACATATATACAATGGAATATTACTCAGCCATACAAATTAACAAAATTGGGTCATTTGTAGAGATGTGGATGGACCTAGAGACATATCATATAGAGACTGTCATATAGAGTGAAGTAAGTCAGAAAGAGAAAAACAAATATCGTATATTAACACATATATGTGGAATCTAGAAAAATGGTACAGATGAACTGGTTTGCAAGGCAGAATAGAGATACAGATGTAGAGAACTAATGTATGGATACAAAGGGGCAAAGTGGGGGGGGTGGGGGTGGTGGTGGGATGAACTGGGAGATTGGGATTGACATATATACACCAATATGCATAAAATAGATAACTAATAAGAACCTGCTGTATAAAAAATTTAATTAATTAAAACAAACAAAAACCTATGTCAATAGAAACCTCAAAAAATGAAAAACAAAGTGAAAAAAGAATTAAAATAAACCCAGAATATCCAAGAACTATAGGAAAACTACAAAACATGTATCATATGCTTAAGGGGAATACCACAAGAAGAAGAAAGAGAAAGAAGCAGAAGAAATAGTTGAAGCAATTGATGAGTTTGAATTGCCCAAAACTAATGTAGAAACCAAACCACAAATTCAGGAATCTCAGAGACAACTATACATGATAAATGCTAAAAAAATCTATAACTGAGCATATCATATTTAAATTGCAGAAAATAAAAGACAAAGAAATTTTCTAAGAAAATTTTGAAAGAAGCTGGGAAAACAAAGAAACAAACAAAACATTACCTGTAGAACAGTATAGATAAAAATTACATCAGACTTCTCTTCAGAAAATATTCAAGCAAGAAAAAACAACCTATAATTCTATATCCAGTGAAATTACCCTTAAAAAGAAAAGAATACACAGACTTACTAGAGAATGGACTTGAGGCTATGGGGAGGGGGAAGGGTAAACGGTGACAAAGCGATAAAGAGGCATGGACATATATACACTACCAAACGTAAGGTAGATAGCTAGTGGGAAGCAGCCGCATAGCACAGGGAGATCAGCTCGGTGCTTTGTGACCGCCTGGAGGGGTGGGATAGGGAGGGTGGGAGGGAGGGAGATGCAAGCGGGAAGAGATATGGGAACATATGTATATATATAGCTGATTCATTTTGTTGTGAAGCTGAAACTAACATACCATTGTAAAGCAATTATACTCCAATAAAGATGTTTAAAAAAAAGAAAGAAAGAAAGAAAAGAATAAAAACTTCCCAGAAAAAGAAAATTGATAGAATTTGTTACCAGTAGACCTGCTTTGAAAGAAATGTTAAAATAAATTCTTCAAAAAGAAAGAAAATGATATCAGTCAGAAATTAAGATCTATGAAAAGAAAGGGAGAGCATTAGAAAAGTAATAAATGAAAGTTCCATAAAATATTTTATTTTTTTTATTCTTAATTCGTCTATTAACCACTTCTCTAATTTAGTATGTATAAGGAGAGTTCTATTATGATTGGGAGAAATCAAGGAGAATGCTCTGTACTCTTTTGTAGCACAAAACAAACCATAATAGATCTACCTCAAATAAAGAATAAAGTCTTTTGTGTGTGTGTGTGTGTGTGGTGCGTGGGCCTCTCACTGTTGTGGCCTCTCCCATTGCGGGGCACAGGCTCCGGATGCACAGGCTCGGCGGCCATGGCTTACGGGCCCAGCAGCTCCACAGCATATGGGATCTTCCCAGACCAGGGCACGAACCCGTGTCCCCTGCATGGGCAGGTGGACTCTCAACCACTGCGCCACCAGGGAAGCCCCAAAAATAAAGTCTTTTAAACCTAAAAACAAAATCGAAATGTGAGCCTACAAAATATTTTGGCAACCAAATGACAGAGATAAATAGTATGCTTGAGAAGGAGGACAAACAGTATATTTTTTACTTGCAAAAAAAATCCAATGAAATGTATAGTCTATGAAAGCAGCTAAAATGTGAGATAAAACATGTAAAGAATATGATGAGAAGAAAGCAGAAAGAGATATAGAAGAACTATATAGATTAAAGAAATGTTTTAAGTAAACTAAAGTTAACAAAGTTAAGTATATTTTATTTGAAGATATAAATAGAAATTAACAAAAAGAAGAACTGAATCAGGGACAGGGTATATACTTTCTACCAGAAGATAGAAGAAAAGGAGTAAAGAAGAAAAGAAAGGAACATCAAAATATGATAGACAAATGGGACAGACAATTGATATCAAATATATGGATGATGGTTATACTTTTTTTTTTTTTTTTTGCGTTACACGGGCCTCTCACTGTTGTGGCCTCTCCTGTTGTGGAGCACAGGCTCCGGACGTGCAGGCTCAGCAGCCATGGCTCATGGGCCCAGCCGCTCCATGGCATGTGGGATCCTCCCAGACCGGGGCACGAACCCATGTCCCCCGCATCGGCAGGTGGACTCTCAACCACTGCGCCACCAGGGAAGCCCGATGGTTATTCTTAAGAAGAGACAAGGGCAACAGGAATGAAAGCAAACAAGTGTATATATGTTTAAGTAAGTACTACTATCAACTAATAGATAAATAAAAATAAATGATATAGGAAAAGTCAGACACTAAACCCTTAAACATAGTATAAATTAAATCACTTCTAAATATGGATACAAAAGAATGCATAAGTAATTTTTGCATGACAATATATTTTATGTAAAAATTAGCAATAAATTAGGCCTAAGATCCCAGGTTAATTTTTAAAAAAATAAATAAAACCCTACAGGTAGACATTTTGGTAATGGGATGAAGACATTTTTAGTCATATATCAGAGGAGTGATTTGCTAAATGATATTTATCTTTAACTCTAAAATATAAAACCCATAATGTTTTCAAACTGTTAAAATTATTTCTTGTGAGAATTTAAAGACATATAGCAGGAGAATAAAGACTCCTTCAGTAGACAGAGTGACTGCTATAAAATAATAGGATTATTGGAGACTTCTCTAACTGGAGAGAAGGTGTTCTCTAAAGGGAATAAATCAAATTTCTAAAAACATCAATGGATAAAGAAAACATATCTGTAACCAGGTTATTCATGAGGCCTCCCTAATCAAATAACTTCAGACAATAACAAAAAAAAAAAAAATCTGAATTCAAATTACAGAAAACAAAGGTAAAAGAGAAGTATATACTTTTAAAGACTAAATATTTGGATGTGTGTGTGTGTAATAGAAAGAAACTCATAAAAACAAATACTTTTATTTACATTATGAAAACTCTATTAGAGACATATTCACATAGGAAGCAATAATGAGAGTTTATTTCTCTCACAGCTGAATATCTACCACTGTGCATTGAACTGGCATAATAATGACATAGAAAGGTCTTGAGAGGTTCTGAGAGTCTGTCTGACTTGATTTTGAGAACAAGAATCCTATACTCTGTTGCCATTGCATGAGCTCTCCTTTTCAATTAGTCTTCATAGCCTCCCTAACTTTTAACATTTTCAAGAAGCCTTCCCTTTTTTAGAATTTTTGCTTACCAACATCCGTCCACCCAATTTAGTCCTTAGCTTCTTCTATTTATTAACTTTTTAAGTACTGGTTTTCATCTCTGTTTAGATTTTGAGCTCACTGAGGACAAGGGCTATGCTTTATATTTTCTATTATCACCAATAATTTTGAACAATAATTTTTAAATAAGTCCAAAATAAGCAATCAGTTGATTGATTAGCATGCTTGAATATGACATTTCCCCTTGGATGTAAAGGGAAAAATAAGCATATGAAGATATTTCTGCATTCTCTGCTCAAATAATACTTTGAAAGATAATGATTGACTCCTTGTTGGGTCTGGAACAAAACTAGATTGTGACCTTTTGATATGGTCATGTTTTTGTGTGCCATAGAATGCAATTTTGAAAATCCAAATAGCTTTAGTCTGATGCACAAGAGTCAAAATTTAAGATGAATTTTGCTGAGCTCTAGTAAATTGAAAATGTTTGTTCAGTACACAAGTAAACTTGGAAACTGGCTATAAGATTATGTGTTAGTAAAATCAAATTAACCTATTTGTACCTTACCAAATGTTTTGTAAACTATCCAATAGTTATTTTTCATTTAGTAACAGTTGGTCATGGGTTGTGTCATGGAAATCCTATAAACTGGCAAGCTTCTCCCATCTCTTACCTAGCACAGCTTGATAAATAGAGAAAAACTGGGATATTGGCTAATAAAATACTTTAAACTGAGTAGCTGACAAGAGAGCCAGATAGCAATGGTAGCAACTATGGGAGATATTATTTCTGGCTCTGCTTCAGATGCTGTAGTTCACTATTAAAGTAGAAACCTCTTTCTGGAGACTAGTTCAAAAGAAAAGAAACTTGTGCTAAAGTGAATATTTATTATTAAGATAATGGTTTGCCTTTTGCTGGCAATTTATATCTACAAGTCTTCTAAAAGAAATAAAACTGTTCAAACCATGCTATTCTAAATGGTAGACTAGTGTGTTCAGTGGTATTTCAAACTCTTCTGAGCCCCTGGAGATATTCCAGGATCTGAAGGTCAACTTGATAGCTTGTAACGAAAGTAATCTGTTGGTAATGATGGACAATCAAACTTAAGAAATTTCTCTTTATGTGGAGTTCAATCACCATATATATTTTGGATTTAGGGCTAATTGTCATCAACAGCAAACATGAAACATTACATATAGTAAAAGAATATATGGTAATATATGAACTACAATAACCAAATTTATGGTATCTCCCATTAATTTTAGGATATTCAAACTTTGGGGACCATTCAAACTCTATTTCCAGCATTAAAAACCCAAGGCCCATCATTTTCTTGTTATGACTGATACTGACTATTCATAAACTTCCTTCAATTTTCACTTAGCCTTCTGTCTATATTCTAAATTACAATAAACTTAGAGACAGGAAAATACGGAAAAGGGAGTCCTAAGTTTATTATTTTATTAGTGACAGACATAGTTTGCCATTGCAAAATAATAGCTTACAGATCATCTTTCCTAATATTAACTCATTACAACCAAAACTCTATTAGACTCTACTAGAAAGTAGTAGAGAAATAATTTCTAAACTGTATTTAGATGTACAGTGTTCTTAATTACATGGGGCACCAAAGGATTTTTTAAATGAAATGAATATGTACTTTTATGTATGAAATAAACAAAATAAACTAAGAAAAATAAACTAAAAGTTAATTTTTGTAATATGTTGTTTTTTTCTTTTACCACTGACTTTTATAACATCTAAGCAGTTTTCAAAGACAAAGTTGATGAAGTTGGGTTGTAATGAGTTAAGATAAAATCGTCTACTTAGGACTTCCTTTGCAGTACTTTCCTGTATACAATTTTATAATTTGGAACAGAGAAGGCTGAGAGTGAAAATTGAAGGAAAGTAGTTAAAGGTCAGTATCAGCCAATAACAAGAAGGTGATGGGCTCAGTTTGTTATGCTGGAAGTAGAGGTTCAATTGTCCCCAAAGTCTGAATATTCCAAAGTTAATGGGAGATGCCATGAGTATGAGTATAGAAGAGAGCTGAGAATAGGAGACAGGGGAGGATCAGAACCTAGGAAATCAGCCAATGTGGCCATAGATGAGAAATCAGAAAAGTGAGGCTAATTTTTTCACCATATCTAGGTAACATTTCTTACTCCAAACAAATTGATATATCCTTAATTTTTCTTTTAACAAACATTTATCTGGCTTATTCTTGTATCTCAAAAGATTAAATCAGGAAACAAAGACCTGCACTTGTGAACCCTCAGTTGGTGTGTAGTAATGATCTTTAATGAGCATGGACATGAAGGTTTTCCTAGGTACATGATATTTAAGGTTCAAGGAGCTCTTGAGAACAATAAACAAGCCTAACATTCATGCTAGGAAACCTAAATGCCAATCTGGTTGGAGAACTTATTTTTCAGCTCTCCAGCATGTATTTTTATGCTGACCACTTGAGTTAAGATTACTTGGAAACTGAGGTGGTATTAAGGAATGGAAAACATCAGTGGACTGAGCTGTGTAAGGGCAGGAGGGCTGAAAGTAACTTTGTCTCTGCTATCAACCTCAAAATATCACACAAGTCATAAGAGTTTGTTATTTTTAAATATATTTTAGCTAAACAGCCTTATTTGTCAAGGGAGATGTGATATAACTAAGGACAACCAGAGTAATAAGAGGTCATCAATAATATGGAGTTCCTGAAGTAGAACTTAGGAATAAAAAAAAAAAAAATAGGAGACATTGTTGTTAATGTCACCCTGTCTAAAATGCTGAACTGTTGGGGAACACTTAAGCAGAACCCACCCAAACAAATACACTCCAGAAAACTTACACAAAGAGTAAAAAATACATGACTTTACCTGGTGAAGTAGAGGGTTTGACCAGAGAAGAAATCATTAGAGGTAACATTTGAAGTGCTGAAGAGTTCAAGAAGTAAGAAGAGAATTCCAAGCAGAGAAACAATAGGTGAAAAGGAAAAGATGTAAAGTCAGAGAAGAGAAGAGCTCATTCAGAAATGGGGAAATTTAATATGGATTAGAGTTTGGAAGCATGGGATTATGTTCATGGATGGAAAATGCAATGGAAAAGATTAGAAATGAGATAGATTATGGAGAACTTTGCATGTTGTGCTAAGTCACATAGAACTAATTTCATACATAAGGGCTATATATAGGACTGTTTTAGTAGATAATCATGTTATTAGATTTTCATTGGGAACAAAGTGAGGTTAAACATGGAGCCCAGTTAGGGAGTGATTATAAAACTTCAGATGGGAAATGATGAGTATTTGAGCTAAGGTACCTGTAGGTAAGATTAATATCAGTGATCCATTTATGAGTAAACATAAGATAAATAATGAAGACTCAAATGATAGTAATTGTTATGCAAGTATAGAGAAAGAAATACAGTTGACTGGAAAAGGTGACCCACTGGGTGCAGGTGAAGAATGTATCTAGCATTTCTTCATTTTTATGGCTTGAATAAATGTTGATAAAAAAAAACAGGTTCTGGAGTACAAAAGGAGAAAAGATGTTGAACTTGGTTTTGTTCAGATGGGAATGCCAGAAGTTCTTGACCTTGAAGTCTTATCCCAAAAACTTTTAAACTCACCTTGACAAGCCTAGCATAAGACTGTGGCTTCCACCCTTTCTCCAGGTTTACAATAAAGACAAGACAGGCCATTTGCAGCAACATGGATGGACCTAGAGATTGTCATACTGAGCAAAGTCAGACAGAGAAAGAGAAAGATCAATATATTATGATATCACTTATATGCAGAACCTAAAAAAATTATGCAAATGAACTTATTTACAAAACAAAAACAGACTCAGACTTAGAGAATGAACTTATGGCTACCGGGGCGGGGGGGGGGATAGGGAGTTTGCGATTGACATGTACACAATGCTATATTTAAAATGGATAACCAACAAGGACCTACTGTATAGTACAGAGAACTCTGCTCAATATTCTGTAATAACCTAAATGGAAAAGGAATTTGAAAAAGAATAGATACATGTATATGTATAACTGAATCACTTTGCTGTACACCTGAAACTAACACAGCATTGTGTTACTATACTTCAATATAAAATAAAAAGTTAAAAATGAAACAAAACAAAACAAAAAACAATAAAGACAAAACAGCTGACACCCCAAGGGAATAAGAAATCATAGGAAAAAATGAAAGACATTTAAGAGCTCAAGGTCCTTGAAAGAAGTAAGAGAATGAATAACTTGTCAGAAAAATAAAATAATAATAAACCATACAATTTTTTTTTTTTTGGTACACGGGTCTCTCACTGTTGTGGCCTCTCCCATTGCAGAGCACAGGCTCCAGACACGCAGGCTCAACGGCCATGGCTCACAGGCCCAGCCGCTCCGTGGAATGCATGATCCTCCTGGACCAGGGCACAAACCTGCATCCCCTGCATTGGCAGGTGGACTCTCAACCACTGCGCCACCTGGGAAGCCCCAAACCATAAAAATTTTGAACTTGAAAAGCACAGCATATATATTCTTTCAGATAAGCCATAAAATTAGTAGCAGACATGTAAGCTGTATAAAGAAGAACCAATTGGAAATGATGGTATGAATAATATAAAACAGGAAAAAAATAACTAAAAATAGAATAAAGAAAAAATTAGTAACTGGAGGATGAGGTCAAGTAATATTTTACAGAAAGCACACAAAAATATTAAAAGGGTGGCAAAATAAAGATAAGTCTAGAGATATGGAATAAAAATAGACGTTTCATCATCCATAGCATACATATAGCAGAAGGAGAAAAAAATGTAGAAATGAAGAAGCATTTGAAACAACAGTAAAACATCTTCAGTTTAAAAGAAGATGAAAAATGCATATATAGCATTAAACCTAAAGGTAAAAGCACACACATATGTATATTATTATAATATTTGAGATCATCCAATACAGAGAACATTCTAAAGACTTCCAGAGAGAAAAGCTCAACAGCTAAACTTCATGCCAGAAAGTAATGGAATAATATTTATGTGTTGATGGAAGAGAAATTTGAAGGTGTATTTTTACCCAGTAAAGCTATAATTTAAATGTGAGGTCAAAATATTATCCTCAGGCATATGAGACTTCATAAAATTTACTATGCAAAATTTTCTTTGAAAACAATATTGGAGGAAGTACTCAAAATAGAAATGGATTCAGGCAGAAATAAGATTTAGAAGATAAAGTTGGATAAGTGGGTCAAAAAAGCTCTACAGTGGTCTAAATAAATAACATCCTAAAATTAAGAAAAGAGAAGAAAAATAGACTTGGAGAGGTTATCTATTAAGCAAAAGGAAGAAAGAAGTGAATATTGTTGTCCTTAAGAAAGAGATGGGAAAAAATATACATAAGTATACATAAAAATATACATGTGTATGAGTCACCAAGAGTAAAAATCAAATGAACAAACTTTTAAATCAGAAGACAAAGAAAATTTAAATTATTTAATGCAGTCAGGAAAGAAGAAAGAATATGAAGTAACTAGAGTCTGAAATAAATATAGAATATAGAAAATCTGACATACAAAGGCAAAAAGGCATACAAAGGCAAAAGTAAGTCCTAATATAACTGTAATTATAATAACTATAAAAGGATTAGATTGCAAATTTAAAAGAGAAAGCCTCGAATTTCAGGGTAAGATGGCAGAAGAGTAAGACATGGAGATCACCTTCCTCCCCACAGATACATCAGAAATACATCTACACGTGGAACAACTCCTACAGAACACCCACTCAACGCTGGCAGAAGACCTCAGACCTCCCAAAAGGCAAGAAACTCCCCCACGTACCTGGGTAGGGCAAAAGAAAAAAGAATAAACAGAGACAAAAGAATAGGGACGAGACCCACATCAGTGCAAGGGAGCTGTGAAGGAGGAAATGTTTCCACACACTAGGAAGCCCCTTCGTGGGCGGAGACTGTGGGTGGTGGAGGGGGGAAGCTTCGGAGCCACGGAGGAGAGAACAGCAACAGGGGTGCAGAGGGAAAGGCAGAGAGAGTCCCGCACAGAGGATCAGTGCCAACCAGCACGGACCAGCCCGAGAGGCTTGTCTGCTCACCCGCCAGGGTAGGCGGGGGCTGGGAGCTGAGGCTCGGGCTTCAGTCAGATGTTGGGAGAGGACTGGTGTGTGAACACAGCATGAAGGGGTTAGTTCACCACGGCTAGCTAGCTAGGAGGGAGTCCAGGTAAAAGTCTGGACCTGCTGAAGAGGCAAGAGACTTTTTCTTCCCTTTGTTTCCTGGTGCGCGAGGGTAGGGGATTAAGAACGCTGCTTAAAGGAGCTCCAGAGAAGGGTGAGAGCCATGGCTAACAGCCCGGACACCAGAGATGGGCATGAGATGCTAAGGCTGCTGCTGCCACCACCAAGAAGCCTGTGTGCATGCACAGGTCACTATCCACTCCTCCCTTCCTAGGAGCCTGCCACTGCCAGGGTCCCGGGATCCAGGGACAAATTCCCCCAGAGAATGCATGGCACACCTCAGGCTGGTGCAATGTCCCTCCGGCCTCTGTCACCGCAGGCTCACCCCACACTCCATGCCCCTCCCTCCCCCCAACCTGAGTGAGCCAGAGCCCATGAATCAGCTGCTCCTTTAACCCCATCCTGTCTGGGTGAAAACAGACGCCCTCGGGTGACCTACACCCAGAGGCAGGGCCAAATCCAAAGCTGAGTCCAGGGAGCTGTGCGAACAAAGAAGAGAAAGGGAAATTTCTCCCAGCAGCCTCAGGAGCAGCAGATTAAATCTCCACAATCTACTTGATGTACCCTTCATCGATGGAATATCTGAATAGACAACGAATCATCCCAAATTGAGGAGGTGGACTTTGAGAGTAAGATTTATTATTTTTTTCCCCTTTTCCTTTTTTTTTGAGTGTGTATGTGTATGCTTCTGTGAGAGATTTTGTCTGTATAGCTTTGCTTTCACCATTTGTCCTATGGCTCCATCCGTCTGTTTTTTGATTTTTTTTTTTACTTAAATTTTTTTTTCTTAATGATTATATTTTTATTTTAATAACTTTATTTTATTTTATCTTTATTTTATTTTATTTTATCCTCTTTCTTTCTTTCTTTCTTTCTACTTTTTCTCCCTTTTATTCAGAGCCATGTGGATGAAAGGCTCTTGGTGCTGCAGACAGGAGTCAGTGCTGTGCCTCTGAGGTGGGACAGCCAACGTCAGGACCCTGGTCCACAAGACACCTCCCAGCTCCACATAATATCAAATGGTGAAAATCTCCCAGAGATCTACATCTCAACACCAACACCCAGCTTTACTCAATGACCAGCAAGCTACAGTGCTGGACACCCTATGCCAAACAACTAGCAAGACAGGAACATAACCTCACCCATTAGCAGAGAGGCTGCCTAAAATCATAATAAAACCACAGACACCCCAAACACACCACCAGACGTGGACCTGCCCACCAGAAAGACAAGGTCCAGCCTCATCCACCAGAACACAGGCACTAGTCCCCTCCACCAGGAAGCCTACACAACCCACTGAAACAACTTTAGCCACTGGGGACACACACCAAAACCAATGGGAATTACGAACCTGAAGCCTGCAAAAAGGAGACCCCCAAACACAGTAAGATAAGCAAAATGGGAAGACAGAAAAACACAGCAGATGAAGAGACAAGATAAAAACTCACCAGACCTAACAAATGAAGAGGAAATAGGCAGTCTACCTGAAAAAGAATTCAGAATAATGATAGTAAAGATGATCCAAAATCTTGGAAATAAAGAAAATGCAAGAAACATTTAACAAGGACCTAGAAGAACTAAAGAGGAAACAAGCAATGATGAACAACACAATAAATGAAATTAAAAATACCCTAGGGCCTTCCCTGGTGGCACAGTGTTTGAGAATCCACATGCTGATGCAGGGGACACGGGTTCATGCCCCATTCCGGGAATATCCCACATGCCGTGGAGCAGCTAGGCCTGTGAGCCATGGCCACTAAGCCTGAGCGTCTGGAGCCTGTGCTCCACAATGGGAGAGGCCACAACACTGAGAGGCCCACGTACTGCAAAATAAAAAAAAAAAATGTCCTTAAGAATACAGTTTGTTGTCTTAAAAAAAAAAATACTCTAGAAGAGATCAATAGAATAACTGAGGCAGAAGAATGGATAAGTGACCTGGAAGATAAAATAGTGGAAATAACTACTGCAGATCAGAATAATAAAAAAAGAATGAAAAGAATTGAGGACAGTCTCAGAGACCTCTGAGACAACATTAAATGCAACAACATTCGAATTATAGGGGTCCCAGAAGAAGAAGAGAAAAAGAAAGGGACTGAGAAAATATTTGAAGAGATTATAGTTGAAAACTTCCCTAATATGGGAAAGGAAATAGTTAATCAAGTCCATGAAGCACAGAGTCCCATACAGGATAAATCCAAGAAAAACAAGCCAAGACACATATTAATCAAACTATCAAAAATTAAATACAAAGAAAACATATTAAAGCAGCAAGGGAAAAATAACAAACAAGGGAATCCCCATAAGGTTAACAGCTGATCTTTCAGCAGAAACTCTGCAAGCCAGAAGGGACTGGCAGGACATACTGAAAGTGATGAAGGAGAAAAAGCTACAGCCAAGATTACTCTAACCAGCAAGGATCTCATTCAGATTTGATGGAGAAATTAAAACCTTTAGAGACAAGCAAAAGCTGAGAGAGTTCAGCACCACGAAACCAGGTTTACAACAAATGCTAAAGGAACTTCTCTAGGCAAGAAACACAAGAGAAGGAAAAGACTTACAATAAAAAACCCAAAACAATTAAGAAAATAGGAATAGGTCCATATATATCGATAATTACCTTAAATGTAAATGGATTAAATGCTCCCACCAAAAGACACAGACTGGCTGAATGGATATGAAAACATGACCCATATATATGCTGTCTACAAGAGACCCACTTCAGACCTAGGGACACATACAGACTGAAAGTGAGGGGATGGAAAAAGTTATTCCATGCATATGGAAACCAAAAGAATGCTGGAGTAGCAATTCTCATATCATAAAAAATAGACTTTAAAATAAAGACTAGGGCTTCACTGGTGGCACAGTGGTTGGGTTTCCACCTGCCTATGCAGGGGACACAGGTTCGTGCACCGGTCCAGGGGGGATCCCACATGCCACGAAGCAGCTGGACCCCTGAGCCATGTCCACTGGGCCTGCACATCCAGAGGCTGTGCTCTGCAGTGGGAGAGTCCACAGCAGTGGGAGTCCCGTGTACCGCAAAAAGGAAAAAAATAAATAAATTTAAAAAGAAATGAAGAAAAAAAAAAAGACTATTACAAGGGACAAAGAAGGACACTACATAATGATCAGGGGATTGATCCAAGAAGAAGATATAACAATTGTAAATATTTATGCACCCAACATAGGAACATCTCAATACATAAGGCAAATACTAACAGCCATAAAAGGGGAAATCGGGGCTTCCCTGGTGGCACAGTGGCTGAGAGTCTGCCTGCTAATGCAGTGGATGTGGGTTCGGGCCCCGGTCTGGGAAGATCCCACATGCTGCGGAGCAGCTAGGCCCATGACTCATGGCTGCTGAGCCTGCACATCCGGAGCCTGTGCTCTGCAATGGCAGAGGCCACAACAGTGAGAGACCTGCGAACCCCCCCCCCAAAAAAAAGGGGGAAATCGACAGTAACACATTCGTAGTAGGGGACTTTAACACCCCACTTTCACCAATGGTCAGATCACCCAAAATGAAAATAAGTAAGGAAACACAAGCTTTAAATGATACATTAAACAAGATGGAATTAATTGATATTTATAGGACACTCCATCCAAAAACAACAGAATACACATTTTTCTCAAGTGCACATGGAATATTATCCAGGATAGATCATATTTTGGGTCACAAATCAAGCCTTGGTAAACTTAAGAAAATTGAAATTGTATCAAGTATCTTTTCTAACCACAACACTACGAGACTAGATATGAATTACAGGAAAGGATCTATAAAAAATACAAACACATGGAAGCTAAACAATACACTACTTAATAACGAAGTGATCACTGAAGAACTCAAAGAGGAAATCAAAAAATACGTAGAAACAAATGACAATGGAGACATGACAACCCAAAACGTATGGGATGCAGCAAAAGCAGTTCTAAGAGGGAAGCTTATAGCAATACAACCCTACCTTAAGAAACAGGACATATCTCGAATAAACAACCTAACATTGCACATAAAGCAATTATAGAAAGAAGAACCAAAAAAAAAAACCAAAGTTAGCAGAAGGAAGGAAATCATAAAGATCAGATCAAAAATAAATGAAAAATAAATGAAGGAAATGATAGCAAAGATCAATAAAACTAAAAGTTGGTTCTTTGAGAAGATAAACAAAATTGATAAATCATTAGCCAGACTCATCAAGAAAAAAAGGGAGAAGACTCAAATCAATAGAATTAGAAATGAAAAGGGAGATGTAACAACTGACACTGCAGAAATACAAAAGGTCATGAGAGGTTACTACAAGAACGCTATGCCAATAAAATGGAAAACTTGGAAGAAATGGACAAAGTCTTGGAAATGCACAACCTGCCAAGACTGAATCAGGAAGAAATAGAAAATATGAACAGACCAATCACAAGCACTGAAATTGAAACTGATTAAAAATCTTCCAACAAACAAAATCCCAGGACCAGATGGCTTCACAGGTGAATTCTATCAAACATTTAGAGAAGAGCTAACACCTATCCTTCTCAAACTCTTCCAAAATATAGCAGACGGAGGAACACTCCAAAACTCATTCTACGAGGCCACCATCATCCTGATACCAAAACCAGACAAGGACGTCACAAAGAAAGAAAAATACAGGCCAATATCACTGATGAGCATAGATGCCAAAATCCTCAACAAAATACTAACAAACAGAATGCAACAGAACATTAAAAGGTCATACACCATGATCAAGTGGGTTTTTTTCCAGGAATGCAAGGATTCTTCAATATACTCAAATCAATCAACGTGATACACCATATTAACAAATTGAAGAGAAAAAACATGATCATCTCAATAGATGCAGAGAAAGCTTTTGACAAAATTCAACACCCCTTTATGATAAAATCCCTCCAGAAAGTAGGCATAGAGGGAAGTTTCCTCAGCATAATAAAGGCCATATATGACAAACCCACAGACAACATCGTCCTCAATGGTGAAAAACTGAAAGCATTATCACTAAGATCAGGAAAAACACAAGGTTGCCCAATCTCATGACTATTATTCAACATAGTTTTGGAAGTTTTTGCCACAGCAATCAGAGAAGAAAAAGAAATAAAAGGAATCCAAATTGGAAAAGAAGAAGTAAAGCTGTCACTGTTTGCAGATGACATGATACTATACATAGAGAATTCTAAAAATGCTACCAGAAAACTACTAGAGCTAATCAATGAATTTGGTAAAGTAGCAGTATACAAAATTAATGCACAGAAATCTCGGGCATTCCTATAAGTTATTGATGAAAAATCTGGAAATGAAATTAAGAAAACACTCCCATTGTAGCACAAAGAATAAAATATCTAGGAATAAACCTACCTAAGGAGAAAAAAGACCTGTATGCAGAAAATTATAGGACACTGATGAAAGAAATTAATGATGATACAAATAGATGGAGAGATATACCATGTTCTTGGATTGGAAGAATCAACATTGTGAAAATGACTCTACTACCCAAAGCAGTTTACAGATTCAATGCAATCCATATCAAACTACCACTGGCATTTTTCACAGAACTAGAACAAAAAATTTCACCATTTGTATGGAAACACAAAAGACCCCGAATAGAAAAAGCAATCTTGAGAACGAAAAATGGAGCTGGAAGAATCAGGCTTCCTGACTTCAGACTATACTACAAAGCTACAGTAATCAAGACAGTATGGTACTGGCACAAAAAACAGAAAGATAGATCAATGGAACAGGATAGAAAGCCCAGAGATAAACCCACACACATATGGTCACCTTATCTTTGATAAAGAAGGCAGGAATGTACAGTGGAGAAAGGACAGCCTCTTCAATAAGTGGTGCTGGGAAAACTGGGCAGGTACATGTAAAAGTATGAGATTAGAAATCTCCCTAACACCATACACAAAAATAAGCTCAAAATGTATTAAAGACCTAAATGTAAGGGCAGAAACTATCAAACTCTTAGAGGAAAACATAGGCAGAACACTCTATGACATAAATCACAGCAAGATCCTTTTTGACCCACCTCCTAGAGTAATGGAAATAAAAACAAAAATAAACAAATGGGACCTAATTCAACTTCAAAGCTTTTGCCCAGAAAAGGAAACCTTAAACAAGAGCAAAAGACAACCCTCAGAATGGGAGAAAACCTTTGCAAATGAAGCAACTGACAAAGGATTCATCTCCAAAATTTATATCATGCAGCTCAATAACAAAATAAACAAACACCCCAATCCAAAAATGGACAGAAGACCTAAATAGACATTTCTCCAACGAAGATATACAGACTGCCAACAAAAACATGAAAGAATGCTCAACATCATTAATCTTTAGAGAAATGCAAATCAAAAGTACAATGAGATATCATCTCACACCAGTCAGAATGGCCATCATCAAAAAATCTAGAAACAATAAATGCTGGAGAGGGTGTGGAGAAAAGGGAACACTCTTGCACTGCTGGTGGGAATGTGAATTGGTACAGCCACTATGGAGAACAGTATGGAGGTTCCTTTAAAAACTACAAAAAGAACTACCATATGACCCAGCAATACCACTACTGGACATATACCCTGAGAAAACCATAATTCAAAAAGTGTCATGTACCAAAATGTTCATTGCAGCTCTATTTACTATAGCCAGGAGATGGAAACAATCTAAGTGTCCATCATCAGATGAATGGATAAAGAAGATGTGGCATATATGTACAATGGAGTATTACTCAGCCATAAAAAGAAAGGAAATTGAGTTATTTATAGTGAGGTGGATGGATCTAGAGTCTGTCATACAGAGTAAAATAAGTCAGAAAGAGAAAGACAAATACCGTATGCTGACACATATATATGGAATCTAAGAAAAAAAAAAGTCATGAAGAACCTAGGGGAAAGACAGGAATAAAGACACAGACCTACTAGAGAATGGACTTGAGGATATGGGGAGGGGGAAGGGTAAGCTGTGACAAAGTGAGAGAGTGGCATCATATATAAACTACCAAACGTAAAATAGAGAGCTAGTGGGAACCAGCCGCATAGCACAGGGAGATCAGCTCGGTGCTCTGTGAACACCTAGAGGGGTGGGATATGGAGGATGAGAGGGAGGGAGATGCAAGAGGGAAGAGATATGGGAACATATGTATATGTATAACTGATTCACTTTGCTATAAAGCAGAACATAACACACCATTGTAAAGCAATTATACTCCAATAAAGCTGTAAAAAAATAAAAAACATAAAAAAAAAAAAGAGAAATCGTCTCTGATTGTATAAACCAAATACAGGTCAGCCATGATAACAATCTTAGTATTAGAGAAAAAAAGTATTGTTTTAGGTGATAAACATCAAAAAGAGAAAATGAGGGGAATACTATACTGGCTAAAGGAATAATAGAAAATAGATTACCAAAAAATCTGAATGTATGTAACCTAACAATAAAATCATAAATAAATCAATATCTGTTAGAATTCAGAAATTTTAATGTTCTATTCTAATACTTAGAAACTAATATGTCAAAAAGATGTAAATTAAGCAAACTATATAAGATATAAAAGCAAGATATAACATTTTCAAAAACTGGATCTGTTCAGGATCACAAAATATGCCACATATAGTCTCTCTCTCTCTCTCTCTCTCTCTCTCTCTCTATATATATATATATATATATATATTTTAACCATAATGTAATAATATTAGAAATCAATATAAAAGCAAATCTATTATAGCTAAACAATTCCATATATTGAGAACATTATATTAAATAATTCTTCATTGAAGAAGAAAGACAATGAAGAATTGAATAAAATGAAGTAATCTAAATAAAAAAGTATAGCATACAGCTAAGCCTTTGAGAAAAATATTAGTGAAACTTCAGAAGATAGAAGAAGGGCAAAAAAGTAAATGCAAAGAAACAGGAAGGATAGAAATAATAAGATAAAATTAATGAGGGTAAGAGGAGAAAATTAAGATTTTTTCTGAATCTTTGCTCTCTAAACTCAGGAGCAGAATAGATTTACCTAGTAAGGAGTACTTTTATTAGTTAATCAACACTAAAAGTACATAATAATATACAAAACACATAATACATCGTTGTGTATGTCATGTCTCTGGGAAAGTTAGTTAAAACATCAGAAAATCATCCACGTAAATTATCCTATTAGTGGACTAAAGGAGAAGAATGATCATTTCATTGACGCAGAAAAAGCATTTAATAAGGTTCAATCCTAATCTCTGATAGAAAACTCCAGAATATAAGGAGTAAAAGGTAATGTTCTTATTTTGAAACAGCAATAGCCTACCCTGACTGATAATAGGAGAACTTTTAATGCATTACCTTAGGATGAGATATAGCGAATTTCCTGCTATCCAAATGTGTAGTGGGGTGTTGAAGACAATTTAGATATATATTACTATGGGAAACAATACTAGAAATTTTGTCTTTGTAAAGGATGAACTACTATAAAGTAGTCTACAATAAAGAAGTAAAATTTATACAGCACCGTGATTAGATTAAAAAAATATGTTTAAAGTAAGCACAAAACTACTAATTTTAAAAACTCACAAATATCAGCATATAATTTTTAGAAATGCATGCATAACTTAGAATATATTTTAATACTCTAGTTTGGTTTATATATAGTCAGAGCCCAGTCAAGAAAATGGAATCCATGCCAGGTAGTTTAATAGAGAGAGAGAGACAGGAGGAGAATCACCAGGCTTTTCGCCTTCCCTCCTTTCTTGTGCCTTCTATTGACCCAGCCTAACTTGATGCCAGAGGGTAAGTGAACCTGGGCATGTATTCTATGGGGAGGTGGTCAGTTCCTTGTGTTAAAAAGCAGACCAAGGGAAGGGCAGAGGGAAATGCAGACTGGTTGGATCTGAGAGTTAACAGGTGATGACTAGCCCAGGGTCTTTATAGGAGAGGGAAACAAAGTAGACAGGAGATGGTGTATGACATAATAATAATAATAAAATGAGAGATAAGCTTTTTGCAAACCAAGTCTACCAGTGCACCATGAACTAAGCAACTTAAACAAAGTAAGTTTATAAATTATAAACTTATAACAAATTATAACAAAACAGTAACATTATTAAAAATAATAAAAATAACATTAATGGAATGAAAACATTTTAAATGAATCAATCTGCTCTAACTCTTACTTAACTGCTTTAAATTTGATCCGTGGGAGATCAGAGAAGCAACCGCTCTGCATTCTCATAAATCCACAGTATGTCCATGGTACCATGTCATTTCTATTAGCCAAAGACTAGACCGAAGCTGAGTGTAAAGTAGCAGTGATTTAGATGAGACAATTAACAACATTTTGAAATGATTCATCATTCCTCTGAGTAAAGAAATGGTCAGAATGCAGATCATTCAACCAGCTAAAGAGAGAAAGGGAATGGTAACAGACAAATACATACCTAGTGCTCAGCATGTGTCAGGCCCCACTTTGCATGTGCTGACTCATTTAATCATCTCAGCAACCCTCTGAGGGAAGTACAAAGTAGTAGCCTCATTT
Organism: Grampus griseus; assembly: GCF_964374135.1. Lineage (NCBI taxonomy): Eukaryota > Metazoa > Chordata > Mammalia > Artiodactyla > Delphinidae > Grampus > Grampus griseus. The sequence continues at coordinate 65,333,152 of NC_139009.1, read as the reverse complement.
TATAAATGAGGAAACTGATGGCCAGATTAGTTAAACATGTAACCATATCACACTGCTATGAATAGTAGAGACAGGATTTTAACTCACTTATCCTGCAGCTAAAATGAGTTGGAAAGATAAGAACTTAATTACATTGAAATTAAATTTTATTTAATTTAAATTGAAATTAATTAAATTTTACCCTCTAAACTCTACCTCATCTTCTTTCTAAGTAAACTGGTTTGGTCACATACCAGAGGGTCTAAGAACTATTCTTCCCTCTTGGCTTAGAGAGGAGTCAGGACAGATTCTTATCTCCCTCAGTCTCCATCCTGGCTCCTGTGTGACTTTCCAAAGGCAGGCTTGCCTCAAACACAGTAGAGGGCTGCCTACCACAGTCTACAAGAGATAATGGGGTTCAAGATAAATCAAAGAAAAAACCCAAAAGAATACAAGTTGCTTACTTCATGTCTGTGTATAAATCCATTATTCCTTTCACTGAAAACATTACATTCCACCTATCTTCATAGCCTGGGGCCCCACTATATCCTTATGTCTATGAGATGGCCTACTCTTCTAAAATACCTTGGAGCTAGGCACCAATTTCTCCTCTTGTCTGAATGAAATGAAGTACATAATCAAAGCTATTAAAATACTAAAATTTCCATTATTGTGTATCTATCCAAATGAGAAAATAGTGGCTACTAAGGTTAAAGGCAATTTTGAAAAACAATAAAATGAAATATCCAACCTTTTGGCCTTCCTCAATGAGTACATGATTGTCTATACTCATTACATGTGGAATGGAATTTGTTAAAAATTTATATTCATATTGATATAAATGTGTTCTCTTGATTAACTTGCTCCGTGATTACAAGCTGAGCTTCCAGTAATTCTGAAACTTAATTGCTTCTGTTCTGGATTATTTTGAACAGGAAGGGAATAGCTGTGTACACAAAGAATCATTCTGAAAAGAAACACAAGAATTAATGGCATCAGTCAGTTTTTCAGGAAAAATCTTCATAGTCCTCCTCCGTTATTTCAGGATCTGCTCCTCTTGCTTTGTTAAATGGCAGTAATTTAGCCTTCGAATTTCTTGAGGAAAATAAAGTTTGAATGTCAGGATCAAGACCACTGATTAGGAAAGGGTGAGTCCGAGGTGAAGAGTTCTTAATCCTCTGAAACAAACCTCTAATTTTAAATTTTAAAGTCAAAAAGTAATGGAAGGATTGTGCTGTTAGGGGACATTTTAAGTTGCCAAGATGATGCAAAATAGAAAAAAATGCAGTGATGTTCTCCAGTACCCTTGCTTGTCAATAGCATGTATCACAACTAAAATGGCAGAGGTTACATCTGCAGAGAGACAGTGTGAGCAAGCCTCTCAGGTGTGCACTGAGAGAATCAGGATTCTACTCAGCTGGGCACACATTCCTGAAGAAGGAAGGCAGCATAGCATCGAGGAGAAAATAAGGAGGGAGTAAAGTGGTTCGTTCATCATTAACAGTCATAATCCCACTTTTTATTTCAAAAAGTGCTTTCTTCCCCCATATCCTTCCAAACATCACTGCTCATTTGTTATAAATCAATTCACATTTAGTTTACTAAATTACTATATGTATGTACAATATTTTCACACACAAAAAAGGGTGAGCTAAAAGCCCAGAAAAGAAGCAGACATAAGTTTTATGGAGAGGCAGTTTCCAACGAATGTTCCTTTACACCTCTGGGACTTTTTTCATCTGCTCCATCTGCTTGTGCTGAGAGTAGTAACAAGTGCATCTGTGTAGGCTCTCAGCTCCCTTTCCCTTTACTCAGACACCATATATTTAAAGTTTTTATACTTGCCTGTATAATAATATACTTAATAATTATGAGTTATATATGCTCATTATTGAGAATTTGTTAAGTCTCATGAAGTTACCAAGTTTTTTTTTCATAATCCAATTAACCAGAAATAGCTACTTTTAACATTAGATATGCTTTCACAAGGTTTCACACACACACACACACAAATATAGCTATAAATTGGGGTACTGGCTCCTGCTTTATATCACATAGAGTACTCTACAGTCTTTATTTCACATTATACTGCAAATATTTTCACACATCATTAAATATTCTTGAAAACACCTTTCATAGCTACTACTTAATATATCATTATGTAGATGTACCAAAATCTATTTAACTATTGCCCCAAAACTGGGCACATTCATTTTTTCCTGAAATCATTTATGTCTACTTTGTAATTTAGAATTACAAGGACCTTTTCTCTAGCATATGTATTTTTTTCTAATATGGATGAGCTGCTTTCCAATTTCACATTCACAAAAGTAACTGAGAAGTCCAACTCCAGGCAAAAATTTTATGTGTAAATTTTCAAGCCTGACCTTTGACAAAGATAAGGTTTAGCTTGGCAGATCTCAAGGAGAAAGACTACCCTCCTCACACCAGACTTGGTGCACAGATGGTGCATTGCTTTCTGGAGAGAACTGCAGTTAAGGACTCAGTACCCCTTCCCCCCACTCAGCCATGTTCATGTACAGATCTGCACTCCTACTCCAGGTGCTTCACAGAGACCTTTTTATCAGAGGCCCTTAGCTGAGGCATTTTGTCCAATCTGACTCAGTCTTTTTCCACTCCTACTCCACCCCCTGCCTCTCTTCCCCACCCCTGGTACACTGGATCCATGATAAGACAGAAGACTTTCTTTAGTGCATCTGGGCAGTGGGCAGATTTCCTGTACCTACACTCCTTGTCATCCATTCCTCAACCAGTGCTGCTTCTTGAGGAAAATAAAACACTGGAAAGCTGGAGCTTGTTTTTGCCTCCTGATTGCACTATCACAGGAAGTGAAGAAAGGCTTGATTGTTACTTACAGTTTGGCTCATTTTCCTAACTGATCATCTACTCACATGGCAACTCAACATTTTCCTAACTGATCATCTACTCACATGGCAACTCAACAGTACTAGGTGTTTCTTTTCTGTCTTTCAGATTACAGTTGAGTACTAACATTTTTTTCAGTTTCCCAATGGAATAGAGGAAAAGATTAAAAATGAATTAAATTAAAAATGAAAAGGATGGAATGAAGAGATTAATATTTGGGGGGGCAATTTCACTTTTTGAAGAACTGTTCTAGGCATTTTAATCTACATATCACTTTCAATTTATATTTACATTCTCATGTAGTCTTCACAAACATTTTATAAGGAAGGTGTTATTTACCCACTTCACAAACAGGAAAAATCAGGTGCCAAATCAAACAACCTCTTGAATATACTCAACTTTCTCCCTGCAGCAATAAATCTGAGCAAATTTCATCTTGGCAGGCAGTGAAATAGTTTAGAATAGAGACAGTCTATATTTCTCATTATATTTAAAGACAGTATGTATAAACAAATACTGAAGATCAACATACATCTACTTTGAGTCCATGGCACCAAGTTAAACAGTATTCTCCTCGATGTTTCCTCAGATATATGTTTTGCCTTTGGGGAGACAAGATCACCAGGGCAAGCAAAAATAAAATCCTGACTTTGAATCTTACAGCATGTTCCCAACTCTCGTTGAAGGTGATTGCCAGAAGAACTTTATTCCTCACAGGAATTAAGCATATTTAGTTCCTGTCAAGTTGAATCAAAAACTTGGACAGATGCAAAGAACACTGTAGAATGCTGTAAGAAATACACCTGCTTCTTGGTCTCACCTGCTTTCAGTATTTTCAACTATTCACCCTGGGGAAAATAAAGTGCCAACAATAAGATGTAACTTTATTATTCAAGAGAAAAAGATATTTAGAAGATACTCATAAGAGGCAAAACAAAAAATTGAGGCATGAGTTTTGGAGAGGCCAATGAGATAAAATATAAAATGGATTTATTACTTATGAACAGGCATATTTACTGGTCTGCAGCTCTAACAAATGTTCATCTGCTTGCTGCATCTTTATGCCCGTTCTTCTATTTTAGAGATTTATATTTGATGGAATCTCAGCAAAATGACATAGAAACTTATTTTTATAACTATTGCTGAAGGGAACTCACTGGAGGTACATAAATTAGGCTTGTGCTCCATACTTCCATGATTAATTAAATAAATTTATTTGCTTGTCAGTGGTGGCTTGAGGACATTTCAGGATCTTGCTAGACTAATTAATCTATCTATTCTTGAATATGTATGAGAGCCAATATTAGCAAAGTATTGAGTCAGCTTCTAGGATTTATCTGACAATGAATAAGAAACAAACAAACAAACTCAGCTCTCCTGGAACTGGGCAATGATATAAAATCAGGCATTAGAGCAAAGAGCTAGAATATAAGAAATGTAAGCCAAAATGTTTTAGAAAAAACTGTGGAAACACAGGGTAAAGACACTGAAACCCCATGAGCCAAACCAGGCTTTTCTACCCTTCAGAGTAGCCTGCTGTGGGTTAAAAATGTAGCAAAATCAGGAGTGTTTCTTTGGATAAGAAAAGCAGAATAAGAAAAACTGTCTTCAATATATTTTCTCAACATGTAAGCACTTAGAGGGTATTCATCATAAAGTCTATGTTTGATGGACAAAGATAAAATATTAGATGGGCAAAGATAAAATATTAGTTTATACTTATGGCAAGTAATATCAAACTACTTATAATTGTAATCTAGGCTAATTATGTTGTGCTGGCACTTACAAATGCATTGGTTAATAAAAGTGCATTTGAATTGGGTGCATTTGTATTTCACATATTTTGTATTTCACAGGAAGTACTGCTGCCCAGTCAAAAGGATATATGTTGATATTTATAATTGATAAATTCTGAATGTGATCTTAATTACAGAATGGTTTTTAGGTGAGTTTAATTTAAAAACACTCACCCCATGGCTAAATCTAGTTATATTTTAATGTCAGGCATTTTAAAGGAAATGTAAGGTAAAAATGAAATAATAGAAATGGCTCTAATTACTACTTCTGTGATGCCCACAGAAAATCTTGAGGTAAAAGAATCTCACAAACTAGATTTTTTTTTTCTCAGTCACAAATAGTCAAGGCCCACCTGTATGGGTCTTTTCTATGTTGTGCTTCCATTGTTTGTCACTTGACACATTTTTATGGGGAAAATGCCAGGGATCCCTGATGGCTATTTAGCCACCTTTGACAGAAGGAGATGTGCTCTACAGCATCACAAGCCCTTGATTGATAGTAGCTTCTCTCAGAAGTCCCAAAATCCTGTCTTTCAAAGTAGAACTAGCTCTCCATATAGTTTTGAATTAGTGCCATGACATTAAAAGTGGAGTTTTTTTCTTTAATAACTTATTTTCTTCTAATAACCAGTTGAAGCAGAGAGGGGCTTGGCCCCATGGCTTAATATAGGGAGGAAAGCTTTGGCCATACAAAAAGTTCAAAGATTTTAAAATTGAGATCAAGCTAACTAGCACAAAAGTATCTTAGACAAAAGTAGAGTTTAAGCAATCTACAGATTCAAAGCAATTCTATCAAATCACCGTGGAATTTTTCATAGAACTAGAACAAAAAAAAATTAATTTGTGTGGAAAAAAAAGACCCCAAATAGCCAAAGCAATCTTGAGAAAGAAAATGGAGCTGGAGGAATCAGGCTCCCTGACTTCAGACTATACTACAAAGCTACAGTAATCAAGACAGTTGGTATTGGCACAAAAACAGAAATATAGATAAATGGAAGAGTATAGGAAGCCCAGAGATAAACCCACACACCTATGGTGACCTAATCTATGACAAAGGAGGCCAGAATATACAATGGAGCAAAGACAGCCTCTTCAATAAGTGGTGCTGGGCAAACTGGACAGGTACATGTAAAAGAATGAAATTAGTACACTCCCTAACACCATACACAAAACTAAACTCAAAATGGATTAAACATGCCAAGACACATATTCCCTTGCTGCTTTTATTATGTTTTCTTTGTATTTAATTTTTGACAGTTTGATTAATATATGTCTTGGCATGTTTCTCCTTGGATTTATCCTGTATGGCACTCTCTACACTTCCTGAACTTGATTAAGTATTTCCTTTCCCATATTAGGGAAGTTTTCAACTGGACATGTTTAATTAAGAGATATTAGGAAAAGATATAAATGATATTTTTTAGTCTTATTTGAAAACCTAAAATATCCTTGGATGCCTGCACCTGTGTATACGCATGTATGTGTTTTTTATCTTCCCCTTTTCTATGGATTTTGTTTCTACTTTGCCCCTTCCTTCTGCTTCAGCATCTTTAACTGGAATCAAAAATCTTAGATTATGTCATAAATTATTCTGGGACATCTTATTTGGCCTTTAAAATCATTTTAAAACAGTGATCATTGTGATTCTTTTACTACTTGCTTGTTATGATTCTCTTACCACTTACCATTTGCCTTCTGTGGCTATTGCAAAGACGAACATCACACTTGCTAAAATCACAATTATTGAAAGTCTGTGTGCCTCTAGAAGATAAAGCAGTAGAAATATATGTTACTAGTCTTTCTTACTATCAATGTTACTAAACTTGGAATTGAGGGGAGCAACAACAAACAAAAGATATGTTATTTCTGTGTGGATGCAATTCTTCTTGCAAAACTATTGCTCTAAAATAAAATTATTCTAAATTATGCAAAAATATGTCATAGAGAATCTCTTATATTTCATTATTTTATTACTTTTATTCATTTCAAAAAATGAAGATTAGCTATGTGTTTTATTTTTATGATGCTTTCGTTTATCAAGCATAATATAAATCCCAAATATTTACTAATCATATTAATATGGACTTTGCAAAGACAAAACTATTTAGATGATATATTCCTACAAGGCCATCAGTCATTTTTATGCTACAGTGAAATAATCTTCCTGGTATGTTCCTGGGAAGTGAACATTCTTTTAAATCATTGTAATTTAGATTCCACCCCACCGAATGCATTTTATGTGAGTAAAAAAAAAAAGAATAGTAATGATTTGTGCTTTTGTTGTGCATGCAAATCTTACGTGTGACACAGAGAAAAAAGAATTCTAACGATTCATCATAATGTATTCAGAGAGACACAAATGCCCACAACACTGATTCAGAGAAATCATTGGAAGAATAAAGGTTGACTTAAAAAAAGAAAGAAAGAAAAAGCTGATTTGTAATGGAGCAAATCAGTTGGTATTACTGGTGGGAAGGAAAAAAGAAAAATAGTATTTATTGAGCACTAGTGTGACAGATTCACAAATATCAAAACTATAAAGGCTGTAATGAAGGAAAGAAGAAATAAAAGTGAATCACAAAAATGACAAAAGTCCTGTAACTGTGGAAGTTACACTTTAAGAAACGTAATAGTGTAAAAAATAATAAACACATAAGATAATAGGGTTGGAGAAAGGGAAGTAAAATTATCAATACACTGTTTTTTGTTCTTTCATGGCAGGAAGTTAATACTGGAATTTTTAAAAATGTTGGAAATGCTAAACATTTGGAGAACACTTGGTTAAAAGACAAACTACAATAACTACAATCTTTGTTGTATTTCAAGACTCCTTTGCCCCCATTAGCTTCAGAGGGATTATTTTTAAGGAACTATTACCTCATGAAAAACTTTTGACCTTAAGTTCTGCAATGTCTTCCTTTTCATTTCAGGTTTATTATATCCTCTTATATTCATGCAAAAGTTAATATATTTAACTAAAAATATCATTAAATTCTAATAAATGTTTTATGTATCTACCTATATGTCTACTATCTTACTATTTGTCCATTGATAGAAATAACTGGAATGATGATGAACAAATGTTAATAGTTCCTATTTATGATCCATATTTTCCCTTCTTCACATTTTTGACTATCAATTGTATTATTATTATTTGTTACATTTTAATAGTATTGAATACCATACTGAAAAACATTAAAAGGTTAAATAAGTTGTGATTAAATTTAATATTAGCTTAGTTAGACCTCACTGGGCTCAAACCTCTAAAATTTTAAGCAAATTCAATTCCTCATTTATTACAAAGGCATCTGGGTGGAAGGGGCAGACAAAATTGGTTATAATTATAATCATTCTAATAAAGATAAAATATAAATTAATAAACTAGGGAAAAGTACCATATGTATAGAAAACAAGTTTTAAGAACAAATATTAAAATTGTAAGATCTAGAAAATTAATTTGACAAAAATTACCATTTTTCCCTCTTCCTTTACAAAAAGTGTACATACCAGAGGCATTTCTCGAGGTTTCCCCTTTCTTTTTCTTATTTTGGTGTTAGAAAAATAACTATTGTTTCTAAGTTACTTTCATTGTGACAATAAAAAGATAATATTCAGGAAACATACATAGTTTTTTTTGTTTGTTTTTTGTTTTGTTTTGTTTTTTTAAATCTCACCTATTTAACTACCAGGATTTAATTGACCTCAGAGTTTGATATATGTTTTCTTCCATGGTTAACACTATTGGGCACAAAATGTAACATATAATAATAGAACCACTTTTTTGTATGTGTTTTCAATGTGCCTAGCTAGATATAATGAGACAACCTCTGCAAATTCTTCAGAAGCTGCTTCCAACACCCGAGTAGAAGAAAGAATCTCTGTGAATAGTCAGCTGAATGCATAAAAGGGCTTTGAACTTTTGAAGTGAGATTTTTTGTTGAGCTCCTCTCTTTGCTTCTTCAACCTGATGTCATTCTGTGCACTTTTCAGAACATTAGAAATTTTCAGTATACTGTGCTAGAAAGTGAATTTCAGAGGATTTAATGGAGATCACAGGAGATGATGATCCATGGAAATGCAGTCTAAGCATCAGAAGAGTCTAGGAAAATCATTAAAAATTACTGATATCTAGATGAGAAAACATTCCAGCCCCTACACCAAGTTATGAAGAAAGGGTAGGAAGAAGTATAAAACTAAATAGACACTACAGAACTTTTTCCCTAAAAACATGAAAAACGAAAAAATATACATTAGGATACAATCAGAAAAGCTAAGCCTGGAAAGATAATTTTTAGAAATATATTGAAGAGTACTGTATTTATAGTCAACAAATGTGCCAAACACTGTCATCCTACATTATTTCATTTAATTTCATACACTTTTTGTGCTGCCAAATTGGGAAAAGTTTAACTGAGAGTACTGACTGAAAAAGATAACACCTTAGAGTAGATCAACAAGTGATTATCTAGAGGCAACTTGGAAATGAGATTCTCTGTGCATATTTCTGGATGGGAGTGAGCGTGATGGCAGAACTTTTAGGTACCTCTCTGTTCATCCTCATAAACTTGTACCTATACCCCTACTCTCTACTCTTTCTGAGACACAATTGCTCTCCTCTGTTCTGCTTTTTTGTTTTTAAAGATTTAACTATTATTTATTATTATCTTAGATAATTTTTCTTCTTCCCAATAGTGCTTGACCTTTGAAGCTTTGGCATCCAGAAGGACTGGTTAGGAGACTTCTATGAAATATAAGTGATATCCAGAGAGTGGCTGCATGGAAAGGGTAGTGTGCATTGTTGGCCAAAGATCTGGACAACTAGTGGACAATAGGACCAGGAAATGACTAGGTGGGCCATAAATATCTGGGTCCCACCCTAAGCAGAAATATTTTTTGTTCTATATAGGTGTTTTGAATGAGCAAGATTTAAAATGATCACAAGAATTCAACCCCTGTTCTACCTCTCCGAAGAATAGTGGACATCCTTTTCCCTGTCTGTAAAATAAGTGTAGGGCATCAGAGGAACTAAGTTTTTCATCAAGGTTTTCAGACCTATGCACCTTGATGACCTGATATTAATCTGTCCTCTAATTACTTGGTTTATTTTGACTAAAAAAACATAGTAAGTTCTTTGAAAACAAATGCATTATACATCTTGCTTTGGTCACAATGTTTTTAGAGTAAAGAATAATATGGTGGGTTCTCAAAGTTAATTCTAAAATGGTTGTTTAGCTAAATTATCAAACTTGAAGTATCCACACACAGAAAGAACATTCAAAACACAAAACTTTTAGTGTTATTTTTGTCTTCAGTTTTATTTTAAAACTCTCACTATAGTAATCTGAAGAAAAAGAAAAAAGAAAAAAACAATGCTACACTTGATCCAGAGTGGAAGGAAGTAAATTTAAATAAGTTAAAAATTAAGACTGAATTTTATGTGTTCAAACCTTTTGTTTCTAGTGACCAACAGCCTCTGATAATGAAGATTTTAATTGAATCATGATATATATATATATATATATATATTTATTTATTTATTTATTTATTTATTTATTTATTTAAAATTTTTAAATTAGAGAATCAACAAAGTTTTAAGAATTCTTAATAAAACTGATCAATACAATTAAATATATTTATATCCTTTTCCCAATCTAAAATAGGGGTCACAAAGTAATGATACATTTTAACTAAAATCCAACACAAAAAAATGAAGATAGAACTTATCAAAAATCAATTGGCAACAGTTAAATGAACATCAGCAGCTACCTCGTACTGGGGAGTAATAAAAAAGGCTGTATAAAGAATGAATCATGTCAGATTAATCTAATTTCCTTATATGTCAGAGTGACTTAGGAGATCAAGGAGAAGCAATAGATTAAATATATCTTGATGTTAACAAGATTTTCAGTGCTGTTCCATTTAACACCATTGATCATAAACAAACAAGGAAAAATGTGGCTGAGTCTATACTTATTAGAGGGTTGACAGATATTTGGAAAGTCTTTGACATAATGTCAATGATAACAGGGTTGGGAGATGGGGGTCACACAAATCCCTACCCTATTCTATGGTAGTCTAACATGAAGAGCAGTTATTTATGTAAATCAGTTGTTTTCAATAGATCATATTTTCCTTATATTGATAACAGACACAAGAATATTTTTGCTTCAATATGGAAGCAAATCTAAGAAAAATGGAGAACTTTGCCATAACACCTCAGCTATTAAAACGAGAATATTAACAGGGCCTACTCAAAGTGCTGATGTAACAAATAAAATAATCCATGTAGAATGCTTATCACAGTGCTTGGCATACAATAACACTTCAAAAAATCGTGCGTTTTACAATTAATATTATTTCCATCATTGTATAATATACAAGTTTTGAAACATGTAATTTTGTTTCAAGATATAGCATGGCATACTCTTCACACATTATTCACTGACCATCTGATATGAGATGGTTTGATTTTATATGGTCTGGCAAACTTAGAGAGTAGAAAAAACTCAGTGAAAATTTATTACAAATAACAGCTCAGATTAAATTTGTAAATTCAAAAAAAAGTATTTTTGCACACCTGAGTAAAATTAAAATGGAGTAAATAATCAATTAAAATTACAGTTTTAAATACAACTACTAAGAAAATTATGTATAACTATTGGGTCTCATTTTTGAGAGTGTGTAACAGACCTATCTCTTCAACTATCAGAATTTTTCCACAAGTTTATATTTTCAGATATACACAGAATCTGTCAATATTTATTTAGTTCAATTTTTTTTTAAGTAACCTGATTATTTACTTCCACTCAAAGCGCTACAATAAATAAGTTCTGCTTATAACCTGTTTGAAATTAGTCCACATTCAAGGAATTTTTCTTCCTGCTCAAGACTAACTTCAACTCTGATATCACTTTGTAGATCTACGATACAGATGCAATTATTTGTGAAAGTAGGATTATTTAATATGGACTTATTTTTACAGACACAATGTCATTTTATTTGCTTTTTATATGCATACAAGTCAAAATTGCTATAAGCTTAAATATGTTCATATATTTGGTAAAATATACAAAGTTACTTTCTAAATTTTTTGCATTGATTATATATTGTTTTGATATTCAAGAAATAAGCAAGAAAAGAGTTTTCTGAAAAAGTGAGAAGGCATTACTAAAGCATGGTTAACTATTATTGTTCAATATACTGATCCTGTGAAAAAAAGACCCTAAAACTTGGTGTTTTATAACAGTAAGCATTTTCTTACTCTGGGTTTGTGGGACAACTGCAGCCCTGCTAATAACACAAGCTGGGTTCAGCTGTGCAGCTTTATGGCACTGCTTCGGACTGTGGGTTAGCTAGGCTTAACTGAAAGCTGAAGCTTGTGTCTATATGCCTCTCATTCTCTTTTGATCTGTTGCTATCTGGTGTATATTTTCCTCATGGCAAATTATCAAATATAAAAGGCAAGTCAAAATAAGCAATCATAATTCAAGCCTGTGTTAGCATCACATCCACTAACAAACATTCCATTGACCAAAGAAAGTCACATAGCCAAGCCCAAAGTAAAAGTATGTGGAATTTCACCATGATGACATGGTAAGGATGTGGATACCCACTTTCAAATAGGAAAGTGAAGAATCAGTACCAATAATTTAATTTTCCACATAAGATTTGATGAAGCCAAGATGAACCAGAGGCAATAGTGAAAAGTAAAAAAAAGAAACTGAAAGTTATTCTATCTTTCTATGCTCCTTTCTTCTTTTGGCATTTATCTGATCAACCTGGAATCATTTCCTCGACAGCAACCCATTCTTTCTTGTTATCCATACCAGCCCTCCCTAAATTACTCTAGTTGTAAACATTATACTGTATTGTCTACCACACCATCACATGTTTATGTCCTATTCCTTTACAGTCTGATTAGTAAACCACAGAAATTAATTCTCACTCAAGTGTTAATGACCATTTAAAACTTCTAATACCTTGCTCAAAGATTTTGGCATTTTACCCTCCATTGCTTGAAAGCTTAGCAACAGCCCAAGGCATCAAACTAGTGTGAATTATTTCAGGGTGGTTAGACAGACAAGGACATGTGGTGTTTAAGCATGACCACATTCCAACTGTTTATGCTAAATAAAGTGAGCTGAAAACAATTTTGGACTATTTAAATATGGTTTTGAAATGTAATTAGTGTAAGAGTATTTCTCCATTTATCTTCCACTGAGCATAAATTTGATAGATTTAATTCACATGCACAATGGGTCATGCATTTATTCACAGTTCCTTGTCATCTACCTGTACCTCCATCTCATCTCTCCTGTTGATATAAATTTGTTACATTAACTCAGTCCTTTAAGACCAGGGACGTTGTCGGCCCACACATAATGATTTTCCAAAAAGTCAGTCACTGAAATATAGGTTAATGTATTAGATAGTCTCAGATTTTTTCCAGAACATAATCAGGAAAAAAAGAATGTAATCATAGAATTTGCCATTATATGAATATAAAGGATATAAGATGACTGGCTTTTAATGCCAGAAGGGACCTTAGAAGTCAGTTGTTCAAAATCTTTTATCCTTCAGATGAACAAAAGGAAGTGAAGTTACTTGACAAAATCTCTTTAATTAATGACAGAGCTAGGCTTTATTCCAAATCCTCTCCTCTTTCCATTACACCAAGCATATTAGTCATGGCCATGGTGGATAATCAGTAAAAGGTAATCCATTTATAGATAATCAATATCTTTAAATTCTTATGATTATTACAAAAAGAGAGTTGTCTGAAATAGTCTTGGGATTTCAGTGTTTTTAAAGGAACAAAATGAACAAGAAGCAATGACTGTTTTCTCAAATGAGGAGCTTGGTCAATGAACTGACTGTGGATATAGTAATAGTATATCTTTATGTCAGCCCAACTCCTGTCGTGAATTATTGCCCTGGGTAATTTTCAGACAGATACTATCCACACCAGACTCCCCAAAGTAGAACTGAGCAGATAGTAACCCACCTCACATAGAGCTGTTTTCATAGAGTTGTTGTCAGAACTAGCTAATGATTGTACAGCATTTTAGAAAACTATACCATATAAATACTTTACATCAATATTGTATTCCCAGTGGATCTGTAATGTTTAGACCTAATAAGCACAGTCCTTTAACCAGTCATTCTATGGCTACAATATGAGGCAGTTGTGCTAGGAATCAGCAGTTTTTCTAGTCTATAAGCAAAGAAAAGTATTTACTACATATTTATATTTTATTCATTTGTTCCTTGTCAAAATTCTAAGAGAAGTTGGTCTTTAGGTTGAATAGTTGGTATATGGTTTGAATAATGAATACTCACTATTCAGAAAACAGCAGAATGAGCAACTAAAAAAACATATTTGACTGCTCAGGGAACTATCCATAGTAATGGGAAGTACAAGGCTAGCCTTGATGCTCTAGGTGTAATTCAGCCAGCAGTTTACTAAAATGAAATATTTTGTAAAAATCAGAATCTGGTAGGAGAAATGAACTATAAATGACTGGTGTCATCCTCAAACCACTATCCATAATGGCCCTGATTTGTTATTTTATAAGGTCAAAACAAGCAGCTTAGAATTATATATATTTTTTGTCCACCTTTAACCCCTTTAAGTGGGAGCTGTGCCATGTCTGCTGGCTGAAACATTAGACAACTGAACTCTCTGGCAGTTTGTTTATTTCTTCTCATTACACTAATATGGAAAATTAACTAGGAAGCATGCTTTCTCCCCCGTTAGCCTGGTGGCACATTTATAAGGACATCATCAAGACTGTTCTTTTCATTCAGTCCTCAGATTGTCTCTGGGTAGTTGCTGCCTCTCTATTCATTTGTAATTTCTCTTCATTATATTGCAATACGATGCTACTGAGAGTCTTTTGTTGCAAGTGGCTATAGACATGACTGTCATTTTGTCTATTATTAGGTCAGTGGTGAGAATTTTGAGAACAAAGGCAATGGGCATAATAGTAAGTTGGTATTAGATATTGAAGTCACTAAATTAACCCAAAGGATCCTCAGAGAGATGGGATCATTGTCCTTGTTTTCACAGATATATGAACACATACTGAATGACTTTTGCAAGGTCAAGAAAACTAGTAGTATATAGAGAGAAGATTAAAACAACTTAAGTCCTTACAGCAGCATATTTTGGGAGGATAACAGTTGCAGTGCTTGTTCCTTTTCCTTTTTCCTTTACAAATCCCCCAGCTAGACTGTGGGTGGGTTTTTCTTCTCCTTTAACATCATGTTACATTTTTAATATTGACTGCTATATTTCTTCTTTATAGGCTGATATATATTTTTTAAAACCAGAATAAATATTTTTCTTTAAGCAACTCTCCTTGAAAAGACAGGGCTTTAGAGAAACCTTCCCACCATTGTCCTAAAAATACCCTCAAGAAAACAATGATCCAAGCCTAGGCATTATTGCTTTTTCTATTTCCTTTATTCTGGATTTAATATATTCAATTATTGGAAACAAGTGAATTTTATATGTGCCCCATGATAGGAAAGGTGGGAAAGGCTTTAAGTCTCTGCACATCATCCTTGCTCAAGTCTTTCATGATATTTCTGTGGGTTGACCCCATAGTGTAATACCAATTTATTCCCATTTTAGGACCATACACAACTGATTTAAAATATTAAATTACAAATTAGTTGATATTTCTAAAAGGAAAAATTTGTTTCTATTCACACAAGCTGTGTCTAACAATCCATGCCAGTGTGAGAAACAGTAAAACTCAGAGTAATCAGTGGAGCATAGTAATGACAATGATGAAACTTTCTAAATCAGCAAACTTGACTTCATCATCTTGGATGCTGCATTTGCTCCTTAGGGCCTGCTTTAGCTGACCGGTATATTCTTTCTCTAGATACACGCTTAGCTTAGTTCACTTCCTTCCTTCTTTCAAGGCTTTTCTCAATCCTCACCCTCTTGATGAGGCCTGCCCTGACTGCTCTATTTAACTCTGCAAGTTAACACTGCCCTCCCCCTCCCAGGCCTCACTATGTCCAACGCTGTTCTACCCAGTCATCATACGCTCAGCATTTATCACACTCTAACAAATATCTAACATGATATATTATTTGTTTATTTATCAATTGTGTTTATTTTTTATTCTCATCTCCTCCAGCTAGAATTTGATTAAACAGAGTTCTTCATTTTGTTCTCTGATACATCCAAACTGCCTGACCAATTCTTGACACAGAACTGGTACTCATCAAGTAATTGCTAAAGGAAGGAATGAAATTGGGCCTGACTCTGCCAGGATTTTGGGACTTT